>NC_135657.1:91115385-91754239 GCF_964188315.1 Podarcis muralis | reverse complement strand
CACAAATGTTCTGGTTTGTTTTTTGGTCCTTCTTTTACTGCACTATGGTGCAGGAGTGCCCCTCTAGATGGCAATAATGAGGTAACTTTGTGGAAGCATTGCCGAACAACTAATAAAGTGAAATGACTTGTAATTTCACCAGTGTTCCTCCACCACTGGAGTGAGCCTGCTATAGTCTGGTAGTTGATATTCAGTATCCACTATCAGCGTCGTATAAAAGAAAGCAAAACACTCAAACACAACACAATAAACAGTCAAAGTGCAATCGGAGCAAAATGAAACATATTAACAGTGTGTTGCTAAGACGTAAAGCAGGGGTCAGCAACCTTTTTTAGCCGTGGGCCGGTCCACCGTCCCTCAGACCATGTGGTGAGCAGGACTATATTTTGGGGGGGAAATGAACGAAGTCCTATGCTCCACAAATAACCCAGAGATACATTTTAAATAAAAGCACACATTCTACTCATGTAAAAACACGCTGATTCCCGGACCGTCCGTGGGCTGGATTGAGAAGGCGATTGGGCCGCATCCGGCCCACGGGCCTTAGGTTGCCTACCCCTGACATAAAGCCTACTGGTTTCAGTGGGGCTTCCTTCCAGGTCATTGTGTTTAGAATTTCATCCCCTGGTCCTTATCTTACACAAGGTTCCTTTAAAAAAAAAAGTGTGGTGGTGTTACAACCCAACAAATCAGGAGACTTGTGACACTTTAAAGACTAGCATATTTATTGTAGCAAGCCTTTTTTTTTTTTTAAGCGAAAGGGCCTGTTGCATTGGTTGAACTGGACTATGAGGTCGCAAAAGCTTATGCCACAGTAATTTTCTTTGTTCTGAAGGTGCCACAAGATTCTTTGCTTCTTTCGTTCTGCAACAGTGGAACCCCTCTGATGACTTGTTTCTTCATATGCGCATTTGTCTTCAAGATGCCACAAGCCTTTATTTGTTGGGTTTGCTGCAGCGGATTAAAGTGATTGCTCTTCAAGAATTTAGTGTACCCAAAGTACAGAAATACTTCCCAACAAGCAGTGTTGGTGAGATGAGCAAAAACAGTGATTGGGGCTACAACAAAGGGGTTAAAAGAGCTGTCTTCATAGCTTGGGAAGGAAACAGGCAGGAACCCAGGGCTCAGTAATATGTACTTAATCCTTGGGGCTTAAGGGTGCATAACTTTGCAATGGATTGAAGCCATTGTCTTCAAGAAACTCTAAATCTTTGTCAGCCCAAAGATGTGAAGTGATTTAGTCCGAAGGCTTCTAAACCACAGAGAAGCTCTAAAATATGCCCCCTTTCCTTTTGACCTGGAAGAGCATTCTTTCAAGCACAGGACTGTGGTTGGCCAGTATTATTTGTACAGGCTGGCATTCAGTAAATAGTCAGCTTAAAGTAATGCCAGATCATTGGAGGAATACCCAGGAATGAAGTAACCATCTGCACAGAGTGGCTGTCTATTCTCAATGCCAGAAAATGGCTGAATGGCGGCAATACCTTATGACCATTGGTGATTGCGTATTCTAACTTTATTTATGTGTACGCAAACTCAAAATTGCCCACTTGCTAAGACAGAAGGTGATTTAAGTTAAACTCATGGGAAGCAATGCAGCCAGTTTAAAACTGACTAGGGGGAAATCTAGTCTGCATGGTTCCAAGATCTGGGAATCTGGAGAAAAGTTCACAGATTGTAGCACTGCTTTGAACGAGAATGAAGTCCTGAATTTGCAGACGTAGTGTAATGGCTTGTCCACACAGCCCTACAAAGAGCTCCCCCAACTGCAGTTTTGTTTTGTTTGCACAATCCCCTATAAGCTCTGGAGTGTTATAACCACTGCCTGCAGGGCAGGATATCAGGATGGGATTGCTACTTCACACTGTCATTTTCACAGGCATATAAATAAACAACGGGAGAGGGAGTTTAGATGGTGAGAGGCCAGAAGCTTCTTGGAACTGGATGTAGGGAGGCAGTTCCTTGTGGGGAAAATGCTTATATTTTAAAAACAGTTTTGATAAGCCTAAATTTAGCTGGTATTAAAGACCTCAGTGGGACGCGGGTGGCGCTGTGGGTAAAAGCCTCAGCACCTAGGGCTTGCCGATCGAAAGGTCGGCGGTTCGAATCCCCGCAGCGGGGTGCGCTCCCGTTGCTCGGTCCCAGCGCCTGCCAACCTAGCAGTTCGAAAGCACCCCCGGGTGCAAGTAGATAAATAGGGACCGCTTACTAGCGGGAAGGTAAACGGCGTTTCCGTGTGCGGCTCTGGCTCGCCAGAGCAGTGATGTCACGCTGGCCACGTGACGCGGAAGTGTCTGCGGACAGCGCTGGCTCCCGGCCTCTAGAGTGAGATGAGCGCACAACCCTAGAGTCTGGCAAGACTAGCCCGTACGGGCAGGGGTACCTTTACCTTTAAAGACCTCAGGGATTAAGTCACATACAGTATATCCAAAAGTAGAAGACGTGTTAGGAGTGTGGAGCTGCAAGAGCAGATATTTGAGAGGGTTTGTGTGAATATTAAAGCCTATTGGGAGATGGCAGGATATAGCTGGACAGTACCATTTAGTTGAATATAGTTTGACAGTAGGGATGTGGGTGGTGCTGTGGTCTAAACCACTGAGTCTCTTGGGCTTGCTGATCAGTAGGTCGGTAGTTCAAATCCACGCAATGGTGGTGAGCTCATGTTGCTCTGTCACAGCTCCTGTCAACCTAACAGTTCAAAAGCATACCAGCGCAAGTAGATAAATAGGTACCACTGCGGTGGGAAGGTAAATGGCGTTTCCATGTGCTCTGGCACTCGTCATGGTGTCCCATTGCACCATATTTAGTCATGCTGACCACATGACCTGGAAAGCTGTCTGTGGACAAACACTGGCTCCCTTGGCGTGAAAAGCGAGATGAGCACCGCACCCCATAGTCACCTTTGACTGGATCTTTACCTTACTTTTACCTTAGTTGGACAGTATAGTTATTTTATTTGGCAACGTCTAGACCAGAGTGTTTGAAGAGAGAGAGGGGAATAATTATCCACCTGCTAAAAGTGGCCAGAATGGTGGTTAACCAAAAATGGAAATAGAAGGTTCCTCCATCATTGAGGGATTTGATGATAAAGATTTGAGATGCAGCTGTAGCATACATGCTAAAACTCACAAATATTAGAATCAGAGAAGGAGAACAAAAGCTTTATTGAAAAGTGTTCAGTCATCATTTTGTATTGGAACAACAAGGTACAGGATGAAATCAACAATATAAATTATTAAGAGTTCGGTATTATTGAAATGTAAACTGAAATAAGATCCCAATATCAAAATAGCATATACTTTTTTTGCTTTGTCTGTTTAACAAAGTTTCTGTGTTTCTGTTGATTTTGGGCTGTATTCAACGAACTCATTGTACTAGTGGGAGGCAGCACAAAAATTTCCGCTAGCGCCCTCCTCAGATCTGTGCCAGTAGGTCAGGATAACTCCCAGAACAGCACACAGGCAGAGAGAGGAGATCGTTCTGTTGGGCAAACACAAATGCTTGTGCTGATGGAACAATCTCTTAAGCACATTGTTGAATGCAAACCTTTGTATTTTAGGTGTCTCGGTGGTGGTAATGATGATGATGATATCTAAAGGACACAACTTGGGTGTTCCCCAGGGCTGCCAGAAAGGCATCTGGTGGAGCACCAAGTTGTGGGGAGGTGGTTAGAGAGGGTCTGATCCATGCGCTGCAGATTGCAGATTCTGCAGCAGAGGTCCAGTTTTTAATATTTTATAAAAATCGGATACTTGGGTGAGAAAAAAGCCCAGGGTGAGAGGTATTGCTGAGCCCAGCAGACTTCAGGTGGCCCAGTGAGAAATTATAGGAATGACTCAATGGTAGCTTATCTGCTTTCCATGCATAGTAATCCAAGAGGAGTTTGGATTTGATATCCTGCTTTATCACTACCTGAAGGAGTCTCAAAGCGGCTAACATTCTCCTTTCCCTTCCTCCCCCACAACAAACACTCTGTGAAGTGAGTGGGGCTGAGAGACTTCAGAGAAGTGTGACTAGCCCAAGGTCACCCAGCAGCTGCATGTGGAAGAGTGAAGACCCGAACCCAGTTCACCAAATTACGAGTCTACCACTCTTAACCACTACACCACACTGGTCAACCCACTCTCTCCAGTTAAAAAATTTCAAGTAGTAGAGCTTAGAGAGACTTCTACTTGAACCACTGGAGAGCTGTTATAAACTCATGACCTTGACTTTCTTTCCGGGGTCTTTAATCTCTATGGAAAATGTTTCAGAATTGCTATATTACCCACAACTCCTTAATCTAGTTCTAGGAATGGAAATGGACCAGCCTGTTGTAATTTATCAAAACCATTCTGTTTCTTACAGTTACTTCATGTCCTTTGCTAAAATAAGCAGAACATCTCCCAGTATTTTAGAACTCCAGACTTGTTTTTGTTTGTTATTATGTCATTTATTTTTGTGTACTGTTTATATTGTAAGCCACCCGTAGACCTTCAGATGAAGGGCGGTATAGAAGTTTAATTAATAATGATAATAATAATAATAAATCTCAGATGTTACCACATGGGGGTGCATTTGATTAAATTATCACTGAACCAGGAGAAGAGATTCAATTGTGATGACTTTACCATGCTGAAATCTAAAGTGTGTGTATGTGGGGATTTATTTATTTATTAAAAATGCTACAGTATAATAAAAAAATCTCCACACAGTTTACATAACCCTCCCCCCAAATATAACAAATTAACAACCAAACAATTGTGTGTCACAAATAAAACTCACCAGTATACAAAACCAAAAGAAATGTAAAATTAAGAATCCAAGAAAACTTGGGCAAATATATGCATTTCTAAGAGGCTTTTAGAGGTCATTACTGTCTCTGCCTTACACATTACCCTAGGAAGGGAGGGCATTCCAGGAGGTGGGTGTTATCACTGAAAAAGGCTTCTTCCCTGTTGTAACTAAGCTACAAGTCACTGGTTGATAAACCACCAGCAGGGCTTCCTTGGAATTTATTGAAACTCATCTTAGTCTGCACGGGAGAAGGCAGCCTGCTACGAGTTGCTGGTATTTAACACTTTAAAAAAAAAGAAGAACTTTGGAGATGCAAACTTTCTGAACTGCAGAGTTAAAGCATAAAGCCATAAAATGGAATAAACGAGGAATTGAGTAACTCTTGTCCTTATTGTCCCCTAAAACCATATTAGACCAATGAACAGGATCTCATGTTTTTGTTTTTTGAAAAAAATATGTATACCAACTACAAGATCAGGATTCAGATCAGGACTATTTTATTGGCTAACCATTTCCATATGTGCTATTTTCCTTACTGAGCATCTCTCCCTAGACCGCAGCTGCTGTTTTCTTGAATCTCAGTCTCTCCAGATTCTGGTAACTTGGGTGGAAGGGATGGCAGACTGTTTTTTTGTTTTTTTTATAGCAGGGCCAGGGAATCTGCAGCCTTCCGGATGTTGCTGGACTCGCAACTCCCATCACCCCCAGCCAGCATTGCCAGGAATGATGAGAGCTGTAGTCTAGCAACATCCCTGATTTCGACAAGAAGCTCAAAGCAGCTTGCATGAGCTGATACCTTTTTAACTATGCAACAACCATGTGAAATAGCTCAGGCTGCATTTTAGCGCCTAGTCCAAGGTCAGCAGAGGAGCCAAGGGGAGATTTGAACTCAGGTCTCTCTGCTCCAAGTTCAAACACACGCCCCAGCATACCACACTGCCTCTCAGAGTCAAGTTTAATTGGATCTTCCTCTCCTTTTGTCTCCCCAAGACATCCTTCAGGGAGTGTCTTGAAGAGCCATAGTCCAGTTCCTCGTCACCTAAGTCTCTTCTCCAGACTAGCTGTGGCCCCCACCCCAACCTCAGATTTATAAAGAGGAGTGGTCAGTTGTCACAGATGGGAAACCGCAACAATGTTTTCGGGACAAATGACTGGAACTCCTTTCAGCCCCCACCTCATGGGTCAGCATGCCTTCCTCCCCAAGGCTATCGCTCTGGTAATTTATCCTCTGGGGATTACACAACAGCTGCAGATATTATTCTCATCTTTGAGGACCCCCCCACGGGTGAATTAAAGCAGATGTATGGAGCAATTGAGAAATGTATCCCAGGAAGTTAAGAATGCATAATGTGAGTATGGCGATGGTGGTCTCTCGCAGAGAAGAAAGACGTAATGAATGCATGTGTCAGTGAGAAAGAAATCCTGCATAAATTAGAAACTCTTAAATCAAGCATCCCATAATGGTTTACTGCGTGTCCAAAACAGGTTCTCTCCCTTGTAGGAAGGAAGGTGCATTTTGAGTCTTGAGGAGTACATTAAAAGAGAATGGCATGATGGGAAAAGTAAAGAAACCATTTGCTGAATAGCTGAATTTGGAAAGAATTTTTGACACGGCTGACAGCTCTTCCAATGAGATCTTTGTGAGGGAGAGCAAAGGTCAGGGTACGGGACCCTTTGGGATATCAAAAGGTGCTGAGAAGAATAGCTGGGAGTTGCAGCAGCCCAGAGAGTCCTCTTTTGTTTTCATTGGTCAGTCGCTGAGGATGATGCCTGTGGACATCAAAGCAACGGGGAAACGCTGTTATCTAGCTCCATCCTTTGCCGCCCCCCCGCCATGTAATTGGCCAGGGTGGGGGTGGTGGGAGAAGAAACAATGGTGGGGAAGGCTGTGAAAGTATTGTGTGCTGGAGAAAGAACAGATAAAGAACATTTGTATCAGCCAGCAAAACTACCTCTGCATTTGTGAAAATAGGAGCTGGGGGAACAGCGTATAGCTTTTGTGGCATTCAGTGACCAGAGTTTTCAGAAAAAGCAAAGGTTCTCCATTTGTAAATGGTTTAGCAGAGGTCTGCACCACTCCAGCGAAGGTGGTATGCTGAGAAGGCACCACACAGCTATATCCCACACCACCCCACACTTTGCATTTCAAATATGTATTTATTTTAAACTAGTCAGGAATTACGGGACTGATCTGAAGGTAGTTTGGCTCTCGCTCAAGAGCTAACAGCTATTGCAAGCTGCATTTCCTCATACTCTACTCCCTTCCCTGAGGCCAAAAATGCCTCTTTCAGGTCACAGATACAGATGGTGCTGCTCTGATCCAGTGATATTAAAGTTGGTTTTGGCCTGGGAATCCTCTGATAGATCTTTCAAGTTGTTGCCTCAAGCACAGTTACTTTTGGCAATGTGATTATCATGAGTTGCACTGTTTGCTGGCAGCATGGCACTGCAAAAACGCAATGTTATGCTAGTGTTGTCAGTAGTGTAAAAATGATGGGGTGTGTGTGTGTGTTTCACCATCTTCTGTCCAAGAGATGGCTCATCTCTCAGCTTTGTGAGGTATTGCCCCAGGTGTTGCCAAGCTTTGGGGGGCCCATAGGCACATTCAGGAACTTGAAAGAGAGCCATGAGCACCACCCCAGCTTCCCTCCCCTGGGACACCCTGACCTCATCCACACTCTGCAAGGCAGATAGAAAGATTCACAGCATGTGCACACATGCCAGTACACACACAAACACCTGCATGCTCTTCTTTTCTGTGGGAAGTGAGTAAAAGTCAGATCCAGCAAAATTAATTCATCCTATTGATTTTGCTATTGGGTCTCCCCAAACCACCATCTAATTCAAGCTTACATTGATAGACTGCACAGTGGATCTGGTACTTGCCAGCACCATGAAAGCATTAACCCAAGGTACAGATCCTCATAGATCCTCATGGTTTTTTTTTGTTTTTTTACATAGGATAACAACAAAAGCATCAACAAATTGCAGAACATATCTGTGGACAGATGATTTTGTGGTGGATTTGATGGAGTCCCTTGTAAAAATGAGGATCTATAAGGAACTGTGCCTCAATTCCATGTTCAGGTATGAAAACTTGCTAACTTTGGTATTCTGATGATGATTTCATCTTTGTTGCCTTTCATTATATGTGATGGACTTGAAATATTGTACTTGGCACAAAAAACCGGCAGTGTAAAACTGCAGTTCATTCACCATGAATGAATAGTTAATCATTAAAGATAAACGTAAGGCACTTAATCTTTAACGCAGGCTCAAACTATAGCAGGTCGGCACTGATTCATGGAATGATTTTCTTTTGGCGCCTGCTCTGTAATCACCCCCTTCAGACTGTATTTTCTTGCTGTGTTTGGTACTAGAACTCTCTGGCCAGTTCTGCTGCTAATGGACAACACAAGGTGCTGAGCTGTGGTCTGTGAGGCAACAAGTTGTGCTGTACATGCTGTCTCTCCAGAATGCTGTTTCGTTCTTTCCTCTGTTTATGTAATTTTTGTCCTCTCTCTTTCATTCTCTCTCTCTCTCTTCCCCAGTTTAAAGCTCATTTCTTATACCCATGAGGCTGTTCTTCCCTAACATGTCTCTCGGTTGCTAAAAAGGCTTCCCTAGGAAGCAGCAGTGAATTTGGAGCACTTATAGTGGATTTTTTGCTTAATTAATGAAGAGAGGTTCTGGCCTTGGGGCCTCTGGTTATTTTCAGAACCCAAGAACGTAACTAAGGTTACATTTAACACCATGCATTTTAATCACTATGGCACCACTTTCAAAAGTCACAGCTTCCCCCAGAACATTCTGGAAACCCCTATTCCCCTCCTAGAACTACAATTCTCAGAGTGATTTAGAAATCCCTTATCACAGGGAACTTTGGGAATGGGAGCTGTATGAGGGGAATGGAGGGGGTGTGTGTCTCCTAACAACTCTCAGCACCCATAGTGGCATTCCTGTATCGGGAAATTTTTAATGTCGGATGTTTTACAATTTTTTATATATGCTGTAAGCCACCCAGAGTAGCTGCGGAAACCCAGCCAGATGAGTAGGGCATAAATAATAAAAGTATTAGTATTATTATTACAGTGGTACCTCAGGTTACATACGCTTCAGGTTACATACGCTTCAGGTTACGGACTCCGCTAACCCAGAAATAGTGCTTCAGGTTAAGAACTTTGCTTCAGGATGAGAACAGAAATTGTGCTCCGGCGGTGTGGCGGCAGAAGGAGGCCCCATTAGCTAAAGTGGTGCTTCAGGTTAAGAACAGTTTCAGGTTAAGAACAGACCTCCGGAACGAATTAAGTTCTTAACCCGAGGTACCACTGTGTTATCACTATTACTATTACTATTACTATTACTATTACTATTACTACTACTATTACTATTACTACTACTACTGCAGCTCCCATAATTCTTTGGGGAGAAAGTCATGACTGTTTAAAGTAGTAAAAAGGTAAAGGTAAAGGTACCCCTGCCCGTACGGGCCAGTCTTGACAGACTCTAGGGTTGTGCGCCCATCTCACTTAAGAGGCTGGGGGCCAGCGCTGTCCGGAGACACTTCCGGGTCACGTGGCCAGCGTGACATCGCTGCTCTGGCGAGCCAGAGCCGCACACGGAAACGCTGTTTACCTTCCCGCTAGTAAGCGGTCCCTATTTATCTACTTGCACCCGAGAGTGCTTTCGAACTGCTAGGTTGGCAGGCGCTGGGACCGAAAAACGGGAGCGCACCCAGCCACAGGGATTCGAACCGCCGACCTTTTGATCGGCAAGCCCTAGGCGCTGAGGCTTTTACCCACAGCGCCACCCGCGTTTAAAGTAGTATCAGTGCTTAAAATGCATGGTGTGGATGTTTTCTCCTGCTCTCGAGGATAAGACTTGAACCATAGGCTTCAAGTTACGAGAAAGGAGATTCTGACTAAATATCAGGAAAAACTTTCTGACAGTAAGAGCTCTTTGACAGTGGAACAGTCTGCCTCAGGAGGTTGTGGACTCTCCTTCCTTGCAGGTTTTTAAGCAGAGGTTGGATGGCCATCTGCCATGGTTGCTTTAGCTGAGATTCCTGCGTTGCAGGGGGTTGGACTAGGTGACCCTTGGGGTCCTTTCCAGCTCTATGATCATATGTGGCCGAAGACAATAGGCACCTTTGGTAGGCAGAACAAAAAGAAAAAGCAACCTCCAGCATGTTGCTTAGGGCTCAGGGAACACAATGGCTGCTTACCGTCCTTCCTGGTGAGTGGCAGTCTGGCCCCATGAGGTGCCTCCTTTCCCTCCCGGATGTGCTGTGCCATCTTTGCTTGTTCCCCATCCCCCTCGGCCCCCCTCGCCAACCCATCCATTCAAATTGGCCAATCCATGGCGGCCGGGGGGGGGGGGAGGGGGAGGCATGACAAGCCGACCTGAGGGCAGCAGGCCCTCCCTCCATCTTTTTAGCCTAGCCGGCTTCTGAGCCCAGCATCCAGTCGGCTGGGAGCGTACAATTCAAGTAGTTAGTCTCAGTCCCTTGCCAGACTGCGCGTAATTCATTCAACGCGCTGTGCTGTTCACACATTTTCACCCATGGCTGCCACGCTATACAAAAGCTGGCTAACCTCTTAGCGGTACATGTGGCATGTTAAACCATCACAGTCACCTCAGACCTTTAAAGCAGGGCTGTCACCCAGCTGAAGTACTTCTGGTTCACTGGTGACTGGCGAGAGAACTATGCACTCCAACTCCCATCAGCCTCATCCAGCAAGGATGGTTGTCAGGGACAATGGGAATTACAGTCCAGCAACATCTGCAAGGCCCTGGGTTTCCCGCCACTGTCTCAATTCATTAACCATGTGGATCTAATTAAATTAGCCAATTGTGTTTGTGAGTGAAAACAATAGCTCAGAAGAAAACATCATGCTTTCTTTTGCTTTCACAACACAAGCAAGCCATCCTTTCCTTTTGAAAAGATAAATGCTAAGGCTATAATCCAACATGCACTTACCTAGGAGTAAGATCCACTGAATGCAGTGGGACCTACTTCTGAGTAAGCACACATACAATTGTGCTGTAAAATTTCCATCTCTGTTTTGTTTAGAAGAGATGCTGCACATAAATTAAAATGGACATGTTGGCGCTTCAATTAATTAAAATTAGCATGTTGCTGCCTGCTGCTGCAGCTTCAAAACCTTAATATTCACATTGAATGTAATTGCTAGGAGTGCCTGTTGGAGTGGGGGGTGGTTTTGTCCAGTGGAGAGATATAGGAGCCTTGGATGCAGGAGAATTGGTATCAAATCTCAGTCTTGGGCTGCTTTCTGGCTTTGGGCAAATTGCAGATTCTCTTTCAGCCTTAGTTAAGAAACTGCATATCCTATTACAGGGGTTCCCAAACAGTTGTCCATCGACCACCAGTAGTGTGTAAGCTTCATTTATGTGATCCACAACATGTCTGTGGATTTGACGCTGAAGGTGAGAGATGGCACACTGGTCACATTAAATATTGTACCTATTGTTAATTCTATTCTTGCTGCTTCTTTTCTTTCTTATGTTGTGTTCTGCCAGTTGGATTCTGTGGAATTATAATTGCTGCAACAGGCAGGAAAGTCATTAAGGGGGTCCATCAAGACCCTCTGTCAATTAGCTTCCGGACCCAATTCAAAGTGCTGGTTTTGACATATAAAGCCTTAAACAGCTCAAGACCACAATACCTGCCTTCGCCGGTGTAAACCATCCCATACTCTGCGTTCATCATAGAAGCATAGAGTTGCAAGGGACCCTGAGGATCATCGACCCCCTGCAATGCAGGAATATGCAGCTGTCCCATATGGGGATTGAACCTGCAGCCTTGGTGTTCTCAGCAACATGATCTAACCAACTGAGCTATCCAGTGCTGTAATCATCTGAGGCCCTGCTTCATGTGTCCCCTCCTTGTGAAGCCCAGAGGGTGCCAACACGTGCATGAGCCTTCTCTGTGGTGGCCCCCCGTTTGTTCAATGCCTTTTAAATGTGTCTACTTATTTACTTTTTTTTTTAAAAAAATTAATTTATTGCTTTAAAATCGAAACTTACACAACAAAAGCTTGAAAAAAGAAAAAAAGAAAAGAAACCAAAGAAACACAATACATCTCTTACAAACAAAAAAACCCAATAGAACAATACATCACAAATTTACAAAAATGTTCCATCAACTTCCGACTTCCTTGATATGGGTTCTTTGTTTTCTTAATTACTTGCCTCTCTTTTTCAATAAACTTTATCCTTATTCAATCTTGTTTGACTTCATTATACCTTAATCAGTTCCGAGAGTTATTCGAAGCATTCTAAAGTTTTTATATGGGGACACTGTTCTTTTAAATATTTTCTATAGCTTTCCCATTCCCTTTTGAACTTTTGGGTTGAACGATCTGTGATCTTTTCCATCATATATGCTAGTTCCATGTATTCAAGCATTTTCCCTTGCCATTCCTCTTTTGGTGGAGTTTTATCTCCTTTCCATCCCCTGGCAATCAGCATCCTCGCTGCTGTTGTTGCATACAAAAAGATCCTTCTTTTCTCCCTTGGGATGTTTGATGCCATTATACCTAATAGGAAGGCTTCAGGTTTTTTTTATTAAACTTTATTTTGAACAGGTTTTTTTTAATTCATTGTGTATAAGTTCCCAAAAGCTCTTAATTTTTTTTGCAACCCCACCCACCTGTATTTTAGTCTGTGAACTGCCCAGAGATCTTACGATGAAGGTAGGCATATAAATCTAATAAATAAAATAAATTATTTTGAAGTGGTCTTTGTGGAGGTGGGGGGAGTTTGGGAACGTTGGTTCCAAGTACAGGGGCAGAATAACATGCAGTACGGTCTGCCATGATCATGCATAAAATAAGGGCTGTGGTCTCACTTTTAGAGCCTTTGGCACATGCTGGTGAGAGAGTCCAGTCCTTCCTAAACTACCCTCTTAACCTCTCCCCTCAAGTTATTCTCTGCAGCCAGTCTTACTTCTGAGGAGAAAAGGGACTCAGTGAGAGCAGACTGCAAGTAGGGTAGCCACAGGCAGGGGGAGATTTAGTGAACCCCATCTGTGTGCCCTTTTGGCTCTAAAATTAGGTTATACCCAGTGCTATTTTTCTATAAAAAGAGGTGTTTGGATCTCACCATGAACACCTCCCTTGTTCTCTTATAATGGCAATGGTGCCCACCTAAGAGGTGCCAGAACTTTCTGGTGTGTTCCGGCTGGAAAAAAACCCCACTGTGCTTTATATGTGATTTGGGCAGATCAGCTGCTGTCATGTCTAAATTTGCCCTTAGCTCAGTCTCACACTTGGTGGGTGGCCTTAGGCTAGCCAGTAACCTGCAGCTTCCCGCTCTGCCTAACTATCACACAATTTACCCTTGTGGCAAGAGTCAAGCTAATTTTCCAGGGTCGTTATAAAGATTGCTATCTAGGTGAAACACAGCATTGATATAGAACTTTTATGTCCCACCCCAGGGTATTATTTAGGGATGAGGCATTTTGTGAGTTAACAGTTTTGGTTTTTATGCCTTGGATGATTTTTGTGTGCGTATTCATCAGAAGTTTTAATAAATAGGTTGGCAACCTCAGGCATACCTCAAAACCCACAGCCAGTTTTCTAAGCCATTACAGGTCAAGAAGTCCTTTCCACAAACAGAACGGTATGTCCTTTACCATTTTTACAAAAATATATTTATCCTGTGGGGTTGTTGGTTGGTGTTTTCTCCCTCCCCACCCCAAATTTAAATCTTATTTCTTTCTGTTCTTTTTTTTTGGGGGGGGGAGGGGGATGATTCAGGGTGGAGAATGAATCACGAGGCCTCTCAACCACTTGGGCTTTATGTAGTATCCTGGGGCGCTAGGCTCTACAGCTCTAGCTGTTTATGCCCTACCTCCCTAGAAGATGGTCTCTCCCCCTGTATCCTGTTGTGGCATGACCAAGAATGCCACGCAAGTGCTAACTTTCTACCACAAAGCCACACACACACACACACATCCCAACCCAGAGAGGGAGAGAATCTCAGCGACCTCTCATGACTACGGAAGGGTGTAGTTCTGGAGAAATGAACGTCTAGTCCCATCTTGTTCCACAGTTGGGGTCCAGGGCCACTAGCTACAACAGATACCAAACTTGCTTGTACGTTATGTACATCAGAGAAGCCGGCATTTAAGCCGATGCACTATGTGTCACGCTTGGAAAGCAAAACGACTGAGCGTTGGGCCTGCTTGCTTGGTGGTTCTTCTTATAAGAGAATTAAACAGATTCACGAAGGATAAGTCTATCAGTGGTTGTGTTCTTCCTACACGGTTGGGAATTGTCGGTGCTATTGGACTCATGTCCCGCATGTGGGCTTCCCATGGCCAACTGGCTAAAGTTGTGAGATAAAATTCAACTTCCTCACTGCCCACTGTGAGAACGGAATGCCGGATTGACCCAGCAGACTTTTACCTTCTTATGGTGTTGTGTTGATTTGAAATTATGACACTAAAGGCTTAACTTTTAGTGATTTTTTTTAAAAGCAATGGGGAAAATGCATTGTAAAGTGTGGGGTAATTCTTGCTTCAGTGCAGTGTCATCTAACCTCCCCTCATACATTGACAAAGAAAAAGAAATGTGTGTGTTGCAGGGGGTGGGGGTGGGGAAGCAGGGAAAAACTAGGGAAGGAACAGAAGTAACTAAGGCCCAGACTGGATCAGTCACCAATGAGGGTTTCCCTTGAAATGCAAACAGCAGCTTCACAGGTTTGGAAGGGGAATACAGTGGTACCTCGGGTTACATACGCTTCAGGTTACATATGATTCAGGTTACAGACTCCGCTAACCCAGAAATAGTACCTCGGGTTAAGAACTTTGCTTCAGGATGAGAACAGAAATCGTGTAGCGGCGGCGGCGCAGCAGGAGGCCCCATTAGCTAAAGTGGTCTTCAGGTTAAGAACAGTTTCAGGTTAAGAACGGACCTCTGGAACGAATTAAGTACTTAACCCGAGGTACCACTGTATGGCAAGGAGAGCACAAATTCCCCAGCCAGTCTTCTAGATGCTCAGGCTTCCCTGGGGGTAAACCACACACACACATTAATTACAGTCATGCAATTAACGTCATGTTTCCTTTGGCCCCGAGGGCAATTTGTTAGTCATTGTAAACAGGGAAGGGCATAGGTCCGTGGTAGAGAAAATTTGCATTTTAATTTTTTTTGCACCCTTTTGCACAGGTGTTGGGTATGGAAAAAATGAATGTGTCAGATAATTGGAATGTATGTCCACTGAAATATGTTAGACTATTGATTGGTGGGTAATGGGAGCTACATCCCACCTTTTTGCAAATTTACGGGCTTATTCAGATGTATATTGGGATCCATTGTCAGATATTAATTCATCACAAATGCCATGCCTTGACAGTACTATCTTTGGGTGGGTTATTATAGCTCCGGATGAGGTGTTTTTAAATTCTGTTACTTCAAATTGACTTTAAGTTCGTTACGTTTTCCTTCCAGTTCAAATAAATCTGTAACCAGTTGCTGCCAGGCTCTGCTGGGTACCTCCCTAGTTATCATGTGTTCTTTTTTGTGTTTTTGATGTTTTGCACAAGTGTTACAGGTTCCAACCATCTCCTCCCTTTGTACATTAGGTCAGTAGAAGGTGTGCCTTGGCCTTCATTTTCACAATACCATCTCAAGGTCTTCTTCATGTTCCCGTATCTCTGGACACATTGCCTTTGAGGTCACAATCCTTTCCCCTTTCAGAATCAGACCATTTTCTACTGTTAGCTCTATCTTATCATTCCAGAAATACAGTAGACCACCCCACACTTATGGTTTCTTTAAGGCAGACAATATCCTGCCTCTCTCTGTTTTGTGCCTAGTTTCTTCCAGTTTGTGATTGCGTTGAGGTCTTTCAATAGCATGTACACCTGCTCTTCTAAGTCTTTTTTATCTTTGGCATTTCTATGGGTGGCATTTCTCTTAAAGGGGCCACATGCCAGATATTTAATTGATAATGCATATGTTAAACGTAAAGGGACCCCTGACCATTAGATCCGGTCGTGACTGACTCTGGGGTTGCGACGCTCATCTCGCTTTATTGGCCGAGGGAGAAGGCGTACAGCTTCCAGGTCATGTGGCCAGCATGACTAAGCCGCTTCTGGCGAACTAGAGCAGTGCACGGAAACGCCGTTTACCTTCCCGCCGGAGCGGTACCTATTTATCTACTTGCACTTTGACGTGCTTTCGAACTGCTAAGTTGGCAGGAGCAGGGACCAGGAAACGGGAGCTCACCCTGTCACGGGGATTCGAACCGCCAACCTTCTAATCAGCAAGTCCGAGGCTCTGTGGTTTAACCCGCAGTAAAAAGGTAAAGGTACCCCTGCCGGTACGGGCCAGTCTTGACAGACTCTAGGGTTGTGCGCTCATCTCACTCTAGAGGCCGGGAGCCAGCGCTGTCCGAAGACACTTCCGGGTCACGTGGCCAGTGTGATGAAGCTGCTCTGGCGAGCCAGCGCAGCACACGGAAACGCCGTTTACCTTCCTGCTAGTAAGCGGTCCCTATTTATCTACTTGCACCTGGGGGTGCTTTCAAACTGCTAGGTTGGCAGGCGCTGGGACCGAGCAACGGGAGCGCACCCCGCCGCGGGGATTCGAACCGCCGACCATGCGATCGGCAAGTCCTAGTCGCTGAGGTTTTACCCACAGCGCCACCCGCGTCCCTTTTTAACCCGCAGTACAAATAGTATATTTCTGGAACATTTGTGCTCCTCTGACATGGTAACCCTCAGGACTGCAAACTCATACATTTAAAGCACCCTGCTCCCAAGAATCCTGGGAACTGTGCTTCACCCCCCATGGAGCTACAATTTCCCATACTCTTAGAAAACTACAGTTCCCAGGATTCTATGGGAGCAGGGAATATGCTTTAAATGTAAGGCGTTTATGCAGTATTTCCAGAGTTGAACCTGACAAAAAGTCAGCAGGGCACTGCATCATATGTTTCCTTCTTTGTTGCCTGAAAATTGTCCAAGGGAAATTGGAGTTCTTGTACAAGTGTTCCAAAGTTGTTTTTGTCGCTGTTTCTGATTGCATCCCACCCAGCCCCATAAAACAGTGCACTTGGCACATTTGAACAATAAACAAACATTCAATTGCCCGGAAGACCTTTGGTTTGAAACAACAGACTGGAGACAAATAAAGTGGCTTGTTATATTTGATACTTGATAACATGCTGATAACATGCTGTAGCTTAACATTATGTGCCTGATCAAAATTTATTCTGACCTGACCCTAGACATTCATTTGGAACTAATTTCTGTTGGCTTCCCATAAATGTGCTAGCATGCAGCCTTAATATATTAATACAGCAGATCACAGTGCCAGCAACCATGGAAAAGCTTGTCAGTACAAGGTCCACAACTTCATGACTACATAGTTATGATTCAGTGTTTGCTTGAATTGCAAATAAAAGTAGTTTTGAATATACTTCTTTTCCCACTTTGGGGTTAGGGTTGTGATTTCGCACAGAATTCTGTGCTGTATGTATGAACCAATCAGCCAAATTTTGTTGAATTATCCAAGCTATATAATTTATTCATCATCACTTATTTGAATGTGGGGAGGGGCAAGCATACATTCAAGGGACCTTGAAGCTGCCTATCTATTGTTAAGTACATGGGCAGCAAACTGAGCAGGAAGACATGGCCCCTGATCACAATCTTCCCCCATTAGAGTGCATTGTATTTCTATTTAAATTATGGCACTGTTTTGTCCACATATGTAGAAATCAGCAGATGCATTTTTATGCAAATCTACTTCACACTGGGTCTTCATATTTTCTGGAGAAGCATAAAGAACCATCTTAACCAAAAGCTGCTTTGAGGATATTTTTCTTTCTTTCTTTCTTCCTTTCCCACCCTAGCTACGATATCTTTTTATCTTGTGATATCAGAGGCAGGACATGGGACCTTCTATGAAGCAGGTCCTCTAGTACTGATGCTGATTATTCTTCTCCTAACTGTGGGGCTGGGAAAGGTAGAAGCTTCAAAACCTGGACTGATCCCAAAACAGCATTAAGGCAGTTCGCCATCCCAGGAGAAAACCAAAACCTAGAAAAATCCTGGCCGTCCTGAAGTTGCCAGAACCCACCTGTCAGCTCCATGTCCACCACCAGAAGTGATGCTGGACTCAGGTTCTAGGCAGCTCCCAGCAGTTGCTAGCACAAGGAGAGGGTTTGGAACTGGGTAGAAAGGGTGAAATGAATCTGGAATCTTTCTCAGCAGAGCTAATCCAGGCTGTAACCATATTATGGGCTGTGTTAATTAATCAGGCATTTTTCATTGCTCAGAAAGACTTTGCTCAATACTTGGTACATGTGACTTGGTGGAAGGTGATCATCCTAATGCTAGTGATGGTTTAAAATTACTTGTGTATTAGACAGCGTTATTGATGCTCTTTGGAAAGTTTCCAGTCCCAAATCAGTTGATGTGGTTTGTAAAAGAATGCATGGGGCAACCCAGCCAAATGGGTGGGGTATTATTATTATTATTATTATTATTATTATTATTATTATTATCCACTAGCCTCACTCCCAACTTCCTGTGGTCATTAGAACTTCTGAGCAGAGCATGCAAATTGTATGGGTATAGGCTTTTCCTGCTATACTCTAGTTCACCAGATGCCAATCATATGTCTCAATATGAAAACAAGCTCTACTTTCTTGGCAAAGGCTGCATCATTTGTAAAATAATCTGTCTGTTTAATAATGCATTCTATTGAAAAGGAATGGGAGGATTTGCTTAGGCATGATTCATCACCGTCTGTTACAATAATTATAAGGGTTTTTTTCTTGCTTCCCCGGTCAAAACGACCTTATTTTTATAGGTTTTTTTCAGTGCTTGTATGCTTTGCTTTAGGGTTTTGAAAATAAGTTTAGCAACAGAGACACACCTAATTCATTTGCTGGAGGCACTAATGGCCTGTCTTGTTTTCTTCCACATTTCTGTTTGCCATGGTGCCAGAACAGAAATTTTTGTACAACTAAGTTTGATAGGTGACGCAATTGCAAGTCCAACTCACATTTTGATTGCTCACTGAAATTTCCCATCATTTATGAGTGGGGTGCAAAGTGGGGGCTACGATTCATAGTAATAATTATTAGCATTTATGTCACTCTTACATGGGACGCGGGTGGCGCTGTGGATTAAACCACAGAGCCTACGGCTTGCCGATCAGAAGGTCGGCGGTTTGAATCCTTGCGATGGGGTGAGCTCCTGTTGCTCGGTCCCTGCTCCTGCCAACCTAGCAGTTCGAAAGCATGTCAAAGTGCAAGTAGATAAATAAGTACCGCTCCAGCGGGAAGGTAAACACCGTTTCCATGCACTGCTCTGGCTCACGAGAAGCGGCTTAGTCATGCTGGTCACATGACCCGGAAGCTGTACGCCGGCTCCCTCGGCCAATAAAGCGAGATGAGTCAGATAAAGCCAGAGTCGTCCATGACTGGACCTAATGGTCATGGGTCCCTTTACTTTTACCCGTGTCACTCTTAGAGCAGGAGGCAGGAACCTGTGGCCCTGCAGATGTTTCTGGATTCCAACTCCTACCAACTCCAGTGAAATCCTGTACATGTTCTATTAAGAAACAAACACCTGGGACTTACTCCCAGGTAAATGTGTACAGTATGGCAACCTTAAGTAACCCATTATTTCTCATTCCCCTCCCCCTCCCCAGTCCTCTATAGTGGGATGATATAGGTCTACCACAGTGGTTCCCAATTGCAACATTTTCAAAAGTATGTGTTCCATGGTTTGGCTATTGAAAAACGGGGTTCGCAGTAGCTAATTGGGAACTACTGGCTTACTTTACAGGGTTGTTGTAAAATTTGCCTAGTTAATGTATGCATTTTAATCCCTAACCATTGGACAATCTTATGACTAGCAATGAATGGATGCCAATTGCATATACAATATTAGGCAAACCTGACAGTCTCAAAGTTGAAATTTGTGTATTTTGCGTGTTTTTTATCTTTTGATTTTTGTGTTGTGAACTGCCCTGAGATCTACGGATGGAGGGTGGTATACAAATTTAAATAACAATAACAGCAGCAGCAGCAGCAGCAGCAGCAGCAGCAACAACAACATCGTCTTTAATTTTCTACAAGTAGCCCAGTAAAAATGTCTAAATAACACAACATTTCAATCCTGTTAAGGCTGCAAAGTACTGTAATTTGCATAAGAATATTTTCTGGAAAACCTACATAACTAGAAACAGCACGAAGAAACTTGCATATATATTTTTAGACAATAGACTACCCCAAGCCAAATTCCAATGTATGTCAGAGTAGTAAAATATCCCAAAGCAAATTCATGCATGTGATGTCAGAAGGACTCTAAAACTGTCTCTTTGGATTAGTTTTGTTTGAAAAACTCCATCAGACTTTTTTTTTTACCTCAATACTTTCCATTGGTTGTGACAAAAAAGCACTTCAGTAGCAAAAATTTTGGGATATTTTGTGTCCAAGCAGTTTCGCTTATATGATAGAAAGAAAACGATAAATAAAAAGTGGCTGAAATTGGAGGACATTGTTTATTATTGCACAGGTGGCAATGTCCCAGAAGGACTATGTTAATAGTTCAACTTGTGTGTAAATTCTGCAATGAAAGGTGCACCTGGAGTTGAATTTTGTCCCAAACTACCAGCCACATCCGTTACAGGGGGGGGGGGGTACACTATTTTTTAAAACAATTCATTACTACTACTACTACCGTTATGAAAAATGCTTATAATTACCAATCAAAATTCCAAATCAGTAACTAAGATTATTTTATTTGTTTAAGCAACACATTGATATACAGCCTTTATAAATGCTTACCCCAGGTGGCTTACAAAAGCAACAAAGAATGCAAATAATAATTAAAACAATAAAATTGGTAGCAAAAATAAAATCCATTGGAACAGCAGAGCGACAAAGTCCCTTCATAGTGTTTAAAATATACTTTTCCTTACAGTGCTTAATATCCAGTTCATTAAAATCCCTGTAATTACGAACAGAAGGTGTAGCCGCCTCTAGGAACATTCTCGTGTGTGGGTTGGCCGCTTCACTCAGACTATGAGCTCAGCTTAGTTCAGGAAGAGAGCAGTTACAGAAAGCATTTGTGGTATGAAAAGTTATGACATTTCTGTAGGGAGTAACGGTTTCCTTGGTAACCTCTAGGTTAGATTACTGCAAAATGTTATATGTGGGGCTGCCTCTGAAGATGATTTGAAAACTGTAGCTGGTGCAGAAATCAGCAGCCTGCTTGTTCAATGGGACAAGATGTTTGAGCACATAACACCAAACCTGGCCCAGCTGCACTGGCTGCTAATTAGTTTCTGGGCCCAATTCAAAGGCCTGGTTTTGATCTGTAAAGCCATAAACGGCTCAGGACCGCAATCCCTCAAGGAGACCTCTCCTCATATGAACTGACCTGGAGCCTGCTATCATCATCTGAGGCCCTTCTTTGTGTTTGCCCCTCCACAAGAGGCCAGGAGGGTGGCAACACGAGAACAAGCCTTTTCTGTGGTGGCTCCCTGTGTGTGGAATGCTCTCCCCAGGGAGGCTCGCCTGGCACCTTCATTGCATACCTTTGGGTGCCAGGTAAAAACACCCCTCTTCTCCCAGGCCTTTGGTAAATCAAACTGGCCTTTTAAACTGGGGTGTGTGTCTCTGTGTGTGTTTTTGTCTTACTATTTTGTTTGTTTTGCACGCTGTGCATTTTTGTGCTTTTTATACTGGAAACCGCCCTGTGATCCTCGGATGAAGGGTGGTACACAAATTTAATAAAGCAAATTAGGTTTTTCTTTTATGTGAGTGTCAGGTCTGGTTCTTCCATGTGCACATTCCCAGGTAAGGCTGAGAAAACATAGAGGTCTGATTTGGTGTAAGAAAGCTTCCTAGGTTCTGTCACACCAGATACTCACCTTGGGTTCATATATCAGATCCACACGTCAGCTGGCTCGAGAGCCCTTTCCTTCCATGTTATAAGAAGAGAGCACTTTAAACAAACACTCGCATCAATGAAGTTTTAGCTTTTTGAAACCGTACAGTGCAAAGTCCAGCCCTCTGCCTTCCAAAAGGGAATAGCGGCTGTGTTGGGGAGGGCAGTGTGGGGGGGGGGGAGCTGTTGACGTTAATAGTACCTCAGACTGACAGACTGGTAAGTACTTGACTGGGAGCAACATGACCTAGCAAAACACTTCAGTGTTAATAAGACATTAGGGGGGTTGGATGCTTCCATTTATCATCTAGCCCATCGGACCCACAAGATTCTGGAACAGCTTGCTGGGTTATGGTGTAGCCCTTATTTTGTTTCCGCCGTGGCCACAGAACATAACAGAGATAGCTTTGAATCCTTCCTCTGTTCTGCTGTCACAGAAGAATGTTCGTGTCATGATGACCTGACCAAGTGTTCAGTTGCACACACACTGCACTGTTTCCAGAGGGTTACTCAGTCAGGCTGACAGGCTCTCTCTTCTGAATCAAAGGGAGGCAAACTCCAGCAGAGCTGGAGTTGGCAGCTATCAGCCACCTTTGCAAGTGCTCTGGCAGTGCTCAGTTCACGATGATTCAAATCACGAGGCTGACTTAGGGACATAATTTTGGGAGCCTGAACACCTCAGCTGTGTAAGGTATAGTGTGTGTTGTTTTTTTTGTTATGTTGGGAACATTTGCTTATTTCTTCCTCTTGTGTCACTGAGATTTTTCCCCCTCAGGTGAGATTTATTGTGAAGAGCTACGTTATCTAGCCCTGGTGTGGGCTGACTTCCAATCTTCTATGGCCTCTCTTTTTCCCTTTACTTGGATCCCTGTGGTCCAACAGTGTGTTCTAAAATCACAAAGTAAGAGAGTGCCTAATTGGTATTTCTCAGTGGTTGAACATAACTGCTTTATTTTAAGTGGTCCTGAATGGGCACTCTTGAGAATATAAGTGCTTGTCACTTAAACCAAGGACTATGTAGTTCTACATTATTTTCAGGAATCCCAGCTACCAGCAAGCTTTAGGTAGCCTACTGAGGAAATGTCCTATAGTCTACCTGCGGATACCTCTGCCCATCCTTAACTTAATTACATGGGCTATTGAAGTTCATAATGCCATCATCTTTCCCCCCCAGAATTACGATTATTCTCACGCTTCTGCCTTGTTATAATGGCATAAGAAACATTGTTTCAAATATGCTTTCCTATAACATCTCTTTAACCATTGCTCGCAGAATTATTACTTGCTTTCTAGCTCTGCTTCATGTCATAGGAAAGAAACACAGGCTTTTCAAAGGACAGAATGCATGAGGGGAATATTCATTTCACGATACACATGTTCAGAAAGTAATGCCTTGATTGGATTTTATTTACTTTTTATAAGCTCCCTCCTTTTGCACCAACAATTTTCTAGAGTTAGATTTGTATGAGACGAGATGAAAGCTGACATAGAGGAAATTGTTTCTAAGCCCCAACTTTGTCCTTGTACAATTTTGGTTTCGGGTTTCCAAGAGCAATTGGCTCTATAAAAGGAATGTTTTCCCAGTTTCAAAAACCTGGGTATTTTTTGCTGCTTTAAAAACTTTATTTTTAGGGAAGGTGTGACCATCTACTTCTTGGTCCTGATACTTTGAGAAGATGGCCCTCCCAATTCTACAATTCTGTGATTCTATAATTCTATGATTCTATGTCTAAACTGCAGAAGCAAACTACTTTAGTTGCTGTTTCCCATCCCTGCCAATGGGAGTCTTGTCAGGGGGTTGGGGACCTCTTAGCCTAGAAATCTCTACACTCTCTCAGTGAAACAGTTCCCAGGATTATTGGAGGTGTGTATAGGGGTGGAGTTTGAAATGGCTAAATCAGTTTCAAACAGGAATCCTTACAGTATCAATGTACCTTGTGGATGTGGAAGGTGCTTGTCGGAGGAACTAATACCTCAAGGTCACCTTTGCTTTGCTTAGAAGTAGGATTACTTGGATTTCAGTACACCGGCTGCCGCTAAAAGCATACGCAGTCATAAGGTAAGTGCTAGAAATTATGGGAGTGATGTGTTTAAATCGAGCTAGTATCAGCATGGTCCTCATCTTGAATTTGTATGCAAGTTATTAATAGAAAACTAAGAACAGAAGGAAGGCAGAAAGGCAGACAATTCAGTGCTCCTTAAGGAAGATGTATTTGTTTTTAACAGGTGTAGATTATGCTCTGTTTCCCCCCCCCCACCCCATAAAGACCTGCCTGCCACAATGCTAATTTTCAGAGTCTCTCTCTCCTCCTGCCTCCAGACCTTTATTAAAAGTCTAGTCTACACTGCTAGAGGAAAGGTCTAAAGTTATTATTATGTGCCTTAAGAGCTTATAAACACATGATTAATATTTCAGGTCCCCCCCCAAACTCATGCATTCCCAGTTGCTACCTTGTAGTTGACTGAGAATGCAACCCTGTATAGCTTTCTACTCAGAAGTAAGCCCTGCTGAGTTCAATGGGACTTCCCAGCTCACTTTCCCACTGCCTCTTGAGCCTGTGTTTTATCTCAGTGTGGATCACATCTCTGTGGGGCTTCGTGCTCTGAGGCAGGTCATCGTTATTCCCTCGTCCTTTTTTAAAGGCGTCTAGACCGAGGGCGACTTTCCAGAAGCCACTGTTAAAGCCTAGATGAAATTTGACCTTATGTTTTAAGCCTGCATAAGCAAACACTCTGCACTGAAGTTGCTATACCAACTGCCCAGTGAAGAAGCGTAACACCCAGGAACCTGGGATGCTGTTTCCAGAGGCAGAGGAACTGTGCCTTTGTGTGGGTTGGAAAAATAACAGGCTCCTTGGATAGGTAACACTGGAGTTAAAGATCCTCAGCATCACAATATCAAGACGTAGCGGGATCCAAAGTACGTTTAATTAGTAGTAAGTTGTACCGTATTGAGTCCAGGCTTACTAGTCCATTTTAGCATTATATAGTCTTAAGGTCATGAAGAGGCACCGTGACAGTGAAAGTTAAATATAAAGAGCTAGTGGTCACCATTCGCCCAGAGCCAATCACACTTAAATCCAGTTGGGTTCAATGCACGGTTAAAACCTGTGGGATGTGAAAATGTCACCCTGCCCACGGAGTGTGACCCATGTTCTCCAGTGCCGATGGGGCATTTTTGCAAGTGGTGTAATAAAACCCACACCTTGCAATCAAGCTTGATAGTGTGCAACTGGAGGTTATAAATAGTGTGTGTGTGTGGGGGAGAGATATTAACCTGAGCACACGTTTTCCAGCTAATGCTCATTTTACATTCACCTCGCAGATGCGGGGAATGCCAAAACCAATTTAGGAAAACTGCCTCGGACCCAAGCTCTGGGAAATTGGAGTCCCAAAGCTAGTATACACAGGAGATCCCTGAGGAAGTGAGTCCTCTTCTCCTCGGGACTATAACTGCAGTGATTCCCTCCTTATTTTTATTTGCTAACACCGCCTCCTTCGCTTTCCCCTCCTGCCTAACAAACTCCACTTATTTAAAGTTTGCCATTCCTTCAAACGCAACTTGATTGTGGTCTGTTAACTCAGAGGCACAAAGTTCTTCCAAAATATGCAGACAAAGCAAGGGGATTGGGGGCGGGGGGCGGGGCGGCAGAAACAAGCTCCAGCATGGCAGCCAAACTCTGGGATCTGAGCTAGGCATTAAAAGACACTGCCTGGAGAACTGCAAGCTAGAGACACTTAACAGAGTTATTTCATTTCCAAAGTAACACCTGCAGCGTTTATGAGATCCTGTTAAGAAGCAGAAGAAATCTGCATTAGAATACAGTGTTTCCTGTAGGAGAGGAAGAAAAAGACACTTACAGGATGCAGCTCGGTTGCCTAATGTATTTATTGCCATATCATATATTAGGCATTAGCCTGCAGTGTTGTTTCTGTTCCAGACTTGCAGCCAATTGATTAGGGAGCTGTTCTCCACGACTCAAGGGACAAAATAAAGAGTAAACACAATGGCTGGGTGTCTGGGAACTGACAGTCCTCACTTCAAGGCAAAAGATGGCTCACTCTGCATTAGTAACGCTTCCACTTTGAAAATTCACGGTGTCTGATGCTGGGTGCTTTTGAAGCATTGCTGCTATTTTGGTGTGTGTTTGTGTGCATAAGAGGAGGTATTTTCTGTTATTTAGGCTTCCTGGTATAATTTGACAAAACATACTTTGTATTTCAAGGGACATTTATCAGAAACGCAAGGAGACGTGTCCCCTAATTAAGGACATTACATATGACCAGAATGTTCCTTCAGTCTGAGATTCTAATCTGTGAACTCTGGCTTTTAGCATTACGTATGTTACAACTGCACTGTAAGGCTGCAAATATGCCATACACTGAAAGGATGTGATTTCCACCAAAGAATCCAGGGAACTGTAGTTAATCCACCACAGACCTACAATTCACAGCGCCCTTAATAAACTACAGTTCCCAGGGTTCTTCGGGGAAAGTCATTGCTTGAGGAGGCGGCCCAAAGCGGCAATCCAATTTGCCTTTAAGAATGTGGATAAGGGGGTGACCAAACTTGGTGATGAATGAACTTGAATTTGGCTTCCATGCCTGCTAGGAACAGCATAGAGACTTCCGTTCAAAATCTGATTTGAACTTCAGTTCAAAACCCCTTTCTTCGCCTTGCAAAATCTCGTTCTTCACTTACTCTGCCAGTTACTTTCATGCCTGCAAAATAATATTGTGTGATCTCTGGTGTATTATCCTAAACTGCTTTTTTGAAGGGTAGATTTATTCTTTGAGTTGCTGATGAGCTCCAGGGCGGTTTTCGTTTCCTATCCCCTTCACTAAGTCATAGAATTGTAGAACTGGAAGGGAACCCAAGGGTCATCTAGCCCAACCTCATGCAATGCAGGAATCAAATTAAATTGCTCTTCAAGCTCTCTCTTACTTCCCTTTGTAGAATTCTTTTTTAAAAAATGCAGCAAATAGCATCATGATAGGGTTCTGTCATCAGACGTTGGGTTGCAGAGCTGACCACCCTCCCTTCTCCACTTCCTGTTAACATGGAGCCTCTTGAACAGAGCCTGCCAGTATTTTTTCTGATCATTGTTTGGAATTTCACAGACATTTGAAACCTGTGCCACCCCCTTGTGTTTGTAAGCGACTGAAAGGCATCAGTCTGCGCAGCAGCAGATCTAGACGAGTTCAATAGCACAAGAAAACGAGGCCCAGCACGTCAAGCTTCCTGTTGGCCATTTTATTACTCGCTTAGCACATTCAGGGTCACCAGCTTGTAGCTGTCACCCAATACTGGTGACAAGAGATTTGCAAGGGCTTTCGAGACCTTAGCTTCCACAGTATAAATGCAAGCAACCATCTCGTATGGTTAGAAATAGGGATTTTTTTTGTTTTTTATTTTGCTGTGCCAGTGCCCTGCTCAATTTTCCAAACAGCAAAATAATATGTCAGATAATCAGATGCTTGGGTGTACTATATTTTGTTTTTATTGTTAGGAACCCCCTAAGCCTGAAGAAAGTGCAACAGGAAATTAAAGCCAGCAGGCACTAATCTGTCTCAGGGTGCTCTGCACAAACATATGTGCACGCCAGCCAATTGCTCATCGCTCAATCATTCATCACCTGTGAACTCTGTGTATGAATGGGTGGGCCAGTTTCATTGGCAAGCCTTATGTTTTGAGCTGATGTGAGGCAGCATGACAAGTCTTGCCTGTGGGGTTCAATATTGGAATGGCTCCTTCAGAGATGTGAGTCATCCCTTGATATATGGCTGTCATCAGACGATGCCTTGAGAGAGGTGGGATATATAGTCCACAAAGAAACTGGACACAATTAAATGATGCCTCTGCACATGGGAACTCCGCTGAAGTCTGACTTTAAGCCAGTGTTTCCCCAACTTGGATCTCCAGCTGTTTCCAAACTGCAGCTCCCATCATCCCTGACCACTGGTCCTGCTAGCTAGGGATGATGTCGTCCAAAAGCAGCTGGAGACCCAAGTTTGGGAAACACAGCTTTAAGCAACGGGAGGTTAAATCTGGCATCTGGATTCACCCAGAATTAAATACCCGCTGAATTCAGTGGAGCTGACTCCGACATCAGCCTGCATTTTTTTCTGAGATACTTCTACGGGTACTCTCACCCTCTGAGGTAAGGCAGGAGGTGATCAGAGAGAGGGCATTATTTGTGGTAGCCTCCTTTCTTTGGCATTGCTTTCCTAGGGAAATTTACCTGGTCCGGTGCATGCGTTGATATCTTTTTGGCACCAGACAAAAGTCCTTTTACAAATCTGTTTCAGATTGAGCCTGTCAGAGTAATTACATTTACATCTTCCATTAGTATTTTTTTTTAATGATGTTGTGCTTCTTATTTTTATGTAAGCTATAAGTTATGTAACTTCCTGTCATTTACCTGCAGGATCTGCTCAGTGAGTGCTGCCAACTGCCCATCATCTTTGCCCTGTCAAGAACAATGTCAAACTGATGGATAGATGCCTCTTTGGCATTCTGAGTGGTTTCCTTAGTTTGTGAGGACAAAACTTGATTTTCCTCTCTTCTCTTTCTCTTTCTTGTTTCATGTGGAATAGTAAATAAATAAAACAAGCCCTCCTCAAACTGCAAAGAAGATGGGGAATTCTTATGCTGGGCAGCTCAAGACCACACGCTTTGAAGAAGTGCTGCATAATTCCATCGAGGCTTCTCTCCGGTCCAATAATTTAGTTCCTAGGCCGGTTTTTTCACAGCTGTATTTAGAAGCCGAACAGCACCTTTCCTCTCTAGAAGGTAAGAAATGTTGATTTGACATTTTTATTCAAGTAGAAATTGAGCCTGTTTTGTTTTTAATGATCAAGAGATCATCCTGAATATTCAGTCCACAACCAACACTGCCTGGTTGGTGTTGACCTGCAACAGAGCCTCGTTGGGGGTGGCTTCCCATTTATGGTATGTCCTCCTTGGTTAGGGGCATCTTTCTCCCTCGTTATTAACACTGGAATTTTAAATAAAAAACATTCCTGTTCACCTAGGCATTTGATGGCTGGAAAATAACTGTTTCTGGCAACCTTGAAATGATATTTGATGGTTTGTAATTTTTTTAATTATTATTTGTTGCGGTGGTTGCTGTTTTATTGTTTGCTGTCCTTGGCTGCTTTGGGAGGAAGGGTGGAACAGAAAGTTGATTAAATGATGAATAAATAAGTGTTCAAACATGATATTCCGATCCCCCAAGCAAAGTCACTGGAATCACTTCACCACCCACCAAGCCAACTTGTTTTACTGCTAAACTTCAGGAACCTCTGTGGATCTGACAGTATGCAGGCATCATTATTCTTCTGGTGCAACTATTTCCTCCTGTTAATTGCTGGTCTCTCTTTATTGGCTTGAAGGGCATTTCCTTTGTATCTTCTTTTCATGAGCACACTTCCTTTCAAAGCAGTCTAATTACGGCGTGGAAAGAATCATTATCAATGCAATATGGCGGGGTCTTTAGGCAATTGGATTGAAACATAATTGAAATATTACTCAAATAGTTTTGAACGATATAGCTACTCACCACCTATGGAAAAATCCTATTTAGGAACAAATCTGTGGCCATTGCACACATATTTCCCTCTCTCCTTCCTTTCTTCCAAGCTGAACAAGGACTTTTTCATTTGCATGAAAAAAAAAACATCACCATTCTTTAAGTGTCCATCTGCTCCCACTGCTTGCTCCCCACACGGAAAACCTTAGATTTCATGAACCTTAGATTTCAACAAAGTCTGATGTCACAAAAGTGGGTTATGACATCAACTGGGAGAAGATGCTGCCAGAACATGGTCTTTGTTTTAAAACAAAAGAACTCTTTTCACACTTGTTAATGGATTTAACAAATCACGGGGTCCTAATCCTGGTGTTCTTTGTGTGTGTGTGTGTTTATATATATATATATAATTAGCAAGAACTAAGTGCGTTTATCCAGATGATGATGATGATGATGATTACTACTACTATTTTATTATTTTAAAAAGCATGCACGCCGACAGGGCAGAAAAAATATTTAATTATTTCATTTAAAATGTGTATAAATTGCCCATTGGCTTTAATACTGCCTAATTGCTATTGTGTGGCTGGAGAACGATAGCCTATTGAGGTGCAATATGGGAATAGCCTTGCTTCCAAGGGGTAGGCTGTTTGCCATATCTTTTACAAAAATAACAAGGGGGTTGCAAAATGTGCCCTTCCATGAGAGGGGGGAAGGAAGTGTTCATACTTCACAAATAGTTTTTAAAATTATAAAATAAAATGTCCACAAAATGCCAGGGCACCGCTATGCGGAATAGCGTAGTGGTCTTCCTAGTCCCACCTTATCATCTTCTCGTTATTAAAGGGCCAGAAGACAGTTAACGTTTGTAGCTAGGAGTGCTCAACGTTGAGCAAAAATAATAATGAGAACAACCCAGCCATAAAAGTAATTTAGAAAACCATTGATTTCATTGGAAAGGATTTAAGCACATGTTTAATTCTTATTGAAATCAGTTGGACTTAAAATACTGCCAATTCTTGAAATGAAAACTTCTGGTAGATGGGCAGAGTCTAGGGGCAATCACAGAAGAGTTTCACGAACGGAGTTTGGGCATATCCAACATTTTTAAAAAGCAGATAGCTGGGTGTGATAGCTCAGTTGGTTAGAGCATGGTGCCGATAACGCCAAGGTTGCAGGTTCAGTCCCCATAGGGAACAGCTCCATAGCCCAGGGGGTTGGACTAGATGATCCTCAAGGTCCCTTCCAACTCTACTGTTGGATTCTGGTGCTTTTGAGAGGTCCACGCTGTAGCCAGGTGATTTTTGGTGTGCCTGTATACGCAGCCTAACACAAAAATCAATTTCTGGACCGATTTTATTCTCATTAGCTAACCATTTATTTCATTGGCCGAGAGGGGATGTGTTCTTGCCCTCTTGAAAACAGACACAATAAATTAAAAATTGCGCAGTTAACGGAGAGGCAGTATTTGTTTATATTCTCCCAACAATTTCCTCTGTAGTCTGCCTCTTTTATTTATATGATCGCAGGCTGAAAGTACAATAATAAAATAGACTAGTGCTTGTCATCGTTGTTTGCCATGAAGTCTGCTTCTGAGCCTTTTCAGGCAAAACCGTTGGAACAAAAGGGCACTCCCAGACTTCAGACCGCAGGCAATGTCTTTCTTTTGCTTTACGCTGCTCAGCAAAACAACTGATGTTCAGAGATGTCTTTGCTGGACAGCTGTGTTGTTTTCATAGATTTTCCTGCCATTTTCCTTTCGGCATGTAATCAAAATTTATGTGACTGCTTCGTACCAAGTTAACTAAATTCTCTGTGGCTTATATCGAACCTGTGCTTTATTCATGCTCAATGTATGCCCTATGTTTAATTCAAACACTTAACACATCAATAGCTGTAACCTAACTGAATATATTAAGCAAGGTTTTATTTGTCATCTGAATCTGGTCCAGTTTGCTCAGTGCCTCAAAGCATGTAGAGCTTAATGCAGCTCTGGACAAAAATAATCATGCTTTTATAATGACTGCCTTTTAAAGGGTTGTGTATGTATATTGAAGTTTTGAAGAGCTGATCTACAAATATTGGTTTAAGCTGGCACTATGAACACACCAAAGGCATCTCAAAATCATAGTTTGCATACATATTGAGTATTTGAGGGCCTTGATCCAGTGCCGTGCAATTGTCCTCATCCCTCATATCCCCCAATGTGAGTGTAAGCAGTGCAAGCGTTCATTATAGTGAATGGGAACTTCACAATCATTTAATGTTGCAGCACCTAGACTTTTGGAACTCCCTGCCTATTGATATCAAGCAGGCACCTTCACTGCACTCTTATCAGTGCCTGCTAAAAACATTAAAGTTTAGACAAGCCTAACTAGCATGCTTAAAGGGACGCAGGTGGCGCTGTGGGTTAAACCACAGAGCCTAGGACTTGCCGATCAGAAGGTCGGCAGTTGGAATCCCCGCGATGGGGTGAGCTCCCATTGCTTGGTCCCTGCTCCTGCCAACCTAGCAGTTTGAAAGCTTATCAGAGTGCAAGTAGATAAATAGGTACCGCTCCGGCGGGAAGGTAAACGGCATTTCTGTACGCTGCTCTGGTTCGCCAGAAGCGGCTTAGTCATGCTGGCCACATGACCCAGAAGCTGTACGCCAGCTCCCTTGGCCAATAAAGCGAGATGAGCGCCGCAACCCCAGAGTCGGTCACGACCGGCCCTAATGGTCAGGGGTCCCTTTACCTTTACTTTAACTAGCATGCTTGGGAAGTTGAGATGTTTTTTAATCTGATTTAGCATTTTAACTTTTGCATGTTTTAAAGGACTGTTGTAAATTTTTCTTGAGTTTCTTGTTTTAGCTTTCCCCCCTAAACCGCTAGAAGGTTGTGTGTCACTTTTATGAAATAAATAATAAAATAATATCCCCAGACAGTCCTCCTCTCTTAGTGGCATGGAATTATTGCACAAGCAACTTGCGTGGCAAATGGAGGACAGGGCTGGAAGAGGATATGGGAAACACGCCCAAGATCTCCCATTCCTTTTGGCACCCCCTCATTCTGCCCGCGCATGTACCTATGATCTTGCACTGGTGTGGGGATGAGGGAAGCAGGGTTCTGTTGGACTCTGTGTTTCTTAGTCCTGCTCCACTAGATCAGGTAAATCGTATAGGACAAGATATAGTGGACCTATATCCCCCCCCCCTTGGGATGCTTGTGAGTTCACACAAGCACGTTTGTCACTCCACAACTGCAGCTTGACTTGATTCCTTGTGTCTGTGAGACAGTCATCATGGTTCAAAAGTCACAGGCCACTTTCATGTCACCTGAACATGCTGTGTCTCTTGATGGAGGCAGTTCACATGTTATTTGTTGTGAGTTGAGTGACTTATTATTCCGGAAAGTGCTGTGGGTGCTTTTCTTCTCTTACACCAAATTCACACCTGTTCCCTTTATTTACCTGCTTTTCTGTAAAGTCGGAAGCTACTGTTTAGCTCATTAACTCAGCGCAGTCCTCGCTGCCGTATTTGAAGCTTGGTACCTGCGGCTGAAATTGCGAAACAGCTCTCGCTGATAAAGGGGGAGAAACGTTATTTCCTCTCATCTGAATGCACCATTTACCTGACCTCTGGTGACTGTGCTCACGATACCTTTTAGCAGGCAACAGAGTGGATAATGAGGAAGATGAGGAGGAAGAAGAGGAAGAGGAGGAAAGTTCAGAATCAAGCAGCCCCCCTATCACTTATCAGATGAAGCCGCCTCCTGAAGGTGGTTGCACTACTGACGGTAAGAAATTCATACAGCCGGGTGGCACGTTTAGAGGTGCACGCAGATGAAGCGGCTTCTTCACACCGATGACTGAGAGCACATGCGCCGAGTTGCACCCAGCATTGCGTGTGCACATGACGACTGTTGCATCAGGAGAGGCCAGCCAGGTTGCGCCCGGGCCGACATCCCGCCAGGCCACACCACATCCGGGTGACATTCCCTCAGGCCTTCTCTGCTCCCTCAAGATTGGGGATGCTGAGCCCCTCTTCCAGTGGACATGGCGGAGGGCTGTAGAGGCTTCAGCCCCACAGAGTTGGCACGCCTGACTAAGAGTTGATCCTTTCACACAGAATGAAACCCGAGAGTTCAATCCAGCAAGCCTTAGGCATGGCTACATTCAGTCGTGGACTTAAACTAATCAGGACTGCGTCATTTCTGCTGCTTTCACTGGGATCCATGCTTAATTCTGAGGCCTAGTTGATGTTTAGGCTGTGCTATTTGGGACTGCAAGTGGAAGCCCCCATGATTGAATGTCTTGCTGTGCATTTATTTCTCCACATAGCAAAGTCAGAGAGAGTGGTTCTAGTCTAATCTTCTCCCCGAGATTATCACATTTGTCTTCTATTTACACCCTGATTTTCACTTAACAGAGTAGCACTTAGAGTTTTATTTATGAAGGAACATTTCATTATGTTAGCCCCCACCTGAAGTCTGAAATGGTCCTGCTCAGAATTCCTCAGTGAAAAATAGGCTGTCACAATGAACTTTGCAGATTGAATTTTGCATGAAAAATTACCTTTAGGATAATAAGATTTTGGGGGAAATGATAATAATTGTGGATTGCTTTTAATCTGTTTGGGTCAGCTTGTTTTAAAACGTTTGGTATTATTACAACTTCTAAAGAAAGTATTCATCCGAACAGAGATTTTTACAGTTTGAGAATGGAGATACTATTGTATAATTGTTAGCAAAACATGACTCAGAATGGCACATTCCAGAACATCTATGGATGATGTACAGAGAAATTTAGGGTATCTTGAATGGTAAGCTCAGATATTCGTTTTTAATGAGTATTTGCATACCAGAGTTGTTTTCTATAAAGTAAAAGAGTAGTCTTTATTTTCAATTAATTCAGTGTCCACCTTTTTGACTTGAAAATTACTTGGCTCCTTCTGGACGGGATGCCACATGTACACTGCAAAAAGTAGAAGCCCTGAGTTGCATATAAAATTGCACATGTTAATTTATACGCACAGATGCAAATTTAGAAATAATTACTTTAAACAATTTAAATAGAAATACAATACATCTCACCACAGTGAAGAAGACTGAGCAGGTAATCTATGTGCCTGATTGGTTTGCTGCCCAGGGGCTCCCTTTTGATGGGCAATTCCTGGTTCTCTCTTCTTATGGTTCTTCATCTTTAAACTGGAATTAGACCTGACAGCTCTTCAGCTAAGAGGACTGTAAAATAGGATACATTGCCACCTTAGACTGAGTCCTGAGACTGGCTACCCTACTGAAGTCCCATGTTTATGTTGTCACTTGCACTTTGCTATTTATTGAGAAATCTAGTATCCATGTGTACTAATTTCTTTTCTTTTTTTTTTTTTAAAAAGGATGTGCTTCAGGGCATGTCTGTAGCAGCTCCTTTTTTGTGCAATCTGGCGCCGAAAAGAGCACATGCCGTTGGTTTGGCCTCTGCCTCATTCCAATGTCTCGCCAATTATTGTCTCTCGGTTGTTGCTCCATTTCCTGGTTTCTCTGTGTGAAATTTAGGACCTCATTAACTGGGTACTAACTTTCCTGTGATGGCCCTTGCATATGTTTGGACAAATGCCGCTCAGTGTGTCCCTCATCCTTGCCATTGTCCTTCCCATGTGCTTTCACCACTGCAGCTTTTTACCCGCTTTGGAATGCTGAATTTGCTTATATTAACCGGATTACCACTTCCTGCTTACTGTTTTGCAAAAGGTGATGCACAAATCTTCAGACAATATGATCCAGAATTTCCCTCGTAGCGACTGTCCACCCGTCTCTCTGGGTGACCAGAGTCAATAATAATAATAATAATAATAATAATAATAATAATAATAATAATAATACCCCACCCATCTGTCTGGGTTTCTATTCCCACATCACACACACTTCATTATTGGAGCCATTTTCCTTTAAAAATGCATATGCAAATATTCCCCTCTCGTTTGTTAATTTATTCCGCTGTGTTACATTGTAAGGAAAGAATGGGATTGTTTCTGAACTTGTACAGCTTAGGCAGTTTTGCTGCCCGTACTTCTGCATCAATCCCTCACCCCTTTACACATTTGAATCAAAATACAGTGGTACCTCTGGATGCGAACGGGATCCGTTCCGGAGCCCCGTTCGCATCCTGAAGTGAATGTAAGATGCGACTGCGCGTATGCGGGTCGTGTTTCGCTGTTTCCGCGCATGCTTGTGACGTCATTTTGAGCGTCTGCGCATGTGTGAGCGGCGAAACCCAGAAGTAATGCTCTCTGTTACTTCTGGGTCGCCACAGAGCGCAACCTGAAAATATTCATCCCGAAGCTACTTCAACCCGAGGTATGACTGTAATGAGAGATATGTAGATGCAACCGTGCATATTCAGTGGGGATTTATTAATTTTATCCTGGACCCACAGTTCCGAGAGGAATTTATTTCTTTAAAACACCTTGGCTATTGTCTTGTCTTGTCTTGTCTTGTCTTGTCTTGTCTTGTCTTGTCTTGTCTTGTCTTGTCTTGTCTTGTCTTTTCTTAAGAGTATAATTTATTCCACCAGTTCATACATAACCTACGGTATATGATTTGATTAAAATAGTGCTGTTGTTTTTCCTCCTCCAGGTTTCTGCCAGGCTGGTAAAGATTTGAGATTAGCATCGGTTTCAAACGACCCAATTGAAGTGCCTTCAGGGTTTCTACTGGTTGGCGCCAAGTCACCAAGCTTACCGGATCACCTTTTAGTGTGTGCCGTAGATAAGAGATTTCTGCCTGATGACCAGGGGCGCAATGCCTTGCTAGGTAAGTGGCGGCTGTGATCACAGCATTGCTGTAAGTCAAGGACCCTGTGGCCCTCTAAGATTTTGTGGGATTATTGACTGCCATCATCCTTGACTACTGCCATGTTGACTGGAACTGATGGGAGTTGGAGATAAACCATTTATGGAGGGCCAAGGTTTCCAGTTTCTGTTGTCAGGGAGAAATGACAAGATTATCCCCATCTCATTTTGATTCCTGGTATTCGTCCTTGTTTTGGAACGATTTAACCTTCTGTGCAGGTGGCTGAGCTTAAGGAAAGGTACGGAGTGAACCTCTATTTTGCAGATGCTGCGTTACCTTTAATCCAGTCCAAGGTTACACTAATTGTCAGATCAGTTTGCATTTACAGTTGCTCAGGCGACACCTTGAATTACTAGGCCATTTATGGACATTTCCAATGCCAGCTGTCTTTGATCTCATCTTGTGTTGATATACAACCTGTTCCTCTTCTCTTTTGAGATGTGGTTTGTGATAGCAACCCATTAGTGAAGCTGGCTGCACAGAAACAGAGGCTCCCTAGGGTTGTCATATTTCTAAAAGTGAAAATCTGGACACAATTTTTTTTTTTTCTGACATGGGTTTCCATATGCCTAGGTTTCCCTGAACATTTTAACCGATCCTTGGAAATTCTGTCCGGACACTGTTTTTCACGGACAAATCCAGGATATGCCTGGGAAATTCTGGACATATAGCAACACTACTCCCTACTGCTTTCTCAGTCTCATCACCTTCTTTATGAGATATATATATATAGGTAAAGGGGACCCCTGACCATTAGGTCCAGTCGTGGCCGACTCGGGTTGCGGCGCTCATCTCGCTTTATTGGCCAAGGGAGCCAGCGTACAGCTTCCGGGTCATGTGGCCAGCTTCTGGCGAACCAGAGCAGTGCACGGAAACGCCGTTTACCTTCCTGCCAGAGCAGTACCTATTTATCTACTTGCACTTTGACATGCTTTCGAACTGCTAGGTTGGCAGGAGGAGGGACTGAGCAACGGGAGCTCACCCCGTTCCGGGGATTCGAACCGCTAACCTTCTGATCGGCAAGTCCTAGGCTCTGTGGTTTATCTGAAACCCCTATCTGGCGGGATGTAGTGGTTACAGTATGGGTTAGGACCAGGGAAACTCGGGTTCAAATTCCCACTCACCCTCTCCCTGAGTAGTTCTACTGGGAGCGAGCCTCTGAGCTGTGGCTCCCTGAGGTCCAGTCCTAGCTGCACCAACACTCATGCCCCATAACTGCAATTCTAATTATAGTACCTTGGAAATATGGCAGACCTGTTTAGGGCCTTTGTGGCGTAGATTGAATCTAGGGCTGTGTGCATGCCCTAAATTTAAAGCACATCCCCTCACAAGAGAAAGAGTTATGGGAACTGGTTTGTTAAGTGTGCTGGAAATCGTAGCTCTCTGAGGCATAAGCTACAGTTTCCAGCCTTCTTTGGGGGCAGAATATATGCCTTAAAATGTGTGGTGTGTATGCAGCCTTGCTCTTGGACTTGAACTAGTTGTGAAGGGTGACTTTGGGTCAGCCTCTCACTCTCTTTTACCCAGCGTACTTTACTGATCTGTGAGGAGAAGAGACAGTGTTAATCTTACATAGGCTGCTCTAAGCAACTGGAAGGAAAAGTGAGATACACATGTGATGGATGGAAAGATGATTGTCTACTGTGCTAGAATTAGTGTGAGTGGGTTAGGATCTTGGTACAAAACAAACTCTAGGGAGGAAAAAAAGTGTGATGAGCACTAAACAAGGCAATTAAATAACATTTTCCCGAGCTACTAGTTAGGCCTGGTGTTTAACTTTGAAGAAACTCTAATTACTTGGTGCTCTGTCACACACAGTTCTTGAAAGCTTCACATATGGTGTTCCGCACCATATTGAATTCTTATGTATTTGAGGGTAAATGCATTTGCTGTTAGGGTTGCTCCTAACAATATTGCCAGGCAACAAGGAGCTACAAAGCGATGCCAATAAAAATCAAAAGGATGCAATGTGAGCCCAGTATAAATAAATTTGGGATCTGAGTTTACAACCAGCTTTGTGAGAAGCGGTGGAGTATATAACTTCATCTGGCAATAATGTGTCTTGCCATGAGATCTTGCTGACTTTGATGGGTCACAGTACAATTGGCCTGCGACCGTAAAGGAATTAAAAGGGCTGTAAATTTGTGGTGCGTTGTCATTTTAAAGATACAAGCAGTAATGTTGAACCACTCAGCCCATTCATGGCTAGCGCTATTAACAGCCTAAGGTTCCTAAGGCTGTTAACACAGAGGAAGTAGTATATGTGTTAATTGCACGCTAAACCAGAAGAGGGGGAAAAAGTAGTAAGAAACATTTGGTAATAATAACGCTAAGGCTACAATCCTGTGCACACTCACTTGGGAGTAAGCTCCGTTGAACGCAGTGGTGTGTCTTCTAGGTCAATACACAAAAGGATCAGGTTTAGCAGTTATTTGCAATGCTTTTGTGTGCAGCTAACACGTTGGATTATTGCCCTTCAAGTTATTTCTGTGTTCATTTCTAAACATTTAAAATTATGTTTCAGCACCAACTGAAGCAGAGGTTCCCCTTGTGCTGGCAGAATTTCTGGTGGCAAGTTTCTTGTGCTTTGCTTTCTGCTTTTAAAATGCATGATTCTGTCTAGTAGCAAATCTTCAAAGTCAGTTCTGTATAAAACATCTGAAGCTGCATCTTTACATGTTTCCTTGATAATGCGTACCTTCTTCATCAAGGTGCAGTTGTAATATTTGTGGCTAGGATATTTCAGTTGTCCTTAGGGGACCAAGCAATGATGTTATGATGACACAAGCATTTCCTTGTGGCAGTCTGACCGCACACAAGAGAACAATACCATATCAGATGCATAGCAGCAGGGATGGAACAGTCAGTCTATTTCCATCTGTGACATTTTCACATGTGCTCATCCATAACTCTGTTCCATCTTATTTCTGCATTAACATGCAATTAAAAGTAATCACAATGAAAATTCGCATTTACACCTCCAATTCCTGTATGTCCCCCCAAAATATTTGATTTCTGGAAGAATTTTCATGTACAGTGGTACCCCGCAAGACGAACGCCTCGCAAGACGGAAAACCCGCTAGACGAAAGGGTTTTCCGTTTTGGAGGCGCTTTGCAAAACGAATTTCCCTATGGGCTTGCTTCGCAAGACGAAAGCCCATAGGGAAATCTCCGGGGACCTCTTTTAAATGCTAGCGGTGGGGAGCAAAGCCTTTCCCCCCCCTCTGGCCTTCAGAAGAGGTCCAGGAAGGCTGGCGGGGGCCGAAAGGCTTTGCTCCCCACCGCCAGCATTTTAAAAGCAGTCCGGGATAGCAGGGAAGCGCTTCCCGCTATCACGGACGGCTTTTGAAGGCAGGAGAGGTCCGCGAAGCCTGGGCGCGCTGATCTGAGCGCGCGCAGGCTTCGGCATGCCGGCAACTCTCCGCGAGCAGCGGCAGCGCTGCCGCTGCTTGCGGAGAGGTCCGCGAAGCCTTGGCCGGACAGCTTTTGAAGGCAGGCGGGGGGGGGGGAGCAAAGACTTTCGCCCCCGCCAGCCTTCAGAAGAGGTCCTGGACCTCTTCTGAAGGAGGGCGGGGGGCAAATGTCTTTGTCCCCCCTGCCTGCCTTCCCGGGAGAGCGGAGAAACGCGCTGCGTTTCTCCGCTCTCCCGGGAGGGCTTTTAAAGGCAGGCAGGGGGGACAAAGACTTTCGCCCCCCCCCGCCAGCCTTCAGAAGAGGTCCAGGACCTCTTCTGAAGGCTGGCGGGGGGCAAAAGTCTTTGTCCCCCCTGCCTGCCTTCCCAGGGGCTTTTAAATCGCCCCGGACAGCGGAGAAGTCCTCCGCTGTCCCGGGGCGATTTTAAAATGCCGCCCGCCAGCATTTTAAGATCGCCCCAGACAGCGGAGAAGCCCTCCGCTGTCCCGGGTTTTTTTTAAAATGCTGGGGGTGGGAAGAAAAGCCCTTGTCCCCCCCCCAGCCTTCAGAAGAGGTCGGGGGACAGACTGTCCCCGGACCTGGTCTGAAGTCGGTTTCCCTAGGAACGCATTAATTGATTTTCAATGCATTCCTATGGGAAACCGTGCATCGCAAGACGAAAAACTCGCAAGAAGAAAAAACTTGCGGAACGAATTAATTTCGTCTTGCGAGGCACCACTGTATTTGATCTAATAACCTTATTGAAAAATTTAGGGAGAGCAAAAGCTGGCGGATGACGAAGTTTCAGCCCACATATCTTTCTGGGGAGTTTAGATCTCAGCAACTTGTGACTGAATTTTCAAAGCTCAACAGCTTCAAGGATTCCTAATTTCTCTTGCTTCCTCTTGTTGCTGCAGACCACAGTGACATGCACTACACAAGGATGGTCACATGGGATATAATAATGCCTGCCTCGAGGGATGTATGCTTGTGTGTGTGAACTGACCCACATCTCAAATTGCTTGCACAACAAGAAATGTCCGTATTATTGAAATCGGTGATTCATAGCATGGTGTGCTTTGGTCTCTGTCACTCTCTGATTGTGTTGCTCGGGAATCTGGACAGTGGCGGACCTTGGCGTCTCAGATTTCAGTGGCGCCCTGTGTGATGCCATAATCCAGTGGTGAATTTTGCCTTCCGTTGGATGTCATGGTTTTGGCACCTTCTGCAGCACCCCAGAAGCCCCACGCCCAGTGCAACTGAATTGGTTGCACTCCCCTAGATCCGCCTTTGATCTGGATGGTAGGAATTCATTTCACAGTCCATCTAGCCTGCTAAAGCAGTGTGGAATAAGTGAAAGTGGATTAATAAACTGGGCCATGCTGCTTTAGAGTAGAGTAGAGGAACAGAATCTGGTTGTTGGGTGGGATCCTTGTTTCCCTACTCTCATTCGGCCATTTTGACTGGTGGGCTTTGGTCTGCCCACCTCTCAATTGCCTGACATCACTACGATGGCAGATGACCCGTTTCCCCTTTGTAGCACCACAAGCTGCACTAAAAAGAAGAATCCAATCTCAGCCAGGTGGGGTTGGGATTGCCTGTGCTGTGGAGTACCCCGGGCGAAACTCCATAGCATAGCCAATCCCAGCTGGCTTGCCTCACTACCAGTTAGCTGATTGGCAGTGACAGCGAGCCTCCCTTGTCAATACATAGTCGAGAGTGCCCTTCAAGGCCCCCTATTGTGCATTGGTAGCTGCGTCTTTACCTGTCTGCCACCTGATGTTACAGATGACACCAGGTGTTTGTAGCTTGGGGGATCTGGCCTCACGGGTCATATTGGGACTTATCCCAGGCCTGATTACGCCCTCAGACCAGAATTTTCCCAATCCTGGCCTATAGATTAGGGCAGACTATAATATGCTTCCAGATGGGTGCTTCATATTGAAAATAGTTTTTTTAGCTACTGCAAACAGATAGAGTTATTAACTTATTGATTTTTATTTAGGGAGGTTAAATCTTGATTAAATCGGGGTGGGGATAGTGACATTTTAATGCCGAGGACATTGTGCAGACTCTGCAAAGAAACTTGCATGCAAGAGCAGCACTGATCCCACAATAAACATCTACCTGGAAGCACCCAGAGTACTGATAACAATAAAAAATGCTGCTGAATTTTGCATAGATGCACCTGTATTTGAGGCACCTGAAGGAAGATGGTAGGTGGCAAACTGTTGCATACATCCTTTGTTCTCACGGCCACCTCTTTGAGGAAGACCGTCATTATATCCCCATTTTACATAATTGAGACCGAGAGACAATGAATTCTGCCCAATCCAGGAATGATTTGGAATTGGAATGGAGATTTCAAAAATTCAAATTCTAAGTGAAAAGCATTTTCTTGTGGAAGCCAAAACATCTGATACTTCCTAGCCATCATTTTTGAAAGGAGGAAATGACAAGTATCAGACCCGACTTGAATGTCCAGTCATTCCACCCCTGCGCTTTGGTGATAGTCATAGATAATAGAACCATAGAACCGTAGAGCTGGAAGGGACCCAAAGGGTCATCTAGTTGTGACCCCCTGGAATTCAGTGAAGTGGGAGATAAATGTAATCAAATCAATAAATGGGTGAGGAAATAAGTTCTGCAGATATTCAGAGATGCTCTTAAAAACACACACAACCATTTATAAATCTCAGGGCAGAGTTCTTGCAGTGGAACAACTGAGCTCATTGACTCCTATATAGACCCTGACAGGTACTGCTGAGCCAACTCAGAAGTTATCAGGATTTTCTTTAAGACATCCTCCAGCTGGAATAGGCTTGGTAAGCTTGGCTTCAGATCAAGCCCTGCCTGCAAATAAGCTCAATATTTTTAAATTGATGGAATCAAATTTTATTTATCTACTTTGGTATGGCTCTCTTCCTCTCTCTCTCTCTCTCTCTCTCCATCCATTTGTTTTCATAAAGAAGGGGACCCTGTTTCTTCCTTAATCTCGTTTGATAACCTTGAAGGAAACTGTTCACAAAAGGCACCCCATCCAAAAGTGTCTTAAATGGTTTCCTGAGCATTTCTGAGCTGGCTCCACCACTGTCTGTGGAGATGCCCACAGGGCATATATAGGCTCGGAAGGAAACATATCTGTGCATTTAGTAATTTCCTGAGTAGCCTCTTTGACTTCTGTTTCATATTCATGACAAGCTAGTGAAATGCCTGTGGGGCATAAATCAAGTCCGTTTATTGATTTTGTTTAGAAGGTTGCTTTGGTGGTTCCAGCTTGCTTGCCTCCATGACTTACTTGAGTTGGTCATATTGGAGGTTTCTTCTTCTTCTTCTTTTAAAAAACGCCATTCTGTCTAGCCTTCTTATGCAAAATATTGGCACCCCCTCCCTGCGAGGTGCAAGTATTCTAGCTATTAAGTAATCTTTGTTCATCAATGTGAGAGAACTTCCTCTCCGAAGCTTTTCACGGTACTTTTAGGAAACACACGTCCTATGTATCTCTAAATCAGTGTTTCCCAACCTTGTGCCTCCAGCTGTTTTTGGACTACAATTCCCATCATCCCTTGCCACTGGTCTTGCTAGTCAGGGATGATGGGAGTTGTAGTTCAAAAACAGCTGGAGGCACAAGGTTGGGAAACACTGCTCTAAATCAGTGCCATACATTAAGACAGAAAATATTGCCGCTCTCTGCATGGGGCGCTGAGACCCCTTTCCTGTTTGTTTTGTTGCCTCCACATAACAGCCTCCCAAGCTTTTTGCAACAATAACATTCACAAACTTCTAAATCTTGCAAACCTATTAATACAGTTCTTTAGAATGAAAGAAAGGCGAGGGTCAACAAGGGATAATATTTTTCAGTAATGGCTGATCAAAATTAGAAATTAAAACAGGGATGGGTAACCTGTGGCCCTCCAGATGTTGTTGGATTCCACCTTCCATCCAGGATTCCACCAATGGTCAGGGATGGTGGGAGTTGTAGTCCAACGGCATCCCGGAGGATCATGGGTTTGCCACTCTGTATTAGAATAATGAAAAGTCTTGATGAAAACAGTGGTTTTTTAACCTAGTGGGTACATCCCTATCTTGCTGAGAGGATATTCTGTGGAGTCGGTTGCAGCGTCCTGTGGCAATTTAAAGATCATAGCTGCCACCTGAGGATTACATTTTATGTATCTGATGAAGTGAGCGCCCATTCACAAAGGTTTATGCTGTAGTAAACTTCTTCGTCTTTAAGGTGCCATAAGACTGCTTCTTGTTGTTTCTCCAGGGACGGCGCTCTATAAACCGGGCACCCTCCTCCTGCCATTGTTTCCCTGCCCTTCTCCCCCAGAAGGCCTCCTTATTTCCCCCCCCTTTTTTTTACTTCTACTCTCTTGAGGAAAGTCCTGATGTATAAACAGCGCAGTTCTTGTCTCTTATCATCTTCCTCCCTTTTGCCAGAGAGCTGCGTTTGCACGGTTTATCTCCATGCTCACTTGTAGGAAGGCTTGGTAAAATTCTCCGGGGGGAAATGAAGAACCAGGGTGGGAAAATATCAAGGATTCATTCTCTTTTCCTGCTAGAAGATCATTAGAGGCTTTTTGCCTGCCATGCAGAACCAAGCACTATCCTATTATTCCAAGGGTGCCCCAACACGCCATCTGAGGAGAAACAGGAATGTGCCTCCCCCTCTTCTGCCCCCTGCCACCTCACCACTTCTGTAGCTGCCAGAAGAACCCCCCTCTTGCTGAAACTTGGCGATGCATGGTGTCGCTCTTCATCTTCCCCATCCCTAGGGAATATGGGATAGTACTTGTTTCTGCCCGGCAGGCTGAAAACTTATAACACTCTTTTGGCGGGAAAAGAGAATCCTCAATTTTCCCTACCCTGCTTCTTGATTGAACTCAAGAGAGGGGGGGCGGCATCTGCAAGGCTGTTCTGTTTGTCTTCTTTGCTCCAGGGGCTACAGATCAAATCCCCATTACAGGTACAGCAACTGGAATGACCATCCCATATTATATATATTATATATATTATATTATATATTATATATTATATATATTATATATGTAATAAATAATAATAATAATACACCGTCCACCTAACTAGGTTGCCACAGCTATTCCGAGCAGCTTCCAATATATATAAAAGCACAATAAAACATTAAACATTTTAAAACTTCCCTATACTGTACAAGGCTGCCTTCAGATGTCTTCTAAAAGTTGTAATTTACTTATCTCCTTGGCACGGGGGTCCCATAACTCCATACCCACCCCCAGCACTTCTCTGATGAAAATAGGCACATCCTAAGGAAAAGGGCATTCTAGGGGCATTCTAGGATCAAATCAGAAACCGGGAAGGCTTCTGTAAATCCGGGACTGTCCCTGGAAAATAGGGACACTTGGAGGGTCTGCCATGTTAAGATTCAATATCCAGAAAACGGCTAAAATCACACACATCTTTGTAATGTCCAGAAGTCAGGGTCAACTATGAAATGTGGTCCTTCCATTTTGAATGTGTATGGCCATTAAGAATATAAGAGGAACCCTGCTAGATCAAACCAAAGGCCTATAGAGTCCAGCGGTATTTCGCCCCATAGTGACTAAAAACAGATGCCCCTATTCGCGGGTGGTGCTGTGGGTTCGCGGGTGGCGCTGTGGGTTAAACCACAGAGCCTAGGACTTGCCGATCAGTAGGTCGGCGGTTCGATTCCCCGCGACGGGGTGAGCTCCCGTTGCTCAGTCCCTGCTCCTGCCAACCTAGCAGTTTGAAAGCACATCAAAATGCAAGTAGATAAATAGGTACCGCTCTAGCGGGAAGGTAAACGGCGTTTCCATGCACTGCTCTGGTTCGCCAGCAGCGGCTTAGTCATGCTGGCCACATGACCCGGAAGCTGAACGCCGGTTCCCTCGGCCAATAAAGCGAGATGAGCGCCGCAACCCCAGAGTCGGCCACGACTGGACCTAATGGTCAGGGGTCCCTTTACCTTTAAAAATCCTATAAGTAGGAGATGAGGGCAACTGCCCTCTCCTGCTGTTATTTCCCAGCAACTAGTACATGCTCTGTCTGATCCTGGTGCCAACATATAGCCATTGTGACTGGTAGGCATTGATAGTCTTATCCTCCACGAATTTGTCTTGTTGTTGTGTAGGTTGATGGTCATTACCACATTCTGGCATTATATCTTCAGACGTTTGTAGAGCCTGAACAGGGAAATGGAACATTGGAAGCTGACACAGAGGGACCAGATGTAATATAGAGATCTCAGTTGTTCTCCCTCTCCGTAGTTCTCCCTGCCCCCACCTGCCCTTGGCCTCCCTCCTCCAAATGTCACAGCACCCAAGAGGGACGCTAGTCTCTCAGATGAGGTCTGGTGGAGTCAGCCAAATGTAATTAACATAGACCACTGAACACTCATCAGATTGTAACAGCCTTCGGTCACTCTTGATGCAGGCTGGTTTTGAACTGATGACCTAGAGGTGAAAGGGCTTTATCTGTCAGACTACAAATATTGATCTCTAGCCATCTTGCAGGCTCAGCCTTGTGACATAGATAAATTGGAACACATACTGGATAGCTCAGCTCTCCTGACCTTTGCCATATCTACAATGTATATGGAAAAATCTGCTTTATTTAGCTTGCTTACAGAATGAGCAGCCCTCTCCTATTATGTGCTAGGTCCAGATGTTTGTGTATAACCGAGGCATTACGTACAATGAGCATCCCATTTATTGAGTTGCTGGTAAGATTAGTGTTGTGTTTTGACCCCTGTGCTTGCTGTAATATCATAGTATAGTAAGGCTGCCCCAAACTCACCCATGAAAATATTTGAAGGTGAAAGGGTGTGTTCCACAACCCCCTGCTTTCACATACTGTTCACTGCTTGTTACCCCCTGATATACAGATTCAGTGCTAGTTTATTTGAAAACCAGAGGTTTCTACGTCAGACAATCCTATTATTATTATTATTATTATTATTATTATTATTATTATTATTATTATACGTATATACCACTCTTCATCCATAGATCTCAGGCTCACAACATAAAATTCACAACATTAAATTGCTATCATGATTGATAGCCATTGATAGTCAGCAACACAATGACATCACATTATGCCAAATCCGAGTGAGGAGAGAAAGCATGACGCTCACTCCGAATAGGTTTCCTGACTATACTATGTAGTCAATCAGATTTGGCTATAGGGTGATGTCACAAAACCCAATCAAATTCTATGTTGTGTTTCCTGCTCTTACTTTGAATGCAGGCCTCCCCAGACAATTGCCAAACTAAGGAGGGTATGTGTGTTTCATTAGGGTGATGTTTTTCATGAAATGTGCTTCCCTACCTGACTTTGACTCAGTCCTGAATAAGATGCCTACAAAACAGAGGCAATGTTTGGAATTTGAAATATGGCTGCAGATGTCTGAAAAGCAATATTTACTGGTGTGTCCAAAGCCTAATCCTAGTGGAAGCACAGGGCAAGCACCCTGAAAGTTGAAGCGGCTAGAAATCAACGTAAGAACAAATTTTCCCCAAGTTACTCACATGCTAAAAGGGTCCTGTGAATAGGTCTTTAATTGTTCTGGTCACTACTGTTAAAAACTAAAATGTGTAACCAAGTTTTTTAGCCATCCCATGACATCAATTTGTCATTCTTTCCCATTTCCACCACTCTATTGATTGGTCTGTCTGGCATTCTTAACAAAGAGAAATGGGATTTCCATCCCTCTCCAAGATGTCATTAAAACTACAAATTAAAGAGATGGGGGAGTTATTAAATGCAGGCATTTATTTAGAAACAGTTGACACCCGTGCAACATTTATGTGTCATTTTGTGTGTGTGCACGCGCGAGGAAAAAATAAATAAATTCCCAACAGCCACGCCAAACAACTTGGAAGTGCATTATCTGTACTATGTCGCTTATCTCTCTCCCATCTTTGTGTATGTTTATTTCATCAGGTTTCTCTGGCAATTGTATCGGCTGCGGCAAGAAAGGCTTCTGCTACTTTACTGAGTTTTCCATTCACATCAATCTTAAGCTGACCACTCAGCCCAAGAAACAGAAACACTTAAAGTATTATCTGGTGAGGAATGCACAGGGAACTCTTACCAAAGGATCTGCAATCTGCTGGAAGGGGGCAGGTGAGATAATGAACCTGTCCCGTTGGAGCTCTGGAATTCCTCCAGAGGTTTAGATATGCGACTCCTTGGAAATAAATCTGAAATTGAGGGAATCAATGAAAATTCTTTAAAATCCCAATAAAAATACTTAAAAGAAATGTATGCATTTACTCTGAACCAACTAGCCTGATAAACCTAACTCTTGGTAGATGGGGCAGGGAGTGGAAGCAATTGTGCTTCCGTATGCCTGCAGTGGAATGTGTCCATATACACGCATGAGTTTTTCAATCTTCCTTCCTTTTATTTTTGAGAAGGAAGGATTGGGCAAATCAGACTGACAAGTCCACTCACGTAGGCACTTAGGTAAATGCCTAAATCAGGTCACTGTGGTTGGATTTTGATGTTGGCAGTGCAGGTTCCAGTGTTTGTGCTGCTGCAAATCTCATGTCCCAATTTGCACTTTTTGGGGTGAGCAAATCTGCTGTTTGTATATTTACTAGCTGCCTTGTGCCTGGCATTGCTCAGGAATTCTAAGAAACTGAAAATTCAGTCTAGTTTCGAAAGGTGCAGTCTGCCATCTTGATTCAAAATGGTGTTCAATTTTATCCAAGCATAAACGAAAAAGTCTGCTCCCTGACCTTAAGAACTATTGTGCAGCATTTGGTTAGAATATTAACAGATGTCCAAAGGCAGAGTGAACAAACAACTTCTTGAAATATGCTGTAGATTCATGCTTACATTGGCAAACATTGCAGGGAATGAGACAGAGATGCATGTGCGGCAACCCATAGGGACATGTTGTACAAGCACATCAAGGGGCAGCTATGGCACCATGGTACACACCTGCTGTCAATTTCTAGATGTGCATACTTATTTTATGCTTCATAGAGTTTACAACTGCAAGCAGTATCCAACAATTGTTCTACTCGGCGTTAGCCTATTAAAATTAACGGGCATGACAAACTTAGATCCATTTATTTTAGTGGGTTCATTCTGAGTAAAACCTTGTTAGATACAACCCAGATGTTTATACGTAAGAAATATGAATTGACCTTTGTTGGCTAGTCTTAGGCAAAGCCTAACTTTCCTTCATCTAACCTACCTCACTGAATTGTCATGGAGCTAAAATGTTGCTTTGAACTCTTTGGGCAAAAGTGAAATACTTACAAACGACCAGATTGATGTAAATACCAATTATGAGACATGAACAAAAATTGCCCCCCCCCACTTTGAACTAATATATGTGAATCTGCCTTGTGCTAAAACAACAGAAGTTCAACTTTTGTAGAAGGTTTGCAGATTTAAAGTGAGCAGTTCTCACTGAATAAGCAGCATCTTGTTTGTTTTTTGCTTTGATAGAGTTCAGAAGCCGGCAGCCCTCATCCAGCACTTTTTCCAACCTGTTGTTCCAACCTCCAGAGAATACAGGCTCCTCAGCACTTGTCATGAATGAGCCACTTATAGCCGCACATCCCATAGTTCAAGCAGGGATGCAACAGATGGGTAACTGAATCTTCTCTAGCATGTCGCAGTCTCCCATTTTCTTTCCATGCATGCAAGAACCAGTTGGATTGGTCGGTCCCAGCTTGGTGCCCTCCAGATATTTTAGAAGGCTGAAGGGAGTTGTAGCCCAGAACATCTGGTGGGCACCAGTTTGGGGAAGACTGGCTTGGATAGCTGCTGGTAGAGATACAACAAGATGTCTTTGTGGATTGCAATCAGCTGCCATTCTATGTGTGAGCATAAGCAGCATGGTGGAGTTCAGTTATATGTGGTACATATGCAGCCCTTGAGAAAGACTCTTTCTGTGTGGGCAAGCCCTAAAATATACTCACTCTGAGATGATGCAGGACAGGCTGGTGGCTTGCGACTGCCTTTTTGGCTATGTTAGAAAGCAACTGAAGTTCCTCTTGTCGCTGGAGCCATTTCTGTTGACGAGAGCATGAAGACCTTTTCTGGATAATATCCATTAGGTTTTTTAAAAACCGAATTAGCATTTCAAGACGGCATTCCTGTGCATGATTACTTGGGAGCAAATCACTTGAATCCAACGGGATTTACTTCTGAGTAGACAAATGCAAGATTGCAGGATGCTTGTCAGTGTTCAGTCCTCGGCATTCTTTTCCAGCACAGAACTGTTAAGGCAAGTAAGGGCTTGCTCTGTTGGATTATTGAAAGCCATGCATTTTTACCCGGATGAAGAAAGCCCCTCTAAAATCACTCTTTCTCATTGACCTAGCGCCTGACCACCTGCCAACAACAGCAAGCCTCCCAGTTTACAATGGCAAAGACTCTCCCCAGCAACACTCGATGAAAAGCAATGTCTCTTCCATGACGAGACCAACAGTATTAGGTACCTTTGCTTATGCATTTAATATATTCCCATCCCACCCTTTAGGGCAAGCCCTCACAAGGCAGTTTAACAATAAACATGTTAAAAACAAAATGGTTGAATAAATATAATAAAATGTGAGATTTAAAACACATACAGGGCCCAACAATAGATAAGATCAATTTCAAAACTTGGTGGTGTAAAACGAATCTTTGGGAACTACTTAAAGGCAAGGTGGTGTTTGTTCTCAAGGGAGAAACACGGCAACACTGCAACGGCCCTGTCCCTGGTACTGATTTGTCCATAGAATTGCTTTGTACCTTAACAGCAGGTAAAACACCTGCATGGCCTATGCCTATGGCGCTATGGGTGGCCTTTTACACTGCACATATGAGCCTCATCTGAGCTTGGTCTTGAACCTCTTTGTAATATATGCAGGGATATAGTTTGTGGTTGGGCAGTGTTAACTTGGAGAACTGATTCCAGAAGGTGCTTCTTGAAGACTACTGCCCGGCCCCATGGCATTTGTGGTGTGGCACATTCCTAAGGGCCAAATTTCTTTCTGGGCAATCTTCAGGGGCCATATTCTCTGGGTGGGACCAGAGACCAGAGCAATGGATATTCCCCTCTGTTGGAAAGCTGGCCTTTGGGAGACTTGCTTAGCCCCTATTTTGATGCCTTTTCAGCACCTTTCACTTGCAGCTATCATTTTATTGTTTGATGTATTTTGTACTTTTATTGCATATTTTCCTCTTTTATTGTTTGTTTTGTTGTAAAAGTCTTAGAAAGCGCACGAAGATAGACATTCTCTCACTATCAGTTGATTCGAGGACTAAGTGTATACGAAACTTATTTTAAAAATAATGTACAATTTCTTCTAGGCATCAGGAAAAGCAACTATGCCACTTGGCCACCAGATATTCCTAATTTCTTCATTACATAGCTGGTTAATAAACTTCATTTACCTTCTTCATATTGTTCTCTATTCTTTAACATTGCCGTTACATTCAGTTTTTCCTAAGTATTTCTAGCTTATTTGGTTGGTGGGTGTTCATTGAACCTCTAGCACAGGGTTTCCCAAACTTGGTTCTCCAGCTGTTTTTGGACTACAATTCCCATCATCCTTGATCACTGGTCGTGCTAGCGAGGGATTATGGGAGTTGTAGTAACAAACAAACAAACAAACAAACACCACCTGGAGTCCAAGTTTGGGAAACCCAGCTCTAGCAATAAGAAAGTTTTGCTCTTTTATTGTGACATGCTCTGGAAATACTGCTGAAGGGTGGTGTATGAGTCCTTAAAAATAAAATGCAGTTCTTTGATTTCATGATGTGCATTAATTCAGCAAGAAATATCACAGTGGGGATTTCAGCCACTGTCCCTACTGTTATAATGCCTCCTGAAATAATAGGTATATTTTGCAACCATTATTTGTACGGCAGCCCCATTGAAACAGATGAGACTTAATTTCTAAATAGATGGCTTTAAGGTCAGCTGAATCTTTCTGAAATGGATTGCCCTCCCTGCACTGAGAATTATTTTAAATCAGTACATGTGCCAGTTCTGAACAAACTTAACAAGGACACAATTTAATGTTCTGGGCTGCCGGAATTAAATCTACCACTTTCGGTGAAGAGCAACACTTCTTGTGCTGTAACTGTTCCATGAACATAGTACACAGTGCCAGGAATCAAAGTCTCCTATTCATAGAACAAGTACAGGACAATAAACATTAGTGCAATCTTTTCTAGACAGCTCTGGCAAGCTGCTTCATTTCTTCATCTGCTTAGCCAGGGGTTAACTTTGCTTTGTGGACAGAACCAAATCACTTGCTCATTTGGGTAATTGATTTCAGTCCTTTTTAAAAAGAAGATAGCTATCAAATTTGCTTACATACATCAACTAGAGACCCTGACAGGGGATTTACAGTACTCGTGTTTGATTGACCCTGGGGTTTTTCCCCGTGGGTTTGCTAGAGAAAGATAAATGAATGGCTGAAAGTGTTCGTGCTGCCATCGTGTGGTAGAATTTTAATATAAATAAAAGAGCCGCCCCCAAAAAAGTTTAGCATAAGGTTCTAAACCTGCATTCGTTAAAGGCCAAACTAGTCATGGAAGATTTTTTGGTTTTGCTGGAGTTTTAACAGCTCCATGTGACTTCTTTGAAGATTGGAGAACAGGTGTTTCACCACTTCTGCAATCTAAATACAGCGGTACCTCAGGTTACAGACGCTTCAGGTTACAGACTCCGCTAACCCAGAAATAGTACCTCGGGTTAAGAACTTTGCTTCAGGATGAGAACAGAAATCATGTGGCGGTGGCGTGGCAGCAGCAGGAGACCCCATTAGCTAAAGTGGTACCTCAGGTTAAGAACAGTTTCAGGTTAAGAACGGACCTCCAGAACGAATTAAGTTCTTAATCCGAGGCACCACTGTAGTCCCCTGCCTTGAGGATAGTCCGGGGAGGACATAACAGTTACCTGCAATGCAATGGGAACAGGGAAACTCAATACCCAGTGATAGCACATTATACTTTATTTGCAAAAAAGTAGCATCATGCTGTTGTGGCGGCTGAAGGAGGAGTTATTTCAGAAAGTATTCTGGTATATCATAATTATTATGATATATTTATTTACATTTCACCTTTTTCTCTGAGGGGACTCAAGGCATCTTACAGATAAGAACTGCTAAAACATAGTAAGTCAGTCATTAAAATGCAATTAAACATTAAACATTTATACATATATATGCTTAATATATTCCAATAATTATAATAGAAACAGCACGGTGCCAGCCCTTTAATTAAAAGCAGCCAGTTCCCAAAGGCCTGTTGAAACAGGACTGTCTTTGCCTGTCAGTGGAAGGACTACCAGGAGGGAGCCACTTTAGCTTCTCTAGGGAGGGAGTTCCAGAGTCTGGGAGCAGCCACCGAGAAGGCCCTCTTCCACTTCCCCATCAAATGTGTGTGAGGTTGGTGAGAAAGGGGCCTCCTTCAAAGATCTCAAAACCCAGGCAGATTTGTATGAGGGAATATGGTCTTTCAGACAGCTTGGACCTAAGCCATGCTTTACTCAAATAGCCATCAAATAAGGTTGAATATTCACAATGTAAGCCATTCCCTTGTCCAAGAGGTAAGGCAGGTCATATGAGTGTGCAGCAGACACCTGATCTTAAAATAATGGTGTTGCTATCTGGTGCAGCATTTGGTGTACTGTGTTTCTTTTTCAAATGCTACTGTCCTCACTTTGAAGGCAGAAACGGACAGTATAAACAATGGAGGTCTGCCAGTGAAAATGGTAGATCCAGGTCTTGTTCTCCTTCATATTGTCTATGATACTGTTTAATATCGTTGTGCATTCTTTGTAACCAGTAGCAGGCAGTGTGGAGGGGGGGGAGGTGTTTACCTGACCTCCTGGCAGGGGAGTTGCTGCTGTTTTCCTGGGAAGAAGAGGAGTGAGGTGGCAGGGAGGGTGGTGTGGTGAAAATGCACTGGCAGGAGCAACAGATTGTCTTGGCTGATGAGTTTGCACCAAGCTAACCACCCTGCCGCCGCCTTCCTCTCCTCCTCCCTCCCAATAAGCAGCAGGGACTCACCTGTTGGGAGGTCAGGTAAGCATCTCCATCCTCTATTAGTTTGTATCTTCTAGTACTTCTCTAGGAGTTGCTGTGGACCTATGCTCTTCTCTGCTGTTATTTGCTGGTGATGCAATGTGCCATTTCTAACTTTTGAAAATCTGCTTCCTGGTTTGTTGAACGAACATAGATTGAGTACTATTGATATTGGCTGGGGTTTTATTTTTTGTATGTGTTTAGTTTTTGCATACTGCCTTGGGCCTGTGCAGAGGCAGAGCAATATATATATATATATATAGAGAGAGAGAGAGAGAGAGAGAGAAACTATTTCTGTGTTCAGGCATGTGCTTTCCCTGAAAGATGTGGGTCCTTTTAAAATAGTAGTTTCTGGATTGTTTATGTTATTTAGGCACTTTAGCAAACCCAGGGCCTCCTAAAAAACGCCACAAAGGATGGTCACCTGAGTCTCCATCATCCAATGAAGCCTGGAATTTGCAGCCCAATCCACCACTCACAAGTAGAAGCAAAAATGGTAAGTGAGGATGAGGATGATGATGATGGAGATGATGATTTAAATGCCTCTGGGCGCATGCCTGCTTGTAAATTAGCAGACCTAAGAGCTCTGACAGCTGATATATTAAGTTGTTGGGTTGGGAAGGATAGCATTGACAGGAGCAATCGGTGCTGTGACCAGGTTTGAAAGTGGAAGTGGGTTGTTGTCCTTCCCCCTTCATCCAGCACATTTTAACAAGTATCTATGCTGCAGTCATTTATTTCTGGTTAAACTCTCTAAATTGATTCATAGATGGAGGAGGAGGAGGAGGTGGAGGGCTGTCCTGCTTACCTCACACTGCCGTGGCAGGACCAGTCTCTTCTCCAATGGTGGCCTCTGGAGAGCCAGTTTCAGTTCCTGATAACTTGCTTAAAATATTTAAAGCAAAGCCCGTCATATTTAAAGGTAACATGTCACATACTGTATACGATAAGCACTTCAAAACAAGTGTGGCCTACTTTTTTTCTTTTTTAAAAAACCCTAAACTATTAAGACATTCAGTTATCTTGCCTTGGATACCTGGCATCTAATAAGTTGTCCTTTGTTTCACAGGGCATGGAAATTTTCCTTACCTTTGCGGGAACCTTAGTGATGTCGTAGTGAGTCCTCTTTTGTATACGTGTTACAAGAACGCGCAGTCTCTCTCTAGGGCTTATGAACAATACGGTGCCTCCACAATGCAGCCAATTTCAGAGGAGATGCAGCTCTTACTCACAGTCTATTACCTCGTTCAACTTGGTGAGTTTTCTTCCATCAAACGAGAGCAAATATTTTGATATGAATAGGCAGATCTACAAATGGTAATTGAAAAAGACATTGAGGGGGGCACTCAAAGTAGAGTCCTTTCAGATGTGCAAGCTTGCGAAATGGAACAATCCCCTTTTCCTCCCAAACATGTGCTTTTCTGGGGATTCTCCTGAACCCTCCCTGAGCCAGTTCCCAGGAGAGGGGATCACCCTGTTGCACAAGTCCTTGCACAAGGCTTCTGTCAACAGTGGATCCTGCCCACTACTTGAAATTCAGTGTTGCACTAAGTTAAAGTCCCTTAGCGAATAGGCATTTGCGTGCCAAGACCCCGTGATCCCACAGTTCCCTAGAGGGATGAATAACCACACTCAGGACAACAGCATTTTTGGTTTTTGGCTTGAATATGGCCACAGCTTTATTGGTTACAGTAGAGATTGGTTTGGTGTAGGCATTGGGTAAGCAGTTCCTATTCCACTCCAGCCTGTCTGCTGGGAGTGCGTCTAAGGGTAAACCAAAACCAGGGGTGGAGCCCTATGACTTACTGGTACATCAATTAGGGGTACCCCCCCGCAGGGAATGGTATGCCCTAGCCTGGGCATCAGACAGAGCCACTCCTCCTGGATCCTTTTAACAGGATCCCAAACCTCCTCTCCACCAAAGATCTGGGTTCACCCAGTGCCTTACCACCACCCAAGCCAGAGTTGACTCACCTAATAGGCACTTCTTCAGGTATTTGTATCTTGAAACTTATAGATAAGCACCAGCAACTTAAATATGTCTTGGCACCAGTGCAGATTTAAAAATGAGGGCAATATGAACAAGTCTGATTGTATCTGTCAAAATTCTGGTAGTAACTGCATTGAAATTAGAAATAGTAATAGTGGAACCTCTAATGAGAAAGATGCAAACTTTCTCGAAGCAATAATAATAATAATTTCTAAATGTATCTCCATATTTTACCAAGCATTATGATCTCCTGATATTATCCATTGCCATGTGGACTAGAATTATCACTTACAATAAGATGCAAATTGAACACTGTGGAGTTCAATTTGAGTTACCTGGGGATTGCATATTGTGCTTACAAAGGACATAGAGAGCACAAGATCTGCGGGTGGTTTTCTCATGCTGCAGAATTTGTCTTGGCTGGTGCAAAAGCAACAGATCATTTTTGCCGTAGTTTAGGAAAGTCTGTGGCATGACATGCGTGAACCCAAAACCATTAGTCCTTTAATTATGCTCAGAGCACGGCAAGGGGAGACCTAGTTTTGGTAGTAGATTTAAGTCCTAACATTTGCCTGCTTTTGATGCCATGTTGATGTTTCCATAGCTTCAGACCAGGTGCCTTTGATTGAGGACTTGGAACAGATCTTCATGCGTTCATGGCGGGAGTCTCATCTTTCTGAAATTCGTCAATACCAACAGGCCATCCCACAAGCTTTCCCTCAGGTTCCTGGCCCAATTGCCCCAGTGACATCAGCTCAGCTTCCCTGGCTGGCGGGACTGGCAGCCAGCTCATGTAATGACAGTGTCCACATCATTGAGTGCAACTATTCTTTAGCGGAGGGGCTCTCAGAAATGTTTAAGATGCTCGTTGAGGGAAAGCTAGTGAAGACCAACTATGTGGTGATCATATGCGCTTGTAGAAACAGAACTATTGACTCTTGCATTGCTGTAACAGGTGAGCTGCTAAAGCAATATGTGGACCTTCTAGCATTCTTGTTATAGAGTGGCTTTTGCCCCAGCTGTTAGCAGGCTAATGGGCAAAAGGCTTTAACTGTTGGCATGTACAAAGTAGAATTTCATTTACCTGGTGATGTACGAGAGCACATTTGCATACCTTCCAACATTTCTCTGATGAAAATAGGGGTGTCCTATTCAATCACCACCACCACCACCATCATCATATATTTTTTAATTTATACCCCACACATCTGACTGAGTTCCCCCTGCCACTCTGGGTGGCTTACAGAATATATAAAACATAATGAAAAATTGGACATTAAAAAACAACTTCCTTATATAGGGCTGCCTTCAGATGCCTACCAAAGTTTGTACAGGTTACTTATCTCTTTGTATGAGGTTACTTATCTCCTTCAATTTTCAATGAAAATAGGGACATCCGAAGGAAAAGCGGGACATTCCAGGATCAAATCAGAAACCGGGCTAGCTTCTGTAAATCTGGGACTGTCCTTGGAAAACAGGCAGTTGGATCCAATGATTTTATATAGCAAGCATATTCTGTCTTTGCACTGCACGCATATTTGGGTCTTCAGTCTTTTCTTTAGGTTTGCATTCGACAAAGGGCTCATCCAGGCTTCTTTTTGTGCCACGCATAGGTCTGCACTCTAAAACTACACGCCTGGGCACTTTTTTTTATTGCCCTGCCGCTTTCCCTAGGAAAAACCCACTCTTTATCACTGAATCGGAACAAAGGTCAATTCGGCTTTTCAGAGGATTGCTATTTGCTCTGATTCAGTGGTAAAGGAAATCTGGATGAGCCCTTAATTTTACATTTATATATCACTTTTCCTCTGTGGGTGGTGTATATGGTTCTCCCTCTGTCGGTTTTATTCTCATAGCAACCCTGTTCAGCAGTAATACAGTAACTGGCCCCAGGTCACCCAGTGAGCTTCATGACTGAGTAGGGATTTGAACCCTGATCTCCTAAGTCCTAGTCCAGCTCTCTAACCACTACACCATAGACTGCCTTTACTACCCCCTTCATCCAACTTTAGCTTGGCTGGATGACACATTTGTGGGGGGGGGGGGACCTAATTGTGTACCTAAATTAAATTGTGATCCTAAAGATTGTGTTTGGCCATTGCTTTCCTTAATTTTCTTTGAGTCTCTTACAAAATCTGTGTGGCCGTAGTATATGATATTGCAGATGTTAGTGAGAAAATTTCACCCTCCCCACCTTTCTTCCAAGGAACTTGGTAGCTGATATAATCTCCCATCCAGAAACCAACCAGACCCAGATTGGCCTAGCTCCAGGAAGATAACTGTATCATGTGCCTTTAGGTGTTTAGATCAGAGGTTTTCAACCTTTCTGAGGCCACGGCTCCTTTGACCAACTACATTCTATCTGCGGTACCCCTGTGGGGCTCAGGAGCCCAGTTATGTCACACTTTGACTACAGAGCTGGCAGTTTCTCACACTTTTTTGAACACTTTCCCTTGTGGAGTGTTCCCTCAGCCTCCTCTCCTCTCCCCTCTCCTTGGGAGTCCTCCGGGCAGCTACTGCTGCCTCCCCTCGTCTCTGAGCTGCCCCCGCAGCCACCCCAAAGGCACCATTCATCTGTGGAGCTTATAGCCAGGGCTGCTGCAATAAACAGCCATGTAAGCCTTTGGAAGGCAGAGACATGAGAGAGCATCAGAGGAAGGGAGGGAAGGAAGAAGGGACAGAGGCCAATGTTGCCTGTAGCACCCCTTACCATCATTGAAGGCACCCCAGGCTGCCCCAGCACACTGATTGAAAACTCTGGTTTAGATGTATAAGTGTCTCAGTTGCATGTGAACATCTTCCCCCCTTTTTTATGTCTCTTAGGGAAGTACCAAGCAAGAATACTATCTGAAAGCATGCTCAGTCCAGCGGAATACCAGAAAGAAGTTAGTTATGAACTCGCTACGGGGAAAGTAGAGGCTCTGGGGGCCTTCTTCAGTACTCTCTGCCCAGGTACATAATGGGACATCTATAAAGAGGCATTTGTCTGAAAGACTTTCTGAGAACTTAGACCATATGTGTTTATGTATAGACAAGGTTTTAAAATCCAGTCGTTAAGCAGTTGCCGCAGCTTGCACAGACTCAGGATTCAGTTATCAAAAATCCGACCAAGTGCCACGTTAGAATATTCACCCCGGGTTTCACATCCTGTACTTGCAGGATTTCATGCCAGAGCCCGTCCACAGTCTTTAAATATTTCCCTTTCTGTGTAAGGAACAGGGACCTAGCCTTTTTGTTGGCTGTCATGCTGCTTTGCACAGGTTACACGGCTTGGGAGATGCTAAGATTTAAATGGTTTCCATAACACAAAAAATGGGGGCCGTTTCTTCCCCCTTTCATTCCTCCAGATGGTGATGTCGATGTGTTGCTGGACAAATTTCATCAAGAAAACAGGTCCCACATTTCATCGTCGCTCTCTGGTTTAGTGAACAAACCAGCAGCGGGGGATGCAGCTGGAACAGCTGTTTGCGCGAGTAAGTGGTTTGTGCATGTAACATATGAGGACGTTTGCCTTTTCAGAATTGTGTCCCTCTCACTCCTTTCCTCCAAGGCATTTGGAGTGGAACGTTCGCCTCGCAAAGACCCTGTCTGTGTGCACACTCACATTTGCTCCACGTCCAGGGTGCTCCCACCCTTTGTTTGGGAAGCAGTGGGCGGAGAAATTGGGGTCATTTCACCAAACCTCTTGGTGGTGGGGAGCGGGTCGCCAAGAGTTTCTTGGAAGAAGGGCCTGCCATTAGTTGTGGCGAGAGCACAGCTTTTCCCCGTAAAAGATTTATTCAACTAATGGTGATGGAAGTGGCAGTGGCAACAACAACCATGTTTACGCCCTGCCCACTATTTTGGATCTTCCACAATGTCACAAATCTGGTGTTATTCTGGAGCTTTGGACAGGGGAAACAGGGGCCGCTACACACACACAAAATGGTAGGGAATATTCAGAGAGAATTCTGCCAACAGGCCTTCTTTAGAAAAAGGCAAGAATGAAGCAACTCTGACAAAAGGGCAGACTGCAAAATGCATGGCGAATAGAGGACCCATGCTTTCCCCTATGTAACTGGGTCTTTTATTTTTCTTGGACATACCTTACAGCTCTTTGACAACCCTCCATGCGTCCCCAGCTCCTTGCTCCAAGGCAAGATCCTCCATGCATATCTCCCCTTGTGGAGTCACGTGATCAGATCATGATGTTCTAGAGCAGAGAGCTGAAGCAAACTTAAGTGTGCTGCTCCATTATCTCACATGGCTATCTATAACATTCATGCTATAAATAAAGTTAAGGTCTGACTCTCTTTCTCTTTCACCATTCTTTTCTCTCTCCCCCTCTAGGTTATAACCTTGAGCACCATCAAATCCGCCCCTTCCAGCTTGCAGTGGCTCAGAAATTGCTTTCCCATGTTTGCTCCATCGCAGACTCCAGCACTCAAAACCTTGACTTGGGTTCCTTTGAGAAAGTCGATTTTCTGATCTGCGTCCCTCCTTCGGAAGTGACTTATCAGCAGACGCTCTTCCACCTCTGGCATTCAGGTACTGGTTGCCGAAAAACGCGTACAAAAATCACAGTTGGCAGCGCTTGCTTTTCGACTGTCCGATAGTCATTCGTTGTCTTCCTTTAGGTGTCTTGTTGGAACTTGGTTTGGAGAAGGAGCACCTTACCAAGCAGAGGGTGGAGCAATATGTGGTCAAACTCGATGCAGAAGCCCAGACTAAGTTTAAAGCCTTCTTACAAAACTCGATGCAGAATCCGCACACGCTCTTTGTGCTGATCCATGACCACGCTCACTGGGACCTTGTAAGGTAAGAAAGAGTTCACTTCCCAGATTATGATGTTAGCAGTGAGACACCGGTTGCAATAGACAATTATATTGCACTGTACAATCATTTCCAAAGACAAACCTGCTTCTTTTGACACTGGCTGTGTGATGCCACAGCTACATTATAAATAATTTTCCTTAATACAACTTCAGTTCTTTATATTACAGTCATTGTCAAAAATGCATCCTCGGTGTCTGAGTAGTAAAGTGCTTTTTTAATAATAATAATAATAATAATTTCATTAAAGGTGACCCAAAGATCACTCTTTTGATAGTTGTTGTTTTTAATTGATGCATATGTATCAATTTTACCCTGTGTCAGGGATGGGGAACCTGTGGCCCTCCAGAGGTTGAATTCTGTCTCCCATCACCTCCAGCCAGCATGGCCAATGGTCAGAGAAGGTTGGGGTTGCCATTTACAGGGCTTTTTCCCCAGGGGGAACTCGCCAGAACTCAGTTCTGGCCTCTCTCAAGTGGGTTCCGTTGCCATTCTAAGAGAAAGAGGGAGGCGTTCATGGTGAGTTCCGGCACCTCCTTTTCTAGAAAAAGAGCACTGGTCATATAGTAACATTGTGCACTCTCATTTGCTTGTTTTCTACAGTGCAGTTCACAGCCTTTATCCTCAGTCTGATCCAGCCATGGGGCTCGTGGACAGGCTGCTCAACTGCAGAGAGGTGAAAGACGCTCCAAATATCGTGACGCTTCACGTGACTTCTTTCCCCTATGCCCTGCAGACGCAACACACACGCATCAGCCCTTATAATGAAATCCACTGGCCGTCATTATACAACAATGTAAGAAGTTAACTCTTAGGATCTATGGGAGCTTTTTCTTTTTTCCCTTTAATGCCTGGTCTGGCTGTTAACGACCACGGCATTATGTTCCAAAGCAAAGCTGTTATGCAAAATGATGGGGCTCCCATCCGTGTTTGCTGATCTCCGGTCACTTCTCTTGGCTCTTCTGAATTTCCTTTACCCCCTGATTCTCTCCCCTCTACTTTTATTCCTACCAAAACAGAACCTTATTGAAGGCGCGATTTGGGATCTGTTGATTCAAAACAACACGTAATATTATCTGTGCTCTAGTACATCTGCAGCGCCCCCAAAATGCTGGGGTATAAAGGTTAACAGAATTGCAGAGTTAGAAGGGACCATGGGGGTAATCTAGTCCAACGCCCTGCAATGCAGTATTTCCCCCCGCCCCCAAATGTGGAACTCAAACCCACAACACTGAGGTTAAGAGTTTCATGCTCTGCTGACTGAGGTATCCCAGAACAGATTCTGTAGTGCAGAGCTTGTGTCGCAACACGTTAGTGTGTCGGCTGCAGTGTGTAGGTGTGTCGCGTGAATGAACCCGCGCTCCTCCCAAGCCTGGAAAGGGGGGTCAGTTTAATCTCTGGTTTGCTAGTAAAAATGAATTACTGTGTTACAAAATGATAACATGTCTAAAAAGTGTGTCGCTGATATGAAAAGTTTGGAAAGCTCTGCTCTAGTAAGTGAGGATGCTGATTGCATTAGGAGCAAAAGGCAGAAAAGCTTGGGTCAGGATTCAATTAAACAGTTTCTCTAGCTTCTCCACCCTCTTCTCCATCCCAGCCCCCCCCCCCCCGAATTGGCTGGTTGGGGGTCAGAACAACTTCCAGGTGGGAGGAGAGGGGAGATCGTTCTGCCTGGCAAACAGAAACACTTGCACTGATGGAACAATTGTAATAGTGCAGTGTTGAATTCCACCCCAACATCCCCGCCGTGTCTGGCACAGCCGGCACTCTGTGCATTGTGCTGCCTAAACTGCTTGCACAGTTGATCCGTCCCTGAGTGGGTACTGGTGAGGATCATGGTGGAGGAGGTAAGTAGGATTGGCCACAGAGAAGGGACAAGGTCTTATTCATAGCCCTGTGTATATTTGCAATAACCGGATTGGTGAACTCTTAAATCATCATCACGGACCACCCTGTTAATAGTCACTGTCATTTCTTTCAAGGGTGTGGACTTGTACCATGAAAACAAGAAGTACTACGGATTGTCTGAGTTTATCGAATCCACTCTTTCCGGACACAGCCTTCCCTTGCTTCGTTACGACAGCTCTTTTGAAGCAATGGTCATGGCTTTGGGGAAAAGGTACCGTGTTTGCCTTGCAGTGTGGTTAAAATTTTAAAAAAGCAATATAGTTTGGTAGGTAGACTGTAGGTTTGAATGGCTGATGGCATTCTTTGTTCCTTTAGATATGCCCCTGATATATATTGATATATACATGCATTGCCATCACAGTTCTGCTAAGTGGCTGGATTGTGTCAGGCAGATTATCAAAAAGTAATTTAGGGCCTATTCACACTTACCTTTTTTCCATGCTCTCCAGGCATGGCCTGCCCTTTAAAGCTCCTTGGCTGAGTGCTCTTGTTTTCTTGAGCATTCCCCCATATTTCTGCATATGGAGGGGGTCCCCCAAGTATATAGAAGCCACAGCCTTCTTTTTGGGTGGATCCATTTCACTTCCCAACCAATAAGCATTCAGTCATTCAAGTTTGCCACCAGAGGGAATAACAGTGTCCTATGATCAGCCTTGGGCTTGCCGATCAAAAGGTCGGTGGTTCGAATCCCCGTGACAGGGTGAGCTCCTGTTGCCCACCTAGCAGTTCGAAAGCACGCCAAAAGTGCAAGTAGATTAATAGATAATGCTCTGGCGGGAAGGTAAACAATGTTTACGTGTGCTGCTCTGGTGTCAGTGTTCCGTTGTGCCAGAAGCGGCTTAGTCATGCTGGCCACATGACCCAGAAAAACTGTGGAGCAGACAAGCGCCGGCTCCCTCAGCCTGCAAAGCAAGATGAGCACCGCAACCCTAGAGTCATTTGCGACTGGACTTAACTGTCAGGGGTCCCTTTACCTTTACCTTTATGCACACCACAATGCTGCTCAATGGGTCCATCACTTTTTGCAAGCAAAGCATCCACACAGGCTCTCACTGCTTTCTGTTTTGTTTCAGGTTTCCTAGGCTGCACAGCGCCGTGATAAGGACCTTTGTGCTTGTTCAGCACTACTCCGCTGCCATGATGGCGGTGTGCGGCTTGTCCCAGATGAAAAACTACACCACCGTGGAAACTCTAGAGATCGCTCAGAACCTCATCAATTCTTCGCGCCAGTGCCCCAACGGACACGGGCTGATGGTAGTCCTAAGGATTCCGTGCATACCTTTGGCAGCAGTCGCTTATGAGCGCCTCAACCACGTGAGGGAAAGGCTAGCCCTCGAAGACCATTTCGAAATCATCCTGGGCAATCCCAACTCTGGGATCACCATAGGAAAGCACTTCGTAGAGCAGCTGAAGGTAATAAACAGAACAGCTCTGCTCAAACTGGAGTTCCAACCTCAGCTGTGCAGATTATGCCCGTGGTGGCTGGTGCCCATTGGGACTGGTGGAGTGGAAGGCAAGGAGACCAGCAGTAGGCGGAGCCAGAGCCAGTGCAGGCAGGGTCACATCGTGGACCAGTGGCAAGTCAGAAGGCAGGCGGGTGTGGGCTGGCTGAGGGCAGATTGAGGCTGGTGTGTCCATGTTCCATTTTCTCTAATGGACTAGCCACCACTGCTGCTGTCACAGGAGCCTGCAGGTCATTAACAACACAGCTCAAAGTTGGAGCTAACTCTTCATTAGCAAAAATATGATCTCCACAGACTTGGTTGAGTGTCAGGCCTAATGAGCAAAGCAGGTCATTCCCAGTGGTCATGAAAACCAGTTGCCGAAACTGAAAGTCCCTGCCTCCTCAAAGCCATCTAAGTCCCCTTCTTGCCAGGGCTTTCCTCAAGCAATAGGAGACTACGCTGTGTACAGCCAACGTCTCCTCTGCTCTTTTCATGCCTCTTCTAGTTCTGGGAGACAAGGGAGGAGGGGAACTTGTCACAGCAAGAGGGGGAGACATGCATGACTCTTCACCAGCCTGACACATCTTTGCCTCTTGGCCTCCCTCCTTCCACTCATCTGCTTTAGCTTCTGCCTCTGATTCTGGACTTCTCTCTGCCACAGATTCTCCCAGCTCACTAAGCCCCGTTACCTCTTCAGCTTCTGACACCTTCTCCTCCCAGTTTCCCCCATCTTTTCCCTCTGACCACTCATTGTTGTCCTACCACCACTCCCTGGATTCTGACCTTCTTCCCTTGGTGGTTCCCCAGCTGGCTCCTTCCACCATTCCTCTGCATCCAACCACTCCATGACAGCTGCTGGTTAGCAATGTCCATTGACAAAATGTGTTCCACACCAGAGAAAATAAAAGTCATTCGATGGGGCTTATTTCAGAGTAGACATGTCTAGGGTTGCCCAGTGCCTCTAATAGTAGTAGTAGTAGTAGTAGTAGTAGTAGTAGTAGTAGTAACAATAATAATTTATTTATATCCCACCCTCCCCAGCCAAACCGGGCTCAGGGCGGCTAACATCAAAATCTAGAATACATTAAAACATAAAATCCAGCAATCGACTGAAATACAGTTTAAAATCAGATTAATATCAGAATCAATCAGATGGCAACCCACAATTTCTGATACATATTCTGATATCAGCATCCAAGAAGGGATGTACTCCAGCGGCTGGCTTGTTGCCTTCTGACTCTTCATTATCTCTCCTGTTTACTTGGAAGTAAATTCTATAGGAGGATTTCAACATCGCTGTCTTCTGATTGTTCCAGCAGCACAAGCTTTTCAGTTTGCCAAATGTAACAACTCGCTCCGCCTCTCCTCCCGCTGCATGCTCTTCCATGGGAATCTTGTTATTATTGTTGACTGTATATTTTTTAAGGTTATCTGCGGATTTGCATTTTAAACATGTAAGCCGCTTTGTGGAGGACTTTGTCAAAAGATGGATTATAAGTACCGTCAATAAAGAGAAAAATAAATAAATGTTACTCTCTTAACCGTACTCTTGAATGGGAGTGGAGAGTAAATGAAGGGCCACTCAGCTTGTTCTTGGCTCAGCTGAGGTTTGAACCAGGGACTTGATGGTTCACAGTTTTTAATCACGACTCCACATTATGGCAGCTCACATGTACAGCAGCTCTTTCTCTAGAGTGAACTATAAAACAGTGTGTTTCAAATGTTTTGGCAGATTTGGCAGAAGATTGAAGATGCCGAATGGAGGCCTCAGACTTATTTGGAACTGGAGGGACTGCCTTGCATATTGATTTTTAGTGGAATGGATCCCCAAGGAGAGTCACTCCCAAGGTAATCTCTCTCTCTCACACACGTATGAACTGAAAAATAGTTATATGAAATATACACATGTCCCTCAGGAGAGGGCTTTCTTCTTGTTCCACAGCTGTGCCTTGCAAAATTCCATCCTTGCCCACTGAATTGAAGCTTGGTTAAGATTTCCAGATAAGATCAGATTCAGTGGAAAAGACTGGATTTTTGCAAGAAACAACCATGGAACAAGGAAATCTCTTGGACCCAGGGGAATTAAGCAGTACACATAAAATAGGGTTCAAAATAAAGTGTGGATGAGCCCTAAATTGAAGCAGTCAAGGTGTTATTGATATGCAACAGGATTTTGTCACGCTGCTTTATCTAAACGTCCCAGATGGACAGGAAATGACAACAGATAAGCACTTTCAGTTATTATCTCAGTAATATTGTAGAATTCACCTGGTCTTTCAGTCTGTCTCTCTTCCTGTCTGTCCCACCAAGGTCCTTGAGGTACTGTGACCTACGTCTGATAAATTCCTCCTGCTTGGTGAGAACAGCCCTGGAGCAAGAACTGGGCTTGGCAGCCTATTTTGTAAGTTCTGAAGTCCCCGTGGAAAAAGCAGTAGGCACAAATGATGTCCTGGAGAGTGACCCAGAGAAGCTAAGCAGTACTGATAACGAAGATGAAGAAACAGTAACAGAAGGTAAAGGGATATCCATAGGACCATTGACTTGAAAAGGGGGCGGGAGACATTTGTGAGCTTCCATCACCCCTGACTGTTAGCCATGCTGGCCAAGACTGATGGGAGCTGGGAGTCCAGCAACATCTGGAGGAGGATATAGGCTATTCGCCCCTACTCTGCTTCTCTAGTCTTTTGCATTTTTAAGTTAGATGGATCATGTCCAGCAAATGTAAACACAACTTCCATTTCTTCACAATTGTGGACTAGGCTCCTCTTCGGAAAAGAGAAGCCCCATCAAAAGAGAAAGGTCTGGCTCACACGATTCTGCAGCTTCCTCTGTCTCTTCTAAAGCATCAAGTAAGACATCAGCATGACTCCTTTACAATATGTACATTGGGGACCGAAATCCTAATGATTTAACCCGTGTTGCTAATGCTGTGGATGCTTGGCTTTTGCCATCACTAATACAAAAAATAGGGGCCAGGCAGACAGACATGATAAAGGCAACGCTCACCTCTCCCTGAGAAATCTCCACTTCACTGCATTTGACATGGTTGTGTGAATTGCGCCTTAGCTTTTGTGTACTGAAGGAAGACTCACTGTGATTCAATAAGGGAAAAGCCACTCTCTGGGCTCAAGTGGAGCGGTGCACTATACAGTCTACCTTTCCACTTGTATTTATCACTGATAAATAATTATCTCTGGGGTTATATATTGGGTCAGGGGGATATCGCAGCCTTCAGTTGCCACTAATGATTTAACAGAGCACTCTTATTAAGTTATGGATTTTGTCCATAGGCACAGCTTTCTGCAGCGAAACATCTCCTCCTTTGGTAACCGCAGGGGAGGTGGGAAAGTCTCCCCATCCGGTACTCAGCAGCAGCACCGAAGAGAGCGTGAATAACTCCGAAAAGCAGAGACTGAAAGCAGACAGAGACTCAAAGCTGGAAGCCAAAGCTGCTCAGGCCTCCATCGCTTCGTCGCCTCCACCCCCTTTCTCATCTCCCTCCGCCTCTTCAGCACCTGCCCACAGCTCTTTCGTCCTGCAGGCCTCTCAGTGCTCCATGACCAAAGCATCCCAGCAGCCCCCCATCGTTTACTTGCCCAAACTGGTGCATGACATGGTTACTTCTGCAGACAGCACAGGACTTCCCAAGTCATCGTCCCTCTTGCCTTACCATTCGGTCATGTGGGCCAGTTCTTTTCGCCCGCTCATGAGCAAGATGATGACCTGCACCGAGCAGTCTCTATATTATCGCCAGTGGACCGTCCCCAAACCGATCCATATGGACTATAACAACAGGAATGAAGGCAGGATGGATACCTTTCATCCAAGGAGGCTGCTACTGAGTGGACCACCACAGGTAGGTAACAAGAACAGGGACACCGTTTATTATTATTATTATTATATCATTGTGAATTTTGCCTCTCCGTTTCATGTAGGAGGAATGTCATCATACCTGGGCTTTGAATCAAGCTGCACTGGTCACCTGACTTTTCAGGCACCTGAAATATGATAATTTAATGTGCTTAGATTTCATAAGCTACTTCTATAAGTTTCTGATGTATATCTTCACAGATAGGAAAGACAGGTGCCTATCTGCAATTCCTCAGTATTTTATCTAGAATGCTGATTCGGTTGACGGAAGTAGACGTTTATGACGAAGAGGAGATCAATGCTGGTATGTCCTACATGTCAAACCTTGGATGAATAATTTGTAATTGTTAATGAGAAGTTGAGTGTTTTATTGCTGTGCTCTTAATCTCTCCCCTCCCCCAATGTTCATTTATTTCAGTCTTCAGTTAACGCAGCCATTACCAAAGGCTGGCAGTCAGGCAAAGACAATAAGAATCGCCCTTCCTTCCTTCAATATTGAATAGTTAATTATTTTTGAGTTTGCATTTTTGAATGATGAAAAGGGTATAACAGTGTGCATAGCATGAGTTTGTTTTCCTGTGATTGTAGATCTTAAAGAAGAATCAGAGCCGTGCTATCACCAGTCAGGGGATGCGTGGCCCGATCTGGAAACTTTCAAGAAAATGCCTTTCGACTACACGATCCATGATCCAAAATATGAAGATGCAAGTCTCATCTGTTCAAGGGTCCAGAAAACAAGCAGCGAAGGTCAGGGTTAGTTATTCAGTTATTCTGACCAGACACCTGTTTGGTAACGATCTTTCATGCCATAAAACGGTCCAGTTAGAATGTATTGATCAGAATCTGGTTGTTTTTTTTTGCATTCCATTGATGAGAAGTGTGGGGAATGGCACTCAGTTTGGATTATGGGCATTCAGTACAATTCTGAATTAAGTAATTATGGACTTCAGTGAGACTACTAATCTCTAGCTAGTTCTGCTTTCTAATCTGGCCTTGATTGCTGTAGTCCTAAAACTCATACGACAGGGATGGGGAAGCTGAGTCCCTCCAGCCATTTTTTGGATTTCAACTCCCATCAGCCCCAACCAGCATGACCCATGGCCAGCAAAGATTGGGAGCTGGAGTCTAATAATGTCTGGAGGGGTGTAAAGGGGTACACCCTGGCCACAGCCACCTTTTCCCAGTATTTGCCTTTTGATTCCTCAAGCCCCCAGCATATGGCAGAAATTGAAAAGAAGAAGAAGAAGGGAGCAATGGGAAGTCTCTTTCTTAAACTGTCACAAAGTATGGTTGGTGAACTGTTGAGACGGATGTGCTGTAATTCGGGCACTGGTGTTGCCATCAATGTAAAGCGCTCTATTAGAGTCATGGATTCTCCCAAAGGTTTCACGGGAAATGTAGTTTGTTAAGGGTCTCCTTACAACTTTCATCATCACCCTATGTTTCCCAGGAGTCTTTGTGGGGGGAGCCATGTCTGTTACATTGGTATAAGAGCACTTTAAATGTGTGGGGCAGGATGTGACCATAATCTTGCTAAAACTACAACAATGCTGTGACTTATTTTGTGTGTGTCTGTGTGTTTGTACACACACACACACACACACACACACACACACACACACACACACAAATGCATATATCATGCACATATTTATTCTATTTATATGCATCCTTTCATCTGAAGTTGATAGGGAGGTTACAGCATAAAGCAGTAAGAAGCACACTCTGAGGAGGACTTAGCAATGCCACTAGAGGGTGCTAGTGAACAAGTTCATAGTATCATAGAATTGGAAGGGAAATCTAGTTCAACCCCCTACAGTGGGCATAAGCAAACTTGGACCTCCAGACGTTTTGGGACTACAATTCCCACCATCCCTGACCACTGGTCCTGTTAGCTAGGGATCATGGGAGTTGTAGTCCCAAGACATCTGGAGGGCCGAGTTTGCCTATGCCTGCCCTACAGGAAAATTTGTGATTTCCAAATAATATTAATATTTATAATAATCTTAGCACACGTAGCACCGTAGAGCATTCAGAGCACATTACGTTTACTTCCTCGTTTGTTAACTTTAAAGCTGAACTGAAATGGAAACAAATATGTCAGTTACAGTGACATATGGCAGTGGTTTATGTCAAACAGCATGAGAAATGTTTTTCAAAGATGTTGGTGGCTACAGAAATTATTTACATATAGACAGACGGATAGATTGAGAACAATGTTTACAGTAAACACGTCAACACTCCCATGAGAATAGCAACTTTTTTTTAAGATTCCTTTTTGATTGCAACCAGTATAATTTTGCATTCAGAAGATACTCAAGGATGGGGCAATTCCTTTGTGCTGGCCAGTGTTCACTTAACTGACACCATTAAAATATATTTGTACAGATAGTACAGCAAGCAGAAAACAAGAGGACTTGTATATGCGTCGTCAGACAACACGGATGAGATTATCCAAATACGCTGCTTACAACACTTACCATCACTGTGAGCAGTGTCATCAGTATATGGGCTTTAACCCCAGGTACCAGGTAAGACTGACAGAGCCCTTTTAGTTTTGTTTTTGTACATTATTCTCTGTCAACTGCTCTCCCATTCATCTTGGTTTGTCTTCTGATTTTTCTAAGGGTCAGGCCAACTATTTGGATGATCTCAAATATTGGCTGCCCTGTTTTAGGGCTAGATTTAATTTCTGCTGTACTTGACGGATGCTTTTAAGCTACTCCCTATAACGAATGGCTCTGCCATTGTGGGAATGGAGCAATAGAAACATTAACTTTTTTTGGAATATAACTCTGTAAGATGATCAAAGTGCCTTATTTTACTCCCATCTTCTTAAGATATGCAGGAAGGACAATTGAATGGCATTTGGCTGACTGCTTATTGGCTAACCTGAACAAAATATTAACGGAAAGAGCTGCTAGATTTTTCTTGTCTGCTGCAAAGACCCCTAAAGAGATTTTGTTAATTTAGTTGTATGTTCGTTTGTTCCTGTCCTTAGTTTATATAAGTACTATATCTTTTAACCTGATATATGTTAGAAACTTTGACCAAACTGCGGGAGGCAGTGGAAGACAGGAGTGCCTGGCGTGCTCTGGTCCACGGGGTCACGAAGAGTCGGACACGACTAAACGACTAAACAACTACAACAACATGTTAGAAACATAGATTGTCTTCATCACCATGACAAACTAACCAAAGTCCAACCTTTGACCCTCGAGCTAGAGCATCTGTGTATATAATCTAGTAATTTTTTAAAGGATGCAGTAGAACTGTGGTAGAATTAGTAAAACCCAAAAGTATCTAGTACACAAATGCCAGACGCTATTCCTTCAGAGTCTGCATTCCAAATACATCATCATAAATGGCCACTGATCTCTACATAAATGGCACTCCCTGACCCTGTTAAGATTTAATTTGCTACTACATGTGCACCAGTGCCATAGCTGGCGAGGTGAATTATGCTTCTGTCCTTCTCCCTCCTCAGCTTTATGAATCTACCCTGCACGCTTTTGCCTTTTCCTATTCCATGCTTGGAGAGGAAATTCAGCTTCACTTCATCATCCCTAAGTCCAAGGAGCACCATTTTGTCTTTAGTCATCCGGGAAGACAGCTGGAGAGTATGAGATTGCCTCTTGTCACTGATGAGGTAGGTAAATATCAGTGTGAGCCATTTTGCATTTGTACGGGGCCATGATATAAATTGCCTTCCCTGGGTTGGCTCTGCTTCTGGATAATGGTAAAAATACCCTGCTTTTCTTTCTGTATAATATCTCTGCTGCGCAGGAAGACAGCATGCAAACTGTCCAGTATTGAAATAGGCCTTTAGCAGAGCTGCAGAGCTCTTTGGAGCACGTCTTAGGATCACCAAAGAGACAAAGCTCCCCATATATTTTCAGATGTGCATCATTAAAATATGCAAAGTTGTAAAATGTTACTGCCAGGAGAACTGCTTGCCAATGGTCTTAAGAAGAGAAGCTCTTTTTTTATACTGACTTTAGCTGGATAGCTCGGTTGGTTACAGCATGGTGCTGACAACGCCAAGGTTGCAGGTTTGATCTCCGTATGGGACAGCTGCATATTCCTGCATTGCAGGGGGTTGGACTAGGATGACCCTCCAGGGTCCCTTCTATGAGATATCTACCTTGAAGGCAATGGTGTAGTAGAGGAGAGAAGGAGTGATGGGCAGGGACAAAGTGGCACCCCTTATTTCACAGCAGGGATGACGACTTCCTCCTCCTCAGGTACAGTTTGCCAGTCCTCTGCCTGCCAAATAAATAGGCTTTTTATTGGAGAGACACCCATCCATAAGCTAAGCATATGGAATATTACATTAACATGCATGGCTAAGCATTGTACCACCACTTCTTTTGGGGGGAAATTATGAAGACCGTTTATTATGACCACCTGCAATGTCACTGAAAACAGGAAACTTTTGAGTCTACCATAATATTTCATCAGGCTGAAAATTAAGCAAAGCGGGAGTTCAGGAGACGGGGGGGGGGGGGAAGTTTGGTATTGAAGCAATAGTGTCTGGATTGGTCAAAGTTCAGTTTCGTTGTATAATTCTAAAAGGGTTTAAGGGCTTCGTTATGAAGAGCACTTCAGAATTTATTACTTCACTCTGCTCGGTGTCATGACATAGTTAACTGTACAGTCCCTATCTCTTGAAGGAGGATAGAGGATGGTGGAACCATTGCCACACTCAGTTCTCCCAAGGAATGCTTTAAGGCAAACCACCCCTGCTTCCTTCACACACCTCTCTGGCCTTTGGGTTGGCAGCTGGGGAACCAAATGCTCTTCAGAGGGCTCTGAGACCTCAGTTCATTTGTCTCAACCTGGGGTTGTATCAAATTGCGCCTCTTCGATCCAGCAGAGGCTTCCATGACACAAAAGTGGGGTGTTCAGTACAAAATTCCTGAAATGCTCATCCAACAATGAATGCAATAAGTGAAGTGATCCAGGCATTTATAGTCATACCTCGGGTTTAAGTAGCTTTGGGATGAATATTTTTGAGTTGTGCTCCGCGGCGACCCGGAAGTAACGGAGTGTGTTACTTCCGGGTTTCGCTGCTCCCGCATGCGTGGAAGCGGCAAATCGCGACCCGCGCACGCACAGACGTGCGGACACGGGTTGCGTTCGCTTCTGGATGCGAACGGGGCTCCAGAATGGATCCCGTTCGCATCCAGAAGTACCACTGTATTTCATTTCATTTCATTTGGTTTCTCATGAACGTATTGACATTTTTGGCTAGCAGGTAAGCTGTTCAGCTATGTGTAAATTGGTGGAAACCTGTTGATTACAATGAAACAATGTCAGTATATATAGTTGTTGACCCTCCTCTCTCTCTCTAGCTTTTTTGTTGTTGTTGCTTATATTAACCACCATAATAACACAGATTCCTAACTTTGTAGAGCCAAGATTATATAAAGACCCCTACTTTTACTCCCACAACTGGACGTCACGAACATGGACTTTTTAACCTTTACCATGCAATGGATGGGGCCAGCCATTTGCACATCCTAGTCGTCAAAGAGTACGAAATGGCAATATATAAAAAATACTGGCCCAATCACATCATGCTTGTTCTGCCAAGTATTTTCAACAGTGCTGGAGTGGGTATGTATATGGTGAAATTCTTGGCTGCGTGAATGCAGTGAGGTCTAAATGGCAATAATTTTTTGCATAATTAAATAAAGCCTTGGTTGGTTATAGGAGTGGCTTGCCTGGTGGGATGGAACCAAAACAATAGCTTCCTGGCACCTTTTTGGAGGGGAACGTAAGAACGAATTAAGAGACTGGCTGCTGGATCAGACCAGTGGCTCACCTAGTTCAGTATTCTGTTCTCACAGTGGCTAACCAGCTGCCTATGCGAAATTTTCAAACAGGGTATCAAAGTGGATTGTGAAATATCAAAACAAGCATGGATAAAACAATAGTCCACCACTGAAACACAATCACCAGGCTAAAACAGCATCAAAGTGCAGGAACGCAAAGAGTCGAAAGTAACACGCAATAGATTAAAACCAGCAACATCAGAATCAAAAGCTTATTTAAATAAAAATTTATTCAGATGCCAGCAAAGCACAAAACAGAGAGGAAGATAATCTAACCTCGCCCTTCAATATGTCAAAATGACATACACATATTCAAATTTAATCAAGTAATGAATCAACTAAAAGGCAGGTGCTTAATCACTAAGCAATGCCATCATTTACATGGCTACTCAGAAGTAAGCCCATTACATTTAGTAGGACTTACTTCCAGGTTTCAGTCTAAAAATACTTGAATTTGCTGTCAGCCTTAGAATAAAGCAAAGTCGAGTGTGTGGGTGAGAGATACAGCAAAAGATTTCTAGATAAAATGTTGATTTCAGTTCTCACGTTACAGTGTGTGGTTTGCTTCTCTCTTTTCTGGCGATTGGTTTTAGGCGCTGCTCACTTCCTAATAAAGGAACTGTCCTACCACAATCTGGAGCTTGAGCGAAATCGGCAGGAGGAGCTAGGCATTAAGCCCCAAGACGTCTGGCCTTTCATCATCATCTCTGACGACTCCTGTGTCATGTGGAATGCTGTAGAAATGGATTGCTCAGGTGACAGAAAAAGGTAAAGCGCAGTTTCTTTGGGATGGCATATTGACTGGGCTTCCTCGAACGATCAGATTTTGAACTGTTTCTCTGGCCACTTGCAGTGAATACACATGGACTGAAAGGAACATTTCCTTGAAGCAAATTCTTCAGCATATTGAATCAACTCCGGATGTCACCCACTATGCCTTGATTGGGATGAGGAAGTGGTCAAGTAAAACCAAGAGCAGAGAGATCAAGGAGCCGTTCTCTTGCTGCCATGTTCACGATTTTATCATGCTGAACGTGGACCTAACGCAGAACGTTCAGTATAACCAGAACAGGTGAGGCAAGGCTGATGAAGTAGATTTTTGTCTCTGATAGCATAAGCCACACTATATTTGATAGTCCCTAAGGAGCTATAGGGATGCGGGTGGCGCTGTGGGTTAAACCACAGAGCCTAGGACTTGCCGATCAGAAGGTCGGTGGTTTGAATCCCCGCGACTGGGTGAGCTCCCGTTGCTCGGTCCCTGCTCTTGCCAACCTAGCATTTCGAAAGCACGTCAAAGTGCAAGTAGATAAATAGGTACTGCTCCAACAGGAAGGTAAACGGCGTTTCCGTGCCCTGTTCTAGTTTGCCAGAAGTGGCTTAGTCATGCTGGCCACATGACCCGGAAGTTGGACGCCGGCTCCCTCGGCTAATGAAGCGAGATGAGCGCCGCAACCCCAGAGTCGGTCACGACTGGACCTAATGGTCAGGGGTCCCTTTACCTTTACCTTAAGGAGCTATAACCTCCCTCTGTTGTTTTAGAGTTTCACTGACTTCTAATGCTTTTCTAGGCCCTGTTTGTAGGTCAAACGTGATGGTTTTGACCCCCAAGCCCTAAATGGCTTGGGACCCCAGTACTTAATGGAATGTCTTAGAAGTACCCACACATACCCCAGATCATCTACAGAGGCCCTTCTGTATGTGCTCCCTCATTGTGAAGTAGAGAGAAGGTATTTGCAATGATACCCCACATTTGTGGAATGTTTTCCCTAGAGATGCCTGTCTAGCACCTACCATTAATGTCTTTTCAGCACCAGGTACATAATCACCTGTCCTTCGGGGGCTTCTGACATCTTCTCAATATCTTGCTTTTAGTCTGTATTCAGTTGACAGTGAACAGTTTTAACTGGTGTGTGTGTGGGGGGGTGTCTTTTAATTTTTATATGATTGTGTTGGTGTCAATATTCATTTATTTCTGTTGCTTCGCTTGATTGATATCGTAAGTTTGTATTTTGACATATTGCTAATTCTTCTTTTGATGTGCCGTCAATTCTTCCTTTGCACATCGCCTACAGGCTTGTTGCACGATGCAACGGAGACACATAACTAATGAAATGAAATAAACAAACTAGATGTGATGATTAATGTGTCTTTGCATTTAACTTGCATGTTAAAACAAATGCAAATGGCAGTTCTTAGGGGAGGTGACAATTACCAGGATCTTGGCAGGTGGCGAGGAGGAAGTTTTTACTTTTCCTCTCCTGCTGTAGTCCTGATGAAAATAGCTTCTTTAATCCCTCACTGGCATCATGTGCAAAAGTTTTCCATATCACACCTGGCTTAGTTAATTTAGAATATATATATATAAACAGCTTATCTATGTGGGGCTTGGTCCTTAATCTCACAGCGGCACTGCCCGCCAGAGCACTGATTCCCCTTTTCTGTCAAATGTCATGCTTGAACCAGTTTCCTTGATGTCTTGGTTTACACTCTTCCTTTTAAAACTGTATCCACCATTGTGATTTCTGTGCAATTTGAAACACTTCAGCTAATGAAGGCCAATTGCTTCTTGCATTCTGCGTCCCCTCCGCCTGACAGGTTTGTGTGTGACGATGTGGACTTCAACCTGCGTGCACACAGCGCTGGCCTCCTGATCTGTCGGTTCAACCGATTCAGCGTCATGAAGAAGCAAATTGCCGTTGGCGGGCAAAGGTCCTTTCATATTAAGTCAAAGGTCAGAATTCGGAAACTTCTGCGAAATCTCCCACTTTTTGTTTCATTCTTATAATACAGTGGGGCGGTTGGGGGGGGGGAGGAAAGACATTGGTGCGACGGGCAAAGTTACTCAAATGTGCATATAGGCTTGTTTTCAATTTTCATTGGGAATATGTGAGACAGATCCTGTTCAGCCTTTCCAAACCTCCCCTGATGAGGGAAGAATGCAAACTCTTATCTGCTCTGTTTCATCCTCCTCACCTGCCATGCTGCCCTCTATGTTTCAGAGCAGCCTTTCTCAACCTGTGGGTCCCCAGATGTTGTTGAACTACAACTCCCATCACCTCTAGCTAGCAAGGCCAGAGCTCAGGGATGATGGGAGTTGTAGTCCAACAACATCTGGGGACCCACAGGTTGAGAACTGCTGTTTTAGAGGATGATAGTCTGCTGTGGGGAGAGCCTTTGTATTTATTTAGAATCCAGATTATGTAGGTCACAGCCAAGAAGAAGAATGATAAGCATTATTTTATCGTTGTTTTTCTTTGTTGCATGCTCTGTAGCAATTGATAAGAAGCTTATTATTTGAGAAGTTGTTCTTGTTTTTGTAAGTGTATACAGTGGTACCTTGGGTTAAGTACTTAATTCATTTCGGAGGTCCGTTCTTAACCTGAAACTGTTCTTAACCTGAAGCACCACTTTAGCTGATGGGCCCTCCTGCTGCTGCTGCGCCGCCAGAGCCCGATTTCTGTTTTTATCCTGAAGCAAAGTTCTTAACCTGAAGCATTATTTCTGTGCTAGCGGAGTCTGTAACCTGAAGCGTATGTAACCCGAGGTACCACTGTACCATTCCAGGAAGAGGCTGGTTCCCCCCCCCCCCCCAAAAAAAAGAAAGCCTGAGTGATTCTTAGAGGGGAGGCTGGTAGCTTCATGCTAGTGCACCAGCACTGCTTGCAGAAGCTGCCAGGTTCAGTCCTCAGCACCTCCAGGTAGGCCCAGTCTGAAATCCTGGAGAGCTCCAGCCCGTGAGTGTGGACAGTACTGAGCTGGACAGATGCACGGTCTGACTCAGAACAAGTCCGCTTCCTGTGTCTCCCTATGAATGGCTCATAAGTGGTAGTGACACAAGTAAGGGCCTGTGCTGTTGAAGTCAAAACTCTCATCGGTAGGACGTTCTCCTGCTGACACATGCTTAATTAGAAGGGCACATGCGTCCAAATGATGGGAAGCCAGATCGTATGAGGTTCTAAGTCACGTGGGGAAAGCTGTCCCTGAGTGGAGGCTCCCCACTGCATAGCTTCACCACACCCCACACCCTTAATACATGGAGAGCATTGTGGCCAGGTGGCAGGGAAGTGGTGGAGGGCATGGATGATTTAGCAGGGGGTTGGACTAGATAACCCATGGTGTACCTTCTAGCTCTGCAGTTCTATGATTCTATAGGCCAGCTAGTCATGTCTTCTTCGCTCTCCCCTCTTTGCTATACTAATCGAAAGAGGTCTTGAGCCAGTGTGGTGTAGTGGTTAAGAGTGGTAGACTCGTAATCTGGTGAACCGGGTTCGCGTCTCCGCTCCTCCACATGCAGCTGCTGGGTGACCTTGGGCTAGTCACGCTTCTCTGAAGTCTCTCAGCCCCACTCACCTCACAGAGTGTTTGTTGTGGGGGAGGAAGGGAAAGGAGATTGTTAGCCGCTTTGAGACTCCTTTGGGTAGTGATAAAGCAGGATATCAAATCCAAACTCCTCCTACTCTTCTTCTTCTTCTTCTTCTTCTTCTTCTTCTTCTTCTTCTTCTTCTTGAAGACCTGAACAGGACCATATATTTGGTTGTTTTTTATTAGAAGAATTTCATTTATAAAAAAGATATAGAGTGAGAAAAGAAAGAAAGAATGAGAATGAAGGGGGGGGGGAATACTGTTACATTATCATACATGAATATACAGATGTGTATATCATCATTATCCTAATCCACATATAATTGTCAGCAGCCTAATAAATTCTGTGTAAACTCACTCCAAATATCATTGTATTTATCCAAAGAATGTCTGTGGTCAATAAGCTGTCCGCCCATATGTGGCCAGTGTTGTCACTGGTGTTAATTGTATTAACCTGTAGGGAGCTTTCCCTTGCGTTTTTAATCTAAATGTCACACTCCCCCTGTATCGCGCGTCCATTTTAGGTGTCGGATAACCCCGTTTCGATCGCCCCAGCTCAGTACATATGCGCTCCCGACAGCAAGCACACCTTCTTGGCTGCTCCTGCTCAGCTGCTGCTTGAAAAATACCTCCAGTATCACAGCCATCGCTTCTTTCCTCTCTCACTGAAGAACTACAGCCATCCGGTGCTATCTGTGGATTGCTACCTTAATTTGGGACCCCAGGTAATGCATTTTGCTTGTTTGTTTGTTGAGTATGATAAACAGCTTTCTTTGTCTCCCTGTGCATGATTCTTAAGTGGTCCAAGTGAAAGCATGTGCTTCAGCAGTTAAAACTCTCGCCTGTAGGACGTTCTCCTGCCAACACATATTTAAGTGGAAAAGCACATGTGTCAAAGTGATCAGGTTCCAGCGCAGGTGCAAGGAGGATGAGCTGTTCCTTCATGCTGCTCTGAGGAACCTCATGCACATGCTGTGAGCTGCAGCTTCAGTGCCATGTGGCATTGGGAAAGGCCATCACTTACAGTTGTGATGGCGCAAAACAAATTTTATTTTTTTCTGCCATACTCCCTTCCTCTTCCCCCCACCAGCAGATGTTCAGAACCCCCTGCCCAACCAAAAAGAAAAACCCAGAAGAAACCAAAGTTGGGAGCAACCCAATACCCCCTTTGGTTCCCAGATTTATATAATAATAATTTATTATTTATACCCCACCCATCTGGCTGAGTTTCCCCAGCCACTCTTAGAATGCCATGGAGAGATGGACTGGGAAGTCCTAGGAAAAGGGATAATATATGGATATTGAATGATGATGATGATGATGATGATTTATTACTTATACCCCACCCATCTGGCTGGGTTTTCCCAGTGTATATGTCGTAAAAATACATAAATGATTTAAAAAAAATAAAACAAATTTTATTCACCACGACAACCCCCAAATGGCATACATTTGCTACGAAAGAGTCACACAGTGTTTCAAAATGTTCTTATTCTGAATGGTTGCAGATGTTTCTTTGGGTGCAGTAGTTTGATCATGCTAAAATTAGCTGTGCTTTAGACTAAGGGGACCATAATACCTGTCTTTGTTCCCCTTACAATCAGATTGCAGTTTGCTATGTCAGCTCCCGACCTCATTCTCTGAATGTGACTTGCTCTGATATGATATTCAGTGGACTACTGCTGTACCTCTGTGATTCCTTTGTGGTAGCAAGCTTCTTGAAGAAATTCCACTTTCTGAAAGGTAAGAACCAAGTATTGCCGACACACCAAGCTATGACTTGTTTCTGACATCTTTGCTGTGAGAAAGAGGGCGGAGGGGACATTCTGATCCAAGCCTAACTAACATTTGTAGATATATTGATGCCAGTTTTGTTTTTGTTTTAGTTATTTAAAATATTTTGATGTCATAAAATGAACAGGTCAGAATTTGGTGCCACCATCGCTCCCATTCACAATCTTGCTGCGGTTGGGAAGACTTGTATGTGTGATCCATAAAAAAGCTGTCTTCTACCAGGTCAAACTATCTAGCCCAAGGTTCCCCAATCTTTGGGTCTCCAGCTGGTTTTGGACTACAATTGCCATCATCCGTGACCACTGCTCCTGCTAGCTAGGGATGATGGGAGCTGTAATCCAAAAACAGCTGGAGACCCAAGTTTGGGAAACCCTGATCTAGCCCAATGCCTATTCTAGCAGCTGTTTTCCAAGGTCTGAAGCCAAAGTCTTTCCCATCACCTACCTCCCCACCTTTTGAAGTGGAAATACCAGTGACTGAACATAAACATTTTTCTGGCATTCAAAATCCAGCAAACATTAGGAATTCAGATTTGCATCCTCTGTGCATAATAACATAACGCTTATGAGAAAGAGGAGCTCCTGGGAAAAGGGGCTGGGAAAAGTGCTGGGATAGATATTGCCTGGGGAGAAGGAAAATGCTTAGCAGGAGCCAGGGCATGGCACAAGGCCAAGTATTCACTCCAGTTGTCAGCAAGAGCTCTGAGTGCTCCAAAGATAATTTCATAATGCCTTGCTCAACAAAGGGAGGAAGATTTAATAGGAGTAATTACTTTGCAAATGGGGGAAAGTGTGATTCCAATCCTATGCCAGATGTGGGCAGAAGGAGGGGCACATTAGCCAGTTTCCAGTGGAACCCCTGGAAGTTGTAAGCAAAAAACCCTGGGCAGTCTATCCCCTTTAAGACTGCTTTCCCCCTTTGAATGGCACTTGTTGTTTTAAATTGTTATTTAATTGAGAGATTAGATTATAGGCCTATGTTGCTATCTATACTGACCTTATTGTTGCATGGAAGCATAGAATTGTAGAGTTGGAAAGGACCCTGAGGATCATCTAGTCCAACCCCCCTGCAATGCAGGAATAGGCAACTGTGTCCCATAAGGGGATTGAACCTGCAACCTTGGTGTTATCAGCACCACGCTCTCACCAACTCAGCTATCCTGGCTGCAACTCAATTTTATTTGCAGTTATGCGCTCTATGATTGTAAGCCACTTGGGGCCTCTCCAAATGTCATTTTCATCACCCACTCATGATTACCGTATTTTTTGCTCTATAAGACGCGCCCAACCATAAGACGCACCTAGTTTTTAGAGGAGGAAAACAAGAAAGCAACACAAAGCCTCTTGAGCAAAGAGGCAGGAGTGCTCCTGCTGCGCTCAAGAGGCTTTGCGTTGCTTTCACTGAAGCCAGAAGAGCAAGAGGGATCGGTGCGCACCTTCTGGCTTCTGGGATAGCCGTGCAGCCTCTTCAGGGCAGCGGGATGAAGGCTCCCCACTCCCATGAAGAGGCTACGCACGGCTAAGCCAGAAGCTAGAACAGCGAGAGGGAGCGCTGCGCAGCAATCCCTCTTGCTGTTCTGGCTTCTGGCTTAGCCGCACAGCCTGCATTCACTCCATAAGACACACACACATTTCCCCTTACTTTTTAGGAGGGAAAAAGTGTGTCTCCTAGAGCGAAAAATACGGTATTTGTGCCCATGATGCTATCAGGGAGGCCAAAAACAAGATCTCATTTTCATTACTATTTGTGCCTGAAAACGTTTGGGAGCGGTTATACCGCTCATTTCTAGTCAGTGCATATCCTGTGTGCAGTGCATATCCATGCTGTTCACCGTGTTCTGGGTTTTTCTTTTGTCTCACTTTGGTTGCAGTAATGTGGTAGCCCTGGGGAAGCATCACAGGACTAATAAAGCAGAATAAATCCACTGTTGATGTGCTATTAACTCTTGCAGAATATACCTGCAATAAAACGCCATTCCAGGAGGCCTTTGCAGCCAGTTTTTTTTAAAGCAGGAAATATAGAAAGTGATGCACACATGACAAAAACAACAACAACCAACAACCTATAATAATGATAATTTCCACAGGTGCCACTTTATGTGTCATATGCCAAGACAGGAACTCGCTGCGCCAAACAGTCGTCCGACTGGAACTCGAAGACGAATGGCAATTCCGACTGAGAGACGAGTTCCAGACAGCCAACGCCAAAGAAGACAAGCCCCTCTTCTTTCTGACGGGACGGCACATTTGATGGGAAATGATCACGCGGCATAAGAAGCTGGCTTTTCTCTGACCAAATAAAATGAGTTGCATGAAAGAAAAGAGGGAGGGGGGAAGGAGAACTGAGCTGTTTACACGATGTTTGCAAAAGAAGCTGCTTCGTAGGAACAAAAGTTAGGCGATTTTGAAATATTTGTATTAAAGTTATATTTTATTTGACCAATTTATGTTTATAATTCCAAAATTTTGTTCGTAACCTTTTTGTAATTTAATGAACTTGAGAAAGTGACTCCCGTTATATTGAGGATGGAGCTACTGCGTAATATTTCTGTTGTTTCCCCCTTTTTTGTTTTTGCTGTATATATTTTACAAACTGTTTCGGTACCAGACACTTGTGGCACAGCTTCAAAATTGTGAGATGTAGATGTAGATTCTCTCCTCTGTGTTTTTGTAAACCTAGGGTGCCAGCGTAGTAAAAAAAGAGAGGAAGTTTCATTCTTAGAAAATTGCTACTGATTAGCAAATATAGCATTGCTGATCTGCTCTATGTAGAGTGCTAAAGGCAAAATTAACTGGGATGTTCCCCAGTGCATACCCCATGGAAATGAATGGAATGTGCTCAAGAGCATTCATTTCGTGACAGGTATACATAGGAGAACATCCCAGTGGAGAGTGCCTTATATACTTATTATAATGAAAGCTTGCTTTCCATCCTAACCTCAGGACTGCTGGCTGCTTTGCATAATTTTTAAGAGGCAGACTTTTTGTAATATGTAGAAATGTATTATAGTGACCTTTTCTGATTTATTGAGAATATTGAAAGCGGACGGTTGGAGTTGCTTTTAAAAGTCTGAATGTTTTAGTAGGTAGGAAGGCGTCTGAATGAACTGGTGATTAGTTAAAGGAAGTGTTAATATCAAATTGTTTTTTAAAAACAGATGGTTTGTTGCACTGCCCATCCTAAGACATCTCAGGTTTGCTGTGCAAATAAAAACAACACCTAGGGTGCATTTAATAGTTCTCTGATATTTAACAGCGCCCCTCATTAAGTGGTTTCTTGTTTGGGGTTTGAGGTTTCTTTTGTAGGAATACATAGAAATCAGTCCATCAGTAAAACTTTTCAAAAATAATAGTGAGGTAATACCTTAATTTTGAGTATGACCAACCAAAGCATCACAAAATATTTCTCAAGCTTTCAAGTATCTCAGAGCTTTTTTCAGCTGGATGTTAAACAAAACAAGTGGGTTGTCCCCTTTTCGCCTTCCCCAAAATTGGGAGGAGGGATTTGGGAGGGAGGAAGCCCTAAGGGTTAAATACCATCTCCCCACTCACTTGACTCCTGGTCATGATTCCCTCCCCAACTTTAGAAAAGAAATGGATTAGAAAAAATGCTATTGGAAACGGAACGATGAAAGTTGATTCTTCAAGAGGATAGAAGGGCCATAGAGAAGGAAATGGCTGGAGCTATCTATACCAGCCCCAAACCTACTGCATCTGCTATCTTTTCACTATACTAAAAAAAAAGGGGGGGAGTTTCTGAGCTTGTGGGGAGGGGAAGCAAACAGGGGAAAGGTGTTTTGATCATGATACCATGCCCCATAAAAAGAAAAGCAGCCTTGATTTGATTAGATAGTGCTGGATGCAAAACGGGTTGCAGATTGAACCAAGAGGTACTGAGACAAAGAGGCAATGGCTGTCCCATCCCTGAAATTGTAGAAGTTAGCAGTGGTTCAGATCTGCCTCTTTCACTGAGTGGAACACATAGAGCCAGTAAGGGACCATGCAGTGGGGCAGAGCTGCAGAACCACCTTCTTGACACTGGTACTGTCACTGCTTACCTGGTTGGGGAGGGGTTGGAAGGTGGCACGGTTGGGGGCATGTGAGTGCAGCAGTAGGGGCATTCCTGAACATGCCCCCCTCACCACCTTAGTTAAGCAGCAGCAATGCCAGTATTGGGAGGGCAGTTCCACTCTACCACATGTGCCATAATTGTGCAGATCCTTTGTAAGGCAAAGAGCACAAGTAAGAGGGAAATTAGCGGGAAACTAATTTTGGGCTAATTTCGAATCCCCGCAACGGGGTGAGCTCCCGTTGCTTGGTCCCCGCTCCTGCCAACCTAGCAGTTCGAAAGCATGTCAAAGTGCAAGTAGATAAATAGGTACCACTCCAGCGGGAAGGTAAATGGCATTTCCGTGCGCTGCTCTGGTTCACCAGAAGTGGCTTAGTCATGCTGGCCACATGACCCAGAAGCTGTACGCCGGCTCCCTTGGCCAATAAAGCGAGATGAGTGCTGCAACCCCAGAGTTGGCCACAACTGGACCTAATGGTCAGGGGTCCCTTTACCTTTACCTTTTTAATTTTGGGCTGGCCTTAAAGCACACAAATTGCAATTGTGAAATTGTAAGTAGGATCCTCTGTAGGTCAAAAGACATGCACCTGCTGCTTAACCTCTGTATTGAAACTCCTGCACTGTTTATGGCTGTCCAACATTGTCCAAATATCTGTTCCACTTGTAGAGGGCTTTCCATCATTGCAGTGACTTGGATCCTCAACTTTTGCATCCTCCTTTGGTTCCTGAGAGGAGGAAGAGGGCTGAGGCAACATGCCTTGATTTTACATAAACCTGTAGATATTTTTAAAATGCTCTTTCAGTTTGACTGTGTGTCTCTTCGCCACCCTGGCAGCCACTGTTGTTATAGATTATAGCCAAAGTTTGGGTTTTTCCTACATGGTCAAATCTTTTCTGTAGGAACTCCCCCCCCAAAGGAGTAATGTAACTCCCCATCTCAGATCCCATGTTTCAGATCTGCTCTTACTGCTCTTACATGGTTCAGGATATTGGCGTAACAATAAAGAAAAGAAATCCCTGTTCCTTCCTAATGTATTTATTAAGGGTGCTGGGGGTGGTTAGGACCATCTAGACAAGTACCATTGATCCTATTGTCACATATGAAAGAGCCTTCACAGTCATTGCATGGTTCTGACACCTATTTCATGTTGTAAATTCTCAGAGCTGGTGCAGTAGGCTTGGTCCAACAAAATTGGAGTTTCTTACTTGGCAGCATCTAGCCCAAGGGGGGAAATGAAGGGTCTCCCCCAAAGCTCACTATAAGTCAGTGAACATTGACAGCTTTAGGTTTTGCCTGCTCGGGTGAAATGTTATGGGTGGTGACTCTTCCACCTTATAAAAATGGTCATGTGGAAGTCTAATGACTTGCTTTCATTTGAGGCTTAGACTTGGAACAATGAGCCTGCCACCGTGCCGCAGATGGAAGTAGGAATACCCTGGGGTAACAGGGCATACCTCACAATGCACCAACTCATGGGAGGAAGGACCAAAACTATGTCCATGTGGTAGCTACTCTATCCAGCAAGCTGTTTTCGATCCCATCCTGATCAGCTTATGTAATGTGATTTGTCTTTTGTCTGGTTTGGTTACTCAGTTAATAAATATTTTCAGTTTTGGCTTTTGAAGTTGAATGCTTCTTTAACCTTGACTCGCAAATAGTGATGGGAAGCCTTTCAAAAGAAACCAGAAAAATTGGGGGGAAACCCCAGGTTTCCTCCCATTTCCCCCCAAAGGCTTTGGGAAAAAAAGGAAAAAAACCTGGTCGCCCCCCCCCCCATTTTTTCTGGGTTTTTTCCAGGTCTTCCCATCTCTACTCCCAAATCTTGATTACTCTTGAATTTGAAGTCAATAATGTTAAGTCTCTGTGCACACAAAAATAGGTACTTCTGAATATTTCTCCCACTCACCCCTAACCAATTTGATTGCACCACTAGTGGAGTAATTGCCAAATTAGGATAACATGGTTGTTGTTTTTTTAAAGCAAAATCAAGCTGAACTTGTTTGGGCATTGTGGTCAAATACTGAACTCCACAAAATGTATACAGTCACCATTATTTATTCAGCACTGACTCTGGGAATCAGCTTGTAACAGCTCACTATAAATAGTAACAGTAGTTATATAACCTGGTGGAAAGATTTCACATCCTTTACACATGGAACAACAGATGTATCAATAAAGATTAGTGCACCAGTCTGCATTTCGTTTCCATGAGTTATAATTATGGAGCTGACTTGATTGACTTAAGAGATGCATCAGGACAGAACGGACTGGGACATTTAACCAGAATTGGTGCAAAACAGAATCACAATGTGGGCATTTCAGCAGCGAGAGCTTTGACCCAGCGAGAAATCATTGCAGTTTTTAAGGATGCAAAGCATACTTCCAAAGGCAGATCTCAAATCAATTGTGACATTATTCACTCTGTTAGTGAAGTATTCTGCACATGCTAGGCTCTTCTTGAAAAAATTGAGAGGTTGGAACGAGCTCCTGCCTTCTCCCAAACCAAGAGAGGCCAATGCAGTGTCTGCATACATGCTGCCCTTGAGCTCCAAGGGAACTCTAGTAGCAGAGTGTATCTCACAGGGTCAGCCTTTGGCTTCCTGAAATTAGTAGCTAAGCTGAAGGACCCATTGCTTGCTTCTTATCAGCCTGGATTCTAAAGTGTGTGTGTGTGTGTGTGTGTGTGTGTGTGTGTGTGTGTGTGTGTGTGTCTGTCTGTCTGTCTTTCATGATACATTTCACCACTTTTATTTTTCTACATTATCTGCTTTCTTCATTTGAAAAATAGGCACGGTCTGTATTGCTCCTATGTTTTGTAACTTTGATTATGGGGTTTCTGTTTTTATTGCTCATTTTTATTTTTGATTTTGTGTTAATGAAGAATAATAATTAAAAAATTTGAGGGAAGCTTCCACCTTACAACTTAGAGCACTGGAGACTTGAATATGGAGGGTGTGCATCCTCTCAGTTCAGTGAACACGTCTGGGAATTGAGCAGCAAAATGGCGTCTGGGCTGATTTTTGCTGAATTGGCAAAATGTCTGGGGAAAGCCCAGACAAGTAGGACTATTATTATTATTTTTTTGCTGAGGCAAGGGGAGAGATGTTCCCCAACAAAAGCTCAACAACTTGGTCCAGATTTTCACTTTTGGGAATATGGCAACCCTAGCTAACAGCACACATTAATATTATGAGTGGCACTGCCCCCCTCTCATAGTTTACAGGATTGTGCCTGGATAATTGACATTTATAAACTGCCACAGGCATTTAGACAACTATTTATGGTGTTTAGTTATCTCTACAATTACTGTGGGCCTGTGGGAGGAATTGGAGCAAATGGGATTTTGAGGGATTTATGCACCTGTGAACAGGCCCGTCAGAGACCTAAGGCCCTTTGCCTCAGGTTCATCTGCCATATTGGTGCTGGGTGTGTACGCCATCATTATCTTTTTTTCCTTTTTTTTTTTAGGGGGGACTTCTTATTTTTTTCTGTGTTGTTCCTGGTAAGAAGGGAGACATGCAGGCAGGATCAGCTTCAGAACATGATGGGATGTTATTTCGTGTTTTTGGGCACCATTGTGTGTGTTGGGAGTTGTGAGGGGAAAGTTGTTCCGAAACAGGTTCAACAGAAAACTGAGTCCCTGTGAATCCTTTTGCTAATCCTGCTTACATCATTTCAGCAAAAAATGGAAGGGGAAAGCTCAACAGAAAGGGACAAAAGTAGGGTTAGGGCTGCTTCACAGTGTACACCAATGAAACCAGGAGGCTTGAGAAGTGCTTAACTTACAAGATCATGCTGATTATGCCTAAAAATATCCAGATGTGCTTAGGGAAAAAATATCTCACAGGAACTTGGCTGCCTGGAGAGAAATGTGATTCTTCTAGCAAATGAAAATGATCTGGATACAAGTGCCCTACCACCTGAGAATTATGGAGACCCAAATTATCAATTTCTTCCCAGTAGCAAATAATAATAATAATTTCTTCACTATCCCTAATATTCCTGTCAAAAGGAATTATGAAAATCATGGGCCCTAAATCAGCCTGCTGAGAAGCAAAAAAGGGGGAATGAGAAGGCTGCCAAAATGCTGTATTATGAAAATCATGGGCTCCATATCAGAGCTCTGTTAGCCTGCATGATCATCTGGCCCTGGCTAAAACGGTCTTGATCTCTGTTAGAATAATAATAATAATAATAATAATAATAATAATAATAAAGTGAAGGGTCAATCTTTCTACAGACCACCTGAATGGACCTCATGGCCCATTGGTATGTGAATCTAGGCTAACTGAAAGCATTTCTGTTTGTGAAAGGTGGTCAGCCGATTTTTTATTTTTTGCTAACCCTACCCAGTGCAGTCCCTAAAAAGCTGCTCCTGAGTATGGAGACTCCAGGACAGTTTGGGACACAGTGCTGAAGGATGCAGTGTGGGCAGCGGGATCTGGATTTTTGTGTGTGGGAACCCAGATGCATTGCCTGATGCTAGCAGAAGTGTTTTCTGCCACTCCACAGAAGCCACCAACTGGATGATGCAAGCTTGCACCCCTTCCTCACCCCTAGTTGAAGTGTCACTATCTGAACAGTCTAACTGAGGCGCATCTTACTGGAAGCTCTTCCCCCTGCATGTAGAAAGAAGAAGAAGATAAACACCTCCGTTTTTCAGGGAGGCTTATGACTTAACAAGGCTACTTGAGGCGTCAGTTGCGAAGTGAGTGTGCACCAGCTTACGGAGCTCATGTTTCTTGTTCTGGCTGAGGTTCCAAGAACTTGAGCAGGCTAAATTCGCAAGCAAACATGATCACAGGGAAATTACTTTCTCTGGATCTTTGTTGTCAACAACGCATTACTTAAAGGCAGCATTTTTTAATTCCAACAGAAGCTTTAACAGCCCCTGGGCAGAATATTTCTCTGGTAATGGAAGAAAGAGACCATCTCAAGATGCCGTCTGAAGACACTGAGTCACCTTGGTCTTGGGTAAGGTCTTTAATCTAGAGTTTCAGGAATAGCATGCTGAAGTGGGAGAAAGTTCGATTCCCCTCAGCCAGTTTTTTTTTTAAAAAATCTGATTGTTTACTTGGTTGTCTCCCCCCCCCCCCCTGAGTAAAGATAGGCTAATATAGTTGGGTATAGTTGTTTTGTTTTTTAAGGTTTCCTCTTGGTTTTGTTTGTGATGCCATTCTTCGGGGCAAGCCCAGCTGTTGAAATGGCCCTTCCCCAAATTTTATGTGGGGTAGATTGTAGTAGGACATCGCTGTAAGAGACATGCTGCATTGATTAGGCTTTAGACCGAATCACAAATTTAAAGGTTAGCAAGGCCTTTCCTCGTGATATTTGTACTCTTAATTTGGGAAGTTAACATTGCAGCTCTCTTTGCTCATAGAAGATGTGAACCATTCACACAGAAGAACTCTTCGGAGAGTGGTTGGTTGTGCATTGAAAGTTTTTAAACGTTTGATGTTTTACTGTGGTTTTATAATTTGTTGGAAGCCACCCAGAGTGGCTGGGGCAACCCAACCTGATGGGCGACATATAAATGATGATGATGAAGAAGAAAGGACTGCTCCTAGGTAATCATATGTGTTGACGTTCTCCATCTCAGAGAAGTGTGATCCTCTCTATCTACGTACCATTTATAAAACAGTCAAAGGAATGTATACAGTCCTGCAGCCAGCCTTCTTTCTTAGGTGGGAAAGCCACATTTCATTTCGGAGAGGGAGGCGCATAGCACCAAACCAGACTCCCTGCCACTCACAGGTGGAGGGGATATAAAGGTCAGGTCAGGGGAAGGAGAAGGGGAAGGCAGCAACGTCCCTGATCATTCCTCCTCTGTGCAGACAGTGTGTTAGCTTACATAACGGGCTACTTAAGGGTCAAGTTAACAGAAAAATTAGTGTTTAGGATTTGGGAATGAATTAAGTTCAATCTGTTGAATTGCCTCACCTTTTTTGAGAGATCCCCAGAAATACCAGACTCAGAAGTTTGACTTTGCCCAGAGCTATAGTCCTCTTTTACCTGTGGTTGGACTCCTTGTGTTCTGATCCTTTAGGAACTTAACTACTTTGGTAATGAGCTCCTGAGCTCAGCTCTGATACTGAATTACATTTCGCAGTTTTACACCCCTTAAAAAACAAAACAAAACACCACCTGTCCAAACTTGTCTAAGTTTAGGGAAAGAAGGAGATTTTAAAATGACATTTTTTTTATATTGTTTGGATTTATAGTGCACCTAGGGAAGAACTGCTTGATTTGTGATGGTATTTAAACAAATAATCTTTTCCCTATTAGAGATATATAAATAGAACGATTTACACACCAGAAACTTGAATAGCAGGTTGCGTATGACCACACTTTGACTGTTCTGTCATATTTAGCAACACACCAACAATTCAAGTGGATTTTCACCCATATGACAAAGTGACATGCCCAGCTTTTTAAGCACAGCTGTGACGTCCAATTGTACAGATGCTTATGGCGAAACTGAAAAGAATAGCAGCGGAGTCAGAAGCTTGTGCGTTTGGCTTACTAATCTCACTTCTATGGGGCTTTTCTTTGGAATGACCGATGTACAATAACATAGCTCAGTTTAAGCACCTGTGCCTCTCACTTGGTTTCTTCATTTCCATTCTGGCTCAGGAAAACAGCAAAGGCATTTGGGTTGGTCATATAATATCAAGGTTCAGTTAAAGGGCACCGTGGACTTGGGCTGATTCATGTTCTAGGTTTAACATGTCTTTAGACCCTAAAACATGCGCTCTCTCCTCTCCCTCCCCCTCTCCCTCCCTCTCTCTCTCTCCTCCACCCTAACAGAATTCACACACAGAGACCCGGTCCTCTGTCCCTCTGTATCAGTCTTTGCCAACCCTGCACCCTCCAGCTGTTGTTGGATTATCCCCCCCCCCTGACTGTTGGTTGTGCTGGCTGGGGCAAATGGGAGTTGGAGTCTGAACAACATCTGGAGGGCACCAGCCTGGGGAAGGCTGCTCTGCATAACACAGAAATACTGAATCCCGATTAGAGATGACCCATTTTAGTGAATGTAGTGGCAGTGGGGTGAAGGGTGTGTGTGAGATAAAATCCAACTGACATTTCCACTATTTCTAAAAATATAACAACAACAACAACAACAACAGAACACAAGCTTTTAAACCAAGGCCCCATCTAGACTTTGCATTTAAGCACTATTGTACCACTTTAAACAGGGATGCGGGTGGTGCTGTGGGTTAAACCACAGAGCCTAGGACTTGCCGATCGGAAGGTCGGCGGTTCGAATCCCTGTGATGGGGTGAGCTCCCGTTGCTCGGTCCCTGCTCCTGCCAACCTAGCAGTTCAAAAGCATGTCAAAGTGCAAGTAGATAAATAGGTACTGCTCTGGCAGGAAGGTAAACAGCGTTTCCGTGCACTACTCTGGTTTGCCAGAAGTGACTTAGTTATGCTGGCCACATGACCCGGAAGCTGTGCGCCGGCTCCCTCGGCCAATAAAGCGAGATGAGCGCCGCAACCCCAGAGTCGGTCATGACTGGACCCAATGGTCAGGGGTCCCTTTACCACTTTAAACATTCATGGCTTCCCCCCAAAGTATCTGGGGGCCACAGTTTGTTAAGGGTGCTGAGCATTGTTAGGCGACCTCTGCTCTCCTCACAGTTCCCAGCGTGGTTTCATGAGGGGAACAAGGGTCTCCTAACAATGCTCAGCACCCTTAACAGTTGACAGGATTCTTTGTGGGAAGCTATGGCTGTTACGGAAGTCGTATGATACTGCTTTAGATGTAACAGAGCAGTTGGGAACCAAGTCAGACCACTGGTCTATCTAGCTCAGCATTGCCCATACTGACTCCAGGGTTTGGGGCTGAGGCCATTCCCCGCTCTACCTTGAGATGCATAGAAATGAACCTGGGACTTTCAGACTGCAGAGCAGATGCTCTATGCACTTGCTGCCCTTTAATTGTAACCTGTGACCAGTGATGAACGTTGGGGACTGAAATTTCAGTGGCATCCTGCGCGACACCAAAATTCGGCGCCCCGCTGCCTCTCCTGCTCCATTCTAAATAATAGTTGTGGCATCCTCTGAGGTGCCCCTGAGGCTTTGCCCCCAGTGTGGCTGAACCATTGGTGCTCCCCTAACTCTGCCTCTGCCACGGAACAGACTTCCCTACATTGGAGCTACGGGAGGGTTGACATACACCCGGAATTTCCCTGACATAACAGGGATTAGGCTGTCGGAAACAGTGTCCAGGTGGAAATCGCTGAATGTCCGGGAAAATCTGGACGTATGGCAATCCATGTTAGAAGTGTAGATTTTGGCAAATTTCCTTAAAAGTAGCTCAAAAACTTCATATATTTTTTTTTTAGATTTTGCAAAAAATGCGAACAAAAAAACCACCCAACAATTTTTTTTGGTCTGGATTTTCAGTTCTTGAAATATGGCAACCCTAAACTATGGCAAAGAGTTCTTCATTCCAAAAGATAGCCTTTGCAGTTCTTGGGAATAGGACAGCTGAGAGCGGAAAGGTTATTTATAATAGATCCGTTGTGCTGATCCAACCCACACAGTAGGAAGTATGGGCTTCTGTTCACTGTTTGTTGTAAATGACTGCCCCCACACTTAGGAGTAGTGATCACTGTGACACCTGTCGGCCTCAGCCTTATTTCAGTGTGAATTTTTGCATGGCTGACACATTCTCAAATCATTGTCATTGTAAGATTTGATTTTCCATGGCTTAGATCTCTAGACCATGCTACCTCCAACAGAAGTTGGGGTGGGGGTGCTGGACAGGTGATATTTATGGATTCCTTTCCCCCCTTCTGAAAATCTGCTCTGGAGAATAGAGGAAACCTCCAAAACAGGGCAGGGAGGGGGCTACAGTGTTAGGGAGATCCAGTGAAAATAACCTCTTCCCCATTTTGACAGTTGTATCACTCCACTGGATCAAAAGCCTTCTGTGGTCCGAAGGAGCTCTTCTGCTCACAGCTAAGTTTGGATCTAATCCCACATTTTTGAAAAATGATTGCATAAAAGAAAACAACAACATTTGCAGTTTACGGATAAGGGTAAAAAGTGCTTCTATAAGACACAATTCGGGAAGTTGGCACTGAAGAGTACAGTAAACCAACCCAGCTAAAATATCATGTTCTGTCTTCTGGAAGAGATATGTTCTTCTTTTGTTAACATGATGACATGCTTTCGAAATTTAACTTGCTCCTCCAGGAACCAAGCAATTGCTTGAGAGTCTTCAGCATAGGTCCCATCAGTTGACTCCATAACAGGTGATGCGGTATTGAGGTCCTGTTGCTTCAACTGTGACAAACGTAACTGTTCTGATGGATCAGTAAATCCTCTACTAGGAATTTGTGGTAGCAGGTTCTCTTATTTACCCACAGCATTGTAAATCGGGGGGGGGGGGGGGGGAGAGACATATTTAAAGGCAGAGCAGTCATTGTATAAAAGTGGAAGAGAAAACCCATTTCTCTGAACTGAAAATACCACACACACACAGACGTTCTAGATCTGGTAGAAGGCAGATTGGGAATCCACTGGTAGATCTCTGAATGATTTGCATTTGATCAGTGAGAATTTTCCAAATTGTTCAACAATAGCCATTCAGTGAATGGACCTGACTATCAGATTTCTTCAGGAATAATTATATGTGGCCTGAAACACAGACCGCTCTTCTCTGCACATGGGTCTCCCTAAAGCATGCTGGTTAGGATAGAATTCCCTCCACTCCCAGATTTGCTTTGCTACCTACGGCAACTGTAGGGGGAAAAAATGTGAGAAGTTGAATATGATCCTAAGAATATAAATACCAAATGGAAGAAGAGGAAAAGTGGGAGGGCATACAGCTGTCCTTCCCGACTTATTTTTTCCGTCATGATTTATCACTACCTACAGAGAACTTGTATTTTTAGAGACTGACATTAGGTGAGCTAAAGGCTTTGAGATTGCTAGAGGTTAGGTTTAGGAAGCCACTTCCCACATACCTTGCTTGTTGATGCATTGTCTTCTGTGTTGCATTTTTCTTCCCTTCCTCCCCCACAACAAACACCCTGTGAGGTGAGTGGGGCTGAGAGACTTCAAAGAAGTATGTGTGTGGGGCTGAGAGACTTCAAAGAAGCCCAAAGTCACTCAGCAGCTGCATGTGGAGGAGCGGAGACGCGAACCCATGTTCACCAGATTACAAGTCTACTGCTCTTAACCACTACACCACACTGATGACATAGCTCACTTTGCCATATTCTCCAATCTGCTTCAAGTGAATCTGTAGTTGCGTTTCGTTCTGTATTTGGCTGTGCAGAATCCGCTGTTTTCGTGGACATACTAGTTTTACACAGGGTGTTACGTAGCAGAAATGCTTCCTTACGAATCCAGCCTCTTGTCTGTGTCTGCCTTGATTTGTTGGTCAGAATGTTAGCAGATATCCTACAATGGAGAGCTGTTGTCAACATCTTGAAACTGCAGGCAATGGCTAGGACTGCGAAGCCTTAGCAGGGCCTGGCACTGACACTGCCCATGGGTTTATCTGATAGGAGCAGTGGGGTCTGGGATGCCACCTATTCTTTTAAATTTCCCACAGTGCCCTAGAGCACAGGTCATAACAGTATGTAGTGGTATTGTGAAGCATTTATAAATCAACTTTCCTGATTAGCCCTTTCCAAAACAAGAAGAGAACTGAATCCTTTGAAATTTGCACTTCTCTGAATTTTGCAATGCAGTTCCCCAGTCAGGGAATTTGTACAAAAATGCATACACTTGGCTCGATTGTCCATATAAATGCATAGATCGCTGAAAAAGACATGGAAAAATTCTTTATATTAGGGAAACCTACTTTGCAAAAGGGTGTATATTAGGGGAAATTGCATGCAAAAATGTGTGTATTAGGAGAAATTTGCACCAAAGTCCTGATGGATTTTCTTGAGGACTTTTTTGGGGGAAGGGGCGCGCATGAAAGGAATCACAAACTGATGTGGACATGTAGAGAAATGAGCCTAACACTTGGAAAATACAAAACTGAGAGAAACCAAAATGCATGAATTTCCTCACCCATATTTGGCATGAACATGACATCAAAGTGAGTACAGACAAATCTCTCTAGGGAGAGCACTCCATAGCTGAGGTGCCATAGCTGCAAAAGCCATCACTTTAGCCATCCTCTCCCCCCCCCCCCCGCCCAAATGCTGGCGATACCTGAAGAAGAACCTTGGGTGTTAATCTCAGCATACTGGGAGATTAATGTTGGAGGAGACAGCCCAAGATACTCAAGCACTCAGACTCTAAAGCCTTTGAAAGTAAGTCTTGCAGACACAAACATGGTGAAAGCATTTGTGGTGGGACTGTGAGGTAAGCAGTCGAGTGAACAAGGTGTGTTTGTGTATGCTCCTTAGAATCTCAGTCACAAACTACAATGCATCCTGAAGTAGGCTGAGAAGATCATGACATCCTCCCATGAATGGTCCATGCTGCCTTTGCCACACTTGACCGGGCTATGTGGTATCACAACAACTGCAGATGATTACAACACACACACAGGAGTCTGAATGTTTACAGCTGTCCAAACTATCTAGTAATGTTTTATGATTTAGTAATGTTTATGCATGTTGAATTGGATGTAGGGTTGGAAAGACCCCGAGGGTTGTCTAGCCCAACCACCTGCGATGCAGGAATCTCAACAAGATCATACGTGACAGATGGCCAGCCAACCTCTGCTTTCAAAACTCCAAGGAAATGAGAGTGTACCATCTCCTGAGGGAGCCCGTTCCATTGTCAAACAGCTCTTCCTGATGTTTAGTTGGAATCTCCTTTCTTGTAATTTTAATCCATTCATTGCCTCTTTCTTTTGTTGTGCCCAAAGTGCCTAACACAAACAGAAATGGTATAGGTCGAAAGGCCGATACAGACACAAGCTCCGGTCCACAGAACAGAACAAAACACTGCAAGCAAAAATAAATGAGCGAAAGGACACTGGATGAGAGAGAGGAGGGTTAACTAGTTTTGAAAGCTCTCATCCTTTCCCTCATAGGGCTTCCAGGGATTCTCAGCTTGTGTTGTGGCTGAAGTCCAGCTTTGATGTTACAAAGCCTGAAGATATGCTTTTTATGCCATGTCTGCAAGCAGTCCACATTTCATGCGAGCCACGTGGTGTCCTGTTTGTTTGCAAGTGTAATTGCCCTGGAGTTCATTTTGTGTTTGAAGCTGTGGTTGGAAGCTTCGGTGAGACAATGGGCATTGGAATAATCTGGGCTAAGGCTTTGAAGGGGGACATCTCAGACACCTTAAGATGGAGCTTTAGTTTGGTTTGTTCTGCCTAGAAGGCACCCAACCATCTTAGAAGAGAACAGCCTGATCTCTTCAGACTCTGAGATGGCACCACGAGGCATTCTCCAGTGATCTCTGTTTCTCAAAAAAAAATGCCGGTAAGCTGGCTTGTTGTGACCTGATTTAGATTCAAATCATAAATTATTTCTCTCTCAGAATATTGCTGTGCTGAGTGTGGGTGGAATGCTAAGCCATTTATTGAGATTGCAGATACTTGGTCCAAGGCTTCAGCGAATTGTTGTACTCTTTATAGAGATGCAGGAAAATAAGGATGGTTGGGTTGGATCAACACTTGCTATTTTCCTAAAAAACAAAGAGGTGCCAGAACTCACCATGAACACCTCTCCCTTGTTCTCTTAGAATGGCAATGACGCCCACCTGAGAGGTTCTGGAACGGAGTTCTGGCTGGGGGCAGGGAAAGCCCTGCTTGCACCTATCCTTTAGGAAAGGGTGGGAAACTGCCACCACACTGATGCATCGAAGCAAACTTGTGCAGCTTCAGTGAGAAGGAGTGTATCAGAAAACTTACAGTGAAGAGTGCCATTTGGACACCCAAGCCAGCCCTCCAATCTGCATGGTGAGAAGCACCACCAAAGCTTGCAAGATTTTTTTTCTTTAAAATAGATGGTACTTCTCACCATGCACATTGGAGGGATGTTGTTGTTGTTTAGTCGTGTCCAGCTCTTCGTGACCCCATAGACCAGAGCACGCCAGGCACTTCTGTCTTCCACTGCCTCCCGCAGTTTGGTCAGACTCATGTTTGTAGCTTCAAGAATGCTGTCCAACCATCTCGTCCTCTGTCGTCCCCTTCTTCTTGTGCCCTCAATCTTTCCCAACATCAGGGTCTTTTCCAGGGAGTCTTCTCTTCTCATGAGGTGGTCAAAGTATTGGAGCCTCAGCTTCACGATCTGTCCTTCCAGTGAGCACTCAGGGCTGATTTCCTTAAGAATGGATACGTTTGATCTTCTTGCAGTCCATGGAGGGATGTTAATGCTGGCTATATACTTAAGGCAATGCGCCACTGAAAAGCAACCTCACAGCTGCATGGATACTGGGGCCCTCTGCATATACGCAAAGCCACAGATTGAGAGTCATGTTGTCCTAAGTTCCATTGATCCCCATAGTATGCATTTCAAAGTAGGTGCAAATAAGGCCAGAACCTGAACCAGGGGCCATCCATAACGCCATACGTTTCATAAATCACCAGGTATATCGCTGTGATCAATTCCCTGAAATTCCACCAAGTATCAAAGGAGGCGGTAGGAGGGCTTGAATGGAAGTGAGAATGGCTGTGGCGTTGCCCCGTGGAAGAGGCAAAAAAGCTGTTTATTAATAGATGTTTGGCAGACATGCTGTACCAATATTTCATGAGGCTGCAGAAGCGATGCCGGATCAAGTTTCTTGTTCAATTCCAATTGTCAGGGGTTCAGGAGCAGAGGCAAGGGCAAGGGAGGAAACAGAGAGCGAAGGGGAGGAGGCAGAAGAAAGGATGAGCGATGACGACGACCCGAGATCTCCGAGTCTCTCCAGTGAGTCGGAGGATTCACAGAAAGGAGCACCAGTGGCCAAGGCAAGGGGGGAGTTTAGGGGGGCACCCCAGGGAGATAGAGCCAGAGGGGAATCAGAGGAGAGCAGTTGGAGATCGGGTCCAGCGTCACCGCCAGAGAGCAGGGAAGAGGAAAGGAGCCAGGGGGCAAGCGCTGGCAGCTCACAGCAGGAGGGAGGGCACGAGTCAGGGGTGGCCACACCTCCATCTGGGAGCGAAGAAACGGTTAGACGGAAGGTGGAAGGTTGGGCGCGCGCGCCAAGTTCAAATGCACAGGAAGGAGGCGCAGTAGGCAGCCCGGAAAGAGAGCCGGGTCCTAAAGCCCGGCGCAAGGAGACAGGAGAGTCCGGGGGGTCAGCGTCCGAAGAATCCCGGAAGGAAGAGACCCAGGGGGGCAGAGGGACCCAGAGAAGAACAGTCAGGCGGAAAAGGTGGAGCAGGGCTAGGATATTAAGTTGGTGTACGAGGGGCGGAGATTCAGACGGAGCTTCGCCGATCTAGCTACTAGACGTAGGGTTGCACGCAGCAGCTTGAGAATGGAAACTGTAACTCAATAAAGACTTTTACTTAATGACCGTTGGCTAGCGTGATCCTCTGTGAGCTAGGATCTTGAAGCAACCCTGACAGTAAGCTCCGTCTGCTGTATTGTGGGCATCTACAGCCTCGAGGAGAGGAGAGAAGCAGGTGCCTACTAGTGAGCTCACGAACGGCAGCCGACATGACGGCTGAACAGCAGATAGCGGAACTCAGAGAAGCAGTGTCACAGCTGAATGCCGAGGCTCTCGCATCCAGGAAGAGAGAGGAGGACGCAGCTGCCGCCTACAGGGATCTCCAGGTCAGGTTGGAAGTGCTTACGAAGCAAGGGCAACAGACACCCAAACCAGAGGGGATTGGGTTGGGGAGACGCACAGGCGGTCTGGTCTCTCACTTCGATGGGAACCTGCAACAGTATCCCAATTTTAAAGCAGACGTACTGTGTGCACTGCAACTGCTGAGTAAAGATTTTAGAGATGAGCAAGAGAAAGTGGGGTTCATCATGTCTTATTTGCATGGGGATGCCAGAGCATGGCTGCGCAATTTATGGAGGGATAACGATCCGGCGCTCCAAAATGCGAATGCCTTTATTAAAGCGATGGATGCGTGTTTTTTATCAAGCATTGACGTGGATCTTGCTCGGCAACAGATTCATGGACTGAAGCAGGGAAGGGCCAGCGTACGGCAGTACCATGCCCGCTTTTTCGCCTTGGCCAGTGCCCTAGAATGGGACAGAGATGCGACCCCTGTAAGAGACCTTTTCTGGGAGGGACTAAACAGCTCTGTAAAAGATGAGATTGCGAGGGGGGAGAGACCCCGGACCACCCAGGAGGTCGTGCAGAGGGCGCTGGCAGTGGGGGTACGGCTGGAAGGACGTCCGTGGAGCAGGGACGAAGGGCGTGGAGGGCGCGAACCAGCCAGGGGCTCCTCCTTCTTTCCCAGAGAAGCAGCACGTACGCAATCCACGCCTCCGCCAGGGGGAGGAGCTGAACCGATGGAGGTTGGAGGTGCCAGGGCTCAGTCAGCAACCAGAGCCCTAGCACCAGCAGCAGTGAAAGCGAAGCCTCCTAGAGGGAACAGGAAGTGTTACGTCTGTGAGGAGCCAGGGCATATGGCGAAAGAGTGTCCCCAGAGGCTCCACAAGCTCACTGCAGCCTCAGCAATGGCGACTGCAGCAACGCAGCAAGGAGAACCACAGCAGGGAAACGACGCTGTCTGGCTGGAGGAAGAGGCACTGGGGCCCAGCCAGACGTATTAATGATGCAGTCCCCAGAGATTTTACAGCCCGTGAACCCCCTCCCGCCCAAACCAGTGGTGAGGCTCACCGCGTCGCTCCAGCTGCCCAATGGCATCACCATGGACGTGCCAATCACCATTGACTCAGGCAGCAATGCGGACTTTATGGGGCAGGACTTCGTCAACCAGCATGCTATACAGTTGCTGCCGGCCACACTGCCCCTGCAGGTGGTCACGGTGGATGGCAGGGAGCTGCTAGGAGGGCAAGTGGTGCAGCAGACGCCACCGATGGTGATGCGACTTGGGAATCACCAAGAAGTCATCAGCTTCAACGTCACTCAATTGTCGGACACGCCCATTGTGTTGGGCATGAGTTGGCTGGACAAACACAGCCCAACGCTGGCTTGGTACCAGAGGCAGCTGACCTTCGGCTCTTCCTTTTGTGCTGAACACTGCATCGTGCCCAGGCAGGAAGGAGAGGAAGAAGAGTCACAGCTACTGCTAGGCACGCTGCAAGCGATTCCCCACAAGTACGCAGAATTTTTGGAAGTTTTCTGCGAGAAGGAGGCAGACAGGCTACCCCCTCACAGGCCATATGACTGCAAGATTGACCTGCTGCCAGGGGCGGCGCTGCCTAAGGGGAGACTGTATTCCATGTCAGAGGACGAGCTGCAAGAACTCAAGGAGTTCATAGATCATAATTTGGAGCGCGGTTTCATCCGAGAGTCCAAGGCGGTGGGAGGCAGCCCGGTGTTCTTCGTTAAGAAGCGGGATACGCCCCAAAAGAGGCTCGTAGTGGATTACAGGACCTTGAACAGTGTGACTAAGCCGTCGGACTTCCCCATGCCCCGAATTGACGACCTCCTCGCAAAGGTGCGGAAGGGCAGAGTGTTCACCAAATTGGATCTGCGAGGTGCGTACAACCTCATTCGCATGCGGGAGGGAGACGAGTGGAAAACAGCCATGTTCACGCCACTGGGGACCTACGAATATAGAGTTATGCCTTTTGGATTGCAAAATGGCTCCCACGTTTTTCAAGCATTCATGCATCACGTGTTGGCGGGACTTCTCTACAAGACGTGCGTCTGTTTCTTAGATGACATCCTGATCTTTTCGGAGTCGCAACAGGAGCATGACAAACACGTCAAGGAAGTACTGAACAGGCTGAAGCACCATAGGCTCTACGCCAAGCTGGAGAAGTGCCAATTTGACGTGACGGAGGTGGATTTTCTGGGCTACAAGCTGTCTGACAAGGGGCTCGCCATGGACAGCGCCAAGGTTCGAGCGGTGTTGGATTGGAAGAGCCCGCGCAACCGGAAGGAGGTCCAACGGTTTGTCGGCTTTGCGAACTTCTATCGCAAGTTTATCAAGGGCTTCGCTATGCAGACGGCGGCCATCACTGACACGCTTAGCTCCAAGAAAAAGAAGTTCATTTGGACAGAGCAGGCGGAACAGTCCTTTCAGGCACTCAAGCGTCTCTTCGCGTCGGAAGAGCAGCTGCTTCATGTCAACCCCAGCAAGCCGATGAGGGTGGAGACTGACGCCTCGGACAGAGCCGTGGGGGCGGTCCTGCTGCAGAAAGACCCGCAGGGGGTGTGGCGACCGGGAGCGTTTTACTCCAGGAAGCTCAGCAAGTCCGAGCAGAACTACACCATATGGGACAGGGAGTTGCTGGCCATTCATGCAGCGTTCAAGGCGTGGAGGCACTTTCTGATCGGCGCCAAGCACACGGTGCAGGTTTGCACGGACCACAAGAACCTAGAGCACTGGCGCACGGCACAGTTCCTGAACCAGAGGCAGATACGTTGGGCTGAGTTCTTTGCGAACTTCGACTTCCGAATAGAGTATGTCCCGGGGGACACCAACATCATGGCGGACGCTCTCTCCCGCAAGCCACAGTATCTGGAGGAAGCAACGCCAGCGGCCGCCATGCACATCTTCGCACCAACAGTGTGGGCGTGCGCCGCGGCAACCGTGGATCTGGAGGCGGTGCGACGAGCGTTGCAAGGGGACTCCTTCGCGCAAGCAAAGATCTCAGAGGTGCAAAGGGGCAAAGCAGCGGCCGACGGTTTCCAGCTAAGAGATGGATTGCTCATCCGTAAAGGGGCCATCTATGTGCCGGGAGACGAACTTCGCGCCAAGGTGCTGCAGCAGCTGCACGACGCGCCCACTGCAGGGCACTTCGGCAAGGAGAAGACGGTGGAACTAGTAGCCAGGGATTTCTGGTGGCCTGGAATGAGAAGGGAGGTCGCGGACTACGTGGCGAGGTGTGACACCTGCCAGAGGGCGAAGCCAGTGCTTAGACCGCCGGCCGGACTGTTGGAACCGCTGCAAACTCCGGCCGAACCTTGGGAGAGGGTGGCCCTGGACTTTGTCACGGATCTGCCCAGCTCGAGGGGCAAGACGGCAGTGCTGGTGGTGGTGGACTTGTTCTCCAAGATGGCACATTTCATTCCGTGTGCGAAGGTGGCCACGGCGGAACAAACCGCCAAACTGTTCATAGACCACGTGTTCAAGGTTCACGGTCTGCCACGGTCTATTCTGTCCGACCGGGGGCGGCAGTTCATATCAAATTTCTGGCAGCGGCTGATGGGCTTCCTGAACGTCAAGATCAACCTGGCGTCGGCGAGACACCCGCAAACCAACGGGCAAGCAGAACGGGTCAATGCCATCATGCAGCAGTACTTGAGGTGCTATGCAAATCAACAGCCTGCGACGTGGGTGGATTACCTGCCGCTCGCCGAGTTCGCTTACAACAACACGAAGCACGTGTCCACGGGGGTCACACCGTTCTTCGCCAACAACGGGAGGCACCCCAGAACCTTCCCGGGACTGGAAAGGCTGGGGGAAGGGGAGCCGCAGACGGCAGATGCGTTCGCGTCGGAACTGCAGGAAGTCCACGATCAGCTGAGGCGCCACCTGGAGCTGGCCAAGCACGCATACAAGGTACAAGCGGACAAACGCAGAAGGGTTGGCGAAGAGCTACACGTGGGGGACTGGGTCTGGTTAGCAGCCCACGCAGTGCCGGCCAGGTCGTTGGCCAAGAAGAAACTAGGGCATAAGCAACTGGGGCCCTATCAAGTCGAAGAGCAGGTCAACCCGGTGGCCTTCAGGCTGGCGCTTCCGGAGGGTTCCAGAATGCATCCGGTATTCCACAGATCGGTGCTCACGCCCTACAAGGCACCGCACAGGTTTCAGGAACCCGGAACGGCGCAGAGTCCGGCCAGAGACAGAACAGGGCACGCAGGAGTGGCACAGAAGGAGCGCATCAACGAAGTCACAGAGATTTTGGATTCCAGATGGGGGGAAGAAGGGGTAGAATACCTTCTCGCCAGGGAGGGCACCCCGGCCAGTGCGAACAGTTGGGTGCCGGACTACGCCTTGGACGAACCTCTGCTCAAAGACGAGTTTCATGCCCTCTTCCCACATAGACCGATGCCAGCAGACTTTTTCGACGACTGGCTTTTCACACCCACGCTTTCGGGCAGCACGTTCCGGGGGTTCGACTCTGACGAGGACCCGATACGAGACGTCCGTTCCCCGGAGGGGTCGCCCTCGGGATCTGCCTCAGAACCCTCGTATTGGTGGGACGACAAACCAGAGGAACAGTGGCGCAGGAAGTGGCAAGAAGGTCCAGGCCGAGCAACGCCGCCTGGAGGAAGCGAGGGAGAGACGGACATGGACATTTTCGGGGACGATCCAGGTTTCGAGCACGGCGGCACAGAGATGGAAGCAGAGGTGACCGTCGTCGACGAGAGAAGGGAGGAAGAACCGGAAGACTTCGGAGGGAGGCCCGCTACGGGAACCGAACGGTACCCGACATTCGTCTCCTTGACGCAGCAGCACCCAGCTCCAGCACCGGAAGGAGGGGAAGGGGGAGTGGGGGGCTTCGAGGGGGGGATGGATGTCAGGGGTTCAGGAGCAGAGGCAAGGGCAAGGGAGGAAACAGAGAGCGAAGGGGAGGAGGCAGAAGAAAGGATGAGCGATGACGACGACCCGAGATCTCCGAGTCTCTCCAGTGAGTCGGAGGATTCACAGAAAGGAGCACCAGTGGCCAAGGCAAGGGGGGAGTTTAGGGGGGCACCCCAGGGAGATAGAGCCAGAGGGGAATCAGAGGAGAGCAGTTGGAGATCGGGTCCAGCGTCACCGCCAGAGAGCAGGGAAGAGGAAAGGAGCCAGGGGGCAAGCGCTGGCAGCTCACAGCAGGAGGGAGGGCACGAGTCAGGGGTGGCCACACCTCCATCTGGGAGCGAAGAAACGGTTAGACGGAAGGTGGAAGGTTGGGCGCGCGCGCCAAGTTCAAATGCACAGGAAGGAGGCGCAGTAGGCAGCCCGGAAAGAGAGCCGGGTCCTAAAGCCCGGCGCAAGGAGACAGGAGAGTCCGGGGGGTCAGCGTCCGAAGAATCCCGGAAGGAAGAGACCCAGGGGGGCAGAGGGACCCAGAGAAGAACAGTCAGGCGGAAAAGGTGGAGCAGGGCTAGGATATTAAGTTGGTGTACGAGGGGCGGAGATTCAGACGGAGCTTCGCCGATCTAGCTACTAGACGTAGGGTTGCACGCAGCAGCTTGAGAATGGAAACTGTAACTCAATAAAGACTTTTACTTAATGACCGTTGGCTAGCGTGATCCTCTGTGAGCTAGGATCTTGAAGCAACCCTGACACCAATGATGCATGCTCAATGGGTAATAGGTCAGAAGGGGTGGGGTGTGGGGTGAACTATTTATCTTAGATATTTCACATCACTCAACAATTCCAAGCAAAATAATAGTCTTGCAGCCCTATTCTATGCATGTTTACTCAGAAGTAATTCTCACTGAGTTCAGTGTGCCTTAATTCCAAGAAAACGGGAAGATCAACGAGAAATCAGTAATAGGTGGAAATGAGTGAGCTCATCAGGAAAAATCTAAGGTGGAGGCACATAGGTAAGAGTGTTAGTAATAGAACATGAGGTTTAATCCCCCTTGATTGTGCACCCTGGGTAAAGGTGCACAAAACTGTAATATTATAGTGCAATCCTATGCATGTCTATTCAGAAGTAAGTCCCATGGAGTCCAGTGGAACTCATTTCCAAGTAAAGGTGCACATGATCATTCTCTTAATCTTTTGTGTAGAGTATACAAAATGTTGGCACCGAAGTCAAAGCCCTAAGAAGTATGCATGGATGTCTCCAGTGCTGTCCCTGCAGGAGTTAATGGTCATGTGCATTAACACCACTAATTTCATTCTTTAGTTGGTTCTTATGGTTCCTTTAAAGCAGTGGTGGCCAAACTTGGCCCTCCAGCTGTTTGGAGACTACAACTCCCATCACCCCTAGCTAACAGGACCAATGGTCAGGGATGATGGGAATTGTAGTCCCAAAACAGTTGGAGGGCCAAGTTTGGCCATCACTGCTTTAAAGGCTTTGCTCTCAGGAACCACCCAGGAGGGAATGCACCCATAATGCTTCACATATGCCCCTTGCCCAGCGGTGGAGGAAGCTTCTCGGGCACCTGGGGTGAACCACCCATAGGGGCAGGGCGAACCACCCATGCGGTGTGTCCACAGGGACAGGGTGCACGGCGCCCATAGGGACAGCATGGGTGTGTGGTGCCCATAGGGATGGAGCGCATGGTGCCCATAGGGAGGGATGGGACAGGGTGCGTGGCATCCATAGGGATGGGACAGGGCGCATGGCGCCCATAGGGACGGGACACGCCATGGGGCCTCAGCCGCCCTACAGCGGGGAGAAGAAGAAGAAGAAGAAGAAGAGTTTGGATTTGATATCCCGCCTTTCACTCCCTTTAAGGAGTCTCAAAGCGGCTAACATTCTCCTTTCCCTTCCTCCCCCACAACAAACACTCTGTGAGGTGAGTGGGGCTGAGAGACTTCAGAGAAGTGTGACTGGCCCAAGGTCACCCAGCAGCTGCATGTGGAGGAGCGGAGACGCGAACCCGGTTCCCCAGATAACGAGACTACCGCTCTTAACCACTACACCATACTGGCTCTCCGAGCCTGTGGGTGCCAGAGATGCGTGGCTTGGGCGTGCTGCAGGCCCCGTGGTGAGTGCCACCTGCCCTTGCCAAAATTGGGCTTGTGCCTGGTCCCAAGTATTTACCACTGGGAAGTCTAATTTTATCTTCCAGGCTCAGATAATATGTTGCTAATGGAAGACTGGTGAACTGAAATTCACTTAAGAGGGGCCTGCATCATGCATGCTCCACCCAACTGAAAGCAACCCAGTGCCAGCTGTCTGTGGAAATCCACCATTGACAAACTTGCTTGTTTTCGTTGCCTGAGTTGGACTTCAAAAAACAAAGAGGTTGCCAAGATCACATCTGGCCCAATACAGGCATCAAGCCAGTGTGGGTCATAACTTGTGTAGGCCTGACTTAAGAGGACTTCTGTTCAGGGTTACCTCAGGGGTTCCCAACCTCTTTTGGCCTGTGGGCACATTTGAAAATGAAATAAACTGTTGTTGGCACCACACACATCCTGCAATTTCTTTTATTGACAAAAAGCCTAATTTCAGCAGGGCACTACCCTGGTTGCCAGGGAAGGCCTCTGTGGATTCATGTGGGTCCACAGGCATGGTGTTGGGAATCCCTGGCTCAAAATATATGGTGAAAATGTATTTTGCTGCTCTCTTCGTACTTTGTACGGGGTTGTGAGTGTACTGTGTCCCCTCACTAAAGGTGTTGCAGTCAGGAACAGCTTTAGTGAGGGAACATAGTATACTCACAAACCCAAATATGCAAAGATATGCTAAATATGCACCTCACTAAAGATGTTATTGAGTGCAGCCTTTGCTTTGTAAGTGTCTAGATCATGGAAGGTGGCTCTAGTTGGGAATTGTGTATGTGTATATATGTATGTATATGTGTGTAGACAATCCTTCCCCTTTTGTCCCAAGATTCTGGAGCAGTGTGTGGGCACACCCTCCGTTCATGTTTCCCCCAGAAAAATCAGCAGCTCTTAAATTCTGACGCCTCAGACAACCACCAGAGCTGCCTATTAGGCTGGGCTGGCCCTGTTTCTTCTGATAAATGTTGACGCATCAGTGGGTCATTTTGTCTCCCTGAAGAGATTTTGTCTATTTTTAGCTACTGAGCAAAAACAATTGTAAATGCTTGATAACACCCGAGTGCTTTTTAAAAAAAGGATTTGACCTTAGGAAAGAAAAAAAAATTAGTTCACTCTCCTTGTAACCAGACCTACCCGATGCCAGTATGTCACCTGACTGCTTCTCTGACTCATTGCAAGGGGACTAACTGTACATTTAAGGCATTATCGCTCAGGATCAAGTGGACTTCTCAGTGTAATTGCTTTACGACTCTCAGGTGTCATGTTACATGCATGGATGACTCCCCTTCGTGCCTTAGAGAGCTCTGCAGTTGGCTAGTAAAACTGCTGATTAAGATTTCCCAATCTTAAAGCGGCTCTCTTAAGGGCAGATTCCCCCTTGGCCTTGTTGAAAACAATGCCAATACGTTTATTTCACATCTGGCAACCAACGCACCCCTTTGGTTCCAGATAGTACATACGTAGACGAGTCTAAAAAGCCTGGGAAGCAAATGATCACGAACATCTAGCAACTATGGCAGGCTCATCTACCAGAAGTAATGTACAGTGGTACCTCGGGTTAAGTACTTAATTAGTTCCGGAGGTCTGTTCTTAACCTGAAACTGTTCTTAACCTGAGGTACCACTTTAGCTAATGGGACCTCCCGCTGCTGCCGCACCGCAGCGTAGCCTGAAGCGTATGCAACCCGAGGTACCACTGTATTTTGTATTAACTCAAGAAATGTGTATTCACTTCTGACCAAACTAAGCCTTCTGATGTAGATCTTGCAGTTACAGTGGTACCTCGGGTTAAGTACTTAATTCGTTCTGGAGGTCCGTTCTTAACCTGAAACTGTTCTTAACCTGAAGCACCACTTTAGCTAATGGGGCCTCCCACTGCCGCCAGGCCGCCAGAGCACAATTTCTGTTCTCATCCTGAAGCAAAGTTCTTAAGAGGTACTATTTCTGGGTTAGCAGAGTCTGTAACCTGAAGCGTATGTAACCCGAGGTACCACTGTATCTTTAATCTGAAGAATGAGTTGAGTGCAGCCAGGAAGCTCACTCCTGACGTGATATCCCTTTGCTACTTTTGTTGACACTTGCTACTTTTGTTGTTAGTTGTTAGTTGTAACATGATGGCAGATGACCATCCCCTCCCCCTCCCTCTGGATCTCATTGAGTAAGAATAGGTGTGGGTTGATGGCAATTTAGAATGAGTTGAGGTTGGCAATATGTGTTGACTTGGCAATTTAGAAGGAGGTTGAGACTGTCAATATGTGTTGACTCTTTCCCAGGCTAAACATACCCATCTCCTTTCTGCTCTGATCATGGACCATGCTGGCTGGGGCAGATGAGAGTTGGAATTCAACATTTGGTGGGCCGCAGGTTCCCCACTCCTGGCTTGGGATGTCAGCTATAGTCTTAGGAGGGGTGGTGGTCCAGTAGTTGTTGTCAGTCTTTCTCACTTCAGAAGGCCAATGCTCCCATTTGTAAACCCCACGTTCTGTCACTAGGTGCTGCTCTTTCAGTATTTTGTCTGGAACAGTGTTCAGTAATGTTCTATTCAAGTTCTGACTGAAATTCTCTCTCTCTCTCTCTCTCTCTCTCTCTCTCTCTCTCTCTCACACACACACACACACAAAAAGTCCATGTGCCCTGAGATACACGTTTCAAAACCAAACTATAAAAACAGGATCAAACCCAGACAATTAAAAGCAGGAAGAGAACCATGCATGTCATGTAAGTTTGAAGGTGCTTGAGTGGGGCCCCTGTCAATGACAACATAATATCCGGACTACATCTTCCAACAAGAAATGTGAACATATTAGCTATGGAGCAATTATAGATGACTGAGTGGTTTGCCAGGGAAATTCAGGGCCATCTTTATGGAAAAGAGGAGACTGAGAGGAAATACGATAGCCACCTTCAAATATCTAAAGGGTTGACACAGGGCAGCGGCAGATTTAGGGTGGTGTGGGTTGTTCCCCTCCATAGGGCACCGAGTCTAGGGGGTGTAAAATTGAGAAGACCCATAATTTAGAAGACTCATTTGGGGGGCACGATATTACAAAAGATGACTGACGTCCACCTTGTACAAGGAAGATGAAGCAAGCTTGTTTTCTCCTCCTCTGAAGCCCAAACCAATGTTTTCTCCTTCTCTGAAGCCCGAACCAATGGCTTCAGATTACAAGAAAGGAGATTTCAACTTAACGTGAGGAAGAACTTTCTGATGGTAAGGTTTGACAGTGGAATGGGCTCCCTCGTAAGGTGGTGGACTCTCCTTCCTTGGAGATTTTAAAGCAGAGGTTGGACAGCCCTCTGCCAAGGATGCTTTAGTTGTGATTCCTGCATTGCAGGGGGCTGGACTTGATGACCCTTATGGTCCCTTCGAACTCAACAATTCTATTTTTCTATTCTATGTGCTGACCAGGAGAAAAAGGCCTGCCGAGTTCAGTGGAACCCACTGAGTTCAGTGGAACTGAGTTCAACAGGGGTGCAGCCTGAAAAGTTCCTTTATCTTGCCTTCTGATGTTTGCTTTCCTTAACACAGTTTGCCTCTCTGCTTGGATTGTTATGTATTAACTTTCTCCTGGCCTGAAGTGGTTTTGAAAACCTATTTACACCAGAGAGGCAAGGCAGCCAGTCAGCATATCTGTGTAAGGGGACATGGAAGAATGAAGTATGTAACTGCAGTTGGCAGAGGCCACTCAGTGGGTTGTGTTATTTTGTTTTAAACAAGCCAGCAAAGTTGTGGTGTGCTTTGATTGGCTCGGATGAGCCACCTCCCACTTCTCAGAAGCCGTTCGGAACAGACTGTAGATACGTGGAAAGAAATGCAGGATGTACTTGGTCGTAAACTTGGAATTCTCTTTCTGCTTGAGGAATCAATAGCTAAAGGACAAAGTGCCTAAGATTCCTTTCACATCTTAAAACCTGGCAAACACACACACAAACACTTGTGTGATACAACTACAAAGCCCTTTTCTTTGACTGCAGCACTGCTTCTTTTAATTCAATGAGTTGTTTTTTGTCAACTTCCGCAGTAGGATTGCACCCGCTGTAGTTTCAAACGCTATTAAATAAACCCTTTTCTTTTCTTTTCATCACCACTGCAGCTCATTTTCATGGTGTCTCTTTTAATCCAGGCCTTGGAGGAATGTGCAAAGCTTGTTTACTTTCTGCATACGAATTTATCAGTTGGTTGCTATTTTAACCGTTTACTGTCTATTCTGTCTTATTGCTTCTTGGCGCGTTGCAACTCACACTGCGCTGGGCCTTTGGTGAAGTGTGGATAATAACTATGCTAAACGAATGCAATAAATGAATGCCCCCCCCCCCGGGATATTGATTAACAGCTGCAAGCTAATTGCACAGAGGGTTGAGGAAGAAGAAAAGCTAAGGGTGATTTCAGGTGATGCTGATAGAGTGCCCAGCCGCAGAGTCCCGCCCCACTCCTGGTGTGTCTAACTGCTGAGTGGTAAAAATGAATGGACATAACAACTGTCTGGGATTTAAACAGCCACAGCTTTCAGATGTAGGAAGCTTTGGCATAGGCATTGGTTGGGTATTCCTCTCAGGCACCCTGCAGGAGGACTGAGCCATGACAGGGTCTATTTGGTGGTGGATCCATCGCAAAACGCAGGTTTACGCGGTTGGCCCCCAAACGCTGAGGCTCTTTGGACAGAGACTTCCCTCCAGACTTGGCTCTTTGGACAGAGACTTCCCTCCAGACTCCTCTGACAGGGTACCCTGTTAACACCGCTGCAGGGATGAAAAACGATAGGATTCTGTCTAAGGCCTAAGTCGCCAAAGTTGTGACTAGTGCTATGGGAAGACAAAACCTGCAGAGAGGGGGAAATCCCTTCCCGGCTCCGAATACGGCAACTGTCAGAAGACCACAGCAAAGCCCGGCTAGCTGAAAAGAAACGGTTAGAGCAGTAATCAATGAAAGGAGGGGAAGGGTGGGTGATGCTCTCGGCCGACTGGATGCTGTGCAGAGTGGTTGGCTGGGCTAAGTAAATGGCCGTGCCCCCACCAGGGCTGCCACGGATTGGCTCGTTTGGTCAGTTCAATGCAATTCTAATCTATGCATTCCTTCTATGGAATTGAGAGTTGTTGCGTGAAAAGCACCAATGAAACAACATGTTTTCCAGGGAAAGCTGCTGAGCAAATGCAAAACTGCTCAAACCCATTCTTTTTAGGCACGGGACAAGGGGAAGTGTGGACGAACCCTTAGATGCAAAAAGGGCAGTGAAATATACTTGGAGTCGAGAGTGGATTTCATGCTCTTTATTCAGCTCATAGTGGTGAGGAGGAATGAATGTTCCCCCAAAGTATCTGCTTTATATACATTATTTACACAATGGGCTGCACGTGATTGGCTAATTCCAGAATTCTCCTGTAGGCCAATCAGGTTGTGGATTCACTTCCATCTGGAGCTGGATTGGGTGGCGCCTGCAGACCAATCATACTGCTGCATTGCTCTAGGACCAATCAGACAGCTGCATTCTGAATCCTATTGTTCTAGGACCAATCAGACTGCTGCATTTTGGATCCTATTGTCCTAGGACCAATCAGACTGCTGCATTTTGGATCCTATTCAACTCAGTACATAACAGGCAGCAAGGAAGATCAATTGCAGATATCCAATACACCATTGACTCTTTATTTCTGCTCCTACTTCCTGTTCTCCCAGTTTCAGAAAGCTGCCTTATATCACTAGCCCATCTGCTCACCATTGTGTATTCTGTGCCATCTGGAAGCAGCTCTCCAGGGTTTCCTTGCCCTGAAGTCATATTTCTGTCACAATGCATCTACTGCAAGTCAAGGATCAATATGAGGCATCTAAGAAAGGGCTGGCAAAAGGGCTGAGTCATTCAACAATTTTTCCACCTGGGCTTTATTGCACTGGCAGTTCTGTAGCGCTGCTGCAGGCCACAGACACCATCTTTTCAATGACTCATAAATCCAAGGTCTTCATTACTTGAGATGCATCAAAAGTTGTGACATTTGGCTCCTTGGGCAGCTTCTCAGCTGAGTAACTATATTTGTCCTTTCCTTCAGGTTCTCCCGACTGTTTCCTTAGACATAAAAGGATTTTGCAATACGCTAGGCAATACTGTAGGTTACATTTCCTATGTGTAATATAGGTGCGTGCATGTCTGTCTCTGTCAGAGACTCTGATGAAAGTAAAGCCAGACTTAGGTCATTGAGTTTGAGGCTTGATGACGCTCTTGTGGGAACAAGATTGTCAGAGTTCCTTGGAAGGTCTATGAGAGAAGTGAAGGGCTTGGGTGGTCCAAAAGGGAGCATAAGAGGCTTGGATGACTTTTGTGCATAATTTGGCAGATATATGGCAATCCAATGCACTGCGTTCTATCTGGGGGAAGAAATTCAAAGTTGTATTTAAGACCCATGGTACCTGAATAGGAGATTTCACTGGAAACCTGCCTTTTCAAATGATCATCTTAGCAAATTACATAGATCGAGAGAGACACTGTGTGTGTACGAGAGAGTGAGAGAGATTTGGTTTTAATTTATTTAAATGTGTGAATTGAATGTTATGGATGTAATATTTGGTGTTGAAATGATAATAAATATCTTAATATGAAATAAACAGAACACGAAGTATTTTTTCCAGAGGACCCCAATGTCTTGCTCGCAAAAAAGCTTCAGTTTTGTGGAAATCACATTTCTCAGCACTTAACATCCAAATTATTGTTGCTAATAGAGTAAATGATTAGAAGAATATGACTGAAAAAAAGAGAGAGACTGGTTTAGACACAGAACATAGAAGAAAGTGAGATGGGCCTTAGTGGAAAAGAACTTTCCATCTTTGGTTCTAGCTCTTTATTCTGAGATTTAACTCATTTCCTCAAATACCCAGAAAAGGCGGCTAAAACCTCAAAACAATTTCATAGGATAGCACTCCAACACGAAAGTAACTCTGTACAGGAACTATAGGCGGAACTAATATTGCATCTATGATGATGAAATGCTGGGTGCAAGAGAGAGAAAATATGTCAAAGGCATCATGGACCAGTCAAGAGAGTCATCCACAGATTATAAGAAAACGACATTTAATCTCTATTGGTGGGAGTGGTAGGGTCAAAGTTTGCTAGCAAGTTATGCAAGCTGCTGAAGGTGGTGACCAGACTCAAAAAACTGGTTTAGGCTGGTAAGGGGAACTCCAAATTCACACAATGTGATCTCAGGTTCAAAATACTAAAACTATAATTTGCAGCTTTACCCCTTCAGGGTAAGTGTGGTGAACCTTCTCTGTGCTCCTCCCAATAGTTCCTCACACCCCAGTAAGTGTGGAGCATATCTGGAGGGGCCAATAGTTCCCCACACCTGGGAACTGAGCCTAGGTTCCCTTTGTCTCTGGTGCTTCAGTCCTCCCTCAGCTGCAATAGATCTGATGGCTGTAACCAACTCATCATCCACAGGGGACTCTAGCACTGCTCTTGTGGTCCTTTACTGGACCTTTGAGAGTCACTGTCAAGTAACTTAAGGCTAAGTTGTGCTCAGACAATTTGCCTAGAGGATGGCCATCTCCATCTGTCCAGAGCTCAAGCAATGGGTGGGGCAATGCTCTTACTTCTGTGATGTTTTACAAATGTTTTAATAGGGGCTGAGAGGCATTGAAGAAAATACTGTTACGGTCTGAAGACTTGTTCAGGTTTTCAGCCTCAGATCCACCTTCCTCTCCCACCCTGCTTTTCTTCCTTGCCAGTTTATTTCCATGATGCATTCTTTGCCTGAGACAATCGCAAAGAAACGTTTACAAGAAAACTGGACCAGTGGTGTCCAAACTTTTTTCAAAGAGGGCCAGATTTGATGAAGTGAAGGGCCCTGAGGGCCAACCAAAGGGCCAACCTAAGTTATTGAGCTTTTTTTAGGACTGAAGTTGTTGAGGTTTATTTAGGATCTTACCCCAGTAAATATACTGCCACAGGGGTGGATTAAACCATCCGATGGGCCGGATTAGGCCCCAGAGGCAGACTTTGGACATGCCTGATCTAGACAAACATCTCTCCCAGCCATAAGCTTCCGCAAGGCTTTCGTGCTCTGCTCATGGCCATATTTACTATCAAGTGCACATGGGCAGAAACAAACGGCTCACTGTGCTTGTTCCAAGAACAGTACAAGCTGAGTATTGACATTTGAGTGATGAATGCTTTTTGTTTCGCGTTCTCCTTGGTGCGTTGCCCTGAGATCCGGTGACTGTGTTTTCACATCTCAAACCCATTCTTCAGAGCTTGTAAACATGAGCATTGACCTGAGGTGAGCTCAGCTGTCAGGCTTGCCTGGCCACAATGTATGTGCCAAAGTCGGATGATACATGTTCCTCTTAGTGTGGAATCTTAAAAAGAGATAGGAACAGGTTTAGCCTGAGTAAAAGCATGTGAAACAGGAAGAAAGATCCTGCAGTCCATCTATATCAAAGCATAGGTGAGGGGTTGGGAACCTCAGGCCCACAAGCTGAATGTGGTCCTCTAGGCCACACCCCTTACCCAGGCCACACCCCTCTCTGGTCCTGTTTTGCATTCCAAGGGTTTTTGCCTGGCTGGAATGTGTCCTTGAACCCTGATCATGCTTCTTGCTTGCATGAATGGAGGATAAAGAGTAGCGTGGGAGGAATGTGTAGGATGTAGAAAAAACTAGACTACTATACAAAAGTGGAATTTACAACCCCTTTTGCTATTGGTCCTGACCACCACTGGCTTGTGTATTGGGGTGGATGCTGCCAGGTTCCCATTCCAAAACACAACAAGGACTCTCACTTGAAAGCAAGGAAGAGATTTCCATTCAGGCTGATAGTGATGAAAGTTTCACAGCGAGCGCAAGTTCCAGAAGATTCCAAGGAACATGACCTAAGCAAGAGGTTCATAACGTAACAGAAGATACGAAGCTGTCCCAACATTTCACACTGCCCTCCTGCCAAGCTGTTAAAGATGAGGCAGGGTGAGCTGACCCAAGAGTTTGCTGCGTGCACACATGCACGCTCCATTTGGTCTGATGTGTCTGATACCACTTATGAAGGCAGTGCCTTGTTCTTCATGACATCTTCTGCTGCCATCTTCTCTTGTTCTGTCCTTCCCTCTGGCTGGTCTCGGTCCGCTTCTCTCCCTGGTGAGGCTGTGTGCTCCACTGGAGGGCAGTGGAGAAAGCCATCAGAACTACTTTCCCCTCTTTGACATCTAGGGTCACAAGGGGAGGATCAGTCTTCCAGCCCCTTATCTCTTCCACTCCCTTTTTCCTCCTCTTCCTCCTGGTCCATCTGGGGCTGCCAAGGGGCTCATGACAGTTGCCCACCCATATTTCCCCTCTACCAAAGTATGCCCCCAAAGCAGAGTCGCTGAGCATGTGCATGTTTACATGAATACATTTTCTTGTGGGGTAGCCATGTTAGTCTGTTGCAGCCAAAGAAACCAAGGCTATACATTTTGTATATTCACAGGCTCTGGGCAGAGAATACACTAAAGGCAGGACATTTGAGGATGTTGCCACTGCTTCCCCACCCTTCTCATATGTGTGCTCTCTGTATGCCGTTTGAACATCTGGATAAGACTAGACTCAGTGATTCTAGAAACCATGAACCCATGTTTGTTTATTTTAACCACATCAAGAAACAAAATAGTCTGGCATTCTGAGGTTTTCAATGTTTAGTGCACTTATAGATATTAAAGGTAAAGGTGACCCCTGATCATTAGGTCTAGTCGTGACCATCTCTGGGGTTGCGGCGCTCATCTCGCTTTATTGGCCAAGGGAGCCGACATACAGCTTCCGAGTCATGTGGCCAGCATGACTAAGCCACTTCTGGCAAACCAGAGCAGCTCACGGAAATGCTGTTTACCTTCCCGCCAGAGCAGTACCTATTTATCTACTTGCACTTTGACGTGCTTTCGAACTGCTAGGTTGGCAGGAGCAGGGACCGAGCAATGGGAGCTCACCCCGTCGCGGGGATTTGAACCGCCAACCTTCTGATTGGCAAGTCCTAGGCTCTGTGGTTTAACCCACAGCGCCACCCACGTCCCTAATAGATATTACTACCTGATAATTAAATGAGTCTTCATCATCTTTTAATTTCAATAACAGCACCCCAAAGGATCCATAACTTCTATTTAATGGAGCTATATATTGTATTAGAGAAGCAATTTTCTGTTTAGTTTATTGCTCATCCTAAAAGCTTTATGGATCTTAACTCTGTACTTCAGTACATCATTCAACCTTGTTTTTTTCTGGTTTTTTAAAAGGACTATTAATCCATGCCTACTTTGTTGGATCCGCCCCCGCCCCCCCATTATCCACATGCTTCAAAAACATATTGCTAACAAAATTCACAACAATACTGTATAAGTAAATTATTGTCAGCCTGATAATCAGATCAGTTACCTCACTCACTCTGGGACATTTCTGAAACTCTAGGAATGTTTTACTTTTGTTCCTCTCAGAATGAAACATTAACACTAATAGCCAGTATCATTAATATAATTCATATCATTCTGCATCTAAACTGATTCAGCTGGAGTTTCATTAATTGTTTTCTGATAAACTAATAAAATGTTAGATAACTACTATGCCAATATTTATTCACTTACTGGCCTACGCAAGGAGAGGATATTCAATGAAACATCTTCAGAGGAATATTTAACTTTATAGCTGGCAAGGTTTGACAGTAGAATTTGGCAAAGGAATGTTTTTAATAAACTGGGAGAGATCAGTTTCCTCATAACGCAACCGCTGTAACAAAACAAATGGATTTCTCAATGGCTATATGACATCATGTGGTCCCTACCTCATGCTCAAATAAAACAGCTGCGTCAGAAATCAATAATTCAAAGAATTATTATGCCATCAAGTCTCTGTGCTTTGGCCCTCTGCGTCTCACTCTCTCCCCTTTCCTGGGCTGAAATCTAAACCTTCTTTGTGCTGGGCTGGCATGTGTGTGTGTGTGTGAATTGGGCAGAGATGTCCCTCTACTCAGGTCTGCTACTAGTACTATCCATGTGCTATTCTTGGAGAAGGCATTTGTGTTGAAGCAAGAGTGGGGGGGGGGGCGTCTGTGTCAGCCCCACCCCCATGTTGCATCCCTGGACCAAACCCAGCCATGAATGCCTGTGTGTTGTGATTATCGTCATGGATTTCAGGGGGGTGGGGCTAGCCCTGGGATGTGATGTCAGGAGTGGGGCCAGGAGTGCAGCCCTACTCCCGTTGCTGCGTCATCCCACGAGTGCCAATACACACAAGCAACATGTGACTACTGTCCAGGAGACAAGCTGCTCTTCAGTTTACAAAGCAGGTTGGGCCACATCCGCATATGGATCTGTCGTGTAGCAACAAGATGCTGAGCTCTGCCCTTGTACCCAGGTCTCTCTTGGAGACACAAGGCTCCCTTTGCAGTTTCTGATTCTCATTCCCTTTCAGTTCTTTCCTAGTCAAACTTTTGATTGCTTGGGTTACTTTGTGTTGCCCATTGCTGCAGACAGGTGTTCCATGTTGCATACCCTCCAACGTTTCTCCGATGAAAATAGGGGCATTCTATTCCATCATCATCATTTTATTTATACCCCACCCATCTGACTGGGTTGCCCCGGACACTCTGGGAGGCTTGCAGCATATATAAAAACATAATAAAACTATACAGGGCTGCCTTAGGATGTCTTCTAACGGTTGTATAGTTACTTATCTCCTTGGCTCGAAAGTCGTATAACTCCATACCCTCCAAAATTTCTCCAATGAAAATAGGGATGTCCTAATGGAAAACCGGACATTCCGGGATCAAATAAAAAAACAGAACAGCTTCTGTAAATCCGGGACTGTCCCTGGTAAAACAGGGACTCTTGGAGGGTCTGATGTTGCCTTTGAATCTATTTTCTTAGATCCTGTAATTATATCTACTGAACACGGATGTGTTTGCACCAGTGTTTGTGAGACATAAAATAACTCATTTTTAAAAAAATAAATGAGAATTGGTACTTGGTCACAACCTGAAATCCTGTGTTCTCTGCAACATTCCGGATTCAAATGCGACTGTGTGGTATCTGAGTGTTGTGCTATCTGGATGTTATTTATAACTTTGCATTGCAGAGGAGTGTCAAGTGGCGTTCAACAGTGCCCTTGGCAAGGTGCCCAGCTTGTCACGGGCTGGTTATATCACTACATGAAGAAAGTTGTTTTTGAGACTGAGCATACAGTGTTGTTTTCAAAGAATTGCCATCGTCAGTCTGCTTCCAAAGGCTGCGCGATTGCGTCACGTATTGTGACACGCTGCTCAGCTGCCAGACCCAAACAGACTCCTAGGCCCAGCGCCTGAGCTTGAGAAGTACATTTGAATGGATGCGCACAGGCCCAGCATATTGATGGAAGAGCAATGTGGTTCACTTCCCCTTTCAACGCAAACCGACCTTATTCCCAGTTCCTGAAAAAGTACGCCAACTGGAATGGAGCTTACCTCTGAATATTCAGCAGTCATTTCCATGTATATTGCAAACTAATTCCCTCCCTCCCTGGAAGCAAATAACATGGAAATAAGCACTAAACTTGTGCTAGATCCCAGTATATTTCTAGGAGTCCATTTTATATTGTGTGAAAGTTCAAATATAATGAACCGCGGGTGGCGCTGTGGGTAAAAGCCAGTGTGGTGTAGTGGTTAAGAGCGGTAGTCTGCTAATCTGGGGAACCGGGTTCGCGTCTCCGCTCCTCCACTTGCAGCTGCTGGGTGACCTTGGGCCAGTCACACTTCTCTGAAGTCTCTCAGCCCCACTCACCTCACAGAGTGTTTGTTGTGGGGGAGGAAGGGAAAGGAGAATGTTAGCCGCTTTGAGACTCCTTAAAGGGAGTGAAAGGCGGGATATCAAATCCAAACTCTTCTTCTTCTTCTAAAAGCCTCAGTGCCTAGGGCTTGCCGATCGAAAGGTCGGTGGTTCGAATCCCCGCGGCGGGGTGCGCTCCCGTTGCTCGGTCCCAGCGCCTGCCAACCTAACAGTTCGAAAGCACCCCCAGGTGCAAGTAGATAAATAGGGACCGCTTACTAGCGGGAAGGTAAACGGCGTTTCCGTGTGCTGCGCTGGCTCGCCAGATGCAGCTTGTCACACTGGCCACGTGACCCGGAAGTGTCTCCGGACAGCGCTGGCCCCTGGCCTCTTAAGTGAGATGGGCGCACAACCCCAGAGTCTGTCAAGACTGGCCCGTATGGGCAGGGGTACCTTTACCTTTTAAGCACTAAACTTGTGCTAGATCCCAGTATATTTCTAGGAGTCCATTTTATATTGTGTGAAAGTTCAAATATAATGAACCAAAATGAACAGTTATGGAAATGTTGAGGGGAAACGAACGAACTGCCATGAGAATACTGCTTTCCTGGTGTATATTTTGCTCTAAGGGACTTAGTGTGGTCAGAATCGAGTTTTCACTTCCAGAGTTAACACTAAATACATTACTTTTGGTAAATGAGCCACCATAGCCGCTAGAGGGCCGTGAAAATTTGTGTCCCAGGCTTTTTAGACTCGTTTACCCAAACCAAAGGGGCACATTGGTTGCCAGATGTGACTCCCCCCCCCCCACAACTCTCCTATCCCACTACCAGTGTTAAGAAAGTTATTCAGGAAGAAGACTGGATTAGGCCAATTGCCATCTTGTCAAACATCCTGTTCTTACAGTAGCCAACCAGAAGCCTGTGGGAAGCCCACAAGATAAAATTAGTGTATGTGCGAGAGACATTATAGAGATTTTCTATAAATATTTTGAATAAAGCACAACTCACATGCAGAAATAAGGCCATACTGATTTCAGTGCTGGTGTGCATACAAATGCAACACGTTTACTCTTCTGCCTAGCCTGGTCAATCTCACATCATAGAATCGTACAGTCGGAGGGTCATCTAGTCCAACCCCCCTGCAATGCAGGAATACACAGTTATCCTATACGGGGATCGAACCTGCAACCTTGGCATTATCATACTCTAACTGACAACTTTACGTTTTACTTTTGTTTCAACTAAATAACGGGCATTATCCCACCCTAAAATTAAGCACTTTTAAGCCCCATTAATCAGGAGAGAATTATGCACAAGCATTTAACCTCTCCTCTTGAAATCAATGGGACTGAGAAGCTCTCAGTTTGCCTGGATTTTACTCAGACCATCTATTGACCCATTGGCATTTCAGCCTCCGCAAGTTGTTAGCAAAGCAACCAAATGATAACTTGAAATTGTTTCATCAGAGTCAGTATTAGTACTTCCGCCCGGTGGTTCCACTGCTACCTCAAGGCAGTATGATGACTTTGTATAAACACATGATGAAAGCAGAGGGCTGTTAATTGGAAGGCGCTCGGGTCTAATTATTTTCTTTACAATATTGAGCAAGCTATTTAATATCATAGTTTCCTCAGTCTCCTTAGCTGCAATACAAGGTCAATGGCCACCTCTGGCCAAGTGTTGTAAAGCTCATTACACTGATTTTTTTATTTATTTAAAGAACAGCATCTGCAGTTGTACACCTCTGCAGAAATTTGTGTTGTGATTGGCTGATGGCAAATGATCCTTTACTAGGCTTCAGTGACCCATCGAAAGGCTACTTGGCAGGTTGAGACACAACAGCAGAAAGAGGTAACCTAGGTATAACCCTCCAGGTGTCCCTATTTTCTGGGGACAGTCCCAGAATTAGAAAAGCCATCCCGGCTCTTCTGATTTGATTCTGGAACGTCCCTATTTCCCCTGCCAGTGCTGCCACCATGAAGCTCAGGGTGGAAGATGAGCTGGCACTTTTCTCAAGCAGTGGTGGTAACGAGGGAGCCTCCTGTTGGCTCTCCATGGCCAACAGCCTCTTCCTCCCTCGGGCAGCTCTTTGTGGCTGCTGGAGAGGCTGCCGCCATCAAAGTTCAACCCTGTGTGATGTGTCAACTCTGAGGGGCAGTTAGAGGGCAGGGAAGAAAGTGGGAGCAGAGTGGGTTGCAAGGAGTCTTTTGGTGTTTTTTTAATGCTTTGTGTGCCCATGTTTAATCTTGCCCCTTTCTAAAATTTATTTATTGGTATGTGTTTTCCTTTTTGTAGATCTACCAAAGAGTCAAATCAAATCAAACTGGGATTAAGGGGTTTCCTCAGGATGATGGAGGGCGTGTGTGCTCTGTCCCGTTGGTGGAGCAGTGGTAGCACTTGCCCATCTTCTGACAGGAAATGCTTTGTTGGGAGGTGACCAAAAAATGGGGGGTTGAAGAGGGTCAGTCGAGGAGACTGAAAAAAGTCTCTATTTTCCTCCCAACTCCCATCAGCCCTAGCAAGCCAATGGCCAGGATGATGGGAGGTGGTGTCCCCAACATCTGTAAGGCTGCAGGTTATCTATCCTTGCCCCAGAACACCTAATAGGTTGGTTCTAGATTAAATCAATGTACAGTCATACCTCGGGTTAAATTTGCTTCAAGTTGAGCACGTTCGAGTTGCGCTCCGTGGCAACCCGGAAGTAACGGAGCACGTTACTTCCGGGTTTTGCCGCTTGCGCATGTGCATACGCTCAAAATCACGTGCATGTGCAGAAGCGGCGAAAAGTGATGCGCGCATGCGCAGACGTGCCATCGCTAGATACGTTTACCTCTAGATGCGAACGGGGCTCCGGAACGAATCCCATTCGTATCTAGAGGTACCACTGTATTTGCTCCAATTATGACTGCATCTGGATGCAGCAACCCACGTTCTCCGCAGTTAATGTCAGAACCTGTCTAATTACCCTACTTATCTCCCTTAGCTATGTGGCCTCCACAAAGCCCTGCTTTTTGTTACCCACAATCTAATTTCAGTGTGATTGTTCCAGTATTTGTTTGCCGATGCACTCTGAAATTAGATTGCAATCGAAGGCTGTGCCTGAAAAGTATTTAGCACATTGCCGAGTGCTCTTGAAAGAAACAAAACAGGATTAGACATCTTTGTTCATTAGCTGAGAACCAGATGTGAGACAGACAAGCCCTGCTTGTAAACTTCTGAGAGGCAATCAGCTGCCGCTGTTTGAAACAGACAGACCTTTACAGTCCAATTCACCTGGGAAGTTACAGTGGTACCTCTGGTTAAGAACTTAATTCATTCCGGAGGTCCGTTCTTAACCTGAAACTGTTCTTAACCTGAGGTACCACTTTAGCTAATGGGGCCTCCTGCTGCTGCTGAGCGATTTCTGTTCTCATCATGAGGTAAAGTTCTTAACCTGAGGTACTACTTCCGGGTTAGAGGAGTCTGTAACCTGAAGCGTTTGTAACCCAAAGCGTTTGTAACTCGAGGTACCGCTGTATTATGTTCTCAACATATATAGAGAATGGAGAGGCCCTTTGCAGACACTGACTTGGATCCTAAGTGGACTTAACATTTATGCAAGGAAAGTTCCCTTGTCTCCAACTCCCCTGAAGCAACTTCAATAAAGCCTATATTGAGGTCAAAGGACCTGCCTGAACAATATGGTATAGGGTGTGAGGTAAAGGAGGATATGCCCCTGTGATGTGTGTGAGTGACATCTGCACCCCACAGGGTGTGCCAATGTGATGTGCATGCGCACTTGCCGATGTGACACGTGCATGCCCTCGACACCCACTGTCATGGGGCAAGGTGGCATGTCTATTTCTGCCCATTCCCTGCAACAACTGCCACTTTTTGTGCCATATTCTATACTGTTCTGGAGGGTTCCTCAATCTTCAGGTGCAGCTGGGAGGGGGCAGCTTGGGGGAGGGGTCCACAGTGCAGAACTACCGTACCTTCTGCTAACCCAAGACCACTCCGGCACACAAGGAACCCAGTGTTTTCAAACATATGTGGCCAACAGGGCTTTTACAGCTGCAGTGAACACCTGAGCAACCACTTTGCAGCAAAGATTTACAACAAATGTCGTAGAAAAAGTACTTCTGAGTAAGAAGAGCCAGAAATCACTACAAGGGGTTTGCAGATGGGTGTACTAACAATGGATTACACTTAGCTGAATGACTCTTTCTTTTTTGGTTTCAGATTCCTCTGATGAAAGATCCTGGCTGGATCCGAAATGTCTGGACTTGCAACCTGAATGTGAGTTATTTTTATTCTATTTGCATTGATTTCATTGGCTGATCTAAGATTTGTAAGCGTTGGGTTCTGTGGTTAAGCAGGTGAGTTGTACCATGCTCAGCAGATCAAGAATTATTAGATTCCACATAAAACATTATGGGGTTTTCCCCTCAGTGGCAATCAACTCACATTCACAAACAACAGAGATTAGAATCTGCAAAACAGGCATGAGAAAGCCGCAAGCTAAACTTATTGCAACCCTCCATACTTAAGTTGTTTTCAAAATGAGTCATCTGTGCCACCTCATATGGTTCTTTGTATGGGCTGATTAACTTATAGCCAACCACAGCCACTGTGTCACATGCCAGGAGGGAAGCCTATCAGAGAAGAAACAGTAGAAACAGATGTTCTCAGGTTATAAAGCACAGCTGGAAAAAAGCCACATACACTGGGAGGGGAAAAGCTGCTACTACATATCAGCAAATATGGACCTGCTTCGAAGGTTGATTATAAGTCAGTTTCAGTTTCTTTCAGTTTCCTGTTTCTCTTTTTCTTTTAAATAAGTTTTATTAGGGTTTATAGAGAAAAATAGGAAGCTTAATATCAAATATCTTTCCCCCTTTTTATTTGAACCAAGTCCTTGATCTAACCACAGTGGACCCTCTAGTTAAATACTGCTCTGGATACGTAACTTTCGGGTTGTGAACGTGGCAAACCTGGAAGTGTATACTTCTGGGTTTCGCCCTGCGCGCATGTGCAGAAGCGCTCTGTGCGTGTGCACAGAAGCAGCGCCTCTGCCTACAGACTTTTTGGGTTGTGGACGGACCCCCGGAATGAATTTAATTCGTATCTGGAGGGTTCACTGTACAGTATAATAAAAACATAAAGAAATAAAGATGGGAGAAAGGAGTAGAAAAAGAGAGAAATAAAGAACCACCCTTTTGGCCCCCCCCCCACTACTCCACTGTTTTTGTCCCTCTACTTTCCCCAGGAAAACTTGCTCTTTAACACTGGCTCAGAACAAATGGCAATTTGGGTTTTCTGTGGATAACCATTGGCTCTGATTCAGCAGTAAAGAACAGGTTTTCGGAGGTAAATCACCGGAGCAAAAAGAAAGTGATTGGACACAGCATTTTAAAGCACAGACCTGGGCCTGGAAATGTGGCACAAAAGGAAGCCTGGGTGAGACCTGTGTTAGGTCCACAATTACCTTTCCTGCACTCTTTCTGAGCACAGTCCACAATTTAAAGCTCTGTCCGATCCCCCTTGTGTGTTTTGTTCCAGAGCTCTCCCCATGAAAACCTGCTCTTCAAAGCTCAATCAGAGCAAATGTCAATCTGCGGGGGGAAACCCAAATTGACGTTGGCTCCGATTCAGCTTTAAAGAGCGGATTTTCACAAAAAAAAGCTTGGGGCAAAAAACAACAACACTCTGACACAGAGCGTTAAGGCATGGATCTCTGCCTGGACAGAACAGAGCAAATATAAGTGTGGATAAGCCCTTAGTCTGTTGCAACAAAGGGTTCTGTGGGACTTTAAAAACATGCACATTTATTACGGTGTAAGCTTTTGTGGACTGCAGTCTACTTCATCAGATGCAGGAAAATATTATATTTGGCACACACAGCCACTCTCTGTCCAAGTCCATGTGGAAAAGGGTGGTATTCTTAGCTTGTGGGATAGTGCAAGTTTTGGCTTGGAATCTTAGGCACCCTTTATTTGGGAGTCAGCCATGCTAGAGACCGTGGAAAACTTCTGAGTAAACAGGCACTGTATATTTCTTTTGTGGTTGTTCTATGGTACTCTGATATCTAAGTAATAGCTTTGGTGCTCTTAAGCAGGATTAGCAGCATCAGGAAATATTTTCTTATCCTTGCCATGGGAAAATATTCCCTGGGAAAACAAAGGCTTTGCTTTAAAATGCACGAAGAAGTCTTTGTCTGGAATGCACTCAAGGTCTCCTAGTTTCTTCACCCCCTCTTTGATGTTGTCAGAAAGTATTTTATTTAAAACAAAAAGTGCAGGCTTGGGAGTGCCGTGCAAATAATAGACTGATGGCACTTGTCTGAAGTGGAAGGAAGCCACCCTAACCCCTCAATCCCTCAGTGTTAGAGCTTTCAACAGTGCTTCTGTTTTATGCACGGTTCTGAAACACGGGTTAGCATTTCAGCTCCCACATACATGTTGAGTATTGTTACTTTCCCCACTTTTGGGTGGGTGTAACTAGGGTCAGGTCACTGGAAGTGGGATATCTAATCAACAGAGGCACCAGCTTCTCCAGAGGATCAGGGATTTTTAAAACCATCATCACCACTTAAATAGAGATAGCGCCTGCCTGATATGTAATGAGACAGAGCTCCAAAGCATAGCTACTGCCACACTAAAAATCCCAATTTGCGCTCTGTGCAGAACAGACCTGCTGATTAGTATTTTAATATTTTTTTTGGAAGCTGCCCAGAGTGGCTGGGGAAGCCCAGCCAGAATGGGCGGGGTACAAATAATATATTATTATTATTATTATTATTATTATTATTATTATTATTATTACTATTACTATGAGATGGTATCTGCAGGAATATCTCTCTTGCAGAACCCAGTAAGCAGTTGGTGAGGCAATCTTTTTGGTATCCTGGTCCCATTTTGTTTTAGATATCCTGGTCCCCTTAGCCAACCCTCCTAGTTTTTTTGTGTTTTTGTTTTTTAACGGGAGACCTGGAACATGAAGTTCCAATGGCTCCTCACTTTGGTCATGGCATGTGTCATAAGCACACAGATATCCCTTAGTCTTATTTCCAGCAAACATTGCTTATTCTCCCATCTCCACTGCATGCAGGTGGGATTTCTTGGAATCCTCATTATCGCAGCTGCCAAAGATGGCGGCCAATCAGGGCAGAGTTCCAACAGGAAAAGGAAGTGCTGAGCTGTTGCATAGCAACGCTGGTGCTAGTGTTGATGTGTTTTCTTACTGCTGGATGTCAGTGGTTCTTTTTTTCAGTTTTCTAGACTGGGCTACAGAAAGGCGCATGCGTTCTCAACCTTAAGAAGTTGTGGTGGCAAGCTGTAGTGGAGTCGCAAGTCAGGGAACGATCTTCTTGGTGTATACGTGCGAGGTATCTGAAGGGTGTCAACTGCAACTACTGCCTGTACCAGAGATGTGGGGCCTATGGTACCCCAGATGTGGTTTGACTACTACTCGCATCATACCGAATCACTGTCTATGCTGGCTGAAGCTGATGGGAGTTCAGCATCTTCTGGAGTGCCACAGGTCCTCCATTTCTGGCTCACTACTCTCTTTTATCAGACAAGGGCTGCAAAATCTATATACACTTAGCTGGGAGTGAGCCCCACTTACTTTTGAGAGGACATGCTGCAGTATAAATTACCGTATTCCAACAGGTCTAAGGAGTGTGCCAATGCAAGAGTGTTGCTTGACGGTTTGGAATCTTACCCCTGCCTTTGGGCTAAAGGGAAAGGCAGAGAAGCACTGTGGGCTGGAACCAGTTTTGCAGTTTGAATTGGGAGAGGTGGAGAGACTGAAGAGTTTTAGGTGGAGCCAGCTAAAACCGGGATGCAGCAGCAGCCTGAGGTGTGCTGCGCTGTGACAGACAGGTTTCCTGTCTCCAGCTTCTATATTTGTTGATAAAGCGAATGCTAAATGTCTCTATTAAGTCTTCAGTGAGGTCTTGTTCAAAAGAAAACTAACATAATACATCGAAGTCGGTATAGAAATAATGTATATAAATGTCTGTTAGGAAAAATAAACTGGGAGTGGGTTGTATAAAAGGAAAGTAACATATTACAAAGGAGAACATAATTAAGAATCTTATTCTGCTACCACAGCTAATGCTAATTTAGCAGGACGTACTTGTAATCCACGGGTGGCGCTGTGGGTTAAACCACAGAGCCTAGGATTTGCCGATCAGAAGGTCACCAGTTCGAATCCCCGTGACGGGGTGAGCTCCCGTTGCTCGGTCCCTGCTCCTGCCAACCTAGCAGTTCGACTGGACCTAATGGTCAGGGGTCCCTTTACCTTTACCTGCAATCTTTAACTGGACCAGGAGTTAAAATCCCATTGATTCTCTCATTTTCCTTCCATATCTTCCTTTCCTCTCATCACTCTCATTTGAAGTACTTCTGAAAACATCATTGTCTTCCTGTGGATGATGCCACAATGAAAGCTTTTAACAATAGAGGTTTTCCTAAGACAGGGGCAGCTTGGGAAGGGTGGAGGCCAGGCTTGAAGGATTTAAGGGGAAAAGGGGGCGTGGTGGAAGGATGGAGAAAGAATAAGAGCCTGGAAAAGAAAAGATGGCCACCACACAAATTGGGAAGCCTACACTAGGCTAATTCAAATGGAGAGCCCCAAAGAACTTAAGACACCCCCAGTTCTCCACCCTCAAGAATCCAGGTACAGACAAGTCCATCCAGCATGTCAAGTCTCCCAGTCATTATCAATTACAGGCAGATCTGATGAACTAGACCAAGGTGAGAATACTGTTTGAAATGGTATAAAATGAGATACATATATTTCTTTTGTTGCTTTTAAGACAATCAGGTTTGCCAGTTTCTTTTGGGGTGATGGGGAACCCAACCCTCGTTCTTGGTAATGTGAAACAAAAGTGAAGTGCAAATTTGGACGACAGACACATTCTGAAAGGGCACAGAAGTAAATATAGTCACCTCCTGCTCTGGTGTTGCTTGCATTTGAGAATTTCTGCTAAAAAAATGCCCCTCCTTCCAATGAAGGATTTCCCCCTGAAAATGTGTCAGGTGTGGAATAAAGCCCATTTCTAGTACCTGGAGTTCTTCCCCTCTTTTTCTGCATGTATTTAGGTATGTCCAGAGCAGAACAACCTTTGTTAGATATGTGTTATACATGTGAAGGTTGGGAAAAAAACCACCGTATAAATGCAGTATGTTCTTTTGCATGCCATAGAGAACTAGAATTGCTAACAGGTTCCTAAAAGCAAATGCTTGAGAACCTCAAGGTCTCCTTGTGACACCAATATTTGTTTCTGATGATCTTCCTTCTTCCCACTTGTTTACCGCTTCTGTCCATCTGTCCAGATTTCATTCTGGCACTAGGTGTCTGTGCCTCTCACCCTGTTTCCTGTACCGAGGTTGTCTTTGAGCAACTAGACTAACCAGTTCAAGAAATCATATTGTAACCTCCATGGCTGACCTAGCACAACAGCAGAAATGCAGAAAGTGTGGTTGAGGGCAAATGCAGAATTTATTTGACCTGTCTGCTTATGCTTGAGTTATCTATGCATCTGGGCCAGCGCTGCTGGGTTATGTTAGCTGAGAAGTAAATCTCACTTGGTTGGAGCGAAATTCTAATGTGTGGCAGTCAATTTTTCAGAAGGTCTACTGCACGTATGTAGAAAATTTAGCACACTTTAGGCAGGTTGGGCATGGAGCTAATTGTAAGCTCCCAGCTCCACCTGCTTCCATATGTTTAGAATGATGCCTAAATTGTGTGCTTACCATGTGTGCATTCAGATGCATGGCAAAATTTACACACCATTTAGACATTATGGTGAGTATGTCAATGTTGGTGAGATCCTACAGCAATTACTCCGATTTGTGAGTTTTGTGTACAGGGCCTATTAGAGGCAACTCTTAAGCTATGGAGCTGATTAGTGAATGAAAGGGAAAGTATGGGAAAAGTACATGTGCAGGAAGCAGAAGTTCAAAGCTGCACTCCCCGACATCTCCAGCTAAAAGATATCTCGGCAGAACTGAGAAACAGCCTTGGAGACTTGGCCACCAGTCAAAACAGACATCAGTGGGCTAGACAGGGGAAATCGTGACTTTGTAAAAGCAGTGTTACATGGAAATACTCGGTCATTGTGGAAATGGCAGGGTTTTTAGAACAGAGAACGCCGGCAGTTATTGATCAGAAATTCAGCTAGAGAAAACTTGTCTGTCAAAAAGAGGCTTTTGGCTTGTGAGGCTGAACCTATTGCCAGAAATGTCTGATGAATACAAACCTTTGCCTTCCCTCTGTAAATGAATATCCTTGTGTATGAATGATTGCTAGGAAAATGATAAAGAGTCAGCAAAAAGAATCTTGAAGCGTTGCTCTGTGGGGATACAGACACAATTCCTGGGATTCTAGCTGTCCCAGAAAGCATCATTCCATACAGTCTGAGCGTTTTATTTGATAACAGAGGAATTTTGCTCCACCAGTATCTTTATATTTGGGGAGGGGGGAGCAGGACAGTGGGGGCAGGGACCCTTCCTGAATTTCAGATCATAAAAACCATAATGTAAGAATAGAACAAATGCCTTGCTGGATCAGACCAAGGTTCCATCTTCATTCAGTATCTCATCAATCTAATTTTCCCACTTTATTGTTCCAAAGCTATTGTTATTACGGGGCTTAAGGTTTCTAGCTACCGTAGATATACTCCTAACCTTTTTGGCTCACCCCAGTTGTTATGAACAAATCCAGGCTGCCCTGCGTTGATAATATTGCCATAGTAGTCAGCTAAAGTAAGATATGAAGAGAAAATTATTGCAACAAATGCTCTTAAAGCACACTAATTTTCAATTTACTGGGCCATAAAACCTTCCTGTGTTCATTCTTCTTCCCATCCATCTGAAATGGCAGCTCTACACCCACCCCTAAAAAAGAAGTCCTAAAAAAAAAAAAAAGATTACTTGCTGAATTACAGAATCATATTTTGTTCCCTTACAAATCTTACCAGAACCGAATTCAGCAATTCACCTGCTTTATGGAAGCTAATTTAAAAATAATGCCACGATGTCACTTTGTATAAGGTGCGTCTCCCCTAGTTTTTAAAGAAACAGGCCAGCAATTTTGCTCCTGTCAAAGTTAATAGCAAATCTCCCATTCATTTGAGTGGTGCAGGATTGCAACCAATTATCTTTTTTTTTAAAAAAAATAATTTTTATTAATTTTCCAAGCATATAATAAAAACAAACAATCAAACAAAACAAACAAAACATACAAACATATAAACATGTATACTTTCGTAATCTTATCTTCCTACACCTTGCTTCCCGGACTTCCCCATACCTCCCCTTTTCTGCATCCTTGTTTTTGCCTTTCTTCAGCAACCCTCCAACTGATTAATTAATTCACTTTCATTCTAATTTCCTTAACTTATTGTTTACAGCTGCAATTCTCTATTTCTTAACACCTTAACATCTCATTACACTTCAATTTTACAACAATTTTTAAGGTAAATTTTAAATTTCTTCCAGTCTTCTTCCACTGTCTCTTTCCCCTGGTCACGGATTCTGCCGGTCATCTCTGCCAGTCCCATGTAGTCAATCACCTTCGCTTGCCATTCTTCCAGAGTGGGTAGCTCTTGTGTCTTCCAATACTTTGCCAGAAGAATTCTTGCTGCTGTAGTAGCATACATAAAAAACGTCCTATCCTTCTTTGTCACCAATTGGCCAACCATGCCCAGGAGAAAAGCCTCAGGTTTTTTAGGGAAGGTCCATTTAAGAACCTTCTTAATTTCATTATAGATCATTTCCCAAAAGGCTTTAATCTTCGGGCAGGTCCACCAAAGGTGGTAAAAGGTACCTTCAGTCTCATTACATTTCCAGCATTTGTTATTGGGCAAATGGTAAATTTTTGCAAGCTTGACTGGGGTCATATACCACCTGTAAATCATTTTCATAATGTTTTCTCTTAAAGCATTGCATGCCGTAAACTTAAGACCAGTATTCCATAACTGTTCCCAGTCAGCAAACATAATGTTATGCCCAATGTCTTGTGCCCATTTAATCATAGCTGATTTCACCGTTTCATCCTGTGTATTCCATTTCAACAGCAAATTATACATTCTTGACAAGTTCTTAGTATTGGGTTCTAACAGTTCTGTTTCTAATTTTGACCTCTCCATCTGGAAACCTATTTTCCTGTCCTGTTTAAATACCTCGTTTATCTGAAGGTAATGCAACCAATCTCTTACCTTAGACTTTAATTTCTCATAACTCTGTAATTTAGACTCTTTCACCATCTTGTTCTAATATTTCACAGTATTTTGGCCATTTAGACTCCATATTAAGTTTTTTAGTCTCTTTAGCTTCCATTGGTGATAACCACCTGGGAGTTTTACTTTCCAATAGGTCTTTGTATCTTATCCAAACATTGTATAATGCTTTCCTAACAATATGGTTTTTAAAGCCTTTATGCGATTTTACCTTGTCATACCATATATATGCATGCCAACCAAATCTATTATCGTACCCTTCCAGATCCAAAATGTCTGTATTCTCAAGAAGTAGCCATTGTTTCAGCCAGCAGAAAGCTGCCGATTCATAGTAGAGTCTCAAGTCCGGCAGGGCAAACCCCCCTCTATCTTTTGCGTCAGTTAAAATCTTAAATTTTATTCTGGGCTTTTTGCCCTGCCAGACAAATTTGGATATGTCTTTCTGCCACTTCTTGAAGCAGTCCATCTTATCCAAGATCTCGAGTGTCTGAAATAAAAACAGCATTCTAGGCAATACATTCATCTTAATGACAGCAATTCGGCCTAACAAGGAAAGTCTCAATCTTGACCATATTTCTAGATCTTTCTTTACTTCTGTCCAACATTTGTCATAGTTGTCCTTAAATAGATTGCAACCAATTATCATGAATAACACAGGCATTACCTACCCTGGAAGATGCGGGTATAAAAACAGGCTGGTTCTTGGTACATAATCTGGTTTCTACTGGTTCATTAAAGCTTTTCCTGTTGTGAAGTGTTGCAAGACCTTTTACCTGAATGTGCCTGAGCACATTGCAAAGGACATCTCTATAAAATAGGCAAACTAAAACAAAACAAAAAAGAATTAGAAGTACAGGAAGCTGTCTATTTAGCTCAGTTTTGTCTACTACTCTGGCCGGCAGCAGTTATCCAGGGTCTCAGGCAGAGAATCTTGCCTGTCTGGTCTATTTTTGACCGCTGATGCCAGACCTTGATACTAGGTAGACTCTACTGCTTGCCAAACATAATGCTGTACCATTGAGCTATGTGGCCCTCTCCTGAACCATAAATGTGATTTATTAAAGTTGATTATTTACCTAGGGACAAAATTTATGGAAGCTTGCTTGCCTCCTTCTTGACAAAAGTTGTCTTCAACTTCTGCCCTCAAAAGTTGGCACGGAAAAGTTGCATTGCTGATTACTGCACGGATATTGTTGTTGTTTTAAAAAACACTGTGCTGTCCCATCCTTGTTTTGTTATTTTTATTTTTTCGATGCGTGCATGCAGCTCCTCCCTGCCTTTTGTTCCTCTGCTTTAAACAAGCGCCCCTGCCCACACACATTCCTGTGAGCTTGGATGAGAGGACATCCCTCCTCTCCTTTCCTTCCAAGATTGGCTGCGGTAGCTAGGAACGTGCATCGCCTCTCATACCGCCCGGGCCTTGTTTTTGCTTCCCTTTTACACCAGGCAAGGGAGAAGCGATTGCTCAAACGCGAAGCCAGCACGTGAAAGGGAGACACTCACAGCAACGGAAGCTGCAGGGAAATGCTTTAAAGGGTCGGCTGTCAAGCTTCCGGAACTCTCATTTATTATAATGAATTTGCCATTGATCGCGACTCCTCGTCTCTCCGCCTTTTCTTTTCACCCAGACACGTGAAAGCACGATCGTAGGTATACGTACGATCCTGTTGGAAGAGGCGTCAGTTGCAGAAACGCAAACAGGATCGTATACCCACGACCGTGCTTTCACGTGTCAAGGTTAAAAAAACCTCAACGGACTTCTGAGCACTTTGAAGAGATGTCAGTTGCAGAAACGCAAAGTGCTCATAAGTCTCTTCCTCCCCCCCCCCACTGGGTTTTTTTGGGGGGGGGCAGGTTAAGGGATAAATATGAACGTGAGAAAGCCACCATCTTCCTTATAAGCCAAGCCCCATTCAAAACCCATCCTTTTGAAATAAATATCCCTGTTTTGGGTATGTACCCTGAGAACTATTCCGTTTCCAGATCATGGGCGTAGCGAAGAGGAGAGGCGGCTCCCCCCCCCCCCAATAACTAAAAGCCAATAAAAATACATAGCAATCTGAGATTCTGCTCCCCTAACAAAAGCCCCCCCCCCAAAAAAAAATCCTGGCTACGCCCATGCTTCAGATTGGTTAAATTCCCCTTTCGAATTTAATACCAGCCTGGGGACAATGGTGTTTACGCGACACGTGCCTGGGAAACTCATGCAAACAACATTCCGAGGCCCCGCCCCCTTGCGTTCTGCCAGCAGCGCACGGATCCGCCTCCCTCTCCCCCCCCCCCCCCCGGCATCCGCGTTCGGCTGAGGACACGCCGCTCCCCGATAGGCCGCGGGAATCGCCTCAGATCCCCTCCTCCCCGCGCTGAGTCACAGCACAGCAGCCAAGCAAAAAGGCGCTCAAGGTTCTACGGGAAGGGCCCTGCCAAGGGGAGATCCCGACAGCCAACTGCAGTCAGACAGACGTCCAGCAACCATTCATCATATTTCGCCTTGATAGGCTGAAGGAGCAGTCCGACGATAAGCTCGCCACGGCTAGCCCAAGCACAAATCCATAACACCCCTTTTTTTACTTGGTCTTTTTTGTTAGGGCTGTGTCTCCTTAGAACAGTTGTTTGGGACTATAACTCCCATCATCCCTAGCTAGCAGGACCTGTGGTCAGGGATGATGGGATTTGTAGTCCTAAAAAAAACAGCTGGAAACCCAAGTTTGGGAAACTGCTAGAACTTCGATCTGAGCATGTGCAGAGTACGTCTTCTTCACTTCTTCGAGTAGCAGTTGCAAGACTGTACACACCCGGAGTATGGGTTGTGTGAGACTGTGCAAAGGAGGGTAGGGTTTTGACTGATGTGCATAGGAGAGGATTTTGGCAGGTGTAGCTTATCAGGAAGGTTTTAGACATGAAACGACTCCAGAAATTTGCAGTTCTCTGTGGCTTCTGGGATGTGCAGGTGATTCCAGGAAAGCGACTCCATTTTGAAATTAAAATATTTTACTGTACTGTAAATGCTCTTGTGGGGAAAAATATGTTATGTTTAGGTAGAAGAAAAACAACCCAGTAAATAGGATTAATGTATAGCTTTACTCCCAGTGGGGTGATATTCTGAAATCAGGAATATATATATATATATATATATATACAGTATATATATATATATATATAGGCAATGCTTTGATATTCTGGATTACGGAGCAATTTTTGTTTAAACAAATCACTTGTTTAAACAAGTCAAAAAATGCTGTCACCTTGGTCATAAAACCATTTTCATAAGTGATGCAGTTTTATTGCTTATAACCCGGAAGTCATCACAATATAAAACATGGGAGATTGACATATAACAAACGAGAAGAGAAATACAATTAAGTAAGTATAAACCAAAGTGAAGGAGCAGCACTATTTAAACTGGATTGCATCCCTTGTGATATGCAATCTATGCGCAAATGGTGCTTACTTTTAATTGCATCTATGCTGTCCTTGCATCTGTAATTTGAATATATGAATGGCAATAACTAATAATGTATATTTGATTTCAAAATATCTCATCTCATCAACCACATTCATTAATCACACATTCTATATCAAGGCTACTTAATATAGAGCCCACCAGTGTTTTGGACGACAACTCCCGTCATCTCCAGCCAGAAAGAGCAATGGTTATGCATGATGGGAGTTGTAGTCAACAACATCTGGAGGGCACCATGGTGGCTACCTCTATTCTGGACTAAAACATATTGTTATTTAGGGCTGGCACCAGACTAGAGAAGGCTCTGGGGAAATTACTTGGCAGTGAGTCATGCAATATTACTTGGCTGTGATGGCAGTGTGGGCGGTTGGGTTTATTTTTTTTTATTATTATTATTATTATTATTATTAATGTGTATACCGCCCTTCATCCGAGAATCACAGGGTGCTTTACAATATAAAACCACAAAAATACATGCTATACTAAACAAAACAATAACAGTAACCCTCCCTCCAAAATTTAAAAGGCTGTAGATTAGCCAAAGGCCTGGGAAAAGATTTAAAATTTGCACAATGTCCCCGAGTGACACAAGTTTGGGGGCATTGTGGGAAATTACGAACGACTAGATTTAGCCAGTCTGATGCTGTTCAGAGTCCAATATAAGAGGAAAAAAAGAGGTGGTTGGGAAGGTAAATTTAGCACTTCAGTTGATAACCCGATAGCTACCTAAAGATGCAAGATGCGGAAGCCAGCCCTGTTATTTGTGTCACTTGTAAATGCTACATTGGTTTATTGTTGCATTAAGCAACAGTCTGCTTAATCATGAGGTGACTGAAGTGAACTGAAAACATGACAAGTATATGTTATATATGTTCAGGTGTGTTGACATATTATACTCAAATGAAGATCTAAAACAAAACACCCCCCCTTGTGATAGCTAGAGTGCTTTCTTAAAGAGATACGTACTTGCACATCAAACATTTAAGCTACTCTGGGTTCTGGACACCCACATTTCCAGCAGTGTCCATCATGAGGACTATTTGCACGTAGGCCCAGGCTCTTAAACAAATTACAACAGTGTTTTCATATGCCAAGAACCTGATCAGTCCAGTCATCCGCCATATATTCTCTGATGATCATCCCAAACATGTTATTACTGGCCACAACAGATTAGTTTCTGGCACGAAGGACTTTTAAATTCCTTCATCTTATGTACATGCTCTCATACCAGCCCTCTGATGTTATTCCCATTTTACAGGTCAAGGAAATGTGACCAAGAAATTGCTATTTGCCAGACACGTCTGTAGGGATGCCCTCCATACTCCTAGGCCTAGGTGCGATGGAATCAGAAACTGATACCCTCCCTCGTTCACTTCTGATGCTTTAGAAACAGTTTCCCGGTTATTAGGGAGTTTCAAGGCTGCCAGCAAGTCATCAGATACCCAAGTCATAATAATCGATCCAGCCCAAGCCACCAATGTAAAATATGTGTGGTGAACATGTGGTTCTCTATGATCCTGCTGGACTCAAGACTCCAACTCCCATCAGCATGGCTAATGGTGAAGGATGATGGGAGTTGTAGTCACAAGATACCCATCCATGATGAAAGGGCCTCACTAAATAAGATGGTGGAAATTAGGACTGGATCCCTTGTTGCTTTAAATTTTCACAAATAGCTACAGGAAAGGGCCAATGCTTGTGTGCATGTGTGCACACACACAGAGTAAAAAAAATAAAATTCCTAGGTCATTAACTCCCTGTCTGAAACCCTGAGGAGCAGAAACCAGGTAATAAGCTCTCCCCCCCCATACAATCCTTTAAATAAAAATTGTTATCAGAAGCAGTATGCAAATAATTTTATGCCTCTAAATTTCACACATGGATATTAATTTTAGAACTTTAGGAAAGTGATATGTGGGTGCCATCACAAAATGGCTGGCACGTTGCGGGGTGTGTGTGCATAGATAGTAAAAAAATGGCTGCCGTTGCCAGAACACTCACAGTATATACGACCACAACAAGAGGTCAAAACAGTAATGTCTGCCTTAGTAAAAGGCAGTAAAAATGCCACTTTGTCTGAACCCACAGTGTTCTGTTCTAACCCACTTCACAGAAGGCAAGCCAATCAATTTCTCGAAGTCACATCTCAATAAAACTTTGTACTGCATACATCCTTTTTCTGCCCGGGCCCATCTTTCAAAGGCCCTGAATTCTCACCCCTCCCCAACCCCTGAATCCTCCATTTTTTTGGATGGTGGCATTCAGTTAGAATGGCCTTCTTTTCTTTTCTATACTGGTGCCATCTAATTAGGACTGTAGACTAGAGACAACATGGAAGAGTTCTAATTGGACCGTCTGCTGGTAATTTCCCGTAAGAACTGCTCTTCCCCTTCTCTCCAGTCTGCTGACCAAATGTGCTTTTTAAAAAAGCGCCCAAGCATTTTAAAGAGTTGAAGATGACATGCCCCTTAACATTTGTGCACGCTGAACTGTATTTTGTGAATCTGACACATGGCAAACTGCAAGTGTCAAATTCACAAGAGTGCTTCCGGCAATTTAAGCCGGAAGATTTAACCCTGAGAAAGGCAACTTGAGACATAGTGATCCTTATGTGGATGAGACCCATCTCTCTCTCTCTCTCTCTCTCTCTCTCTCTCTCTCTCTCTCTCTCTCTCTCGGCTCTATTTCAGTTTGTACGAATTGAAAAATAAAAATAAAAAAATCCGCAAACGACCGCTCTTACAGGATCCGAAACCGCCGTGACAGACGTAACACACTCGCCATTTCGTTTAATGACCAAAACCCTGCTTGCTCTTTCAGATTGCAACCCAGAACCTCTGATTTTAACTCTTGCAAAGCTTTCTGTGTCTATTTTATTAGGGTAACAACCCACCTGCATTTTGGTGCGATTTCGCAAGCGACAGACGGTTTTGCCACTGTTTTCAATGCTTGCCTCTCAAAAATCCCCATGAATTTACCGTGCTAGTTTGGGCCTGCCTATTGTGGTCTATGGCTTGCAGCAAACTCCTATCTACACCTGCAAGATTTGGCTGGAGTGGGGTCAGAAGTGGGGCAAATATAGGAAGATGCTTCCGGTAGATCTAGCCTTGGGTCACCATAACCATAGCTGTTGCGATGGATGTCCTGATTCCTCCTTGGTCCCCCTTCCTGCCTCCCTTCTCGAGGTCCCTCCCACAAGGCGGTTACCAGGCTGCCTATGTGGGATGAATTGACATTGCTGCAGCAGCCTGTTTGCATACAAAGCAAGGCTCTGGCCGGTGCTTGACCTGCCACTGCCTAGCTAGCCTCATCCGAAGCCCTTCATTGCTGCGGAGGAGAAGAGCAGTGGCAAGGCAGCTATCTCTCTGCCTCCCTTGGGGAAAGTTGCTGATGTTTCTCACGGTTGACAGACGGTGCAAGGACAGGTATAAAGCCGATGAAGGATTTGGGGGGCAGGCGGGGGCAAGTTAAGGAGATGGGTTAAGTATTGGGGGAAATAGTACTATTGTGGCAATTCTGTAGGCCGCTGGATTTTTACCTGCACAATGTTTTGCTTAAGATAGTTGCAATGTTTAAGCTTGGGGACAAGCGCCCCTTTGTCTCATGCTGTCTTGTTTTTTGCCTAAACTGAGTCCTTCTGGAAAAGTACACGTTTGTCCACCAAATCTCTCCGCCACATATGTATTGGATATTAATCTGCATTTTAGCAAGAGCTCGCGTCCTAAAATAGCCGCAGTGGGTGAAGTGGCCTTTCCCCTGGTTCTCTGGGTTGATGACTTACAATGACTTATTGAGGGGTATGTGGCGGCAAAGGCTCTGATGCAAGGCAGTGGGGGGTGGGAAGAAAGATGTGAGTATCCTTTTGAGCATGCCTATGGTGGCAAGTGGCAAAAAAAATTGCAAGGCCTGGCATAGATTTTAGGCCTCTCTGGAGCCTCGTTGGCGAGAAGAAAAGGGTTAAATGTGAATTCAGACACTCTGTCTCTTGTCTTCCTGTTTGCTAAATTGCTGTCTTGTGTAAAAAGACAGGCTCTTTTGGCCTCGGGAATGGAGAGTTGTGTGACCATTTTGAAGTTTAAAATCAGGTTTTGTAGCAGTTGTTGTTGATCTGTGAAACCCGGCTAAAAGAATGTGTTGTACTGCCACTTTTTTTTGTCTCCTCTTTATCTTTGCTAGTGCATATTCTGTTTTATTGCACAATTGTCTGATACAGATGTGCTTAGACAGTGTTGCTAAACCCAATGTTATTTGTGGGTTTTGAACCTCCGAGCTATATATTCACTCCCATTTACTTTTAAACAGTGCTTTTTGTCCTGGGGTACGCATACCCAGAAACATTTTGTGACTCTAAGTTTGGCCTCATTGAGGGGCAGTATTTCAAAATGAGTAGGAAAATGAGAGTACCCCTAAACAGTTTTTTTTTTTAGAAAAAAAGCACTGCTTTTAAATACCTTTTGTTTGGCTTCAAACAAGAGAGACTTCGTGTTTCACACACATACACATACATGCACATACTTGTTTATCAGTATTATAAAAAGGGATGTACGTAATCAAAGCCTCTTTAGCCCTTAGGTGAGGGATTGTTGCCAACAGTTCTAGTATAAAGTCAACTAAAATATTTCGGCATGGTCCCCCTAAAGTTGTCCCATTGACTTCATTTGGAACACACTTAATTTAACTGTTGAAATCAGTGGAACTTTTTGTTTTTAAGTGCTTACCTTTGATTGGAAATCCCCTTTTTTCCTTTTGGGAAAATTCATGTAGAACTTGGAGATAATTTAATTTGAAAAACATTACCGTTTCCTGAATAAATCATTTGCTTCTCACTGAGGAAAAAGAAAAACAGGGATAAGATACCCTTTTCAGATTCTATGTTTTAATTCATTTGTTTATATTGAAATAAATTAAACCACATTAATTGGATGGTACATATATAATAAATTATCATCATTAGACTGGCCCCCTTTTTCATAATGAAAATTGAAATAGGGATGCTTTTTCTGTATTTTAGAGACAAGTTCCACTGGAACCAATGGGGCAAGTTAATGGCAACTGTCATATCCTGTTGAGAGTCTGTGGTTAGACTGGGGGAGATAAGGTTCAAAGTTTACTGGATTGTTAGTTACAGTACTGTCCTGTCCTGCAAACTGACACAGCTGAGAGAGTTGTTGACATCAGAAGAATTCTATTGGTCAATCTGGAATGCCGTGAACTCTGGTTTTTGAATCTCGTGCTTTGATTTTTACCGTAAATAGAGTTTCTCATGGGAGATCCAGCAGGGCAGAATTCAGAAAGAATCACTACTACAAAAGCCATTTAAAGAAAAGAATTGGGGAACTGTCTTTGATGGACTGTGCTCCTGTTTTCCATTCCAAATGTATTTATTTAACCATTTTTTTGTGGGTTTGGAGTGGCCTTCTTTGTGCACTCAAATATGACTAAACAACGCACAAAGAGCTCTTTTGGAAGCACTTGGGACCGTTAGGGGATTTTGAAAATGTTAGTAATTTCAACCATGCCCATACATGCTTTAAAGGTTGTTTTATCACATTGGTAAACAAAGGCAAATATTTGGACAACGGCATTCTTGCTTGATACATGTTTTGGCGTTAGAAATGGAACTGTGCAGAAGTCATCTGGGATCTTTACAAAGTTCTTTCAGGTGCATAACTGGTCTTCCTTTATCAGCAGTGTTAAGGCTTGTGGCACATCATCATAAACAGGGCAAAGGCATGCTTAGAAATAAGATAGAAATTAATTTCAGGCGTGAATAATTTGTGATTGCGGGTCCTGAGCTTTCCTCCTGGGGAACATCCTTTGCTGGAAAAGTATCTTTTTCCTTTGGCATTGACTTTTGTCTCTCTCTTCTTAAGCCATCAGAATGAAACACTCCCTCCCACAGTTAAGAAAGTGTATGCCATTTGTGAGGATGAATTGGGCAGGAAAATGGGGCCAGGCTATGAGGGGTGGGGTCCTGCATACTGGTGGGTCCTATGAATTATTCAAGTTCTCCACTTGTTTAGGTATGCTCTTTCTATTCTGTTTTGTTCTATGGAAAGGGCGACTGAAAGCAAAGTGCTTTTTATCTGTCACATTATCTATGATTGTATTTCTAAATTCCAGACACACCCCTTATTTAACCGCTGGAAAATAAACAGACTAATAATGTCTCATTGAAAAAAAATATCTTTCTTTTAAGAAGTGCTATTGTTCCCCCATGGAGCTGTCAGCTCTCTCTGAAAACGGAAACTGTTTATTCAAAGTGAGGAGACAGTGGCAATTTCAAGATTTCTTACCCTTTCTTGTAAATTGAAGAGCATCCAGTTTGCTTTAGGAAACAAAAGCAGCTTTAGGAAAACGATTCCCAGATCTTCTGCTTTTCTGCCTGTCCTCGGTATTTCTGCATGTCGGAATAGTAAAAGCACTTCCATGCTATGCTTCAATTAGTTGCTTCATCTTTCACACAAATTGTGTTTATTCTGACATCTGAATCTGGCTTGTAAATTTACTAGCCAAGCCAGGGCTGCAAACCATGGTTTCCTGGATCATTTGTAATGGCAAACTATGGTTTGTACCAAACAGGACTAATTTAAATCAGAATGTGTGAGAAGAGTGGCTGTGGCTTATCGACAAACCATGGTTCAGCTCTCCACCTGAACCGAACCCATGTAATAAAATCAGTTTTCTTACCATGTAATGGTGTGGAAAGATGCTTTACACAGCACTGTCATGTTGTGTGTGTATTTAGGGGGAGGCATGTATCTCAGTCACAGAGCACATATTTCGGATGCAGAAAGTGCCAGATTTTATTCCTGCCATCTCCAGTTAAAAGGATCAGGTTAGCAAATAGTGGGAAAGACAGCTGCCTGAAGCTCTGGAGAGCCAGTTCCAGTCAGAAAACATGGACAAATAGCCTGGCCAGACGTAATGCAGTTCCCCATGTCCCATGTAACCAGCCAGCATAGTATAGAAGATCATTGGATGACGTCTTCGAAGGACTGCCTTCTCATGACATGAGCTTGCCCGCCCACTGCACTATTCCTCAAAAGCCTTGATCTGTTTCCCACTGCCATCAGAGGTTCAACTGGATGATAATGCATGACAGAATCTTTTTGGTTGTGGCACCCAGATTACAGAACTCCTTTACCCAGGAAGCCTGGTTGGCCCCCTCCTTTTTGGCTTTTCGGCGTCTGGTAAATATTTTTCTGCTTTGCAAAGTTCCTGTTTTGGATTCTCTAAAGCTTTTCTGGTCCCCTTTGTGGAACTGTATTTTAGGTGGCTCGAGATATTTTTTTTAGTTCGTTGTTCATCTTGTAGTTTTAGTTATGATGTTTTAGGCTGATGATTTAAGCTGTTTTGGGGAGGCTAAAAGGCAGACCCCAAATGATCTTGTAAATAGTAAGTAAAACAATGTCAGTTAATTTCTGTAGGTCGGTCTTGTTATCTGGTGATTTTTATCCTAAAGCCTGAGTGAAGAGGGCAGAACAAACCATTGAGAAGATCTCAAAAACCATATTGTGTCATTTTATAAATTACAAAAAGAGGAAGAGAACAGTATGGTTCTTTCAGTGGGGTCCCATTTTTTCACTGGAGACCGCTGCTCTAAAATGTATCAAGCTATGTGCATTATCTTGTTCATCACTTTTGATAACAATGCTCACAAATTTACATTGTTGTATTTCGGGTCTAAACCTTTTCTAAACATACTTTGTGAACGCTGTGAGTTTGAACGAAGCAGCTATTATGGTGGATACTGTCAAGGCATGCAGCATTTAATCATAATTTTGAAAATACTCACCCAGGGAATGTTCAGAATGAAACATTTCCTTCCCTTCTGCATGGCTTTCTGAATTGTGGATAGATTTATGCTTAATCAGCTTTATTGGCAAAGAAAAGCATATAGGATAAACACAATTCAGAAGACTTGTAGAGGAGTTTGTGTTTAATAATGCAAGCAACATTGATTTTGTGGAAAGAAAACCCAAGAAAGAGAGAGTGGTGGTCACAGACTAGCACAGAGTTAAGGATATTATTATCTTGCTCTTTCATTCTGACTGGGTTTTGCTATGTATGTTGGGGCAGCTGTAACCATTGATGTGACTGCCCTTACATTTAGGAGAATTCTGTGTGCCTCAGCCACACAGTGAAAGGGAGACTGTTAAGGGAGCCAAGGTTGTAGGCATGCTGTCAAAAGTACCAAGCAAAAGTGGGTTGGCAGGTCCTTTGAGAGGAGGTCTGCACAACTTGTGATCCACATATTAATGACTGGAGAACTCTTTCCTTCCTGATTAGTTTTTGTCCCATGTTGTATCTGTTTTTTAAACATCTTATTTTGAACTATAGCCCTTCTCCCTCATGTCTGCTCTTGCTTGCTGTTCTTATTAACAAAATAATAATATTCCTCTCCCCACAAAAGCTCTGTTGTGATCTGCCAAGCAATATACGGCAGGCCACCACGAGTTTTTATAAGCTCCATAATTTACCAAACAGTGGCTGCGGAATTAGGGTTTTCCAGCTGCTCCCTGGTTGCAATACATGGTTTGTGGGTCGCATTTGATTCTATAAACATTCTCAAATAAACTTATTCTACAGAATTTCTGAGTATCCATTTTTATGCTGAAGGTGCACAGACTTATTGCTGGCCTTCTGTAACACATTAGAACTTTCACATTTTATCTGCTAAAGTGTGAAGCTGTTTTTATAACTAAATCAGACCAGTGGTCTTTCTTGCTCTTGCTCCTGGGGATGGAGCCCAGGGCTTCAATCTGCATAGAAAGAAAGCATGTGATGATCTATTGTGCCACGACGCCTTTTCAGTGCAAGAGATAAGGACAGGCTAATCTACCGTATTTTTCCATGTATAAGACGATGCCTTTTGCTAAAAAAAAAAAGAAAAGAAAAAAAGAAAGGCAAAAACTGGGTGTCGTCTTATACACAGATAGTGAATGCAGAGGGGGGACGTGCAATTAATGGCAGCAGCAAGCAGGAGATTGGCTGCGGTGATTGGGTGGGTGATTGGTGACTGCGACAAGGCCTGCTGGCGATTGGCTGTGGCTGCGGCAATTGGGCAGACAATTGGCGGCTGCGGCAAGGTGTGTGATCGGCAGTGGCTGTGGCAAGCGATCGGCAGTGGCGGGCAGGCGGGTGAGCAATTGGCGGAAGTGACCTCCCCCCCCCCCAAAGCTAAACAACTTAATTTCTTAATTTTGGGTGAAAAAAAATTGGGGGCATCCTGTACATGTGAAAATACGGTATGTCACTTCCAGACCGTTGCTATTCAGGTTGCACAACTGAAGCAGAGTTGGCATCCTTTCACAACAAACCCCCTTCCCCTCCACCCCATTTCTGTAGTAAGGAAAGTGACCGGAAAATGAGCTGGAAACCAATTGCTTGGTGCAACAATACCATACAACTTCCCTGCAAACAAACCAGAGAATGAATGTTCAATAAACAACCAAGGAGGTATAATCTCCCCATGCACTTTGTTCAAAAACATATATGTTCACAGGTGTGTGGAAGGGATCCTAGGAATGTATTACAGGTCACTGGCTCATTGGAATACAGGGAGAAGATGCTACTGTTAAGGACTGATTCTCATCCCCTCTCCCCAAGTACTGAAAATATGAAATATGAAAAAATGTGAACGAGAAACAGGGACCAACTTGTCTTTGCAAACATTCATTTGGGAGCCTGAACTGCTTGTGGCTTCTTGTTGAGTGCTGTTTTCGTGGCAAACGACCACGTGTGAGGAAAGTCCTCAAGTTGCAAGAAGCTTTTCCATGCACAACTTCTTTCAGGTGATGGCCGAAACATCCCTCCCTGATTTTACAGAGCAAATTCCGTAGCTTACGCATTGTGTGAAGAAGTACTTTCTTTCAATTGGAAATTTAAAGAGAAACCCTAGATAGAAATGTAGGTTGCAGGCTGACAGAATGCAAGTAGCACTATATTTTACTGAGTTGGTTTGGTTTATTATTAGCACTCCTGCTCTTGAGGTACCAGCAGGCAGGCTTTCTAGGATCAAACAGAACAAAATGTGTCATGTAGACCACATACAGTCTCCTTAGGAATTGGGGAACGTTCCTGGGGACTTGAATATTTCACCGAGAGCTAATGCTTACTTCAGCAAGTTGCAAATGCAGTTTTAGCACTCACATTCTCTGTTCCCAGCACCCCTGACGCTTGATTGGCATTTACCATGGATTGAGCCTTTAGTGTGGCAGCCTTTGTGTGCTCTGTGGAACTCCTTGCCAGTAGAGGTTTGGCAGGAACCGCTCCTCCCTTCTTTGAGGCAACTTTTGAAAACTTAGGTTGTTTCAACAGGCCTTCGATTTATGAACATTCTCTCTTTAACCAATCAATATTTCACTGGTGTTTTATTGATGTTTCTTATGAAGTTTTCATGGATACTTTTGTTGATTTTATTCATATTTGTTGTATGCCACTCTGGTATGTGAAACAAAGATACAGAATTAAGCTTTGGCTGGGATTCTCGTGGATCTATTATAACCATTAGGAGAAAGCTAATTTTGTAAATGACTCTTGTTAGTCTCTCTCTTTTTAAAAGCAAATAGCAAAACATTTCTGCTATTCCAACCTGCTGTGTTGTGTGTATTGGCAGAGCTGTGCTTTTTGTGTGTTTGTGTGGTGGGGGTAGGGTTCCCAGCCAGATTTTGATAATTATCATGACTGCTGTTTCCATTGTTTTTTCATGTGCTCCCTTCTATTCTGTTTTATGATGACGTTTGTTGGTTTCAATTTATATTGTGTTCTATCCTACCCTGGTATCGCACTGCGATGAAGCTTGGGTTAGAAATATTTTTAGTTAATAACAAAATCATCTCAACCTAACAGGTGGGCCACTACAGTGACCCTCACTCTGCAGATGGGGAGGCGAAAGGCTGAGCGGTCCTTTCTTCCAGAAAGGAGCCCTGTACACTGGACGGTATTCATATTTGTTTCCCTCACAACATCACTGTGAGGTAGATTATTTTAGGATTTAAAGACTGCTCAGAGATCTTGCAGCGATCTTTGTAACTGAGCAGAAATTTGGATCCAGGTCTCTCAAGACTTGCGCTCTAATCTCATGGATTTACTTAGAGCTACCTAAATGTTTCAACCAGAGACCTAAGTGAGTTAATGGTTGTGGTGAGATGTGAATCTGGGACTAACTGGCTCACGTTCCTCTGCTTGAAGCTTCATGCTATGCTGGGGCATTTCTGGGCAGCTCTTGAGGAATGTGGATGTTGTCTTTTTAACTTTCCATTGCTTATTACGTTGCCAAATATCTTAACATGCTGAAATGTCAAGGCCGTTCAGTAGACTTGGATTGATTTTAAGAGCAGTGCTATCAGCTGTGAGCCCGTCTTAAGCTGAAATCCTGTACACACTTCCCTAGGAGTAAGTTACGTTGTAGACTACAACCCAAGGGCCACATTATTTTCTGGTCAACTTTTTAGGGGCCACCTGACCAGGAGCAGGTGAGGTTACCGACGAAAGCGAACAGAGCAAGTACTGAATCTTACCTGTTTGTAGGCTAGTTCCACCCAACACACTCTAGCCTGCAAACAAGAGGCATGACTGGAGTTTCAGGACACATTCGAGGCATGCGAAAACACTTAATAATAATAATAATAATAATAATAATAATAATAATAATAATAAATTTTATTTATATCCCGCCCTCCCCAGCCGAAGCTGGGCTCAGGGCGGCTAACAACAATCAAAATAATCCGACATTCTAAAAACATTCATTATAAAATTAATTAAAGGAGGGTGTGAGGCCTAGGGTGGTGAGAGGTGTGGCTCAGGAAAACAGGAGGAAATCTGATTGCCACAGAAGTCAGCGCTTTCAACCAGCGCAGAGACAAGAGAGGAGGAGTGCCAAAGAAGTGTCATCTGTGGCAATTGGGTTTTCTTCCTCTGTCCATTGGGGCAGATCTGGGGGTGAGAGATGAAACCGTAAGCCTTTATCTCTGATGCCATTCTCCAAGAGATCTTGTGAGAAATCCAGTGGCTCACCAGAAAACTTTGGGCAGGGAAACTCCACACTCCTGTGGGAAGCCAGTAAGCTAACCAGTACTCCTCATGGGGGTGTGTGTGTGTAGGATTTGGCCCAAGAGCCTTCCAGAGTCACCTTAGGTTGTTTTATAGAATATTTTTGGTCTCTTATTTTCTGCAGTTGCCAAATGGTCTTAATGTGTCCATCCAGATTCTGATGCTTCCCTCTGTCCTGTTTTCCTCTCCAGGCACAAACCATGAATTACGTTGGGCAGTTAGCAGGCCAAGTCTTTGTGACTGTGAAGGAGCTCTATAAAGGATTAAATCCCGCCACGCTGTCTGGGTGCATAGATGTCATCGTTGTCCGCCAGCCTGATGGGAACCTCCACTGTTCGCCTTTCCACGTGCGCTTTGGAAAGATGGGAGTTCTGCGTTCGAAGGAAAAAGTGGTAGGGGGACAGAAGATGTCTTGACATCCTTTTTGTTTTGTCAGTAGCTCCTTCTTCACACAATATATTGTGCTGGGGGCAGGGATGTTTTCATCCTATGCACTTTCAGGACCACACCTGATGATACATTGCATGCACAGTGATGTGTGTTAGTGGTTACTAGAACCACTTCAGCTCAGGCCCCATGACAGCTCCCAGTGGGCCTTGCTGGCTGAGCGCTGGAAGATGTTGTCTCAGCAAAGGCCCAGAGTCATTTGAAAACTTAAGAAGGCCAGTCAAGGTCTTCTCTTCCAGTGGCTTCCCCCAGCCCACCAGGAGGGTTGGCTGAAGCCCTTCAAGGGCACATATAACATACTCCTGCAGGACTGTGGATCAGGAGAAGCTGTAGGAGAGTCACCACCAGAGTTGAGGCATGATGGAAGAGCCATGCCCTTAGGCTGGGGTAATGTAGAAGGTGGTGCTCAGTATGGTGACTTGTGAGTCATCTGAGTTTGAGTCCTTCTCATGGAGACACTAAGATGTAGGTGCAGAGACAGTGCAGTGCATATATCTGTAGCTGTGGGGTCCCTGTTCCAGACTGGGATAGCAGCTTCCTTTCTGGGCAAATGGTCGCTTTGACCGGGGTGGGGGACATTTCCATCAAGAAGTGTTAGATCCTCCTCCCCAATCTTCCTCACACTGCAGTCCCAGTCTCAAATTTCCACCCCCAGCTGCCATGGTAAAAAGGAAAGCACAGGCAAATGTCATTGTGCAAGTTAATGTATCATCTGCTTTGGCCCTCTGGGCAGATCTGTGATGCATGTTCTGGACTCCCCAGAAAAGAACTATGGGAACTAGAATTTTGTGTCCTCAGCACTTTCACCAAACAACAAAACCCAGGGAGGTGGTAATTATTGTGTGTCAGATGGATTGTTTGCTCACAGATTGGGTTTTTGTTTTTTGTTTTATCACTGGTAAGGCCACTGTTTATTTACAATACTGAGCCTATCAATGGACAACATATCACCTTAAGCACTTTTATATTTTTAATAGGGATTCGGTGGGCTTAAGCTTATCTCTTTCGCTGTTGAAAATGTCACTTAAAATTGCTTATTCGGAGTTCAGTGGCTCCTGGGACCAGGAAGCTGGTTGATGCTTAACTTTCGTTAGATCAGGCACACGCCACTGTGAGGTGTTGCATATGAAGATCACCTGAGAAGTTCCCTGCTTCAAATTGTACCCTAGCTATGAACTTGCTAGATAGATGTCCTTTGACAAACCTCTATTTTCTCCCTCTCAGCACCTGCCCCCCCCAAAAACCATGAAATATGGGGATAATAGTACTGATGTCCCTTACAGGGCTGCTGTAAAGGGTTGCGAGATAATGTGAAGTACTTTCATCACTTGAAAAACCTTATATAAATGTTAACTAGGATGATGTGAATTAGCCCTTTTCACAGATATAAGAGAATGTTCATTCACACGCTAACTCTTCAGTGCTCTGCAGTGAAATTATACGTTTGTTCAAAAGTCTTTTGCCCTCCCTAGGTTGACATAGAAATCAATGGAGAATCTGTGGATTTGCATATGAAATTAGGGGACAACGGAGAAGCATTTTTTGTAGAGGAAACTGGTGATGACCAGGTAAGATGAAGCTCCACTTCCCAAACATCTTTCGTTTCTGATAAATTATGGTTACAGCGCAACATCTGTAGTGGATCGTCAGACCCCAAGACTGCTATGCCTTTAAGAGATCCATTATAGGGAGAAGGCTGCTAGACCTGATTTCATTTGCAGATCTCTATTTCTTGCACCTTTCAAGACTTGATTTACACACAGTGACAGATGGAGGAAGAGGGTGGATGGCAAAACCTAAAGGCCACTTCACATGACCCCATTATTTCTGTAGTGATTCCATTTGTTGCTGTTTGCATGTAGCTGTCATTAAATGGAACGTTTCCCCATCTGATTGTTTCTTCCTCACCTGCTGGCAGTATTCATTGGCAGAGGAAAACTTGGATATTGTGAGACTGCTGGCTGTATAATTGATGGTTACCTGTTTGTGTGAACTGGCTGTTTTTGGTAGCAAGGCATTCATTGGCTTAGCTGATTTGCCTAAAGCCAAGGTGATTGGATTTCCATTACTTTCCTGATCTGTGCCTCTGAGCATGCTTTCCCCAAAAGGAAAAAATAAAATAAAAAATCAAGCAGGGCTTCCATGTTCCTGCTGCAGAACTAGTCAGTGCAAGAGTATATAGCTTAGTCCCTCTGCACAGAGGAAGGAACCAGTTCCAGGAAGGGGAGCCCATTCTGGCACGTGGGACAGCTCTTGACAGTTCCATAGCACGTATCTTGCATTGATTTCATGATTGATGTTGCTATCTTATATATACTTATTTAGTCCAAAGGGAAGCACTTCCATAAAAGCATTGTGAGAAAGGATTCAGCTACATTAGAAAAAAACGAACAAAAAAACCCAATGATTTGAATGTGTTATAAAAATGCAGCACCAGTTGGCACCAGAGAGCACAAAACTTTTCAATAGTGTTTTTACATAGGTTTCCCCCCCTTTTGTTACAACAATTTAATTTCTAACTTTTTTATAGCGTTTCCCACCCCCTACATGTAGATCCACCCAAATAGCCTAAATGAAGCCTTATGCTTTGTAAAATTTGAAAGAGCTGCAAGGTATTTACAAAAGCTTAACTTATGTGAAGCTTGAGGTACATTTTGGGGCATATGTGTGTGTGTGATGAAGGGATAGATTAATCTTCACAAATGTCAATGGAAATGAAATAAAGAATATCAAGGGGAATAAGACGCTGTTTTGTCTCCTCCCTCTTTTTTCTAGGAAGCAATTCCGTACCACTTGGCTACATCTCCCATTCTTACGGAGGGAACAGCCCTCATGGAGTTACAGCTGAAGAGAAACTCTGTGGACAGGATAAGAAACATGGACACTGGAAGCAGTTCACAGCTACCAAACTCTGTTTCTTCATCCGCTGTTGAGCCCACTTCTAGTTGTTCTGTGAAGAAAAGGAGGAAACGTAGAAGGAGATCTGCCCACAAAATAGACACTTCAAAAAGAGATGAAAATGACGATACCACTGAAGATGAAAACATGTTCCCTATAGAAATCAGTTCCGACGAAGAAAATGAGCTTTTAGACAATACAAGGTATTGATCCTGCTTAAACTCGGAGAAGCGATTTATTCAGAGGCATTAATGTTCTTTAGGCAAATACCTATGAAAAGACGTCGTGTGGATTTCCTGCAGCATGAGAATGATTGGATACATATGGATTTTATTCTGGACAAAGTTTTCTCATATTGCACAAAGTTCCTATATGCATACTTGCTCCAAAGAGTCAGCGGATTTAAAAGAGAACTGAATTCACTTTAGGAAGTAGAAAAAGTTTTCATCATGAGTTCCTGGCCCAGGGGGTTAAGGAAATTTAAGGAACCGCTAATTTCTGACCGCTAGAGTTGTGTTTTTTGTTTTGTTTTCCAACTTGCGCTTCTTATCAGAAGCATCTGGATTTCCAGTCATTTTGAGATGACGTTTGAGCATAACAGTTCTTAGAGAAGGGAAGTAGTTTTCTCCTTGCCAGTGTTGCAATGCTATTCTAGCTCTGAACGAGAGGTTGTTGGTTTTTTTTAAAAAAACACACACACACACAAAAACAAAACTAAACCTCTTTTCCTCTCTTTGTTCGTTTATACTCAGAACATCTGCCTCTGATCTTTGTAGAGATGAAGTGCTTGAGATAAATACAACTTCAATCAGTGTGCTCCCTCACCACCATTCGGATGGAGAATGGTCCCCTTCACCAAGGTACGGTATATGTTAACTGGAGTACCTCAGGTAGTCTTCTGTGCTAAGTGCCTTCGTCCAGCAAGTTCAGACACTGTGCAGCAGTTGAAGGGAGTTGAGCTCCTCCCACACTTGTAACATTCATGAAATGATTGTATATTTCTGGGCTCCGCATATGCACACCCATAATTAGGATAATCAAGCATTCCAGGTTTCATCCAGACGTTGAGCTGGTTTGTGCCCATAACACTAAGCCAAACCATGGCTTAGCATGAATGTGAGGGTTCCTAGAGAGAACACTGTCTTCCTTTCCTGGTCCTCCTGCTGCCGTAACTTCATTCATCCTTGGTTTGGCTTGGTATGTCATCTTGAACTGCCTTTAGCCAGAGTTGAGCTTGGTACTATGTGCAAGCCAACTCATTGAGTGCTCAGCTACCTGTTACACGTGAGTGTGTGTAAACCACTTCTTCATTTCAAAGCACAGGAAGAGGAGTAGATTTGGAGTAGAGTTTCAGGGTATGTGATGTTTAGTGTGAGGCTGAACCTTCGGAAAACTTGTTGATCTTAATTATCCATTATTAGTTGCGACTGAACATTCTGCGGCACAGCAGTAGTCCTGATAGGATCATGTTGATGGGAACAAAATTAGTTTAACTCCTACATACTGGTTTTACGATTCAATGAGGCAGCTACATGAATGCAAGTGGAACATCTCTGTTGCTGGTAATGGAAGAGTAAAGAACCTCACATGATTACAGAGGTCTGCCTTCCATAAGCACCGGGTACATGTGATACTTCTGATTTTTGATCGCATTATATGTGGAAGGGTCCTTAGTCATAATATAGGATCCTTTTACGGGGATAGTTAGGTCGTGTTTCTTGCGGACCACTCTGATTTGGGGGCAAAATCATACAGATGTAGGGTTGTTTTTTAAAAAGCATGGAAAGGTATTATACTTTCTTTGTCCATTTCAAAATAATGTTCTTATAACTAAAAACACCTTTTAGTGATCTCATGCTTAATCCAGTTGCTAGAGAAAGGTTAAACGGCAGTGGAGTATGTCTGTGCAACACACATATTTTAGATAACATTTCTGCCTGTTTCCTCTGATGAGATCAGTTTGTACTCTTCTCCCTCAAATTCGCACTTGTTGCACCAGAAGAGGCCAGGGTGGATCACTGTTTTGCATATGTTATTATAATGGTGGCTGTCATATTTGCAAATGATTGCAACCTTTTGTGTGCTGTAGTCTGGTGTCTCTCTGAACGGTACACTGACTTACTGTACATTTGCTTATAGTGATTCCGGATCTTGTCGCTTAGAAACTCAGGTCTCTTTAAGCTGAGTTCCTTGTTTTCAAGCGGGCGGGGATGTCACTGTGTGTCCCATCAGCATGTGTTGATTGCAGCGTATTGTGGAATAACGATGCCTGTTTTTTCCCTTCCTTTTACTACACTTCACACTGTCCAGTAAGCCCAGAACTTGCCCAGGGAAGTCCTCTCATCTTACTGTTCCAGCAGATGGAGGCTTATCTAGTTCTTGCCCTCAGCAGTCTTCTCACTATCCTGCTACAGACAGGTAGAACAGCAACTCTCCGCAAAGCTCTCCTTTGGTTTGTTGGAATGCTGATTAACCCTTTTAACCCTTTTAAACAGTTTTGCAGCCTTCCTCAGACTTACCAAACTACTCCTTATTACTAACACAGTTGCTTGGCAGGAAACTGGGGTTAGCAATTAGGGTTTTCGTTTCACTTTATGTTGCCACTGTATTAATGACGCAGAAACTGCAGACCTCTGGCCAAAAATTGGGCTGGTTATCATCTGCAGTTCAGTCCTTTGTTATTTCTCCAGCTCCTGTACATTTCTCCTCCTCTTCCACTTCCTTTTCCCTTATTTTTGTTGAGCTGCCTGCATTTCCTCAGGGTCCTTCACTGCCAAGCCCTTAGGCTACTGTCTTATCCAACACTAGGTCCCCTTTGGTCAACCCAGCTCGAAGGCAGGTAGTTTCCTCATGGTACAACACAGGTGTACATTGCCAATGCTCTTTTGTAGGCACAGGGGCTCTGATGCACCTTTGGAGCTCCCTTGACCACAAGAGCTTCCTCATTACTTCAGTGAGAGGGGAAAGCTCCACATATGCAGGTGATATGAGCACAGAACCATCCATTGCCGACTAAGCACATGTTGTCCTCTCGATCAGGGCAAGAAAGTTGCAAGAACCAGAATATGAGATAGATGTTTATAGGTAAAGGGACCCTTGACCATTAGGTCCAGTCGTGACTGACTCTGGGGTTGTGGCGCTCATCTTGCTTTATTGGCCAAGGGAGCCGGCGTACAGCTTCCGGGTCATGTGGCCAGCATGACTAAGCCGCTTCTGGCGAACCAGAGCAGCGCACGGAAACGCCGTTTACCTTCCCGCTGGAGCGGTACCTATTTATCTACTTGCACTTTGACGTTCTTTCGAGCTGCTAGGTTGGCAGGAGCAGGGACCGAACAACGGGAGCTCACCCCGTCGCGGGGATTCAAACCGCTGACCTTCTGATCGGCAAGTCCTAGGCTCTGTGGTTTAACCCACAGCGCCACCTGCATCCCTACATTTTTAGGGACACCTAATTTCAAATCTATTAAAGACGTTTTTAGGGACACCTAATTTCAAATCTCTCTTAAACAGCAGGGAGTTTGGGCATTTTAAAATAGCCCGATGGTTTGCTTGTTTGTTTAAAAAATCCACGTTCGTACTTCCTGTCGAAAGTTAATATGTTGAAATATATATTTGTTCCCACAGACAAATTGCGGTGAATAAATATATCGTTTGCTGAAAAAAGAGAGAGCAGGCTCTTGAGTTATAGAACAACTGTGCTTTCTTTTCAAAGCAAGTTGTGTTTCAAAGTGGTTCGTGTTTGCGCTGGGGAAGACTGAAGCGAAATCCCCAAAGGATGCACTGCGATACAAAATGTTGTTATAGTTTAAAAGAAACAAACAAGGGGAGAATTATGTTGGTGGAAGACACAGTGATGATGGCAACCCGCTGGTCACTCTTCCTTTCACAGTGCTAGCGGAGGAAGCGCCTGCATATATATTTTTACCATGCTTTCATGTACTGAGGGAAAATCAGCAGCATTTAGCATCTTCTAGTACTTTCTAAGTAAAGGAGAAGAACAGGACGTATGACTGGGTGCAGGACCCATGTTTCTATATATGCTAGGAATTAGCAACTAGGACAGGAGTGAGGGAACGTGCGGCCCTCCAGATATTGAGGATTAGACCTCCCATCATCCTTGGTGTCTGGGACTGATGGGAGCTGAATTTCAACAACATCCGGGGGCACACAGCTTCCCCAGCCCCCTCCCCCGAACTAGAGGCTCTTGAGCAATGCCAGCCCTGTTTCCTCAGTAATCTTTTGAAGCAAGAGATGTATGCAGAGGGTGTGGTTACAACAGGCAACAGGACTTGCTGGCAACCAGGTGACGTGGGTTTTTGGGAAGGTTTTGAATTAGGGTGAGTTGCACAGGGTGATTTGCATTGACAAATGTTCTGATCCCCTAGTGAGTCGATCTAATTTTGCATGTTTATTTGACTCGCATTCAGTAAACAAAGCTTGCCATGCCCTCCTACCAGATGTCAAAGAGACAAATAACTTTTAGAAGACATCTGAAGGCAGCCCTGTTTAGGGAAGCTTTTAACGTTTAATAGGTTATTGTATTTTAGTGTTTTGTTGGAAGCCGCCCAGAGTGGCTGGGGAAACCCAGCCAGATGGGCGGGGTGTAAATAATAAATTATTATTATTATTATTCACGGCACAGCGTTTTCAGCTGGCATCCATGTTTGTCGTTCCTGATGAACCTCTGTAATAAGATTTTTGTGGATATGGACAAATGAAGCAGAAGAAAATGCTTCTCTCCACTTCGTTGCTGGCAGTCTACTTTGGGGGGGGCAGTGGGGGGGGAGCAAGGCTTGCCCCTCCATCTTTCATTCCCTCTTGAAAGTTGTCCTCACATATTGCTAGCAACTGACCTATATGCTTTTTGAACTGAGGGAAATCTATAGTCAACTCTGAATGAAATTCCATTAATTATTGGGCTTCCCCTTTGACTTGGTGGGTCCTTTAGCATTTATAGGTTCATAATGTCCTATCTGGACAGTCTGTTTTGCTTGTTTTTCCTTTTTCACTGTCTCTTGTTTAGAAGATAACACTGTATTTCCTGTTTATGTGATGTTGCAAAATTGCCAGGCGTAGCCTGAGATCCTTTAAATTTGCCAGAAAGTCTGCAGAAAATACAGCCACCCTTTTAGAGAAGGTGACATTTAAGCAGTGCCTGTTGGCAATGTATACATTCTGGATATAAATTTTCCCTATCTATCTCTATCATCTATCTATCTATCATCTGTCTATCATTTACCATCGTCTAAAGATGTTTTTATTTAACAATATGTACATACATGTTGCTTGCTTGTAATTGCAACCTCTACAAGCAAAACAGAGACATTAAAATTGTCAGTGAAATATTTTTTGAAAAAATAATAAAATTTATAATAAGCTAAAAAGAGATTAAAACACACAATGGCTGCTACATTCCTGGATAACCTTGCCTGAACTTAGCAGGAACCAAGAAGAGCGCAGTGAAAGTTCCTGTCTGAAGTTGAGTGGGTGTATTTGGGGTAAATCGATCCCTCAAATAAACAGGTTCCAAGCTATTAGGAGCTTTATATTAATAGTGATACCTTGAACTTGACGCAGTAGTTAATGCATAACCAGTGCAGGTTTCTGAGCAGACATATGCTGACAGGGTTTCACTCCTGTCAGCATCCATGAAACAGCATTCAGCACTAACCGTAGTTTCCATACTAAGAGCAAGGGAAGCTCCACATGGAGTGCATTGCAGTAACCCAGTCTTGAAGTCACCACGGCCTGAACTACTACTCCTGTGCATTTCACACACATTTACTTGGGAATACCAGAGTCATTGTGAATTGAATCCTGAAGCTGGAATGGGTGTGGTGAGCCGGGAGGTGCATTGTCAAGGTGTGTCGAGGAGCTTAGTTTGAGGAACAGTTCCAGCCTTTAAGGCTTATTTTGGGTCTGCTCAGCTGGATGCCAAAATACATTAGAGAAGAACAGACTGCCAGCATCCAGTTTGCTGGCTCATAAGCCCTCCACACCCCGATGCTTCCAGATTTCTGCAGTTCCAATGAAAACGTAATCTAAGATCACACAGAACTAGTGGGAGTCCTGGTGCTGTCCTTCTCCACACAGTCTAAATGTGTTTGGTTTTTTCCCGCCTGGGGAACCTGCTTTCTGTCAAACTCAAATTGTAAGCTCTTTGAAGCGTTATTCGTTGCAGGACAACTTTTAAGAAAGGTATGATGTTTTTCTAGGGGATTGCTAATACAGTACAGCACAAATTATGATCTAATGCGTTTTCACCTGGCATAATGCATTTTCTTTTTCACCCTGTCCATAATGTAGAAGTGTATTAGTACAGAGAGTTAAGTGCTCAGTTAAACGCTTAAGGCTATTAATTATTTTTTTAAAAATAGTTCCTGTTCTAGTAATCCAAGAGATGCCATTTCTCTTTTAACACGATAACAGTTCATCTGGGCTTTGGCTTTAGAAAGGGATTGGCAACGTAGTCCAGACCCACCTGCAGTAGGCTTTCCAGATGCCCACGGGGACCTCCCCCCCCCCCCACTATTTCCCAAAATTAGGCTGGAAGGAGCATTCTGCTGCAATGAACAGAATAGGTTGTGGCATTTGTATCTCTGTGTGTGGTGCCCACCGGTTGCTCCAGATTGCAAATGTGTCCACAAGACCAAAAAGGGTTGCAGTTTCCTAGCTTAAAAAGGCAGTTTTGTAGAACTTCTCCTTAATAGTCCCAGAACCGAATTATTCATGTCTTCTTGATGACTTATGACGCACGTCTTACATTTAGTGTGTTGGTGGTGTGAACTCAAGTTTAGTTTGCTCAATATTAGGTGGGTGCATTAAGTCAGAATTGGGCAACATCAGAATGCTTTTGGGTACCAGGGGGACCAAGAACCTGGGATTTTTTCAGCCTCATGTATCATTTTTATATATGTAGTTGTTTGGACAAACTAGTTTGTTGTATCCTAAAGTTCTTCACTAGCTGAGCTATTGTATCCCCCTCCCCCCATTAAGTAAGAAAACAGATCGTTCCTCTTGTTTTGTGTAAGCACATCCATAGATTCAAGTTTCAAATATTTACATCCTGATCCTTTGGGATCAGCATACTATTTTTCTGGATCAGGACATGTTTGCACAAAAATGTTTGTGCAGGGAGGTGGGGCCATGGGTCAAAGGCTGCCTGTGTAACAGCCTACACAGATTTGACACTGCATACCTGGTGTGTGTGTGTGTGTGTGTGTGTGTGTGTGAATGTGTGCTTGAGGGAGAACTGAATCAATGCACCAGTTCCTTCCCCCTTCCTTCCTTCCCATCAGTTTGTCAGTGCTGCCGCTATGCATTAAAACGTTACTTGCATAAATGGATTTTTATTCCATCCTTTGTTTTCCAAGGCAACCGTTTTGTCCACAATCAGATTAGTGGTTCATGTGACCTGTCCATTTAGGGCTGATTCAGGCATTTCCATGTCGCAGGGCTATTCTGTGTCTCCCCATGGAAGAGAATGCACTGAGTGAATTCATGCTATAGGGGCTAACTCATTCTGTCCCAGGATATCCTTGGGTACCCTTTTACTTTGGACACCTGAGGTCTAGAATTCTAGGAATCACCTTGTTTTTGGCATTATAAGTTGCTCTAAACTCTTTTTAATATTGTGTTTTAATGTTGTGTATCCCACCCTGGGGACCTTAGGGTCAAGGGTGGGTTGTCAACCATTGTCATCATCATCATCATCATCTTTTTTTTTTATATATATATAAAATTTTTATTAAAGGTTTTTTCTTATAACAACAAAAACAAAGCATAACAATACAGTAAACATAACAAACAAACATAAAATAACGAGTATAATTTCCAATCTTATTTTCTTATACCTTACTTTCCCGACTTCCTCATGCTTCCCCTTTCTGCATTCCAATTTCTAATCCATTATTCAGCAAATCTTCTCATATTTTAATTTAGTTTAATCTTATTTATTCTCCTTATCTTAACCATTACCGCTAGCAACCATTTATTTCACTAATCCAACATCATTTTAACCTTCAGTAATTTTGCAATATTTCTTTAAATAGTCCTTAAATTTTTTCCATTCTTCTTCCGCTGCTTCTCTTCCCTGGTTTCGGATTCTGCTCGTCATCTCTGCTAGGCCCATGTAGTCAATCACCTTCATCTGCCAATCATCATCATCATCATCACCACCACCAACATCTCCTGTTGCCTTTTTTTCATGGTATCGGAACCCTTGTGTATGGCCAGCCACATTTGCACATTACCTGTTCACAAAACGTGGCTTTCCTGGGGTTTCAGAATACTAACATAGATTAACATTTATTGACTTTTCTCTGCAAAAGAAAGCTATGGGAGTGTATTTGTGTGCTGGCAAACTACTGATTTATGTTACTAAGCTTTAAACCCTAAATAAACTTTCTTGGGAGTATACATCCCATTGGAAGCTAGTGGGATTCAACCCCTTCCCCCTGCAATAAATGTGCTTAGGGTTGCTTGAATATTTATTTTGCATTCATAGACCCACTAAGTACTTTGCAAGCAGCTTTTATATTGCTAGGGTTTTGAGTCTCACAAATTACTTTGCATGTAACTTTAAAACCTTGTGCTTTCGGCTGCTTATTGAACTGGGCTCATACTGCATTTTAAGTCTGAAATGCATTCAGCATGTTTCAGTTCAGATTGCCACTAACAATAAAGGATCTCAAATTGCCCTGAGGTTGTGCTTACGTTTATTGTTGTTTAATGCATGTCTTCTCTCATTTCCTCCCCACTTCTTTCTGCAGTCCTTCAGGTTCACGGCCCCCAACGCCTAAAAGTGATTCCGAGTTAGTCAATAAATCTTTGGAAAGGGGCGTCCAGAAGAATAATCCACAAATGCATTGGGACTGGGGCGAACTACCTCAAGCCACAAAGGTATGAGGGGAAACATCCTCCGGAATATTTTCAAATGCCTATGATAAAATAGCTTCAATCTTCTTCTGTTTTTGGAGCTGACTGTCTTAAGGTAACAGAGAACTAACTAACAAATATATTTTAAAGGAGGGTGAAGTCATAACACCAAAACAAAACTTATTGCTATGTGCACAATCATTGAGATAGGATGATTCCCTGTTCTCCTCTGGTGTGGCTTCAAAAAGTTTTAAACTAACTTTAGTTTGTCATTGCATCCGATTTATATTTTATTCATTTGCAAAAATAAAAAATGTACCGCTGTTCATTAAAAAAAACCAGACATCAGAGCGGATCACAGCAATAATATATAAAACCACACATTAAAAACCATGTTTAAGTTTAAAATTGGAGATCATCTAACTTTTACAGAAGGATAATCTCTTAATGGCCAGCAGGTGCTTCTTGGCATAGGTTTGTTTTAACATTTAAACAGGCGTTTAAATGTTAAAACAGAAGGTGCCTGCTGAACAGCTCATTCCATGGGCTTGGTTTCTTGTTGTGAGAAAAGTCTCTCCAACTCAAGGGACAGCCAACCAACCAAGGTGTTCTATGGGATGTGTGTGTGTGTGTGTGTGTGTGTGTGTGTGTGTGTGTGGAACTCCCAGGTGGTCTTCCATCCAGGCACTGCCCAGGTTCATGCCATCTTAGCTTCAGCAAGATGGCTGCATCATGTGCCCTCCGACTGTATGGGATAGCTCAGTTCGTAGAGCATGAGATTCTTTATCTCAGGGTTCATGGGTTCGAACCTCACACAGGGCAAAAAAAGACTCCTGCATTGCAGAGGGTTGGCCTAGATGACCCTCGCGGTCCTTTCTAACTCTACAGTTCTGTGACTTTGTGACTGTGCCCTGGGAAAGTGGTTTCCATAGACACAACTTTCAGACTGGTACCCTGATCAGAAAGTAAAGATTGGCTGCTTCTCCTTTTTTTGAGCATGTGCTCGGCTGCAAACCCAGGGTTGCTGCTGGTATTTATTATTACATGGCAGGACAATTACTTAGGTTTTGGTGTGAATGCAGTGCTTGCATTTCGCAGCATCTTGTTTCTTCTTAATCAAGGAAGCGTTGTTAAACAGGTGTGTATCCTCTTTTCAGTCTGCTATTCCACTCAGGCTAAAAGAATCCAGCTCTGCGGTGAATGTGAATCCTTCTGAAAGCACTCACTTTCGAGTCATTCAAAACGACGTTCTGGAGGATCTTCAGAGTAGTACTCCCTTACCTGCCGTTGAACAGGCGGATGTTGTGCTGACTCTGGAAGAACCTGAGCTTCAAGAAGGAATACCTGAGATAAATGAGCCAAATGTAGACATGTTAGGGGCAGCTGCACCTCCACTCCCTGCAAATGAAGACGTCAAGCAGGCTATGGCTTGTTTGGCACAGCCAATAAGCGGCAAAACCGATTCTCCCTCCAGGAAAAAAGGTAAAAGCTGCTTGTACGATTGCTTCTGGTTTTGAACCCAGGCACTGGAAAAGTTTAAGCAGTTTCTTAAGAGAAAAACTAATTGTGCCTGGTTGTTGTTTTTTTAAAAAACGAGATAGTGGGAATGAAAGGAAGAAAGAAGTTTGCCTTTTGTATAAGCAGCAGTGGAACTTAATTTGCAAAGAGGTGTTTGACTGAGAGACCGAGGAAGAAAGGGAAATGTCTTCCTTAGATGGATCCAAATTTGCAAGCCTAGAGGGGATAGGGAGCAAGGAGAGGGGGGTGGAAGGGAGGAAAACTTCTTTCTGAATTCCTCCCAGCGCCCCGAAACACACTGGCTGAATTGGCTGTTGCAGCGGAAGATGCACAAAATGTCCCGAGAAACTGTCATATTCCCTTGAGCTTCTTTGGAGATTTTGTCAAAGGTTTTGTCACAGGTTCCAGAGTAGTTGTTAACTATGTGCAGTCAGTCAGAAGCAAGCCTTGTTAAATTTACCAGGGCTTGCTCCCCGACAAGCAGAGTTGGAGGCCAGTTTGAAGGTGGTCCTGGGGTCACCAGCCCCTTTCTACCTTGCTTCCCAAAACTGACCTCTGAATTTCACTTTGGGCGAAATTCAGCGGAAGTTCCAAAAATGGAAGAAGGGCAAGCTTTGGTTGCGGGAATGTTCCAGTAAGTTTCCATCACTTAAGTATCAGGTGCTAGAGGAGGAGTCCGTTGGTGGAAAGTCAGGCTCTGTACCTCAAAAGGGGGAAGTGAAGAGACTCAGCGGAAGAAATCTTGGCGGAAGAAATGCTTGGAGATCCCTTGTTTAGCTTGTTGTGGGAACTCGAAGCATTTCACCTTCCAGACAGCTTTCTCAGGCTCTTACGTAGTTGTGTGTCTTGCGTAAGTTCATTTGTTTACAGCTGACTGAAAGCGAAAGATCTCTCCTTCTCACAGGCATGCAACAGGATACAGACAAGTTTCCTCTTTTTAAGCATTTGGGTTGTGGGTTTTTTGTGCTGCTCGCAAGCGGGATAGCTAGAATCCCAGCCTCCCTGGAAATCAGTGGGAGGTTTCCTATTCTCTCTAGGGTTCTCCTCTCTCTTCAAGCAGAAATAATTATGATTGCTTGCTCTCTAATGTTCTGGGTGGGTCCCCCCAATACTGGAAGCTATTTAGCTTTTATGTCAATGGGGCACACTTCCCCACTCCATAGCTGCATCCCCCCCCCGACTTCAAGAACATAATAAAGAGCCCTTCTGGATCAGACCAAAGGCTGGCATCCTGTTCTCCAGTGGCCAAACATAGGTGCTTATGGGATGGCCTCACATGGGACCAGAGAACAACAGCCCTCACGTTAATTCTAAGAGCATTCTGAACCAGTTTGCATGTCAATCCAAGCCAAGCTGTGACTGTGCAAATGACCAAATGGGTGCGGATGCAAAGCAAAGGCTGGGGTTTAGTGCTCTTTGTTTGAAATTACAAATTTTGCACCTGCTTTTGTTGTCTTTCCCCTGCAGCATTGCCCTCTCATTCTATATTATGTTCTATCAGGAAGGGGTAACTCACGTGCTCCTTCCTAAACCAAGACAAAACCCTATGGCCAAGGCAGCTTTGATGGAGATGAGGGTCATTAGTTGCTACCATGAGAATTAGATATTTTGCCAGTGGACCGACTGTACATCCTCAAACAAACAAACAAACAAACACACACACACACACACACACCAGGCAAGCAGAATCTGTGGCTTCCTCTGGAGGAGAGAAATGAGTGTTCAAATCGAGTGCTTTCTATTAATACCGTGGTTTTTTTTTGCCTTTCACAGATAAGCGTAGCCGACATCTTGGTGCTGACGGTGTTTATTTAGATGACATCACAGATATGGAGCCAGAGGTTGCTGCACTCTATTTTCCTAAAAAGTACGCATGGTATTAATTAGCACTTACAATGCATCCGTCTGATTCAACAGACCACAATGGTGTGCATGGATCAAGAAGCAGTTTCCTAATGGTTGCAGCAATGTTAGTGGAGCTTATATTCTCCAGTAATGGTGAATTATTCATTCACTTTCCCCACAGTATTCTTCAGGGGTTGTTTAGGAAATCAGATTCTGCCGGATAATTTGTGCCCACTGGAAGTATTGGACTGTGACTTCCATTGTCCCTGGTCATTGGCCATTCTTTCTGAAGCAGATGGAAATTATAATACTAAATGTATGGAGGGCACCAGGCTGAGAAAGAACATACTAAACCCTGCCTTGGGCTCACATGCTCTCCCCTCCTCCTCTGATGTGGAGGAATTCAGAAGCTTTTGCTTTCATATTAGATTGAGCACAGCTTATTATGATGGCCCAAGCTAGACAAAATGTGGTAAACTATAGTTTGTTGAAACAAGCCGCCTTCAAGGCATAGTTTATGAAGCTGGTGTGTTTTAAACTAACCGTACCTAAGATTCCCCACAGTTTAGGGTTCAGATGACACAATTAGGACAGACCTGAACATGCCTTCTCACCTTCATGAGGAAGGAGTGAGAACTTTGGGGACGGTCAAAGGGTAGTGGTGGCAAAAGGTGGAGTGAGGATTCTGCCATGCATTTTTTTAAAAAAAGGCCTTGGCGTTCCTTAAAATGATGGAATGTGATGATGCACCTTTATTCCCATGAACACTGTACAGGCAAAAAGATAAATCGTTCAATTTGGGCAACTTTTGTGTTTGCTTTGTTTTGAATTTTGGTAGTCTTGAGGGGTGGAAAGAATTTACACATGCCACTGAGTCCCTACCCTGACCACTGCAAATTCTTCTAAACCCTCAGCCTTTTGAGATTTCACCAAGCAATTATCCACACACCTTTAAGCCTAACCGGTGCCTTCTGCCGCCAACACACTTAAAATGAAAGCTGAGGTTTTCAGGATATCCGCATGCAAAATTCCGCGCTTGAGCAGAGCTTTCACAGAGTTTGGTACGCTTGATACCAACTTTGCTTAAAATCCTAAATCCTCTTATCTGGGAGAGAAAGCTCCATTTATCTCAATGGGACTTACTTCTGAGTAGATACATATATATATATCCAGCTGCCCCATGTTTCTGTTTTTAATTGTTAATACCTTTTAAAAACAGCGAACAGAAGTAACTGAAATATAAATAGAAGTAGTAATCATGAAGACAGCTGTCTGTGCATAAATAAACATACTTATCACACCTTCAAATTAACCTCTCCAGCCATCAAGGCTAGAAATGTAGTTTGGTTGTGTTTTTTTTTAAAGAGTGCTGATAGCTGATGGTCCACAGTAAGAGTCTCAGGGGTGCAGGAGACAGCTCGTGTCTGAGTCCTGATAAGTGAGAACAAGCCTGGAAGCAATGTAAAAAAAAACCAACCACAATTCTGTCAGTCAAGTACATTTTTATGAAGTTCCTGTGCTCGGAAGCTTTAAGCATCCGGCGAGTTTGGGGAGCCTGTTGGGCTCCAGCTCCCATTACTCCCTGACCATTAGGCCATGCTGTCTGTGGCTTAGGGAAGCTGCAGACCAACAAATGTCTTCAGGCCACAGGTGTCCCATCCTGGCTGTGAGAGATAACTTAGTGCACAGGCCGATGCAGTGCCAGCACCAAGGGAGTACAATTCAAGATTGGGCATGTAAGAGCTTGTATGGGTGCTGGAGACAGCTAAGCCAGTCTTCTCTTCTCAGTGATGAACCTGCCGCCCAGTCGAAGGTTGCGAGTGAAAATGCACCCCGCTCAGCGAACCAGTCCCCTCAGACAGTCGGAAGCTCAGGTATCGATAGCGGCATTGAGAGCACCTCAGATGGAATAAGGGACCTGCCGTCCATTGCTATCTCACTTTGCGGCGGACTTAGTGAGAACAAAGAAATATCTAAAGGTATGCAGAGAGCATCTGTGCTTCTATTTTTTATACTACCTCTTCGTTTTAGTACTCGGCTCCTCTTCTGGAAAACTAAACAGTGACCTCTTGTGGGTGTCGTACAGCAAGGCATGATGGAACTTTTGGCTGCGAACCCACTGAACTTCAAATCAACACAGATCCCCCCCTTCAAAGAATTCTGGGCATTGTTGTTTGACCCTCACACTGTTCCCAGAAACCCTTAGCAAACTACAATGCCCAGAATTCTTTGAGGGAAAGGATGCTCTTTGAAGGTGTACACAGCCACCACATCACAATGAATATTTGTTCCGCAGTTAGGAACACAGAAACTTGCCTTGCGCTGAGTCAGGCCATTGTCTACATCAGCGTTTTCCAAACTTGGGTCTCCAGCTGTTTTTGGACTACAACTCCCATCATCCCTAGCTAGTATGACCAGTGGTCATGGATGATGGGAACTGTAGTCCAAAAAAGCGGCTGGAGACCCAAGTTTGGGAAAAGCTGGTCTACCCTAAAGGGATGCGGGTGGTGCAGGGACGCGGGTGGCGCTGTGGGTTAAACCACAGAGCCTAGGACTTGCCGATCAGAAGGTCGTCGGTTCGAATCCCCATGATGGGGTAAGCTCCCGTTGCTCGGTCCCTTCTCCTGCCAACCTAGCAGTTCAAAAGCATGTCAAAGTGCAAGTAGATAAATAGGCGGGAAGGTAAACAGTGTTTCCGTGCGCTGCTCTGGTTCGCCAGAAGTGGCTTAGTCATGCTGGCCACATGACCCGGAAGCTCTACGCCTGCTCCCTCGGCCAATAAAGCGAGATGAGCGCCGCAACCCTAGAGTCGGTCACAACTGGACCTAATGATCACGGGTCCCTTTACCTTTTACCTAAATGGCAGCAGTCCTTATCTGATGGGAGGGCGTTCCACAGGGCGGGTGCCACTACCGAGAAGGCCCTCTGCCTGGTTCCCTGTAGCTTTGCTTCTCGCCGTGAGGGAATCGCCAGAAGTCCCTCAGTGCTGGATGTTGCTGGTTGGGTGGACCTGTCTTAAGGGGTGCAGTTATCCTTCTTTGGTCCCCTTATTGCCTGCTATTCAAGCAGTAGTGACGGGGCCAGCTCTGCCATATATCCCATCACTACCCGCGTCTCATGAATTCTTTCCTCCCCCTCCCTCCTCTCCTGACAGAAAAGTTCTTAGAACAAGAAGTAAGTTATCAGCAGTTTGTGGACAATCCTGCTATTATCGACGACCCTAACCTTGTGGTGAAGATTGGAAGCAAGTAAGTATAACTCAGCAGAGTTATAGAAATAACGAATTAAAACAACAGATGAGAGTATTTGAAGCTATTTCCATAGCTCATAAAATCGTAGAGTTTTGGAAGGGATCCCAAGGATCACCTGATCCAGCCCCCTGTATTGCAGCTGTCCCATAGGGGGATTGAACCTGCAACCTTGGCGTTATCAGTGTCATGTTCTACCCAACTGAGCTGTAGCCATACAGGAGCTTCTCCAGAGCAGTGAATCAGTACATTACCCATCTTGCTCTCATGCTCTTACAGATCAGTCCCAGTGCAGATGTAACTCAGTGCCACTGCACTAACCTGATGGCATGATGGTGATGATGATGTTTGTACCCTACTTATCTGACTGGGTTTCCCCAGCCACTCTGGGTGGCTTCTAACATATATAATAACACAATAAAACATTCAACATTATGAAAAAAACTTCCCTGTAAAGGGCTGCCTTCAGACGTATTCTAAAAGCTGTATAGTTACTTAGCTCCTTGACATCTGAGAAGTTGTGCCTTGAGGCATGTTGTTATGTACTGAGTTGAATAGGATCTGGAAGGCAGCAGTCTGATTGGTCCTAGAACAATAGGGTCCAGAATGCAGCAGTCTGATTGGTCCACAGGAGCCACCCAATCCAGCTCCAGGTGGAAGTGAATCCGCAACCTGATTGGCCTACAGGTAAATCCCGGAATTAGCCAATCACATGGGGCCCATTGTGTAAATAATGTATATAAAGCAGACATTCTGGGGGAACTTCCATTCCTCCTCACTACTATGAGCTGAATAAAGAGCATGAAATCCACTCTTGACTCCGAGTATATTTCACATGTGTTGATATTTGGCAGATAGTTTCAATAATGGTGTATCAAATTGTTTTTGACCTAGGTACTACAACTGGACTACAGCAGCTCCTCTTCTGCTGGCGATGCAAGCATTCCAGAAACCTTTGCCAAAGGTGAGATTGACCCTGGAAGCCTTTTGGGGGAAAGAAATACAGGCCACTATGCCCAAGGATAGAGCAAAAAATCAGAGGGAGGAGCCCATAGGCACTTGAGCAGTGCTGGCTACCATCCATGAATCATGCTTTTACGTTTCTGTGCTTCCCAAGCCTCAACACACTTTGGGGCATATGGCCTTGCTTCTTTCTTTTTCCCCTAGTCTTCCTACTCCTGGGACTGGGATGGGAGAAGAGTTTCTGTCCTAAGCTGTGTATGTTCTGCTTGAGACACTGGCCAGGTCAACAATTAAGAACCCTTGCAAAGAGAGTTGTAATTTCAGTGATGTGTGCCAACTCCCCCCAGCTCATGTGGTCTAAAATGGTCCTCAGCTTCATGCATATCAGTGGTTATATTGCCTTGGTCACTTTTGGGGCTACGAACCAACATTTTCTAGACTTTGGCTGAGGATGCGCTTGTGACTTCATGAATCTGACTTGTATTCAAACTGCAAACCTTTAGGAACGAACAGTTCATCTCAACAATTGAACTGCTTTTTGCAAGCAGGCAAGCTTGATTAATGCTCATTTGTTGTATTGATTTCAGTGGCTCTTGAGAACTGTGTGCTAAGGCTGAACTTTGAGAGTTGGGCTGTAAGCCTTCCTTTGATCCCAGTGTCCTCTGCTGGAGGACAGAAAGATTAGAGTATAGCATCTCTCGTGTAAAATAGCTATTAAAGAGTAACTCCAACTTGAAAGTGCAATGCTGGATACATTTATATTCGGCTACGGACCTCTCTGCTTGTTGACAGCCGAACCAGCGCTGTTGCAGTTTGATATTAACCTGCAGCTAGGCCCAAACAACTCTTGATCTGTTTAGCATTTGATGAACTGATGGGACTCAGTGACACACATCTCTCTTGCCTCTCGAGGGATGACAGAGACACACTTTTTAGAGATATCCGCAGATAGAGCAATAAAATTCAAATCGATCAATTCTAGCAAAGGGTTCAGGGTGCCACAGTGCTGTAGCCAAAACAGGTCTTAAAGAAATCAGAGACCATTGGCTGGAACTATATATAGCTACCTGCTGTCACCAGTGCTGATTTAGGATTATTTGGAACCATGTCTGAATCACATTTTGGAGCATTCTTTTTGGAGCATTCTTTTTGCCACATTCTCTCCTGCGCCATTGCTCACACAGGTCCAGTTCACACATGCATGTAAATAACCCAACTTTGCGGCATTTTTGGCATCAACTTTGGCATCAGAATATGAAAATACTCTCTTGGAAGGCATTAGCATTTGAGGCAATGTAAGGGGATGCGGGTGGCAGAAGGTCAGAAGGTCGGCAGTTCGAATCCCCGCGACGGGGTGAGCTCCTATTGCTCGGTCCCTGCTCCTGCCCACCTAGCAGTTCGAAAGCACATCAAAGTGCAAGTAGATAAATAGGTACCGCTCCTGCGGGAAGGTAAACGGCGTTTCCATGAGCTGCTCTGGTTTGCCAGAAGTGGCTTAGTCATGCTGGCCACATGACCCGGAAGCTGTACACCGGCTCCCTCGGCCAATAAAGCGAGATGAGTGCTGCAACCCCAGAGTCAGCCACGACTGGACCTAATGGTCAGGGGTCCCTTTACCTTTAAGGGAACCTGAAAGTTCTCCCCACCGCCGCTTGCTTTATCTGTAATGGCCCAGTTGTGCATGCATATCATTGTTTATGGTTGCAATCACCAGGTAGCAAATGCTCCTGTGTGGATCAGCACAGATATTCTTTTTTTCAGAATTTACCCAAGTGAATTTGAATAGGTTGGGCTTGCTTTAATTGCTGTCAATCCTGACATAAGGCCACATGGAGAGAATATGCACTGAACTTGCATATTTGTTTGTAGGATAAAACAAATTAGGAATTTTTTTGCTGTCCAACATGTTAAAGAAATAAACTTCCTCACCCTCATCAAGAAGCAACTAGTGGCTATTTTGGTGCTGAATGTTTTATTATATTATACCTCTTAGCCTGTACTCTCCTGAATAGCTTTCAAGAGACACTAAACCAACCATCCTGCTTAGTTTCATTATTATTTACTGGGGACAGCTAACCATCTTGCCTATCCGTGTTTCTTACCAGTAGAAACCCTTTATGATTTTTACTAAACAGCTGTGAAGTAGAGACTTCTTTCTCCCCACTCTCCTAAACATTATACTAACGGCTTATTATGGTTTTGTTTCGTTTTGTTTCGTTCCCATTTTCTCTTCTTCTTTTTTTAAATTTTGTAAGTGTTCTTGTTTAAGTTACTTCCGTACAGTTCTGGATACCATTAGGTTTTGCTTTGACAAGATTTGTGGTCCACAGATAGTATGTTTCCTTTTACTCTCTTTGCTTGAGTTTTAAATTGCGTGTGGTTTGTCGTTTTTTTCTATATAAAATATATATTTTCGTTTGCATGAGTTAGATTACTTTTTGTTCTGTTCCATTATTTATGTTACCATCCATTTATCACAGGCCACTGTGGATTCTATAATGAGGGATAAGATGCCAAAAAAAGGTGGAAGATGGTGGTTTTCATGGCGAGGGAGGAATAGCTCTATCAAAGAGGTAAGTTCGGAAACTAGATGGACCGAATTTCCCCCCAGGTTAGAAAACCATATATATGGAGCTGTGTGTAATGGCTGATAACCAAAAGTTTGTATTTTTGACTTTGTTCCTAAGCAACCCAAATTTAGCAGAAAGAAGAGTTGAATTCTGTAACCTGCAAACTTCGTGAAGAATTTGTGGGGCGTTTTCGATAAAATTATCTAACCCTTTTTGACATTTTGCTTAATTTATTTTGCTGCTCATATGAGGAGGGGTTAAGTAACGATGCAGAGCACTGAGACCTTAAACATTGAAACCTTCAGACATAGCTGAGGGCATTTCATCCGATGTTGCCTGCAGATGTTTAATTACATTCTTGCAACAATAAGGGCTCGAAACTTGTTTTAAAAACAAAAGTGGAGGTTTTCAGGATGCTGAATTCTGCGCCCGATATTACACTTGGTGGTCCCCCCCCCCCGCATCAGCACAGCATGCGCACAGCCCTGCATATATATGCGCTCAAGTAGTGTTCTCAAGCCACTATCTAAGAACCTAAGGATTGCCCTGCTGTTTGGGGGGAAAGGCCCATGGAGCTGAGCATTATGTCTCTGAGAGTGTTCAGCCTGATTCTGTCAGGAAGCTTTCAGGCAAGCCATGCTGGTGATGGGCACCCCTTCTTCGTACCTACCCTATATGGCAGATTGAACACGATTGCTACTTGAACATTTGCCCGCCTTATCTGATGACCATGGGTGGACCTATCCTCCATCAAGTGTCTAAGAGCTGTGGTCTGCCTGTAGCTATTAACCATAACAACTGGTGCTTCCTCTAGGAGCAGGAGCAGCCAGCTGCCGCCCTCCCAACGGTGGTGGTGTTGCCACTTGTAAACACACAAGATGTAACCAGCTGTACGTTTGAAAAAATAATATATACACTTCATTGTATTGAATTGTAGATTTCAACAGAAGTAGTTCATGAAGTTCAACAAAAAAAGTAGAAGACCCAGTGGATCAGTTCATTCTCTAATCGATTTATGCATAAGGTCCATATATGTGAAAGTGTCTATTCCACCTGTCTGTTCATAGAGTCCAACAATCCACACGAAAGGTTGTTACAGTTCCACAGAATCCTTTCACAGAGTCTAAGACAAAGATTTCCTGAATATTAGCCTTGTTTCGCTGTCCTGGGCTTCATCAGTAGTACAAACATATATGATATCACAGGACAGTGGATCTTATAGCACAGTAGTAGCTGCCTTAGTAGTAGTAAAGGTAAAGGTACCCCTGCCCGTACGGGCCAGTCATGTCCGACTCTAGGGTTGTGCGCCCATCTCACTTAAGAGGCCGGGGGTCAGCGCTGTCCGGAGACACTTCCGGGTCACGTGGCCAGCGTGACGAAGCTGCTCTGGCGAGCTGGCACCAGCGCAGCACACGGAAACACTGTTTACCTTCCCGCTATAAAGCGGTACCTATTTATCTACTTGCACTTAAGGGTGCTTTCGAACTGCTAGGTGGGCAGGAGCTGGGACCGAAAGACGGGAGCTCACCCCGCCGCGGGGATTCGAACCGCTGACCATACGATCGGCAAGTCCTAGGCACTGAGGTTTTACCCACAGCGCCACCCGCGCCCCCTTTAGTAGTAGTAGCTGCCTCTTATAGCATAGTAGTAGCTGTCTTAGTCTACGAACACACAGGTGGAATTAGACACTTTCACATATATGGACCTTATGCATAAACTGATTAGAGAATGAACTGATCCACTGGGAAAGGTCTTCTACCTTTTTCGTTGAACTTTATGAGCTACTTCTGTTGAAATCTACAATTCAATACAATGAATAGTATATATTATTTTTTCAAATGTACAGCCGGTTACGTCTTGTGTGTTTATTGAATATGTTTCACGTCACCAGAGATTTGTTGTTGTTTTGCGCACTTACCAGGACAGGGCAGAGTGAGGTTGGGACTGCACAGCCAAACTCTTGTGGCGCTGGATTGGCCCTGCTGGTGTGCCTCTGCACCTCCAACCTTGTTCCTGCCTCATCTTGGTAAGCAGTGGTGATGCTGCTGCTGTCAGGGAGCAATGCCACGACCCAACCCGCCATGCTGTCTGCTCCTGCGTTTTGAGTACCGCAAACATGCAATTCACTGAGATCAGCAGGATAGATAGAACAGAGCAGGCTCAGCGATAAGAGTAGGCCTTGCTGTTGGCTCACCCTTGATGTTCCTCCCATCTGCTTGGAAGTCAGGGAGGTGGTGAGCTGCAGTTTCCCCTCTTCCATGCACCTGGGTGGTTCTACCGTAACTGCGTGTGTAATTTTCAGAGCCGGCTCTGTTCTTCACCTTCTTAACGTTTCGCCTACAGGAAACGAAGCCTGTGCCAGGTCTGAGTGGAAAAGAAGAGTTGAACATTCAAGACAGGTATCAAATCATTTCTGTCCTGCTTTTCAACTTATGTAGTGCTTTAGAAGTTTTGCTTCATTTGCCTTCTCATTAACAGCAGCAACTTACTACATTTATATGGCCTATATGCATTTGCTCAGACAGTCCTGTGAGGTAAGTTAGGCCTTATGAATTTCGAAGCTGAGTTGGGATGTGGGTCTAGTTCTCCCATGTTTGTGTGTGTGTGTGAGAAATGACCAATAAGAGCTGATGTGCAGATTCCGAATAATAATAATAAACATGATACCTTACTTCTGTTTTAACTGTACCACTTCAGATTGCAGGTGTGAATGTGAAGGAAAATTGCACCAGGAAGAGGGGTCAGGGCTAGAATTTCTGACCCCAGTGTGCTTTCTTTCTTTCTTTCTTTCTTTCTTTCTTTCTTTCTTTCTTTCTTTCTTTGGAGTTTTTCTTCATGGGAGAGACATTAGCTTCCAACATATCACACTGTTATTCTGAATGTGTAGGTACAACTGTGTGTGTGTGTTTATTTGTGTGCATGATTGGCAGGATGTGTGACAATTCTTTTATTTAAGGAACCCTCCTCAAGTCAATATTATGAATATGATGGCGTGCCACTGGGGTAGGGTGACTGGAGAGACCTGATTTTAAATCCCTGCTCAACACTGGGGGGCCTCAGGCCTCTCCCTCTCCCTCTCTTTCTCTCTCGCTCTCTGCCTAGTCTACCCCACAGGGTTGTTGTGAAGATAAAACAGAGAGGAGGAGAATAATAACCCTGAATGTTGCCCTGAACTCTTTGGAGGGAGGGAGGTGTACAATTGTAATAAACAAAATAAAAAGTAATAAATGTTTATACACACACACACACACACACACACACACACACAAATAATGTCCCTGTGTATGATGTTTCAGAATCAAAGATGAGTCTTCTTCAAGTGATGAAGACCCTAGAGCTTCAAGTCAACCCTTTGCATCATCAGCAAACCCTGGTCATCTTCCATTATTGTCTGGAGTGGGTTACAAAAAGACCCTTCGACTCAGTTCAGAACAGCTTGTAAGTTACGTTCACATCAACTTTTCACCCCACCTATAGAAATTAAGACACTGGGTGAAGGACAATGAATCTGTTTTTGAGTGTTGTTAAAGAAAGTTTCCCTTAATGAAGTGGTTGATATAAGAGAACAAGGGGTACCATAAAAGCCCAGGAAGGTGTAACCCAACCAGTATATTGACTGATGTTTAAAATTAATAAGAAGATTGGTATTTTTATTTTTTAAAAAACAAAATTTTCATACTGCTTAATTGTGAAAACCTCTAAGTGGTTTACATAGCAGCTTGCTGTTGTTGAGCCTGGTTTTTTATTTTCTTGTTTTACCTGCTTTGCACATTCCAGGCCATTGGCTATACAGCAGAATTCCTTATTACCCTGACTGTAATTCTGCTTCCTTGCTCAGTAATGCAAGAGAAGGGACTTAAATGTGTGTGACTAAAGCGATTTACTGCCAGACCTTTAAGAACTGTGCTTTAATAATATTCCGAGCCATCTGGTTTGTCGACGCGCAAATCTTGAAATCCGGGTTTTGGTTTTGTTTGTGCTTTTTTTCGACAGAAAAGCCTGAATCTTAAGAATGGCCCCAACGATGTGATTTTCAGTGTTACAACACAGTACCAAGGGACGTGCCGCTGTGAAGGCACCATCTACTTGTGGAACTGGGATGACAAGGTCATTATTTCTGACATTGATGGCACAATTACGAGGTAAGCGCTTTGCAAGGCACACAGTATGCCAAGAGTTCCCCTTCAGGGAAAACTGTTTTGCCTGCTTCATCAGAAAGTTCGAAATAGCAGCGTGGAAAATAATGGGAGACACTTGCAATCCTCTCTATGCACTGGGGCCATTTTTTAAAACTGTTGAATTCAAGTTGCCCGAAAGGAGAGTTCAGCTAAACAGGAGAAAGAACTTTCTGGCAATAAGAGCTGCTCGACAGTGGAACTAACTCCCCTGGAGAGCAGCAGACTCTCTTTGGTTGGAGGTTTATAAGCAGAGGTTGGATGGCCATCTATCATGGATGCTTTAGTTGAGATTCCTGCATTGCTTAGGGTGGGACTAAGCAATGACTCTCAGGGTCCCTTCCAATTCCAGGACTCTTGCCCATTCTTGGTGGCCCAGTCCAAGCTGATATGCCAAGCCAAGCTGATGACTGGACCAATCTCCTATCTGCTTCCATCACATGACGCAACAGCAACACTCAAAAGTCATAATGCCAATCCGATAGAGAGGCATAAACCTTTATGCTTTCTTGTGTTTCTGGTTGGCGTTTGTGAACCATGGGAGATATGGAGACTTGTATAGACTGCACATTGCAGTGAGCCCTAGGTAGCAGTTTCCTTTGTTGCTTATTGCTTCTCCATTCTCTCATTTTGCTTTGCTTGTTTTTAACTGTTTAACATTCATTTAAGAATGTTCTGCTTTTGTTTTCTTATCAAGTTAATCTTATGTCCATCTCATCTGATTTTAAGACACACAGATTTCTGTAGCCAAGAATCAGTAATAATGCTGGTGATGCAAGCTGATCCATAGGAGAGCCATTTCAGTATAGTGGTTAGTGTGTTGGATTAGTTGGACCTGGGAGATGAGGGTGCAAATCCCCATTCATCCATGAAGCTCACTGGGTGACCTTGGGCTAGCGACTGTTTCTGAGCCTAATCTGTCTCACAAGATTGTTGTGACAATAAAATGGGGGAGGGGGAGATGTATATATCCTACATGGAGCTCCTTGGAGTAAACATGGAACAGAAATGAAATAATGATGATGATAATAATAATAATAATTAATAAAGTGTTTGTGTTGATTCCAATGCTACTCTAAAGTCAAAGAGGGATAAAATGGTTTTCTCTTTTAAGAGTTCTTTGAAAAAGTTCACAGAAGAATTTACGCCAAAGGCAAGGCTGAAACAGTGTTAATAAGTAACAGATAATAATTTCTTCTAGTCTATTAAATCAATCAATCCTCTCTTTTTCCAGGTCAGATACTTTAGGTCATATTTTGCCCACTCTTGGCAAAGATTGGACACATCAAGGGATTGCCAAATTGTACCATAAAGTGAGCCAGTGAGTATTATTGGGTTGTACAGTCATACCTTGCTTCACATTGCGGTTTTTTAAATCTAGAATTTATATAAACAGCATCATCAAAAAGCTGCCCAAAGCAGAGTATGAATAGAAAACACTGCTAAAAACCATAAATGAAATGAAAATAGCCGTGCATAAAGCCATCATAATTAAAACCGAAGATAACATCTATAAAACTTTAAAGAACAAATATAGGTGACTGAATCATGTGTCTGGAAAGGCTTGCTGAAACATAAAGGTTTTCAGTAGGTGTCTAAAATGAAACAGTGTGAGTGTGTATGCGAGGGGCGGGGGTGTTCATCTGCCCCTTACAGAATCCCTCCCTTTTCTGTTCTTGTATTCAGGGAGCTGATTTTCACTCTGCTTATCAGATCAGTCAATTCCTCACTTGACTTTCTGTCAGTTCCCTCTTCGGTGTTGGTTCGTAGGTCTAGTCTGCGGCAACATCCTGTCATCCTTTGACTTTCAGAGTCATTTTCTCCCTCAGACACATGACATGCATTGAGCCTTGCTTTGGCTTCCCGTGCCCTATCCTCCCCCTGTATCTGCACCTCCTCACAAGGCAATTTGCTGCCAATGAACGGACCCCTAAAACCTGCTGCTTGAGGCAGTTGTTCACCCGGCCCAATGACAGAGCCATCTCTGTCCCCTTGTTCCATGCAGAGTTTTTATGGAAATCAGTTGTGCTAAACACCTTCATATTGGAACATGGAACTGCAGCCTTAGTGGCTCTGAATGCTTATATCTTATGGCTGGACCGGTGTAATGGAAGGAAATGCTATATTCCATAATACGATTTATCAAATACATGGGAGATATTAAAAGGCAATATCAGCTTACATGCTTAAAGCTGATTTTGGATAGTGTATTTCTGATGATGGCAACTATTCTCTCTTTTTGAAACAGAAATGGGTATAAGTTCCTATACTGTTCTGCACGTGCGATAGGAATGGCAGATATGACCCGAGGATACTTGCACTGGGTTAACGAACGAGGAACGGTGCTCCCTCAAGGGCCTGTATTACTGAGTCCCAGCAGCTTGTTCTCAGCTTTCCACAGGTAAGAGAACACGGAAACTTGCCATGCTAGAAATTTCACTGGGTTGAGGGTTGCCTGGCTTGCTAGTTGTTGGGGTTGCTTATTTGTCCGAAATATTTTCTGAGCTTCAGCTGTAAGGATCCCACATCTTTATTGCAAAATGAGACTTGAGTGGGCCAAACCATATCTGCTAGTTATTTATAAGGGTGTGCTCAAAATGGATTTTGTGGTTGCATCAGTGATGCTATTTCGTTAGAATGCAGAGGCTTGCATAAAATGCACAAAAGTGGTTTACACATGTGACATTAGTTTATTTTTGGTCCTCGATCACAGTCCAACAGAGTACAATTAAATCCCTTAATGTTAGTGGGTAAATTAGGTGGCGCTGTGGGTTAAACCACAGAGCCTAGGACTTGCTGATCAGAAGGTTAGTGGTTCGAATCCCCACGATGGGATGAGCTCCTGTTGTTCGGTCCCTGCTCCTGCCAACCTAGCAGTTCGAAAGCCCATCAAAGTACAAGTAGATAAATAGGTACCGGTCCGGCGGGAAGGTAAACGGTGTTTCCGTGTGCTGCTCTGGTTCGCCAGAAGCGGCTTAGTCATGCTGGCCACATGACCTGGAAGCTGTACGCTGGCTCCCTTGGCCAATAAAGCGAGATGAGCGCCGCAACTCCAGAGTCGATCATGACTGGACCTAATGGTCAGGGGTCCCTTTACCTTTCCCTAACTCTTTTAAAGTTAAATCAATCAGACTAAAGAGGTGAACATATTATTTGTGCCTCATCTTTAACCATGCCACTTAGGTTTGGAAGCTTCCATTTTTTAAAACAAGGAACCATGAGTATCTTTACAATTCTTTTTGGGGGAATCTGAAGTTCAGTCATTTAAAATGTTGTGTTTAGCCTAAGAAAAATGACCGTGTTGCATTGATAAAGCACTTCTAAAACACTTCTGTTTTTGTGTGTGATGGTTTATTTCAGGGAAGTAATAGAGAAGAAGCCAGAGAAGTTTAAAGTTCAGTGCCTAACGGACATCAAAAACTTGTTTCATCCCAACACAGAACCGTTTTATGCTGCTTTTGGCAATAGGCCCGCTGTAAGTACCTTTGTGATACTATTATTTTATGAGGACTCGTCCAAAGAGGAGCTTCTGTAGATAATGTTTGGGGTTCATGCTGTAGTTTCAAGCTACTTGCAACAGCATGTTACTTCTCTGTGGTTTTGTGAAACATTTCTTCAATCCATATCAATTGGTCAAGTGGAGAGGAACGTGGAGACCTGCACAAACGTCTTATGGGATTGGCAGAAATGTCTTGCAGTTTGGTGGGTCTTGACTTTCCAGGTTATCCTCAGTCATCAAATTGATACTCCCACCAATTCGCATCACATTCATGCACATGGGGATTTAGCAAGCCCATGACTTGACCCTTTTCTGTTTCATCCCCACAACAACCCTGTGAAGTAAAACACATAAGCATTTTAGAAAGGTAAACTGTTTTCCATTTATACTGAGGGGAAACCTACCTTTTGTGTTTGTTGTTTTCCCCCCTAGGATGTATATTCATACAAGCAAGTGGGAGTTTCACTAAACAGAATATTCACTGTTAATCCTAAAGGGGAGCTAATTCAAGAGCATGCAAAGACCAACATCTCATCGTGAGTATCAGTCCACTTGCTCCTAATGTGGGGTGGAGTTCTCTTTCTCTAAGCCCTTTGATGCTGGGCGTTACAGTAGAAATTAACTGGACCGCCTTGAAATCACAGAATGGCAGAGTTAAGAGGGTCATCTAGTTCAGGTTGTGATATTATCAAGATTTATTTCAGTTACGTGCTAGGTAATCACTCTGTGATTCAGTAGTTAAAAATGAGAAATTCCCAGTTTTCTTTATTTGAACAAAAAAGCTTGTTTTTCAGCACATTTGCAGCTGTGCCGTTGCATTTAAGCTCCAAGGCAATCCTATGTTAGCTCAGCAGCGCTTCAGCAAATCGTACTGTCACACATCAGATTCAGAAACGGGATATATGACTCTGTGGGTCTGTTGTAATTTCCTTAATTAGTCTGTCTTAAAATGTGGATAAAATAGCTGTATTAATGCAGCCCGTGATATCACCATATCCAATTTATTAGGCAGTGGTAATAATAAACTTTTTCTTTTTGTCCAGGTACGTGAGGCTCTGCGAAGTGGTAGATCACGTATTTCCCCTGTTGAAAAGAAGCCATTCTTCAGACTTCCCCTGTTCTGACACCTACAGTCAGTTCACATATTGGAGGGATCCGCTGCCACCTTTTGAAAACCAGGAGATGCATCCTCATGTGCCATAATAATCGGCTTCTGAACCTTCTCGGCAGCAGTTTGAACACTCTTCGGTGATGCACCTGGATTTTGCCATTTGCAGTTCACCTGGAGTTTGGGATGTAGTGAACATTTTGTTTAAATGTGCAGTTCAGAAATTTCTTTTTTTCTTTTTGTCCTGTAAAGTAACATTTCTGAATGTCACGCTCCCAGATCTCCTGCAACAGCAGGCTCAAGATACATGCCATATAGTCTTATTACAGAAGGGCATTTCTGAGTGCCTTGATGATAATGATGGGATTTCTAGATGTGTCTTCATTTTCCCCATGCCTGCTTTTTTTGTGGGGTGTGGTTCCAGTCTGAGGCATCACTTGGGGTCTTCCGGCCCCTAGTTTTCAGGTAGAGAAGGAAGACAGAACTTGAAACCTCTGAGCGGAAATGCCTGCTTTTACTAGAACCGCCACCTTTTGATCCACAAAGTATGATTCGATTTATTGAACTAAAGTCAATTGGTCTACAGCTAGTCTATATAGCACACAGCTATTGTCACTATTGCTGTACTAGCTTGAACTGGCTGAGTGTGTGGCTCCCAGTTCTATAATGCCAAACTGGATTTTAAACTTGAGGGTTGTTGCTTTTTGTTTTTAAAAAAGGTCTTGTGTGTTTGCATAAGAAACATTGCGGTGCAGCTCCCTTAAAATGAACAAAAGAAGGGGGTTAAGCAGCACTGAGTGCTGCCTGACGTGTGTGCATGTTGACTAATCTGGATCAAGGCTATAATTTAAAGTAAGAAAAGGTTTGGGACTGGAGCTGCTGTTCTTATTTCACATCAAATTGTGCCTGAATTAAGGAGTAATTGGACATGCTGGTTCTTTTGCATCACAATACCCTTCAGGCCATTTCATACGATACAATTGCTCAGATACCTTATGCACCCTTGAGCCAGCTGGGCATGACATACGTGCCTGTAAAACCGAGAGTAGACCCATTGAAATCAATGGTCTTAGAGGTTAGTCATGACTTTGCTGTTTGCCAATCAGTGTGTTTCCCAGCAAAATATACGGAGGTCTTTCCAGGTTGCTCCTTCTGTGTGTGTTCGCCACGAAAACGGGTTCCATTGAAATGCATATGTACCATTCTCGGCAGGTACACGGTACATTGGTTTCCGTCCATAACTGCGAAAAAGAAAAAAACATTTTCAGAAGTGGCCTTTATTTGCTTTATAAACTTCAAGGGAGCTGTGTTGCTGGGCCAACACTTCCCCCCCCCCCCATTTGCACTATCTGTAGCTGTGATTGATGTGCACTCCTTTGTTGAATGGGGAAGGAGAAGGATTTCTCTTGCTATGGTTCTCTCCCCACAACTTTAATATAATTTGAGTGCCATATAATATTACCAGCTGTCACCGGGAGTTTTCTTTTTATGTTTCATCTTATGTTTTTTTCTTCTCTGCATGATTGCAGTAGGTCTTGGTTGGTCCTAATTTTTTGGGGGGGCGTAGCTGATGGCATTTGACTGCCTTGAGATTTAATGGTATGCATTACAAGTGAATGTTCCAGGTAATTTATATTTTATTTTTCAGAGACGCTGCTTTTTATAAGTTGCCAGCCTTCGTTAAAAACACAGGCTTCCACTTGCCATATGCCAAATAATACTAAAGCAAAACAACAAAAAAGAATGTTTTTTTTTACAGTTGCATTGTTTTAAATGATATTTATTTAATCAGGTCATTGGCCTGATTCAGCGGGCTCTTCTTGCGTCCTTAGGGGGTATTATCTGATAGGCCAGGCGTGATGATGCCAGATCTGTGGGTTGCTCTCAGATCTCTTTAAATTCAGGGTTTGGGGGGCGATTTAAAATGAAATTGTGGGCAAAAGAGCATTGCTGAATTCTTCCCCCAATCGTGCTTCCCCTCTGAAGCTGGTTTCCCCCAGCCATTTTTCTTCTCCTGTTCTTGGAGAGCAGATGTACTGTAACCTACTGCCGCCACCAGGAGAAAAGCAACTGGGAAGGAGCCATTTTGGAACCCACCTTCAGATGCACCCCACCCGCAGTTTCTTTTTAATTCAGCAGGTTCTCCATTCATTCGGACAGGTTGTAAGGCAATAATATGTACAAAGAGCCTAAAATTGTCATATCTGTATTCTGCCGTTTTAAAAAAAAAAATGTATTTCATGATTACAGTTTTAATAGGTCAACAGTAAAGAAAATGGTTTCCGTTGAGTCATAATGATTAAGTCACATTACTTTCTTCCTTTAGCATGTGCCCTTTTTATGTGTCCTGCGTTATAGGGGGGTATGGTACCAGTAGTACCACTGGTGAGTTTGGGGCTTCCCCTGCTTGTGAATACAGGCTAAGGAATATACCCTACACAAATCTGGAGTGGAGTCCCTAAGATTGCTCTGCTTTCCTTTGGACCACACCAGTGAGGTAGAAAGGGGGGGGGGGTCCTGGCAGCCCAGGACCTCCTTACTCACTGCCCAGGCTTAGAAGTCACTTTGGTGCTGCTAATGTAACAATTTGACTTCACCCCTGGAGAGGCACACCATGGTCTCCCTCTCGAGGCAGTCAAATGCCAACTTTCAATGGAACTTAAGTTCACCAGGATGGGTAACCTGTTCTGCTGGATTCAGTGACTTAGGCTGCAATTCTGTACCCTCTACCCTGGGAATAGGTTCCCTGAAGCCTGTGGGGCTTACTTCTGTGTAGATTTGTATATGGTTGTGCTGTTTGTTCCAGCTGACTTTAGCTGGAATTGGCTCCAAATGCTGCAATCCAGCACACAGTTAAATACATATAAATACAGTGGACGCTCGGGTTGTGAACGTGATCCGTGCGGGATGCACGTTCGCAACCTGCAGCATCCGCAACCTGCAGCGTCACGTCTGCGCGGGTTGCGATTCGGCGTTTCTGTGCATGCGCAAAGCACGATTTAGTGCTTCTGTGCATGCACGACCGCCGAAATCTGGAAGTAACCCGTTCTGGTACTTGCGGGTTTCGGCGGTCCATAACCTGAAAAAACGCAACCTGAAGCGTCTGTAACCTGAGGTATGACTGTATATATAAATAAATATGCCTTACTCTGTACTGGATTGCGGCCCTAGTCTCTCTTCTTCATATCAGCGGTACTTTTGCCATTGATAGTGAAAATGACATTGGCACCAGAGAGAAATTAGCACTGTGAAACTGCTCTTTCACAATTCCCACTAGAAACTCAGTGGAGTGACTTCACTTTGGCTTCAGTGGTCCCAGGTCCTGCCAAACAATTATCCTTCTATGTTTACAGCACAACCTTATGCATATTTACTTGGACGTAAGTCCCACTGTGTTCAATGAGGCTTACTTCCAGGTGTCTGTATCAGATTGCAGGCTGCAGTGCAGTTCTATACATGTCTTATCCGAAGTAAGCTCCAGTACCACCACCCCCGCAAAGTAAGTGTATAGGGTTGTAGCCTTAATTCTGTAAGGCATGTAGCCCACATCTAGTTTTAGAATAGCCCTATGATTAAGGTGTATGCAGTTGTATGTATATATACAGATGGTGACCATTTTGCATGAAAGTTCTGTTCCTGGCCACTGTCTGTGTTGGCGAAGCACCCGTAAGTTCGCCTTGCCCCTGTTCTCCCCTCTTCTTGGTCCAAAAGGACCCATGTGCTGGCAGTCCTGTGTCAATTGGACAAATGCAAAATGGTATCCACCTGTATTTACAGAGTCTGGTCTCTGCTTACAAGACTGGACTTAAAGTAGACACAGAGTCTTCCTTTGTTGGGGCAGGATGCTAAGTGCTTCCAAAGGAGTGTGCTTGCCTTTATTAAGTTTACTGGTCCTCCATGAGCCAAAGGGGCACAACACTCTGAGCTAAAACAGCCACAAAATCCCACTGATCGGCTGTTTGACTGGGAAGGAGAAGTGGGGCTGGCTAGGACACCTTTCCAAACCAGCAGAACTGTAGCATGAGAAAATAAAATACTCTTGTCACTGGAGTCCAAGCTGAAGAGGGGTTGTGCATACACAGGCCTTGTTTGCACATGGGGTCCCCTCCCTTTAATGGTGAGGTACATGCACGCAAGCCTGCTACTTTGTGCATCTTTCCCCGAGCTGTGGGAACTGGCTCAAGCGTTTTCTCCGTCATTCGTGAAGATGCACTGATTCCCACAGAAGTGAATTTGGAGAATAATTGGGTGCATGTGCACGGCGACAAAAGCTTGGCAGTGCTGCATAGAGAAGTCCAGGCATTGATCTGATAAATAGTGGAAATTTAGACTGTCAAATTTACCAATTAAGCAACACGGTATACAATTTTTAGCTTCCAAATCTCCGGCGATGTTTCATAAGCAGAAAACTTCAGCTTGGGAACCAAAAAAGCCATAGAGAGACCATCTGCAAGGATAAGAGGTATCAGCTTTAGAGAGACATTTCTCCTGTTGCAGATGGACCCATTACATGCTGAACTGTAAAAATGGACTTGCCAATATTTGTTTTCCCAGTGGTTTAGAACAAACTGGGTGTGTAACCCAACCAGAGTTGAGCAATTCTGTACCACATTGCCTTTAACGGGCGAGTTTCTTGACTATCACAGATGAGTTCAGCTCAGCAGCACTTAACGTGGACACTGTGTGTGTGTGTATATCCTAGCTATTTAAGGAGGAGATTTTGAGTTTTGTAGTCACTTAACCCTTGACCTTATTTATAGACACTCTCACATGCCACAAAACGTTCATTTTTTGAGGACCCCAGTTGCCTTCCAGCTGACCTGGAGCTGCTTGGGTCTGCCATGGTTGTAAGTGATAATAAATTATCTCCTCTAACAGCATTGGGGTTGTCACCTAATTGAAGCTGTGGGTTTTCTCCAGGTTCATGTGAAACTATTTGCAGAGAATAAAGCTGTTACTAAGCCCTGTTACACATTTTGTTTCAAGTTCCTTTTTAAAGCATATTTGAAGATCACTCTGCATATACCTTGTTGAATGCAATTGCAAGGACATTTCCCTCAACTATTTTTGATGGTCATTGGGAATAATAGATGTAAGACTTTTTTAAAAGCTTTGTTCTAATTTAAAGACAAAAACAGCAACAGGTACACAGTTTCTAAATAGTTTCACTTTGGCTGAGCTGTTCTTATGCACACATTTCAAACTGCGTTGTTCAATTCCCAAAGAACAAAATAAACCTGGAATAGCTGAATTACTTCATATTCTTTCTGTGAAAGAAAAAGAAAACTGTTCACTTTGCTTTCAGTGTACTGGTGGTTTTCTGTTACAGAAAAGCGTACCTTTTCTAATGCACTCTAAATGCAAAAATGCAAATCCAGTATATGCTCTGTTTGTATGTTTCCCCACCTTCTAAACTAGAATATGCCAGAAGTGTATCCTTGTTTATTTTCATACATTTAAATGGCCATTTAGCTCCACAAGTGCTACATGCAATGAAGAATATCAGTGTGTTGAAAATTACAACAATGCTTGATGTAATTTGAGGGTCAGAGGAATGATTTTTTATTTTATTTTTTAAAAATATATATTTTAGGACTTAATGTTTCTGGAAACTATTTCCTCTGTATATGTATGCATCAGTGCAATAAATTATAGAAAATAAGGTAACATCTCATTTTGGTGATGAACTGAATGCAAAGTATATATATATTGTAATAAATGCAATCCAATTAAAATGTTTTGAAAATCCAGCTGCTGGGTGCAAGTTGCTTTTTTTTTTTAATGCATACCAGACAGGATTCAGCCCAAGTTAATCACTTCACAGTCTTGAGTTCAGCAGGGAAGATTTTAGGCAAATACTTAAACCCCTTGAAATTGTCAGAAAGTAAACTCTGTGGTCCTCAGCATCTTTCCTCAGGCCCGTGGTGTGTGTCAAATGCAACCTTCTGCCTGACCTTTGAGACTCCCCTACATTGGCCACATCTCACCAGCCATGCGTTGCACCCTCCTTGAATATTTGTGTGTGATTGGAATGTGTCATTGAGCTCAGATAATGATATCTTTGCTCCGCAGTGTTCCTCCCACAACTCTGCTTTTTAAAGCTGAAGTGCCCCATTCGGGTTTTCCATGGATTGTTGTTTGTTCCGATTCAGCTTTAAAGAGCAGGTTTTTGCAGGGAAACCTCTGGAGCCAAAGAAATAAGAAGAGTGAGAGAGAGAAAGTGGTCAGGCACAGATCTTTAAAGTTGTTGCCCGTGCCTGGAAAGTGTGGAGGAAAGGTAAGGTGGATAAGCCCCGAGTGTGTGTAGAAATTAGTCTACAGAGGTAAATGTCACATTTGGTGCTTTGCCCATTTTTGCCTCTGATGCCACCCGCTGCTCCCTGGTGGCCCCAGCGAGAAGCCCACAGCCTGAAAAATGTTCCCACTCTTTTGCTTAGGAGTAAAGGTAAAGGGACCCTGACCATTAGGTCCAGTCGTGGCCGACTCTGGGGTTGCAGTGCTCATCTTGCTTTATTGGACGAGGGAGCTGGCGTACAGCTTCTGGGTCATGTGGCCAGCATGACTAAGCCGCTTCTGGTGAACCAGAGCAGCGCACAGAAACGCCATTTACCTTCCCGCCGGAGCGGTACCTATTTATCTACTTGCACTTGTAGTTTAACCCACAGCGCCACCCGTGTCAACCCCATCAAAGTAAGTAAGGCTTACTCCTCAATAGCTGCATTTAGGATTACATTCTAAGAGTGTTTGTATGGTGTGCTGCGCTTGGGTGACAATTTTAGACCCCTGTTCTGCTGTTTTCAGTGTGTGTGTGTGTGTGTATGTGTGTGTTTATTCCTGTTCTCTGTCAGGAATAAGAAATGACTCAAACGTGGTGCTGGCCTTTGCTGTAACATTGGCTCGAATTTCCAGCATAGGAAACCCGACGCGAGCTGCGTTACTTTGGCTCCTGCCTTCCTTCCATTTCCTCCATGATAGGGAAGCTGCTGCTTTCAGCTTTTCCATTCACTGAAACATTTCAGATGTTTAATGAGATGCTCCAGGTCTCCCCCCCCCCCCTCCAGGGAAGCACAGACACCAAACGCACCTTTAGCTTAGGCTGCTTTTAGTAGGAATGATTGACAAGTTAGCACAGCCAACATGCAAACAACCCCCTGCCCTCCCCAATCCAAATTCATTGGAAGCTCTTATCGTACATAACTGAGGGAAATGGAAGAGTTGGGTTGCTATCTAGAGTGGCTCACTCCGAGAGCTGTTTTGACTTCCCTAAAGCCTGATTTCTGAGGGTTTTTAAAAGCCTCTTGCAATGTCAGGTGTTCTCTGTGCTGACAGGCGTCTGTTTATTGATTCAGGAAATCCATCTTGCCTGGCTTTTAACAAGGTCTGCGAGCAAGTCGGCCCCTTCCGGATTCTAATTCATTGCTTTTTCTGAATGGGAGACTGCTGCGGAGGTGTCCGGTTTCACGAGCTGAGAACATACCCTGTGATGCCTCTTTCTTCCTTTTCATTTCTTTTTGTTTGCCGCAACCGTCACAAAGAGGTTATTTTCTCTAGTGGATAATATGATAATAATAATAATAATAATAATAATAATAATAATAATAATGCAAGCAGACTAGAACAGCTGTTCACGTTTCTTTAGCAAACCACACAAACAGCCTTTTCCAAGAAAGTTAAAAAAGAAACCTGTGCTTTTTACATTAAAAATTGTTTTCATGAACCTGTCTTGAGCCAGTGGCGTAGCGTGGGGGGTGCAGGGGGGGCCGGCCACACCGGGCGCAACATCTGGGGTTAGGGCAAATCCACGGGTTAGGGGGCGCAAATTACTTGCCTTGCCCCGGGTGCTGACAACCCACGCTACGCCACTGTCTTGAGCCAAAATATTTTATTGCTATTTAAGACAGTTGAGTTTAGATTGCATCACAGGCAGAGGTTCTGCATATTTTGCTAACAGGCCTCCATCAGACCCTTGAGACGGCATTAATTGGAAAATGCAAGAATGAAATTCTGTGCACATGTTATATATGCTAGGAAGTGCCCCTCGTTGAACGGAGTGTCTTTCTGAGGAAACATGCAAAGGATTGGCTTGCATGCCAATGAAATTCTCTTGCATCAGGGCTGCTGTCTCAGAAGAACTGCCAACTGGTTTTGAAATAGCAAGTGGGACAATGACATACCAGGCATGAGACATCTTGTTCTCACAGTGGCCAAGCAGATTCCTCTTGAGAAGCATGGAAATAGAGAGCTGCCATTTTGTTTCAATGGCCCAGCTCTGTAGTCATGCCCAGCCTAATGATCAACACTTTTAAGTCCCATTGATTGCAGTGGGAGAGATGTAAACCCCTGTTTAAATCTCTTGTTGCAACCAGCAGGAGATAAAAAGACGTTTTGAGGTTGACTAGTTCATCTCAAGGCAGGCTGGGTAGCAAAGGGTAATTTCAGGAGATGTGGCTGTGAATTGTGTAATGAGCTAAACCAGCTGGCATTCCCCTTTGCTACAAACTATAGTCGTACCTCAGCTACCGAACGACTTGGGAGTAGAACGTTTCAGCTCCCAAATGATCGAAAACCGGAAGTGAGTGTTCCGGTTTTTGAACGTTCTTTTGGAAGCCGAACATCCAACGGGGCTTCTGATTGGCTGCAGGAGCTTCCTGCAGCCAACCAGAAGCTGTGCTTTGGTTTCCGAATGTTTTGGAAGTCGAATGGACTTCCGGAACTGATTCCGTTCGACTTCGGAGGTACGTCTGTTTTGAAGGTGCTTGAGCCCTGTCCTCTTTGGCACCCCAGGGGGCGTGCTTCCTTAAGAACTACACATCCCAGAATTCCTTTGTTCTGGCATTTCCTATATGCACATGCAGGAGAATCCAGCAGGACGTGATAACCAGCTGACAGCAAGAGAGTGAGACCCATCACACATACGGAGGAACAGCATAATAACCGGGGACAATTAGGGACAGTGGCATTCAATTCTGCCAATAGGATTTAAGTCAGCCTTTCTCAACCTGTGGGTCCCCAGATGTTGTTGAACTACAACTCCCATCACCCCTAGCTAGCAAGGCCAGAGCTCAGGGATGATGGGAGTTGTAGTCCAACAACATCTGGGGACCCACAGGTTGAGAACCGCTGATTGAAATGACCCAGGACAAATGGAAGTAAATGAGTTTGGCATCTGGTCTCCAGAGTGCAGAGAAGAGCTGGTTTTAGATCTCAGAGACAGGGCACGGCGTGTAAAAAGCATGTGTGCCTTACGTCGGCAACCAAACTGTATCTACTAAGAAGTCCAATTGAATTCAACGGGGTTTACTGATGGATCAGAAGGTCGGTGGTTCAAATCCCCGCAACGGGGTGAGCTCCCGTTGCTCCGTCCCTGCTCTTGCCAACCTAGCAGTTTGAAAGCACATCAAAGTGCAAGTAGATAAATAGGTACCAGTCCGGCGGGAAGGTAAACGGCGTTTCCGTGCGCTGCTCTGGTTCGCCAGAACGGGCTTAGTCATGCTGGCCACATGACCCGGAAGCTGTACGCCGGCTCCCTCGGCCAATAAAGCGAGATGAGCGCCGCAACCCCAGAGTCGGCCACGACTGGACCTAATGGTCAGGGGTCCCTTTACCCTTTACCTTTGCTAAAGTGGGGCCAGGACTGCTGCATTAGGGCTCAGCCACACTTCTGCTTGTCCCATCTGAGCGGTTTTCTGTTTACCCTGCTGCTTCCCCCTGGAAAACCAACTCTTTACTGCTGAATGTCAATCCATGGAAAGGTTTTCCCACTTCAGCCCCTGCTTAAGTCCCTGCTTAAGTCCCTTTAGGCCACTCAAGTCCCCTTAGAAAACTTGGGACCACTTCAGCCAACTGAACCAAATTAGCCCATTTAAGTCTCCTTCGCCAACTTAAGTCGCCTTTGCCAACATAGCCCGCTTATGTTCCCACTTAGCTCACTTGTCTCCACTAAACTATGGCATCATTTTTTTTGGGGGGGGGAGGGGACCCAGAATTTCGGAGTCCCCTGATAATGAAGCCGCGAAAGAGGCAGGGAAAACGGGGGTATGGATGAGCCCTTAGTGTACAGTTAATACGTAAACGGTAAAAAAAGGGAAAAGATTAATACATATACCACGCTGCAGTTAGGCAGCCAGAAAAGAGAGGCATTTAAACAAAGGAAACCAAAAGGAATCAAAGGATAATCCAGTCGATCCTCAGTTATTTTCTAACACAGAGAAGTGATCAGAGGGGTGTGTGTGTGTGTGTGTGTGTGTGTGTGTGTGTGAGAGAGAGAGAGAGAGAGAGAGAGAGAGAGAGGAGTCTTTGTTGGGCTCAGAGAAATGGTCCTTAGGCACTGTTAATAACCTGAGTGCCATTCGTTTGCCAGGAAATAAGAGCAGCAGAGCCAAATAAGTCAGATCCAAAGGAACAGCTTGCCTTTGACTAATATGTGTTTGAGCTTCAGCTTGACTTCGCCCTAAGCCAAGATTTTGAATTGCTGAATTAAGCGCAAACGTGACAGGAGATTTGAATCAAAACAACTTTGTACTTGCTTGGCCAAGGTGTTATTTGCGAAAAGATGCTCTTGCCAGCTGTCCCTGCGACCTGGCTCTGAAGATTTCAAGAATCCCAAACATGCCATTCTGAAACAGTACTCTTTTTGTGTGTGTGTAAATACATTTTATTGGTTTTACAATATCAACTTCAAATAGTACTCTTAATTCTGCCTCATAGCAAAGATAGACAAATCACAGAATCATAGAGGTGGAAGGGACCCTGTGGATCACCTAGTCCAACCCCCGCCAATGCAGGATTATGCAGCTGCCCCATATGGGGATCAAACCTGCAACCTTGGCGTTATCAGCACTGCACACTAGCCAACTGAGCTATGCAGTGGTATAAAATCTGACAATTCAGTTTCTCATTTCTGTCAGTCTTCAGTTCTCCACATTCCAACATCAGTGTGTGGTGGTTTTATTAAAAAAAGTCCTCATCAGAATTCACAAGCGTTTTAGTGCGAACTTCTTCTAATGTGCAACTTTTTGCAAAGCAGTTTGGAGAAGCGTGGATTGCAAACGATGCCAAACCTATAAGGTAGGTTTGCCTTTCAATGTGAGATCAGGTGAGATCGAAGCCCTTTAAGGCCTTTTACAAAACTGCAGTCAGCATCTTGAGAAGTAGAGACGTCACCTTGCCAACAAAGGTCCGTATAGTTAAAGCCATGGTTTTCCCAGTAGTGATGTATGGAAGTGAGAGCTGGACCATAAAGAAGGCTGATCGCTGAAGAATTGATGCTTTTGAATTATGGTGCTGGAGAAGACTCTTGAGAGTCCCATGGACTGCAAGAAGATCAAACACATCCATTCTAAAGGAAATCAGCCCTGAGTGCTCACTGGAAGGACAGATCGTGAAGCTGAGGCTCCAGTACTTTGGCCACCTCATGAGAAGAGAAGACTCCCTGGAGAAGACACTGATGCTGGGAAAGATGGAGGGCACAAGGAGAAGGGGGCGACAGAGGACGAGATGGTTGGATAGTGTTTTCGAGGTTACCAGCATGAGTTTGACCAAACTGCGGGAAGTAGTGGAGGACAGAGGTGCCTGGCGTGCTCTGGTCCATGGGGTCACGAAGAGTCGGACACGACTAAACGACTAAACAACAACACAAAACTGCAGTATGCATATCTCTCCAGAAATAAGTCCCGTCGAGCTACTGTGGAAGCGGCTGTAGGTCAGCAGCTATAGGATTTCAGCCATCCCTGTTCGGGGCTGCCGTGTTGGCTTCCGAGGCTGAAGGGGAAAGCGAAAGAGGGAAGGTCATTTTGCACAGCGACAACATCTGCATCCCAAGCCAGAGACGGTTACTGTGCTAGACAAAAGAGTGAGACCATCAGTCATGTGAGCCTGGAGTTAAAGCCATCTGGCTTGTCTGAAACAACACCAGGTGTTAGCAGCAAAGGCAGATTTCCTGTGTTGCAATATTGGCTCAGAGGGATAAGCAGGCGGCCTGCCTCTACTGCAGCAATGCAGGGAGCTATAGATCATTGGTGTGTAAAAATAATAAAAAAAGGTGAGGAGCCAGGCTTTAGCTATAGGAGGGTTTAGGATAGTTTCCCTTTCAACCACAGGGCTTTCAGAGACACAAGGAAAGGGGAAACTAATGCCAGCTGAGTGTGACTTACTCCCAGTTAAGGGTGGAGTCCAGTTAATCCATTTGCACTCACTGAGGGGCTTTTGAGGTACAGTAGACCTGTATCTATACATACTTGTGCAACCCGCTCTATCCTCCATTTGCACAAGCAAGAAGCATTAGCAGAGGTCAGTGGTGTAGCGTAGGTTGATAGTGCCCAGGGCAATGCAGGGAGGTGGGAGGGAGAGAAACCAAAGGAGTACACATGCACATTCAATTGCCCAACAGCATCCACGTCACCCAGGAGATCTCAGCCACATAGATACGAAAAGGAGAGTGGCTCTGTTGTCTGGAGAGGTCACTTCCTGGTTCACATGGAGAAGCCATTTTCAACGGAGCTCAGCAACGGAAGCACACCGAGGTGCATTGAGGCAGCAACGGGTGTTGAAATTTTGCGCCCCTCACAATTTTGCGCCAGGGGCTACTGTCACTGTGTCCCCCCCTCCCATGCTATGCCACTGGAAGAGGTTAAGGATAAATTCCCACTAGGCAAAAACACTCATGCAGGGTGCAGAGCAGGAGTCAGGGGAGGGTATCTGTGGTTGGGGAGGGGTGCGTGGTCTAGGGAGAAACCTCAGAAGCCAGCTTTAGGTTTCCTATCCCTGCATATGGAGGAGAGGGGAATTTTGCTGGTTCCTCCAGCGTTTTCCCAACAACACCTTCCACTCTCTTCTGCAGGGACCCCCACTACTCCCTGGAGCAGATTTTGAGGGTGTGATGAGGGCTGCAGGGCAGAGTGAGAATTGGCCAAATTTCATTCCTTCCTCTTCTGTTAGAGGACCTCTCACGCTATTCCACGAGAGCAAGGGCACCAATTCGGATTCCACACGAAGCGTGCATAGGATTGTCGCCTCACAGTGCCTGCCTACATGTGTTTCCTCAAACGTAAGAGCTGAGAGGGGCCTGCTCCCTGGTTAGGTGGTATGTATATGGAAGAAACACATAAGCCAATAGGAGTTACATGGCTCGGGGAAACGATGTGGTTATGCCTACAATGAAAATGAAAAGGAACGCAATGTCACCACATGGCAACCACTTCAAAATAACTCCCGTTCCATAATGGCAAAGGTTGGATGAACTGGGCTGCAGAAACACGCCATTAGCATCTGTGTCAACTGAAATAATGGCTTAAAAAAGAGAGAAAAAGCTAAGCCTGCTGACCTTGGCTGTTTTTGAACCACTTTTGCTTCAAAGTCTGTTATCAACTCCTTATACAGTGGTACCTCAGGTTAAGAACTTAATTCGTTCTGGAGGTCCGTTCTTAACCTGAAACTGTTCTTAACCTGAAGCACCACTTTAGCTAATGGGGCCTCCTGCTGCCACTGTGCCACCGCTGTTCTCATCCTGAAGCAAAGTTCTTAACCCGAGGTAATATTTCTGGGTTAGCGGAGTCTGAAACCTGAAGCGTATGTAACCTGAAGCACATGTAACCCGAGGTACCACTGTAAAGAGAGTCATTGTTTTCTGCATTTCCTGCAGTTTGTACATTTGACCACAAGGTGCCACTGTGTAACTCGTGCTGAAACCAGCGATGTTTGTCTTCTCTATTCCATCCACCCCTTCTGAGGGACCAAATCTGAGGGACTGGGCTGTTTTTTTTACCATGCCCAGTGCCACCAGAGTAGACTATTTTTGATAGGTCTTTGCTGATTGGATGATAATTCACAAATCATAAGGCCCCCAGTGTACCATGCTAATGCCATCGTCTTAAGTCTACCCTAGTGATGGCTTCACATGACTGCTCTCCCCGCTACCGTAGATAAGGTGGCTTTTTTCAGTCCACGAAAGCTCCATACCAGAGTCCAGTCAGGAGTAGGGAAAATGGGGTGCTCCAAAGTTGTCCAGGGCAAACAATTATATCTAGGAAGTGTACCCCAAATGCGGATTTATTGTCTCTTAAAAACATTGGCATAAAGATAGATAGTGTTCATATTTTGTCAAGTCTTCTTGAATTTCCTAACCACTCCATTGTTTATATGTATTCTATTCCATTACTTACATCATTTGGGGGAAACCTGGTGTCCCACCAGCATCTGAAGTCTGATTGGTGGGAATGCAAGACACGCCCACCTCTGTTGCCATGGTTATGGTCAGACCCTTGGAGATGCGTTTTGCTACCTACCTGCTATCCTTCCTCTCCAAGTTGGAGACTTTTTGCTCCTGCAGGATTCTGACTGGCTGGTTGTTTGGTATTAAGTTTATTTTTGCTGTTTCCTGCTTCCTGCTATTGCAAGCCCCCCCCCCCCAAATAAATAAATTGTTGATGTAAGCTGGCTTGGGTACTACTTTTAAGCCAGGAAATCAATACACCAGTGTTTTAAATAAAGAAATAAGACAAAACTCGTGTGTAGCTAGAGATGGATAAATTTGCCAATGTCCGTTTATCTTTTTTAAAAAATTCTTAGTTCAGTTCACTCCTTTTTGTGATTTTTAAAAAAAGTCTGCATGGGAATTTGTACATAGTTCTGTGTATATTCCTTCTAATATACAGGTTTGTATTGGCAATTTGTTTGCGATATAATGATTTCCCCCCTATGTCCCTTTCACTTTTTGGTGCATACTTTCCATGAATACACATATTTTTTTCTACTTTTGGGGGGGGGGGCTGGGGAACTGCCTCACAACAATCGCCCCAGTCTGCAGATACCAGGATGGTCCACTTTATGCATGACAGCTTCCACACTGTAGGAAGGCCCACATTCAGACTTGTGTATGACACCATGTCTGAAAACCATGCAAGAGTCTAATCTGCCATTGTTAGACATGGTTGGAGACAACACCCATAATACTCTTGTCCCCTCTTCCGAAGACATACCTGTATTTTTCGCTCTATAACAAGCACCCGACCATAACACGCACATAGTTTTTAGAGGAGGAAAATCCATAGGCCTGCCACCCGTAGGCATTCCCTCCATAATACGCAGAGACATTTCCCCTTACTTTCTAGGAGGAAAAAAGGGAGTGTTATGGTGCAAAAAATACGGTATTTCTTTTTTCTTTGCTCTGGAGGGTAGGACTCGAACCAATGGCTTCAAGTTACAATAAAGGAGATTCCGACTAAACATTTGGAAAAACTTTCTGATAACAAGAGCAGCTTGACGGTGGAATGACCTCCCTTGGGAAGTTGTGGACTCTCCTTTCTCGGAGATTTCTTTCTTTCTTTCTTTCTTTCTTTCTTTCTTTCTTTCTTTCTTTCTTTCTTTCTTTCTTTCTTTCTTCCTTCCTTCCTTCCTTCCTTCCTTCCTTCCTTCCTTCCTTCCTTCCTTCTTTCTTTCTTTCTTTCTTTCTTTCTTTCTTTCTTTCTTTCTTTCTTATAATTTTCATTGATTTTCATCTCTCAAAAGAAGTATCCACTATCATTGCTGAACATACATTTTCCAATTCCCCCCCCCTTCCCTGTTGAATTCCCTCAACTACCATTTCTGGTTTATTACATCAGACGATACATTCTGCTGTTTATTTACAATATTATGTTATCACATTGCTGTACTCCTTGTTCTCTGTAAATAAAATTGTAAACGTTTATTTAAATCCTGCCAGCGAGACCATTTCTTTCTGTTGTTTCTGCAAATATATCGTAAAGAGTTCCCGTTCTTTTTCAAAGTCACTATTGTCCTTTGCACACAGTTTGTCCGTTAACTTTGCTAACTTTGGAGGTTTCTAAGAAGATGTTGGGCGGCCGCCTGCCATGGATGCTTTGGCTGAGATTCCCACATTGCAGGGGGTTGGACTAGATGACCCCTGGGGTCTCTTCCAACTCTATGGTTCTATGGTTCTATGATTCTAAGGGAGAGCCTGGGGCCTTGGCAGTTATTCCCTGAGCAGGCACACCTGGTCACAGCCTTGCCCACCGCCGTGAGACGGATTGCATTTCTATTTAAATCACAGCCATTATTCCTCCCGTAGGTGCAAAGCAGCAAATGCAAATTTAATGCAAATCCACGCACTCCCTCATCCTTTTCCTTTTCCCCTTTCCTTCTCAAGAGGGAATGCATTTTCTTCCTTTTCCTTTTTTCCTTTTCAGGGAATCCGTGAGTGGCTACCCTCGCCCTGAGCCGTTCTTTGCAGCTTCCAGAAGATGGTGCCCTGCTGTCAGGAAACAGGCATGAAGCACACACACACACACACACACACACACACACACACACACACACCCCACCAGCAGTCATTCCAGTCCATTGGCAGAATGTCATGCCGAACGCTTTGTGTCTGTCAGCACATTCCTGGAAGGTCACAGCAAATGAAGAAGACTCCTGTGTGTAGGAGCTGGAGAGAGAGGAATATATATGTACACACACACACACACACACACACACACACACACACACACGAGTTGCATCACATGGCGGCCTTTTGGCTTCAGCCACTCGATTCCTGCAGTTATAAACCTTTCCCAATTGTTATTCGGCTGCTTCCTCCGCAGGCCAAGGCAGGATATTCATGACTGACTGGCCCCTGGAAGCTGGAAAGACTCCAGTTACTTTCCATAGCACGGTTTCTGCTCACTTCCCTCCCGTCACAACCCGCCCCCCCTTCCAGGACTGAAATATCCTGTGGTTCTGGTTAGCGCTCCCTCCGGATACGCAGCCACCAGAAGCATATGCCCCCCCCCGTCCTCCATATGATACAGCCGAGGCTCGTTCAGCATAGCTAATTCCGACGGGGGCTTTATTTAGACGGAGACATTGAGCAGCCTTGCTGTGGACTCCGGTCGTTTGACTCGACTGCGTGTCTGGATCCCGAACGGAAAGAGGAGGCTTCCTCCGGCAGTTCCTGCCACTTACGTTGCCACCGGGCTTTGCATATGTTTTGCAAAATATTTAAATCTAATGAGCTGCAGCTTTGGCTGACTGAGTTGCCTGGCTGTTTCGCCTGGCTTGCTCTCTGCCTTTTGCAGTCGCAACCCAGAACGGTGGGTCGGGAGCACCGATTCTCATTTTTCTCATCTTAAATTCAGCACTCCAGGTTTCTGCAGCAATTTGTGTGTTTGTGTGTGTATTTAATTCTTCAGGGTGCCTTTCTCCTAATAAGCAGGATTTGTCTGCAGTTCGGGCTCCGGTACACATTTTGGCAAGCGATTTTCTCCTCATATATTGCATGTTTGTGTGTTGTTTTCATCAGTATGCTCATTTTTATATGCGCTCCCCTCTAACATATGCCTATTTGTGGAGATCGGTTAGTTGGAGAACTGCATTGCAAAATTCAGATAAATGCAAATTTCAAAGTATCATAGAGTTGGAAGGGACCCTGAGAATCATCTATTCCAACCCCCTGCAATGAAGGAATATGCAGCTGTCCCGTACGGTGACCGAGGCTGAAACGACTGTCTTACAGGTCTCATATTGTTACAGAAAGTGTGAATTTGATAAACTCAGCTTTAAATATGAACTGAATTGCACTTCTCCCTCACCCCTAGTGGGTTGTCCCACTTCTTTTCAGGATGACATAATTGAATCTGACCTCAACACTCCATGTCTCCCCTGCCAGTTCAAAACCTCCCTCTTCCTTCATCCATAACACTGTCGCAGGCTCAGTCCTGTGGGTCAGTCTACGCTTTCACCATTGTTTCCCCAACCTTTCTTGATCCACACCTAAACCGCAAGATGGACCTGATCGTCATTTCTTAAATACGATACATAGCAGCCGCTGTAGATGTGAGTGCTTCTCCCACCCAGAGATGTAGTGCAGGGCCTCACCATGACTGTACGTATGGCTATACCTCCAAGAAGAGTCCATAGTCACACCCTCAAGGAGAGTTTGAAAATGCAAACAGTTGTGTCGCTCCCTTATATTTCTACAGAGAGAGTGGGGTGGGGAAGTTGGAGACGCACACACACAAACAACTGCAGTACAAATTAGTTTGGGTCACCTCTCTGTATCCATTGAACTTGGTGGTGCTTCCCAACATGACCAGATACAATGAAGGCTGGAGGGGAAGTCCTCTGTTGTAATTCTACAAGGGAGAATTTTGTCAAGTGTTTCTGGTCATGAAGGAGAGATGGGGAATTGCACTTACTGCAGTTCCCTCTCCTTCATTTCCTTCCTTCCTTCCTTCCTTCCTTCCTTCCTTCCTTCCTTCCTTCCTTCCTTCCTTCCTTGTTTAGAATCCTACTTTTCTTCCAACATGGAACCCGGGGGGACAGCAGGAATGTGGTTCCTAGGCATGCACCAATCCAGGCACTGACCAGACCCAGACCTGTTTAGCTTTAGCAAGGTGGTGGCCTCCTTACCGCACACAACCATGGAGGAGTTTGTTGCTCTGTTGGAACTCCTATCCAACAGGTGACCCTCTGACCCACCCTGTTTTCTCTCCTCCTCTTCTCTACAAAACAATCAGTTTCTGTTGAGGGGGGACAGTGTCACTGGTGCAACCATCTTAGGACTTGTGGTTCCCATCCTACCTTGAAGTCCAACAGCATCTGGAAATATTGGGAATATCTGTGCTGAGAAAGTCTGAGATGAAGCTCATTCACCTTCCAAAAGCCACCGACAGGTTTTATGGGTTGTGAGTTACATGCTGTTATGATGGTCTAGCACTGCATGAACCACCTCTCCCCCAGTTGATTGCCAGTACAATTGGTCCAAAGTAGGTCAAAGATGGGGAGCAATTTATATACATTTGGCCAACATCAGACCTGTTGTTCTTTTCTGCTGTCTGCTTGCTTATGAGAACAATATGCTGAACCAAATCAGCCCCTGGGGTTGCTCCATGCAAGGCTGATCATTGAAAACACTCCAAATTACTTGATTATTGCAACACGAAGAGAGGAAGCGCTGCGTGTAGCCGATGAGGTGGCATCAGATGATGTGCGATGGCTGTTTAAATGGAACTTGTGCAGAGTGGAAGATGGTAGGGGAGAGATTTGCTCTCCCCTGGGTGACTTCTTCCGGTGCATCATCATCATCACCATCATCTTCATCTTCATCAACAACAACAACACCAACACCAACATGGGTGGTAGCTGACCTGCTCACCACCCACTTTTTTCAGATTCTCACTACGCCTTCAATACCAAGGAGGGGTTGCATTGACATGCTTAAAAACCAGTTTGAACACACCGAGGAAGGGGGAACTGCAGACAGAGCACCACCCCCCAGGCTTGCCTTGCAAATGGCCGTCCACCTCGATGGCTGCACATCATAGAATCGTAGCGATAGAAAGGACCACGAGGGTAATCTAATCCAACCCTCGCCAATCCAGGAATCTTTTGCCCAATGTAGGGCTTGAACCCTCCGCCCTCAGATTAATAGTCTCATGCTCTACCAACTAAGCTATAGCATGAACGGGATCTACATGGTAAGCGCCAGGACATTCCTAAAGCAAACCTCTTTGGAAGAAAAAGAGAAGTGTACGTGCTCTTTCTTTGCCCCTTGTGAAAATAAATAAATCAGGTTGTTTCTTTGTTTCTGCAGCTCAGTCTGTTCTTGGCATGCGGGCCGTTTACTCATATTATTGCGGTGAAGTACAGTAAGCTGTCCACACTGTGCCTCAACGTCAGCTTTCCTGGGTCCATTCAAGGCCCTGGAAAATAATGAAAAGCATATTGTGTAACTCAGGAATGTGTCTCTTTCATCAGCCATCTTTCAGAATTACCACTTTGTTTGCGTTCCTGACAACTTGTAAATTACTTAATGCCGCTGGCAGATTGAGCAGATTCCCTTTGCTCATTCAGACCACATTTTCTACTGCTGTAGAAACGAATAATATAGAACCAAAAAAGAAATGAGTGGAGTGGGGGGCAAAGAAAAGAAAAGTCAGCATGGTCAGACATCCTCAAACCAATTGTTAGCATCTCTGGAAGGGCTTCAATTTCGCTAACTCAGAGCCGGCACCTAAAATACACAGTTGACAGGCTGCAAGACTTTGCCTCGCCAAATATAACTTGTCCAAGGCCTAAGTAAAAACACATGACATATATCCTGTTTACACTTCCACAATTATAATAATTTCAAACTCTGCCGAAGAATTATGAAACAGCCTTTCCATTTTAAGACTTCAAACCCTTATCCACACAGCTGCTTGTCAGCCTTTGTCATTTACTGAGACACTACGGTGGGCAAATGGTGCGCCGCTCTTCTTCGATATGGTCAGGAGGTTGACCAATGGCACGTTGGAAGGCCAGGAACCAGAAACCGACATCGAATGGGTTTTGTGCCGATGAGATAACTCAGGGGTAGAGTGTGTAATTTCAAGTCTCTGACATCGCCAGATGATGGGTCTGAAGTAGGAGGGTCAGGAAAGACATCCGTCTGCGCCCCCCGAGAGCTGATGCCAATCTCTGTCAATCAGCTGTGCCATTGGTCTCAGTCAATATAAAGGAAAGACACAGGGGGTGGGAGGGGATTTTCATGCTGGTTGCAGAAAGGAGAGTTCGGCGCTCCTTGAAATGTTTGCCAAATGACCCAATGCCACTCTCAGTTTTGTAGCATATTGCTCTACTATATTTGCTGGCCATCTCAACAGTTGCTTCTTTCATTATTTTGAGGGTTCTTCTTCTTGCAATCTATTAGGCCCATCCAGTTGGGTATCATATATAGCCAGCTTGATGACACTGTGGTGTCACCTACTCAACGACATCATGAATGGGAAAGCATGAGCTATTATTGCCCAAAATGGCAGGGGGAATGAAACACCATTCCGACTCAGCCTTATTGAGAAGTAGAACCATAGAGTTGATCATTGCTGCTAGCGTGTGGCTTAAATTGTCGCCCCAAAGTTATATAGACTCAGCAAGCAGACCACAATGTCTGCTCCGATGCTGTACACAGGATGCCTTCAGAATCTAGGCGAATGGGTGGAGTATAAATTATAAAATTATTACTATTACTGCAATCAGTGATTGGTTTGTATAGGGTCTTGCATGCAGCACTCAGATGTCAGCGTTCACACAACTATTTCCTCTGTATGATTGCTTTCTCCCCATGAAAGCCCATCAATAGGGCTTGGCGGGCATGAGACAGACACCAGGCCCTCCAAGTGTCCCTATTTCCCAGGGACAGTCCTGGATATACAGAAGCCATGTTAGATTTCTGATTTGATTCCGGAATGTCCCACTTTTCCTTAGGATGTCCCTATTTTCAATGAGTAAATGTTGGAAGGTATGGAGTTCTGCGACTCCTGAGCCAAGGAGATAAGTAACTAGACAACCTTTAGAAGACATCTGAAGGCAGTCCTGTATAGGGAAGCTTTTTAACGTTTAATGTTTTATTATTATTTTTATATATATTGGAAGCCACCCAGAGTGGCTGGGGCAGCACAGTCAGGTGAGCAGGATATAAATAATCTAAATCTAAATCTAAATCTAAATCTAAATCTAAATCTAAATCTAAATCTAAATCTAAATCTAAATCTAAATCTAAATCTAAATCTTAATCTAAATCCAGTGGTACCTCTGGTTATGTACTTAATTTGTTCCGGAGGTCCGTTCTTAACCTGAAACTGTCCTTAACCTGAAGCACCACTTTAGCTAATGGGGCCTCCCTCTGCTGCCGTGCCGCCGCTGCACAATTTCTGTTCTCATTCTGGAGCAAAGTTCTTAACCCGAGGTACTATTTCTGGGTTAGCGGAGTCTGTAACCTGAAGCGTATGTGTCAGGGGTTCAGGAGCAGAGGCAAGGGCAAGGGAGGAAACAGAGAGCGAAGGGGAGGAGGCAGAAGAAAAGATGAGCGATGACGACGACCCGAGATCTCCGAGTCTTTCCAGTGAATCGGAGGATTCACAGAAAGGAGCACCAGTGGCCAAGGCAAGGGGGGAGTTTAGGGGGGCACCCCAGGAAGATAGAGCCAGAGGGGACTCAGAGGAGAGCAGTTGGAGATCGGGACCAGCGTCACCGCCAGAGAACAGGGAAGAGGAAGGGAGCCAGGGGGCAAGCGCTGGCAGCTCACAACAGGAGGGAGGGCACGAGTCAGGGGTGGCCACACCTCCATCTGGGAGCGAAGAGACGGTTAGACGGAAGGTGGAAGGTTGGGTGCGCGCGCCAAGTTCAAATGCACAGGAAGGCGGCGCAGTAGGCAGCCCGGAAAGAGAGCCGGGTCCTAAAGCCCGGCGCAAGGAGACAGGAGGGTCCGGGGGGTCAGCGTCAGAAGAATCCCGGAAGGAAGAGACCCAGGGGGGCAGAGGGACCCAGAGAAGAACAGTCAGGCGGAAAAGGTGGAGCAGGGCTAGGATATTAAGTTGGTGTACAAGGGGCAGAGATTCAGACGGAGCTTCGCCGATCTAGCTACTAGACGTAGAGTTGCACGCAGCAGCTTGAGAATGGAAACTGTAACTCAATAAAGACTTTTACTTAATGACCGTTGGCTAGCGTGATCCTCTGTGAGCTAGGATCTTGAAGCAACTCTGACAGTAAGCTCCGTCTCCAGAATTGTGGGCATCTACAGCCTCGAGGAGAGGAGAGAAGCAGGTGCCTACTAGCGAGCTCACGAACGGCAGCCGACATGACGGCTGAACAGCAAATAGCGGAACTCAGAGAAGCAGTGTCACAGCTGAATGCCGAGGCTCTCGCATCCAGGAAGAGAGAGGAGGACGCAGCTGCCGCCTACAGGGATCTCCAGGTCAGGTTGGAAGTGCTTACGAAGCAAGGGCAACAGACACCCAAACCAGAGGGGATTGGTTTGGGGAGACGCACAGGCGGTCTGGTCTCTCACTTCGATGGGAACTTGCAACAGTATCCCAATTTTAGAGCAGACGTGCTGTGTGCACTGCAACTGCTGAATAAAGATTTTAGAGATGAGCAGGAGAAAGTGGGATTCATCATGTCCTATTTGCATGGGGATGCCAGGGCATGGCTGCGCAATTTGTGGAGGGATAACGATCCGGCGCTCCAAAATGCGAATGCCTTTATTAAAGCGATGGATGGGTGTTTTTTATCAAGCATTGACGTGGATCTTGCTCGGCAACAGATTCATGGACTGAAGCAGGGAAGGGCCAGCGTACGGCAGTACCATGCCCGCTTTTTCGCCTTGGCCAGTGCCCTAGAATGGGACAGAGATGCGACTCCTGTAAGAGACCTGTTCTGGGAGGGATTAAACAGCTCTGTGAAAGATGAAATTGCGAGGGGGGAGAGACCCCGGACCACCCAGGAGCTCGTGCAGAGGGCGCTGGCAGTGGGGGTACGGCTGGAAGGACGTCCGTGGAGCAGGGACGAAGGGCATGGAGGGCGCGAACCAGCCAGGGGCTCCTCCTTCTTTCCCAGAGAAGCAGCACGTACGCAATCCACGCCTCCGCCAGGAGGAGGAGCTGAACCGATGGAGGTTGGAGGTGCCAGGGCTCAGTCAGCAACCAGAGCCCTAGCACCAGCAGCAGTGAAAGCGAAGCCTCCTAGAGGGAACAGGAAGTGTTACGTCTGTGAGGAGCCAGGGCATATGGCGAAAGAGTGTCCCCAGAGGCTCCGCAAGCTCACTGCAGCCTCAGCAATGGCGACTGCAGCAACGCAGCAAGGAGAACCACAGCAGGGAAACGACGCAGTCTGGCTGGAGGAAGAGGCACTGGGGCCCAGCCAGACGTATTAATGATGCAGTCCCCAGAGATTTTACAGCCCGTGAACCCCCTCCCGCCCAAACCAGTGGTGAGGCTCACCGCATCGCTCCAGCTGCCCAATGGCATCACCATGGACGTGCCAATCACCATTGACTCAGGCAGCAATGCGGACTTTATAGGGCAGGACTTTGTCAACAAGCAGGCTATACAGTTGCTGCCGGCCACACTGCCCCTGCAGGTTGTCACGGTGGATGGCAGGGAGCTGCTAGGGGGGCAAGTGGTGCAGCAGATGCCACCAATGGTGATGCGACTTGGGAATCACAAAGAAGTCATCAGCTTCAACGTCACTCAATTGTCGGACACGCCCATTGTGTTGGGCATGAGTTGGCTGGACAAGCACAGCCCAACGCTGGCTTGGTACCAGAGGCAGCTGACCTTCGGCTCTTCCTTTTGTGCTGAACACTGCATCGTGCCCAGGCAGGAAGGAGAGGAAGAAGGGTCACAGCTGCTGCTAGGCACGCTGCAAGCGATTCCCCACAAGTACGCAGAATTTTTGGAAGTTTTCTGCGAGAAGGAGGCAGACAGGCTACCCCCTCACAGGCCATATGACTGCAAGATTGACCTGCTGCCAGGGGCGGCGCTGCCTAAGGGGAAACTGTATTCCATGTCAGAGGACGAACTGCAAGAACTCAAAGAGTTCATAGATCATAATTTGGAGCGCGGTTTCATCCGAGAGTCCAAGGCGGCGGGAGGCAGCCCGGTGTTCTTCGTTAAGAAGCGGGATATGCCCCAAAAGAGACTTGTAGTGGATTACAGGATCTTGAACAGTGTGACTAAGCCGTCGGACTTCCCCATGCCCCGAATTGACGACCTCCTCGCAAAGGTGCGGAAGGGCAGAGTGTTCACCAAGTTGGACCTGCGAGGGGCGTACAACCTCATTCGCATGCGGGAGGGAGATGAGTGGAAAACAGCCATGTTCACGCCACTGGGGACCTACGAATATAGAGTTATGCCTTTTGGATTGCAAAATGGCTCCCACGTTTTTCAAGCATTCATGCATCACGTGTTGGCGGGACTTCTCTACAAGACGTGCGTCTGTTTCTTAGATGACATCCTGATCTTTTCGGAGTCGCAACAGGAGCATGACAAACACGTCAAGGAAGTGCTGAACAGGCTAAAGCACCATAGCCTCTACGCCAAGCTGGAGAAGTGCCAATTTGACGTGACGGAGGTGGATTTTCTGGGCTACAAGCTGTCTGACAAGGGGCTCGCCATGGACAGCGCCAAGGTTCGAGCGGTGTTGGATTGGAAGAGCCCGCGCAACCGGAAGGAGGTCCAACGGTTTGTCGGCTTTGCGAACTTCTATCGCAAGTTTATCAAGGGCTTCGCTATGCAGACGGCGGCCATCACTGACACGCTTAGCTCCAAGAAAAAGAAGTTCATTTGGACAGAGCAGGCGGAACAGTCCTTTCAGGCACTCAAGCGTCTCTTCGCGTCGGAAGAGCAGCTGCTTCATGTCAACCCCAGCAAGCCGATGAGGGTGGAGACTGACGCCTCGGACAGAGCCGTGGGGGCGGTCCTGCTGCAGAAAGACCCGCAGGGGGTGTGGCGACCGGGAGCGTTTTACTCCAGGAAGCTCAGCAAGTCCGAGCAGAACTACACCATATGGGACAGGGAGTTGCTGGCCATTCATGCAGCGTTCAAGGCGTGGAGGCACTTTCTGATCGGCGCCAAGCACACGGTGCAGGTTTGCACGGACCACAAGAACCTAGAGCACTGGCGCACGGCACAGTTCCTGAACCAAAGGCAGATACGTTGGGCTGAGTTCTTTGCGAACTTCGACTTCCGAATAGAGTATGTCCCGGGGGACACCAACATCATGGCGGACGCTCTCTCTCGCAAGCCACAGTATCTGGAGGACGCAACGCCAGCGGCCGCCATGCACATCTTCGCACCAACAGTGTGGGCGTGCGCCGCGGCAACCGTGGATCTGGAGGCGGTGCGACGAGCGTTGCAGGGGGACTCCTTCGCGCAAGCAAAGATGGCAGAGGTGCAAAGGGGCAAGGCAGCGGCCGACGGTTTCCAGCTAAGAGATGGATTGCTCATCCGTAAAGGGGCCATCTACGTGCCGGGAGACGAACTTCGCGCCAAGGTGCTGCAGCAGCTGCACGACGCGCCCACTGCAGGGCACTTCGGCAAGGAGAAGACGGTGGAATTAGTAGCCAGGGATTTCTGGTGGCCTGGAATGAGAGGGGAGGTCGCGGACTACGTGGCGAGGTGTGACACCTGCCAGAGGGCGAAGCCAGTGCTTAGACCGCCGGCCGGACTGTTGGAACCGCTGCAAACTCCGGCCGAACCTTGGGAGAGAGTGGCCCTGGACTTTGTCACGGATCTGCCCAGCTCGAGGGGCAAGACGGCAGTGCTGGTGGTGGTGGACTTGTTCTCCAAGATGGCACATTTCATTCCGTGTGCGAAGGTGGCCACGGCGGAACAAACCGCCAAACTGTTCATAGACCACGTGTTCAAGGTTCACGGTCTGCCACGGTCTATTCTGTCCGACCGGGGGCGGCAGTTCATCTCGAATTTCTGGCAGAGGCTGATGGGCTTCCTGAACGTCAAGATCAACCTGGCGTCGGCGAGACACCCGCAGACCAACGGGCAAGCGGAGCGGGTCAATGCCATCATGCAGCAGTACTTGAGGTGTTATGCAAATCAACAGCCTGCGACGTGGGTGGATTACCTGCCGCTCGCCGAGTTCGCCTACAACAACACGAAGCACGTGTCCACGGGGGTCACACCGTTCTTCGCCAACAACGGGAGGCACCCCAGAACCTTCCCGGGACTGGAAAGGCTGGGGGAGGGGGAGCCGCAGACGGCAGATGCGTTCGCGTCGGAACTGCAGGAAGTCCACGATCAGCTGAGGCGCCACCTGGAGCTGGCCAAGCACGCATACAAGGTACAAGCGGACAAACGCAGAAGGGTTGGCGAAGAGCTCCACGTGGGAGACTGGGTCTGGTTAGCAGCCCACGCAGTGCCGGCCAGGTCGTTGGCCAAGAAGAAACTAGGGCATAAGCAACTGGGGCCCTATCAAGTCGAAGAGCAAGTCAACCCGGTGGCCTTCAGGCTGGCGCTTCCGGAGGGTTCCAGAATGCATCCGGTGTTCCACAGATCGGTGCTCACTCCCTACAAGGCACCGCACAGGTTTCAGGAACCCGGAACGGCGCCGAGTCCGGTCAGAGACAGAACAGGGCACGCAGGAGTGGCACAGAAGGAGCGCATCAACGAAGTCACAGAAATTTTGGATTCCAGATGGGGGGAAGAAGGGGTAGAATACTTTCTCGCCAAGGAGGGCACCCCGGCCAGTGCGAACAGCTGGGTGCCGGGCTACGCCTTGGACGAACCTCTGCTCAAAGACGAGTTTCATGCCCTCTTCCCACATAGACCGATGCCAGCAGACTTTTTCGACGACTGGCTTTTCACGCCCACGCTTTCGGCCAGCACGTTCCGGGGGTTCGACTCGGACGAGGACCCGACACGAGACGTCCGTTCCCCAGAGGGGTCACCCTCGGGATCTGCCTCAGAACCCTCGTATTGGTGGGACGACAGACCAGAGGAGCAGTGGCGCAGGAAGTGGCAAGAAGGTCCAGGACGAGCAACGCCGCCAGGAGGAAGTGAGGGAGAGACGGACATGGACGTTTTCGGGGACGACCTAGGTTTCGAGCACGGCGGCACAGAGATGGAAGCAGAGGTGACCGTCGTCGACGAGAGCAGGGAGGAAGAACCGGAAGACTTCGGATGGAGGCCCGCTACGGGAAGCGAACGGTACCCGACATTCGTCCCCTTGACGCAGCAGCACCCAGCTCCAGCACCGGAAGGAGGGGAAGGGGGAGTGGGGGGCTTCGAGGGGGGGATGGATGTCAGGGGTTCAGGAGCAGAGGCAAGGGCAAGGGAGGAAACAGAGAGCGAAGGGGAGGAGGCAGAAGAAAAGATGAGCGATGACGACGACCCGAGATCTCCGAGTCTTTCCAGTGAATCGGAGGATTCACAGAAAGGAGCACCAGTGGCCAAGGCAAGGGGGGAGTTTAGGGGGGCACCCCAGGAAGATAGAGCCAGAGGGGACTCAGAGGAGAGCAGTTGGAGATCGGGACCAGCATCACCGCCAGAGAACAGGGAAGAGGAAGGGAGCCAGGGGGCAAGCGCTGGCAGCTCACAACAGGAGGGAGGGCACGAGTCAGGGGTGGCCACACCTCCATCTGGGAGCGAAGAGACGGTTAGACGGAAGGTGGAAGGTTGGGCGCGCGCGCCAAGTTCAAATGCACAGGAAGGCGGCGCAGTAGGCAGCCCGGAAAGAGAGCCGGGTCCTAAAGCCCGGCGCAAGGAGACAGGAGGGTCCGGGGGGTCAGCGTCAGAAGAATCCCGGAAGGAAGAGACCCAGGGGGGCAGAGGGACCCAGAGAAGAACAGTCAGGCGGAAAAGGTGGAGCAGGGCTAGGATATTAAGTTGGTGTACAAGGGGCGGAGATTCAGACGGAGCTTCGCCGATCTAGCTACTAGACGTAGAGTTGCACGCAGCAGCTTGAGAATGGAAACTGTAACTCAATAAAGACTTTTACTTAATGACCGTTGGCTAGCGTGATCCTCTGTGAGCTAGGATCTTGAAGCAACTCTGACAGTATGTAACCTGAAGCGTATGTAACCTGAGGTATCACTGTATAGATATAGATATAGATATAGATATAGATATAGAGATAGAGATAGAGATAGAGATAGAGATAGAGATAGAGATAGAGATAGAGATAGAGATAGAGATATAGTGGGATAGGTTGTTCCTATTTTCATCAGAGAAATGTTGGAGGATATGAGACATGTAGAGGCTTATGTAAACCAACAATAGAAACTGAGTTTATTTCTAAGTCTCTCTGACTCAGACTGGATCTAGAGGCATCAAAGAAACGTTTCAGCTAAATGCGTTGCAAGCTTTGTATGAGAAATCAGGTTAGCAAAAATGGAGCTCCGCAGCGCCATCTGGTGTCACAGTGTTAGAATGCATAAACATTGCATATAAAGTGCTTTCTCTTTGCCAATGTAGCTGTGTCCTCAGTTTCCCATGTGTAAAAAAACCAAATCAATAGCACAGTGACATACTAGAGGAGGCTTCTTTTCGGGGCCTGTGCAGGACAGACTGTAAAGTGCTTTGTGAATCTAAAGTGCTATATAAAAAACAAACAGTAGTCTATTGTATGCAAAGCTATAAAACGAATATTGCCGTTTCGACAGATGATGTTGCTCTTTGGGCTAATAATACATCTGCTCATATCGTAAGCAGGAATGGGTTTTGGAAAGTCTCATTCAGATAACTTCAGAAATACAGCAGGAGGGAAACTCCCTGAATATGTTAATTGTTTGTGGCTCAAGTAACTCAAGTAGGTTTACAGGCTTACGTGGCTTTCTAGCCTCTAAAGGGGAGTCTTGTGGGACTATGCAAATGAAGGCATGGGAGAGTGGCTTGCAGTGTGTATTTTGAGACAGCAAAACCTGGTTGAAGTGGGGGCCACAGGTTCTGGAGGGCCCTTGGGCTTCTTCTCCTTCCACAGACTCCCTTCACTCAATCCTTCTTTCCACCTTTCCACCAGTTGCTTATCCATACCCTCCAACATCTCTCCAGTGAAAATAGGGACATCCCATTCCATCTGAAACAGCTAAAACAGGAGCTCCCATCCAGACAGACTATGATCAGTTCCAGACCTGCTTCGTTTAGCTTCTACAGCGTCATGGCCTCAGGTGCCTTCAAGCCTAGACCCTGAGAGTTCACGCTGAGAAAAGCTTATAGATGTGGCACGCAGAAGAATGTTGGCTAATGGTGCCCCAGGAGATGACATCATTGACCTGGCTGTGAAATAAGTGGCTGTGCATTGTCCCTGCTACACGATGGTTTGGTGGTCAGCAGACTGGGTGGTCGGGGTGGGGATGACTCACAGGGACAGGGCACTATATCCCTGCGACTGCAACATAGTCAGGACACACACACACACACACACACACACACACACACACACACACTTCTTCTAGAGTTTAGAAGCAGGCAATTAAAGAAGCCAAAGGGCATTATTCAAGGCAGTGAGTCACTTTTCTGGAGACACTCTGCATCTTCCAGTGTGCATAAATAGCAGGCACCTATCCTGAAGTCATATCATGTCAGGGCTGCAAATCACGGCGTTATCTTAAGAATCAGACGATAACATGTACGGTGCTCCGTCTGCAGCGAGATCAGACTTACTTTGCCAAACATGTCATATTACCAGCTGTTCTGTGTTTCAGAGAACAAGCTGCATTTCCTGTGTTTGGTCAATTTTTTCCTCACTTATTCCTTAAGCTTTTGCATGTTAGATTACCGTACCTTTCATAATAAAAGCTGGCCTTAAAAAATACAAGAAGGCACCAGGCTGAACGTAGCGAAATGACCCATTGTGTGCTGTTAAGAGTAACCACATTTCCTAAATGATATGTTTCAATAGCAGATTTCCCCCCCTTTTGTTGGCATAGCAACTCGCCAGGTCTGAACCAGATAAGCTAATACGCTTCTCCCTGTTCTCTCCAAGGTATTCACAGCAGGAAATTCCTGTTCCATCTGGTTAACTGAAAATGCACATTATTATTGATACACAGTATTGATGCCAGTTTTGATTGCACTAAATGACACTGCATTAGCATTTGCAGCTCGAGAAAAAGAAAATGGGATTCATTTATTTTTTCGGGGGGAGGGGAGAAAGATGGCGCAAAATAGGCAGTGACCATTAGCACTACTTTCCTTGTGAAAATTCGATGAGCGATTTAGAAATGAGAGAAATTGCCTTACTTGAGCAAATGTGTGGTTGGCCTAAGCTTGCAGCCATATATCTGTTGCCTTCCTACAAGGACTACCTTTGTTGCATTGGCTCACATTTATCACATCATGTGTTGTATCGCCTCCTCTCCCAACTATGGGGTGGCCAGTGGGTCCCACAGACAGTGGTGGACTTCAGGGTCTCCAATTTCAGCAGCAGCCAAATAAAAGGATAAAATGAGTGGGTGGAAGAACCATATATGCAGACCTAAGGTCCTTGGAGGAAGAGAAACATGTTAATAAATGTGTACCCCAGGGAATGTATTATATTTCTCTTACTTTCTATCCCTTCCCCAATAATTTATGGCTCTCTAATGTTGATCACAGGTGTCAGAGCTGCCTCAGGTCCCAGCTCACAGAGGACCAACGCCAGTCCGTTGTTATATTAAATAGTCTTTATTGAAGTTCAGTTTCTCTTTTACAGCCACGGCACGCAGCTCTACGTCTTAAACCCTAGACCGCCGAAGCTCCGTCTGAGTCTCCTCCCCCCAGACACCAGTTTAAGACCCTAGCCTTGCTCCACCTCTTCCTCTGCTCCCTCCTCCTCTGGGTCCGCTTGTCCGCCAAGGTCCTGCCCTTCCTAGACTCTTCTGACGCTGAGTCCCCTGAGTCTTCCCCCTCCCTCCGGCGAGCTTTAGGACCTGGTTCCCAATCCGGGTTTTCTGCTGTCCCGCGCGCCTGTACATTTGAACTTGGCGCGCGCGCCCAGCCTGCCACCTTCCTTCTGACCGTTATACTGCTCCTGTCGCTGCTTCCCTCTTCGGGGATGCTAGCTGGGTCTGACTCCTCCTCCCTGCTTGCCGGAGGAGACGCTGACTCTGACCTATGGGGCTCTTCCCCCCCACTACGCTCTGGTGGGGAAGCTGGTCCTGATTTCCCGCTACTGCTTTGGGAGTCTCCGCTGGCCCCCTGCTTCTGGTGTGTCCCCCCTGGGACCCCCCTTGCCCTGGCCATCGGCGCCCCCTTCTGGGAATCTTCTGATTCACTGGAGAGGCTTATGGAATCTCTCGGGTCACTGTCATTCTGCCCTCCGTTGCCCTCAGATTCTTCCCCTTCGCTCTCCATTTCCTCTCTCCCCTGCGCCTCTGCTCCTGAGCCCCTGACAACAGGGGACGCAGGTGGCGCTGTGGGTTAAACCACTGAGCCTAGGACTTGCTGATCAGAAGGTCGGCGGTTCGAATGGGGTGAGCTCCCGTTGCTCGGTCTCTGCTCCTGCCCACCTAGCAGTTCCAAAGCACGTCAAAGTGCAAGTAGATAAATAGGTACCACTCTGGTGGGAAGGTAAACGGCGTTTCCGTGCGTTGCTCTGGTTCGCCAGAAGTGGTTTAGTCATGCTGGCCACATGACCCGGAAGCTGTACGCCGGCTCCCTCGGCCAGGAAAGCGAGATGAGCGCTGCAACCCCAGAGTCGGTCATGACTGGACCTAATGGTCAGGGGTCCCTTAACCTTTTTTATGTTGATCATAAGGCTGCCTTGAAGAAACTGGATGAAGTCGGATACAAAAGTATAGAACATGGGTGGGCAAACTAAGGCCCGGGGGCCGGATCCGGCCCAGTGGCCTTCTCAATCTGGCCCGCGGATGGTCTGGGAATCAGTGTGTTTTTACATGAGTAGAATATGTGCTTTTATTTAAAATGCATGTCTGGGTTATTTGGGGGGCATAGGAATTCATTCCCCATCCCCAATATAGTCCGGCTTCCCACGAGGTCTGAGGGACAGTGGGACAGCCCCCTGCTGAAAAGGTTTGCTGACCCCTGGTATAGAACATAATTCTTAATGTTATTTTCTCACTCTCTGTGAGAATTTTAATAAATCACTTCCAAGTTCTTCAATTAAGTGTTGATAAACCATCCCTCCAACTCTGGCCATGATTTTAAAAGGGCTGGCTGGCTCTGTAGGCATGTTGATGGGGAAAGCAATGCAGTGCAAATGAATGGCAGTCACAGGCAACAGCACATCCTCATGCGCCCTGAGATGCACATCAGATTTATGCTTGCAGCTCCTGACCTTGCGTGGTAGCATGCTTGAACATGCAGCTCCACTTAAACAGATTGGGATGAAAGAATCTTTATCCTTTATACAAATGTTTCTCTGTTCACAGTTGTGGAGTTGCTGTGTTCTGTACCTTCTCCTTTATATATTTTCCTCCAGTCGTGGTGCTAAACAGCACCGTTCATGCGCTGACCTTCATGCGGCAAGCACATCATTCTCTGTAATGTTCCCAAGGACCATGGGATTGCTCAGGCTTCAGCAACCTAACTGGCTCTGACAGGTAAATTTCCCCTTAAATATGTTTCAAACTTCCTCTATATAGGCACGTGAGTCACTCTGACAGGTTTAATTTGTCCTGAAAAATGAATGTGTTAAACTCATTAGCCATTCCGTTTGGAAACATTGTAAACAGTAGATTGATTACTTTTCCATGTGCCTCTGATATAGGATAGGCCTACAAAGGTAAGAAATACTTAGCCAGCAAAACTGCACACCGGTTGTGTGATAGGAAATTAACCTTAATCCAGCTTTCTCCTGTTTGGTTTGATGTTTCATTTTTAAAAATATGAAATGTTAACATATAATCATCCTGCTCTGTGGATACTACATTTGTGGCACATTATATGCCTTTTCTTGTGCTAGAAAACAGGCTTTGATTTTGAGATGAAATATCTGATTAGAAAAATCCCAAATTCAAGGAAAACTGCCAACCTTTCTTTAGAGAAGTATCAGTGCACAAACATCCCCCCCTCAATTTCTGAAAACATTCCTGGCCATAAGAGCATAAGAAGAGCCTGTTGGATGAGGCCAATGGCCCATGTAGTCCAGCATCCTGTTCTCACAGTGACCAAGCAGTTGGCTCTGGGAAACAAGCAAACAGGATTCAACCACCAGAGCACTCTCTCCTCTGCCCAGCGACTGGCATTCAGAAGCATTGCTGATTTCAACTGTGGAGGCAGAGCACAGTTATTGTGGCTAGTAGCCATCAATAGCCTCGCTTCCATGATTTTGTTTAATCCTCTTTTAAAGCCCTCTGAGGGACGCGGGTGGCGCTGTGGGTTAAACCTTGCCGATCAGAAGGTTGGCGGTTCGAATCCCCGACGATGGGGTGAGCTCCCGTTGCTCGGTCCCTGCTCCTGCCAACCTAGCAGTTCGAAAGCACGTCAAAGTGCAAGTAGATAAATAGGTACCGCTCCAGCAGGAAGGTAAACGGCCTTTCCGTGCATTGCTCTGGTTCGCCAGAAGCGGCTTAGTCATGCTGGCCACATGACCCGGAAGCTGTACGCCGGCTCCCTCGGCCAGTAAAGCAAGATGAGCGCTGCAACCCCAGAGTCGGTCACGACTGGACCTAATGGTCAGGGGTCCCTTTACCTTTACCTAAAGCCCTCTGAGTCAGTGACCATCGCTGCCTCCCGTATAGTTTTATCTTGAATTGCATGCAACGTCAAAGTGCTGTGCATCAATTTGATCAAATCACAACACAAAGGAATACAGAGAGATAAAGAAACACAGCTCACACAACTCTGTATGCCAAAGGTTTTCAACCTTTCTGAGTCCACAGCTCCCTTGACCAACTACATTCTTTCTGTGCCCCCCCCCATGGGGCTTAGGAGTCCAGTTACATCAGATCAGCCTTTGCCTGCAGAGCTGGCAACCTCTCACCCTTTTCCAAACTCCCTCCCTTGTGGAGTGTTCCCTCAGCCTCCTCTTCCCTCTTTTTGGGAGCCTTCTGGGCACCTGCTGCTGCCATCCCTCGTCTCTGAGCTGCCCCCCTCCCTGCCCCAAAGAGAGGTTCCTCCTCACACTGCCCCACAGGGGTGTGGGACTTGCCTGTCCATTCCCAACAGCAAGGGCTGGTGGACCAGCTGGCTGGGGTTCCTCACCCGTTTGCTTGCTTACTCCAAAGCCACCTCATCTCCTGGCTACCAGCACCCCCTGACCAGCCCCAGAGGCACCATTCACCTGTGAAGCTTATAGCCAGGGCTGCTGCAACAAACAGCTGTGCAAGCCATTGGGAGGCAGAGACGCAAGAGGGCATCAGAGGAGGGAGGGAAAGAAAGAGGGGTGGAGGCCAGTGTTGCCCGCGACACCCCTGCCCATCATTCAAGGCACCCCAGGGTTCCACGGAACAGTGTTGAAAACCACTGCTGTATGCAATTATATAGAACTTCTCAAAGGCAAAATGTAAAAATAAGACTTTTTTTTTATTCCACCAAGCGTCCGTTTCTTTAGATATAACCTTTACACAATACATGCAATTTGAAGCTTGAAGAATGCTGTTTCTGGTGGTGGTTGCTGGATTCATTCTTCCATCACATTCATTTCACAAGCTGTTGAGTTGTAAACAGAACAGAACTGGTTAAAAAAAACCCCACTATGAAAGGGGCTGTGGGATAGTTTTCTGGAGGGTGATTTTGGAAGAAGGTTAGTATGTGATGGATCTCACTTTCCTGAGCATTTTGGTATATGATATGCTTTAATTTATTAGATTCAGTGGACCTTAAGACACCTCCATACATTTTCCTGCCATATTGGATTGGCAGTATTTGGAGACGCACACCTTGTTTCATCCGTGTGTTTTGTGGAACAAATAGTGGAGTAACAGTGGAACATACCTGGAGTCTTTGGAGTCAAATTAAGGCACAATAGCTTCCCCCTTGATATTGCTTCAGGCAACCTAGGCAACATGCAGATTGCTCTGCAGATATACATACACCCATTAACAAGTTGGTTAGATTCAACGCTCAGAAACAGGGAAAGAGAAGAGAAATCTTTCAGCTCTGCTGCTCAGAAACTTTTTTGGTGTGTGTTTTGTTATGGAAACTGTAAAAATTCAATCTGCATAGAATTTCCTGGGGGGTGGGCTGAAGGGAAGCAACATTTGAAGAGTTTATCACAATTTTAAGTCAAGATAAACAGCAATCCTTCATGCAATAAAGAATGGAAAATATTTTTTTCTCTCCCTGAAGGCATTCCTGGAGAAAAATGTTCACATATGGGAATGATTTCCTAAACATTTCTGCAATATGAAACAAAGGGCAGGCACAGCATTCTGATACTAGAGATAGAAATCAAATTGATCACTCTGGTAATGCCACCTGATTGGGATTATGCCTGAGCAGTGAGTTAAGACGGGAATCTGCAAATCTGTTCTTTCCCATCTCTAAAGCTTCATTCACACTACACATTTAAAGCATCATCATACCAGTCTAAACAGTCATGGCTTCCCCCTAAGAATCATGGGAGCTGTAGTCTACCTCTCACAGAGCTACAATCCCCAGCACCCTTAACAAACTGCAGTTCCCATGATTCTTTGGGGGAAGTCGTGTGCTTTAGATATATGGTATGTACACAGCCTTAATCTGTTCTGGTCTTGGTGGGATGAGCTCAGTGGTGCTCCTTCCCTGAACAAGAGGGTATAAAGTAAAAAAAAAAAAAAAAAAAAAAAAGCTCTGATGGATGGATCAGACCAATGATCCATCTAGTTCAGCAACTTGGTCTCACAGTGGCTTTCCAGGTGTCTCTTGGGAAGCCCAAAAGCTGGACTTGGATACAACAGAACCTTCCGCACTCAGATGCATTTTTCCCATCTCATCTTGTGACATTGCCTCCAGTCTGCTCTGGGAGAAGAGGTGCAAAAGCGCAAAGGGTTAATTTAGAGGGTTAATTATACACGCCTCAGGGGACACTGAACCAAACCAGGTCCCTGCATTTCCTCGTGTTTGGATCTACTTGCTTTCTAGATACGAAAAAATATTGGATATTAAAAGTTGCCTCAGTTGGAACATGTGTGATGGTTGGGAAATGGTGTCAATATTTACTTCGTTCGCTGAACGAAACAATGCCTTCCATATGGAGCAGGGTGAAGAGAGGGGGAGGGGGACTTTGTTCTGTTTTAATGATTATTTAAGAGTAAAGTAGGGCCTGCTGCTTGAGTGAAATGTGTCCAAAAGGCATCAGAGCTGACAGGAATAGGTCTGCTGTGTTCTTCTGTGACTGTCAAGGCAATAGAATCTGACAGGAGACATTAACCAGCCATATCCTTTTGGCACCTACGAAAATTGACAGCGGGGGATAGTCTAGCAAAGTATTCCACCCCCAACCCCCCCTTCAAAGAAGCCAGTCATTTAATAAACCCAACGGACAACATGTGTGCATCCACAAGACCAATTGATTATGCTCATCCTCCTGAAAAAGCAATCAATTTAATACACACTACCTCTCAGCTCGCCCCCGGCTAGTCGCCTAATACCACTAGAGTTTCCTGTTCTAATACGGCCAATTAAAATCTAGTTTCACTGAGAGCTTCTCAACACAATTTCAACGTGAGGGAAAAGCAACAGTACTCGTGCTGCGGCCAGGATGGTATGATCCGCAAATACAGTCAAACCTCGGCTCCTGAACATCTCCATTTTGGAACGTTTCAGCTCCTGAATGCCAAAAAACCTGAAAGTAAATGTTCCAGTTTTCGAACAGGACGTATATTTCAGCCAGCCAAAAGCATGGGATGTGAAGCAGGAATTCTGTGTTGCCCTTTCAGAACTCAACCAGAGGAGGACCGGGACAAAACGAGGTTTCCTTGGGCGGATCTACATTCATGGTTTTTAACGTTAAGGAGTAGTTTTGATAACATGGATGGAGCTACTTTTTACAATGTGTTATAGCCTTGCCTTTTTATCGCTTCATTTTTAATTGTTTGAGGCTGCTGTATTGGTGAAGCACTGCTCATATGTCCCTACGTAGTGTTTTACCCCCCCCTTTTTTTACTGCCTTCAAACCCCGACGCCCCTCCAGCAGTATTCAACAGGCAGATAACAAAACACACGGAGGGAGGGAGGAAGAATTAAAATGTGACACCAGAGGGTGGAGCAGGGCGACCAGCAACCAGCCGCAGTACAGGGAAAGAAACAGCTTTTTGGAAAGTGGTGTGGCAGGGTATTACTTACATTTGACGGAAAAAGCCAAGGTGAAAAGACATTTTAATTAACAAGTATGCCCTGTGACGTTTTAGAATGACATATCTAATATCGTTCTAATAGGTGGAAATAATGTTAAACAGGTCAGTGTAGATCCAGCCCTTGGCTCTGCCTGCTATTCTGGCTCCACCTGTTGTAGGCTGCCCTGGCTTTTGCCCTTCCAGTCCCAATGGCCCCCGGCCACCACTGGATTAATCTATTCTATTGGATTTCTTACCCACCCTTTAGCACAGCCTTTCTCAACCTGTGGGTCCCCAGATGTTGTTGAACTACAACTCCCATCACCTCTAGCTAGCAAGGCCAGAGCTCAGGGCTGATGGGAGTTGTAGTCCAACAACATCTGGGGACCAACAGATTGAGAACCGCTGCTTTAGCATAAGACTGGCAGAGGGTGGGAGAGCTCAGTGGTAACTCCCATGCTCAATTCCTTGCATCTTCAGGCAAGACTACAAAAGACCTTGTCCCAATGACCCATGAGAGCTGCTGCCAGTGGGACCAGCACTGAGCTCACCATCTGACATATGGCAGCCTCTTATACTGGCAGGCGCAATACTGACTGATTTCGATGCTGAGCACTGCGAGTGCAGCTTTCTCCCCATTGAAGTGCAGTGTTTTAGGACCAGGACATACTCAGGGAAAACAAAATGCTTGTTTACAAAGCTATTGCACTACCAACCTTACTGTATGCTTGTGAAACATGCACCACTTATAAACACCATCTCCAACTCCTTGAAAGATCCCAGCAACTGTGTCTCCGAAAAATGTTACACATCACCTGGGAAGACAGGCGAACTAATGCCAGTGTTCTGGAAGAAGCAAAGATCACCAGTGTCAAAGCGATGATTCTTCAACATCATCTTTATTGGACTGGCCATGTTGTTCAGATGCCTGATTATCATCTTCCAAAGCAACTACTCTATTCCAAACTTAAAAATGGAAAGCATAATGCTGGTGGTCAACACAAGAGGTTTAAATATGCTCTCAAGGCAAATCTAAAAAAAGTGTATTATAAACATCGATAACTGGGAAACACTGGCCTGAGGGTACTCCAACTGGAGAACAGCCTTTACCAAAGGTGTCATGGGCATTGAAGATGCTTGAACTCAGGATGAAAGGGAGAAATGTGCTAACAGGAAGGAACGCTTGGCAAACCCTTGCCGTGATCAACTCCTGCCCAGAAACCCATGTCCCCAGTGTGGAAGGATATGTGGATCCAGAATTGGCCTCCACAGTCACTTACGGACTCACTGTTAAGACCGTGTTCATGGAAGACAATCTTACTCAGCCACGAGTGATCGCCGAAGAAGAAGAAGAAGAAGACTGATAAGTGAGAGGAACACACAGCTGTGATAGCGGCCCTGGGCTTGTGTTGAACTGCTTCCCCAGTATTTTGACCTTAGAGAAAGCAAGGTGTTCTTAAGACAAGTTGATTTAAAGTGGGGGAAGAGGATACTTAGGTCTTCAGTACAAATTTAACCATCAGTAGAAACTAGACACCTACGTGCTAATTTGGTCTTTTGAAATCATCTCCAGTTTAGACAGTAAAATGCCTTGAGTGGGTGGCAGGATGGACCGATAATAGGCTATCTACCAGGCTGTCAAGCCAGCACATTTCACAGTTTATGACATGCTAAACTACATGCACAATTACTTCTAAAAGTTTCAAAACTGTTCAGTGTTTCAGAAACTCCTCAGGTGTTTTTTTAAAAAAAGATGTACTAGAAGAGGCAGAACACTAAAAAACAGTATTTATGCTCAGCATAAATGCATTGATAATATGCATTGACGAATGCTCAGCATAAATGCACAGATAATACTTACATGATGCTTGCTGTTATTAACACAATGCTTAATTAGATAAGCAATGATACTTTTATGCAAATGCACTCCATTAAGAACCATTTACTCAGCCAGGGAAATGAATACCAGAAGCCTGATGAGGGATTTGGGAGTGACATATTTTAGAAGTAAACATGACGGCAATCTCTGTATGCAAATGCAAGCTATTAATTTTAGTAGCCATGCCGAAGTCCAAATGGGGGTGGAGGGGTGGAGGAGAGAGAAATGATTTTCAAAATGAAGCAATTTGATAGCCTTTCGTCTCATTAGATTGTCATTTTAAAGTCTAATGACTCAAAAATACAGGATGGACTCATTATTTAATTACACTAGGGATCTCCCTTTATCTGGAAGATCTGTGGCATATAACTATAGCAAGAACAGAGGGTACATTTAGTCCCGGGGAAACAATACGTTGGAGTTTAGTGCTGCTTGTTGCCTTAAATCAGATATATGGAACCTTTGTCCCACCAAGTCTTGTTGAACTACAACTCTCATCTTTCTGGGCCATGCTAGCTGGGGCTGATGGGAGTTGTGGTTTGGAAAATCTGGAGGGCCAAAGGTTCCATGCAGCTGCCTTAAATCCTTAATGTAGGGCCAGTTCGTGCACAAAAGCTGGCACCTTCTCACAAGTGGTTTTGCCTGACACTCTGTGTGATTGTATAATGGTATGCAAAGAACCAACAGTGAATAACTCCTTATTAAAGATCACATCTACTGAGAAGTTGATGGCCGTTTCTTATTCATTGAGTATGCAGAGAGGCCACAGAGAGTGTTCATGACATCAATCCAATAATATCACGAAATGTTTCAAAAGTAAGCTGAAGACTACTTTCTTAGGTGCATATTATGCCCTCCCAGATTTCTTTTTCCCCCTTCCTTCCTTCCTTCCTTCCTTCCTTCCTTCCTTCCTTCCTTCCTTCCTTCCCCTATCCATAATAATCAGAGCACAAGGACCAATTAAGCTCAGCATGGGCCCAGCAGAGAGTAAGTGGCAGCTGTTGTAGCAGTGCGTAAATTTAAATCAAGTGACAGCTTATGGGATACTAGCTTCCTACCGGCAATTGAAAATGTATCAGCTGTATTGGGGACTGTGAGCGCAGCTTTGTTTGGTGCAGCAATGCTTTGCAAAGTGAGATTCATGGCTGGCATACTTGGAAGGTGCCTGTAAAACTTTAGGGTGAAACTTTAAACAACAACAACCAACATTTGTGGGACTTTTAGCAGTGATTTCTCAAAGGCAAGTCTCATTGATTTAAGAGGGGTTTACTTCTGAGTAAATAAGCTTTGGGTTGAAGCCAGGTTCTTCAGTTTTGCAGCTAGTTTGTTGCATTTATCAAGGTCAGTAGGACTAGATTCTAGAGCAGGGTTGGCGAGCTACCAGTTTGGGGGTCCTGATCTGGCCTAACAAGGCTGATCTGACCCAGCCAGCTCCGCACTGCTACAGCGGAGACCTGCAGCGGAGTGGTAGAGGAGGCCCAATGTAAGCCTTTCTTCATTTAATAGCCAGGCCATTTCCATTAGGTCCACACTCCATAGCTGCCTCGGTGGCCTAGACTATGAATGCCAATGTGATGACTACTAGGGACCACCAGGAACAGGGACAGACTTTGGCAAACTTTGCATATGGTGCCCGGTACAAGGCCCAAGTCATACCCTCCAACATTTCTCTGATGAAAATAGGGACATCCTATTCAACAACAACAACAACAACAACAACAACAACAACAACAACAACAACTTTATTATTTATAGCCTGCCCATCTGACTGGGTTGCCCAGCCACTCTGGGTGGCTTCCAACATATATAAACATAATAAAACATTTTTTTAAAATAAAAAAAAGCTTCCGTATAAAGGGCTGCCTTCACATGTCTTCTAAAGGTTGTATAGTTACTTGTCTCCTTGGCTCAAGGGTCACATAACTCCATACTCTCCAGCATTTATCTGATGAAAAATAGGGACGCCCTAAGGAAAAGTGAGACATTCCAGGATCAAATCAGAAACCAGGACAGCTTCTGTAAATCCGGGACTGTCCCTGGAAAATAGGGACACTTGGAGGGTCTGCAAAATTTGACGCCCCCAAATGGATCTTCTCAGTTTTGCACCCCTTCAGCATAGCTCCCTGTGTTGGGGAACTGCCTGCGCTGCCCTAAATCTAGCACTGCTAGGTGTGCAAATTGTTGTCTAAACCAATCAGAGAAATCCCTTTTGCCAACTTAACTTATGCCACGTTGCCAGATCGTGTGACCAAGCTGAAGTTGCTTAGGATCTTAGCCTAAGTTCCCCCCTCCAGTCTCACCTCTGCCAGGCCCCCAGAATGCCAGTTTAAATTCCCACCAGTATCAGGGAGATACTCTGGCCTATCTTCAACTAAGCTGGGGATGTGGAGTGACACTGGTGTAGCCTGGCCATAACCAGGAACCTCCAGGCTCAGCTGGAGATCTGCTGGATCTGAACCCCGCTCTTTCTGTTGGATCTTGCTATAGGATTGCTCCCTAAATTTCATGGGACAAAGTTTGATGCAGGGGTCAGCAAACTTTTTCAGCATGGGGCCGGTCCACTGTCCCTCAGACCTTGTGGGGGGCCGGACTACATTTTTTTGGGGGGGAAAGAATGAATTCCTATGCCCCACAAATAACCCAGAGATGTATTTTAAATACAAGCACACATTCTACTCATGTAAAAACATGCTGATTCCCAGACCGTCCGTGGGCCGGATTGAGAAGGCGACTGGGCCGGATCCAGCCCGTGGGCCTTAGTTTGCCTACCCATGGTTTTATGCAATCCGCAAAGAAGAACCTAGTTGTGTGTGGATCCAGCATATAACTGAAAAAAGTAACATGACAAAGTCACTGGATGAAAAAAAGATAACCGGTATTCACCCCAGGAAAAAAAAAGGGCACTATTTTTCAAGCCATGCTTCTGTGGAAAAGGCAGCAATCTTTTCACTGCCGTCTCTCCTGTGAATGTGGATTATGATACTTTATAGATCAAACCCCTTAGGTTGCAGCAAATGGCTTTCGACTGCTGTAAACATGGTTTTAAATGAAGAAGACAGGGCATCGAATCCAAAAGAGTGCTATAAAAGACAGATTTTTGAAATGTAGAATGGGTTTGCTTTTTTTTGGGGGGGGGGTTGTTTGTTAGAATTGAGGATGGAAACCATAACAGCAATGAAAAGAGAGAGAGTTGTTGCCATTATTGTCACACAATGTAACAGCTACATAATCTTCTTCAGAACTGGTGCATGGAGGAAATTGGAGGTTGGGGGTGGGTTGGGGTGGCAGGAGTAATTTGCGAAATCGTTGCCATGTGCTCTTGGTTCCCCGTGTTTGCTTCAATTGTGTATTTATTCACCATGCCCATTTGAACTGCAGTGGCAATCAGAAAGTGGAAATGGTTTCCATCTATCATCCTGATTGTAACAAGAAAAGGAAGCAGACCATTTTAGTTACAGTGCATTAATGCTCATTACTCCTCTAATGAAGATTTGTGTGGCTTTTTCAAGTACCTCGTAGCTAATTTGTAACTTATTTGCAGCAATACAAGTCATCCCCGAGCTGCTTTCACTCGAATCTTGCTCACTGGGGTCTGGTTCACACATGCGAAAACCCTAGGAACGCTTGCCACGTTTAGGATGAGTCAATGGGCCACAGGTTTGCCCATGGTGACAGGGTAGCTTAGGTGTCTAGATGTAGTTGTATGAACATAGGTTCAAATCATGCAATCCTTTCGCATGGACTTAGCAAGCCAATTATGTCACCTGTTGCCCTCTTGTACTGGAACTGAGAATCAAGAAGAGTGGGCAAGTCTAAGGTTGTTGTCCTAGCAGAACACACTGTGGGAAAAAGCTCAGGCTTTAAGTAGGCTCACCCTATATCTTAGTAAATCAACTCAAATATTTGAACTCCATCATCTTCTTCATGTGAACCATGTATCTTGGCTGAAATTCCCTGTGAGGCTCTCACACACTATTCCAGTTTTCCCACTTCCCCTGTTGGCCAGAGCTCCTTTTTTGGGGGGGAAATATAGATTTTTAAAATAAAAATTAAAAAAGAGGTATGTCAAAATATATATTTCCATGAACACTAAACAAAATATTCAATATATGCACAATGTTACGCACTTCTGAGTTGTTATACTGTAAACTGACTTCCCTGTGATTCTAACTCCATTAAGAAAGTTATATAAATTGAATAATCATCATCTTTTTCTCCAAAGGAAAACAAATTCCAGTAATTTCTCATGATTTCTTGTAATTTCTCACTGCTCAGGGATGTGGGCGTGTATGTAACGATGCAACATTTTATTGACAGTTTCAAGCTTGAATTAGTACATTAACTAACTAAACATGCGATAGAACCTGGCAAAGACCTGGGATTCTTGAAGAGCATTCTGCTTTGAACACAAATGACACCTTCCAAATCTGCCAAATTTGGAGAAAAAGTCTCTTCAATCTATCTTTCCTTTCAGGTTTCTAGAGGGCTCCTCCATTCAAAGCTAGGAGATATTTCATCATTTAGGATGGAATTTCAGCTGTGTTCTTTTCTAACAAAAACAATGGGAAGCAACTAAGGTTGAAGTTGCTCAGTCACCATAAATGGCAGTATGTCTTCTAAACACAGATCTTCCAAAATACTACTGAGACTTCAATTTGCATATATTAAGATGCTATTTTGGCTTTGGTATGTTGAGTTTATGGTCAAAAGCAAGTTCTTGGTGTCAGTGGAAAGTGGCTTATACTCGATATCACAGAACTCCATAAAACAACATCATTAAATAATCCACATCATTGCCCATCATCATGAAAATCTGTTGTTTTTATATAAAAATACCATTGATGTAATTTGGCCGCAGACGCTAAAGAGTAATAAAACACTAGATTTTTCTATTTGCATTATACTGACCAACAGCAATAGGATATATTTTCTGTCTTCTGTAACCCCAAAGGTGACGAAAGAGAAAACATTAAAATACTTCAATGAATCACAGAGTTCATTTGTTAAGCTGCGAGTGTTCCTGTGCCTATGAGAGTTCATAATGTTTCCTTTATGTGCCTTGAGCACGCACTTTCATGGAAGTTTTGTTATATGTAAATCTTCTGTTAAAAGTCAGAAATAAGAGGCAATTATTAGTTAATTAGGTGAAGGCTGCACTGGAAGCGTCTAACGATTATGCAGGTGCTGGAAAATAGATGGATCGAGGCATTGCAAGGGATTTGGGAGTTCAGAAATTGGTCAAAAAGGAAAACCAATTACCATGTTGCTAGCAGCATTTAACATGTCTAGCATGAGCTTCTTGAGACTTAAGGAGCCATTTATGCTTTCTAGACGTGCTTTCTTCAGTGTCCTCTCTTCTACCTACCCATGTAGCTAAATATTTCCATGTGGTATGGGTTTAAATAAGACCAAAGGACGAGGCATGTTCAGGAGCAAAGTGACTTTCTGACCCAGGCTTTTGGAGTCTGTCTGTTTCCCTGGTGTAGCCACTGATTCTGCCCTTACTGATACACAATGCCCTCTTTCTAGGGAAATGAAAAGTGCATCAGGTGGGCTTTCTGCATTTGCTGGAAACCCCGAGAGTGATTGGTCCGTTGCAAGCTTTGCTGGCCTGTTGCTGGCACCTGACTCTTTAAGTAGGCCCCGATCCACACCACCAGACACCAACCAAGCAGACTTCTAAGGAGGCCACATTTAAACATTGTCTGGGGACTCCTCCCAGGGGAGGAGAAGGGTGATGCATTCTCAAACAGCTGCCTGGTGGCAGAGAAGGAGCCACGCTGCGGTGCTTTAGGCAGAATGAGTGGCAGGAAGACAAGGAGGATATTAAAAGGTTAAGAGAGAGGGAAGGTGGGAGAGAAGCCCAGTGGAGAACCAGGGAACAGACAGGATGGCTAACTAGGTAGAGACTGAGGGAATGTGGCTCTTGCCGACCCACGGGAGGCTGTCTTCATAGAATCATAGAATCATAGAGTTGGAAGAGACCACAAGGGCCATCGAGTCCAACCCCCTGCCAAGCAGGAAACACCATCAGAGCACTCCTGACATATGGTTGTCAAGCCTCTGCTTAAAGACCTCCAAAGAAGGAGACTCCACCACACTCCTTGGCAGCAAATTCCACTGTCGAACAGCTCTTACTGTCAGGAAGTTCTTCCTAATGTTTAGGTGGAATCTTCTTTCTTGTAGTTTGGATCCATTGCTCTGTGTCCGCTTCTCTGGAGCAGCAGAAAACAACCTTTCTCCCTCCTCTATATGACATCCTTTTATATATTTGAACATGGCTATCATATCACCCCTTAACCTCCTCTTCTCCAGGCTAAACATGCCTTCAGACCGTTCTCCCTTTGGGGGTTCAATACAGAGGCTCACACCAAGTTCTCAACTGGACAGTAATGCATTACGGAACAGAGTCCAGAGAGTCTGTGAGATCTTTCCATTACGGCATATATAGGAAAAAATATGTCATCCCAACCATCTTCTGCCATCCCATCGCCCCACCATCTTTCATCTAACAACAGTCCTTGGAAATACTTGTTCAACCTTGTTTTCCACCCCCTATACGTGCAGAGCCCTTTTTGTAGATTATCTGGAGTGGTTTTGCCCTGCAGAACTAGTTCTTACCAGTTTTGTAGACAAACTATACTTTTGTGTACGTGATGCTGGCCTCGCTGACAATGGGTTTTTACTTAATTTCAACCTCACTCTGTAAGGTGTGGGTAGACCAAAGGCCTATGCCTATTAAGACCTCCAGTTCTTTGAGGGGGGGCTGCAAAGGAATTCTGGATTTAAGCTTGCCAGGGGCACTGAGGCAAAATAAACAGCCTTTCCCTGGAAACCTGAGGCAGAACTGGTTCAAGAAAGTTGGGAATGCCCAACAATATAAACTGGGCCTACCTTACAATACCCAACCACCATTCCTTATCCAATATTGAGGCTGCTCTTGCCCTAAACTGTTCACGCTCCAGCAGGCTTAATACCAATAGCATCATGGCCCACCCACCATGGCTTGTTCTGTGTTCTGCTTATTTCTTCTGACCTTCAGAAGATGTGTTGTAACATGTGAGAGCAGAAGAACAGGACAAGAGGAGAGGGGAATTATGTCCTTGCACTCTGTTCCTGCTTGCCAGCTTCTCGTGAGCATCAGGTGGCCCCTGTCACACCCTCCAGCATTCCTCAGATGAAAATAGGGACATTTCTCCCTCCCTCCCAACTGATCCTCCTCAACCCCCCATGCCCCCTCCCCAAAGAGCGTATCCTATCAGAAGTGGGGCAAGTGCCACCATCCCTGCTCCAATGGGGCACAGCACACACACTGTCCTGAGAAAACCCCTTAATCCTGACTTTATTCTATTTTATTCCTTGGTAGATTTTTAAAAGCTGAAAAACACACACCAATACATAAGGGGCAAGATTAGACATGGACATGCAAAGCATTATTTTGCACTCATCATCATCATCATCATCATTTTATTATTAAAAGCAATGCTCAAGGTGGCTTACAACATGACAAGATATGCATAATTACAAAAGTCACAAACAATAAATAAATCACATCAGAAAAATACACAACCAAATGGAAAACAATTTCCACATAAATCAAAATCTAACACTAAGAATACTGCAATAATATCGCAGTTTAAAATGACATAGGTAAAAAATAACAGCAATTTTAAAAAAAACCAAGCAAAAAACACCGGAGCCCTCTCTGCCCAGCAGCAGCAGCAGTGGCGGCAGCAGTCCTTTACGGAGCCCGCCAGGCCCCGCCCTAGGCCAGATAGTGAGTGGCAGGACTGGGGCCCTCAGGCGCTCAGCAGGGGAGTCCTCTCTGCTCCCATTTCCTTGCTGCTCAGGGCAGCCCTGCCCTCCGCCTGCCCCTCAGAGCTGGTGCATCATGTGGGGCTGGGCCTTGGCGGCTGCAGCTTCTCCTCCTCCTCGCTCACTCACCAGCAGCTGCTACAAGCTGCCCAAGGGAGAAGGCCAGCCATGGAGAGGCCATGGAGAAGCTCCCTCACAGCTGCTACTACTACTGCTGCTGCCACCACCTGGCTCACCTGAGAGCCAGTGTGGTGTAGTGGTTAAGAGTCTCGTAATCTGGGGAATTGGGTTCGTGTCTCCACTCCTCCACATGCAGCTGCTGGGTGACCTTAGGCTAGTCACACTTCTCTGAAGTCTCTCAGCCCCACTCACCTCACAGAGTGTTTGTTGTGGGGGAGGAAGGGAAAGGAGATTGTTAGCTGCTTTGAGACTCCTTCGGATAGTGATAAAGTGGGATATCAAATCCAAACTCTTCTTCTTCTTCTTCTTTTCCTCACCCTCCTTCCCGAGCTTGGTGGCAGCAGTACTGGCAGGGGAAATAGGGACATTCTGGGATCAGATCAAATTCTAGGACTGTCCCTGGAAAATTGGGGCACTTGGAGGGTATGCACTGTGAGAACAAGATGCTGGACGAGATGAGGCATATGTTTTTACGTCCAGCTGCAGCTATTATTTAGGAAGCCGTTTCCCGAGAGTTGGGATCACATCAGAGGGCAGCATTGGCTCTGGCAAACGGATGATTCATTGAGCAGCTTGTTGTTGTTGTTTTGTTTTTGTGGCCAGATTTCATGCGATGCCTCTTGACTTGTTTGTGTCACTTCCCTCCCCTGTGAGCCTAATGGGCACATTCTCAGTTGCCTCGAAGATGAGAAGCACAGCAGGCAAATGGCTGGATGCTCCCTCCGGCTCAATGAAGCCATAGCCTGGAATGTATTCCACAGCTCCTTGTTTGCCAGTCATTAGGCAGACAAACATTCTCCTTCCTTGATATCAGAAGAAAAAGCAATAGCTGACCTCATTAGTCTAAAATGAGCATTTGGGATTCAGTTTTTTGAAAAATGGCACAGTAATGAAAGGGAGCATTGATGGAAAGGAATGTGACGGACAATGAGAGAGCAATAACATTTGTGCACTATATATATATATATATATATATATATATATATATATATATATATATAAAATTATCAGACAGCTAGACTAATGCATCGGTCTTTTTTATGTGTGCGAGGTGGAGTATTTCTAGTGAATGCAAATTCTCCATTTGTATGATTCCTATGCGTGGGAATTATCATCACATGCTGGAAAATCAGTCAGGACATGCCACTCAACAAGTCAGAATTCTTAGGAGGATGCGTTAATGCACAACATTCTCAAGCAATGTGCTGTTAACTGGCTTGGTGATGTGTATTTGTGGCATGTTGCGCTATGCGTGCTTTTGCTTGCCATAATGATCCACAGCAGAAATTGCCTCATTGGTGTAGGGTTTGAAAGGAAAGCTCTCAGGGAGTTTGAATGGTTCACACAACTGCTAAGAGTCCTTTGCTAAGCTAATAACTAAGATCCATCTTCTGACTTGGTGGAACTCCACCCATGAGATTATTCCACTGGAAGAAGGGGGTGGGGGAAGGTGGTTTTTGCTGATTCTGCGTCCCCCTAATCTCCAGTTGTTCCCCCTGAAATGGTGCTCCGAAAGGTTGAGTGGACCATTCAGAACTGTGTGGGAGGTGGCCCTGGTTGCTGCAGGAACAAGGGAGGAATCTCAGTTCTCAGGATTGGTCATTTGGTCTGAATTCAGTTTGTGTCTATGGACCCTTCCAAGCAAACATTTGTAGTGCTATAGGTGCTGCCTGTCCATCTTGTTTGTTCCCCATAATTTTCTATATGCTTCCATGTGACATGTCATGCTTCCATATGACATGCTTCCACATGACATTCCAGAATATAGCAGTCGTACGACTGTTCTCCCACCTTCTGACACAAAAAAAATCCAACATTTGAGAAGGATCCAGAATAGTTCCACAATATTTTCAATGTGTGAAAATTTCCTGATAGCTCAAACCAATACCGTGAACTCAAGGAATTCCTGCTATCTATTCTCCCAATTGCCCACGGGATCAGAATACCAGAATACCATGTATTATACACAAAAACGGAGAACAAAGAAAAGCAAAAGGGCTATCAGTAACATGTGAACTTGCTCATAACCCTGACATTTGCTGGTTGGTGGAATGAGGGGATGGAAGGGGTGAGAGGTCACAGGCACAGAATTTTCCCAATCTGAACACATCCCATCGTTGGTGTGGATGCAAAAATACAAAACCACCACCACCAAAAAACCCAGCAACATGAACCAATGCTGTGTGGATGGGCCACTACAATTTCATTCCCCAAAATAATGAAACAAGCAGGAGCTATCACACTATAAATTGTAACATTTGTTTTGCTCAATTTGTTTGTGCATGTGCATATTTTTTAAAATGTAGAAGAAAAACATGGTTTGCAATTTTATCCTGTATCCTGCAAGTTTTTCTGTTTTGGTGCACACCTTTCTATGTCTGAATGGCTTCTGGGCGGAAATCATTGGAATGTCCAGGAAAATCTGAATGTATGGCCACCCATGTCGGAAGCGTAGATTTTGCCAAAAGTAGCTCAAAACTTCTTTTTTGATAACAACTTTGTCTAATAATAATAATAATAATAATAATAATAATAATAATAGCTCAACAACTTTTTGTGTCCTAACCAATCTGCACCTTCTTCTCAGATCTATTTGTATGCCTAGCAACCAACACACTTCACACTAAGGAAAGTAATCAAGACTGCTATATTTACCAAACCTGGAACGAGAGGGCAAGGGATGAATAGAATGCAGGCATCCATTTGTGCAGACAACAATCAGAACACTCTGGGAGAGTTGGGGAAGCAGGGACACATTATCCAAGAACTAGAGAATTTGATCTAACTCCATGTGGTCTTGCTGTCAGGCTGCAGGTATAAATAGGACTTGGGGGAGGTGGTTGAGGAAGCTGAGATAAGGTTTCTGATGAAATAGTAGAAAGTGATACGGGTGTGAGCCCCTGGCATGGACACAAAGAGAGTGTTGTGGGGGAAGATGGTGGCCCTCCTTCGCACAAATCGTTTCTAGCATAGAGAATCAGAAATCTGATGCAATTCAAGCTATTAAAATGCAGGAACGATGTATGATTATCTCGATAGTCTATTACTCTATTAGAACAGGCAACTCTATCAGCATTACTAAAAAGCAGCGGAAGCTATTTGCATTTCATTCAGACTCAAAGCAAAGATTAACGCATCCTTCTTAGTGGTGTGCATGTAGCTTTTTTTAAAAAAAAGAGCAATAGAAAAAGAGAAGGGGCAAACAATTGTACCAACTAAGGCACTTTCTGTATCTGATATACTTGCTGAGTTTCAGAAGCTGGCCTGAACGTTGATATACTACTCCTACACGACTTCACTGTATATAACACATGTTAACATAAATTCCAACTCCCGGATATTTGTAGTCTTTAAAATGTAAATGATCTGAAGCGCCAGCTTTGAACCCTGTAGATGGACAAATATTTTGGTTAAGCTCTTAGCGAGACAACTGGCAGCACATCGCATCAATAATGAAACTGGAGGTTTAGATCCTGGCACCCAGGATGAGATCGTAGTCTCTTGGAAGGTTATAACCTTTAATTAAACAAGCCTGAAACGGAAGGCAGTTGAATGGGCTGGATCTGAAATGCATTAAGATGACATAATGTTCTTTTGGAAAGCTTCCACCGATGTGTTCTACAAGACAAGTCTTCAATGGAAATGGAAAACAAAATTAAACATTCGGATGGAATATGACTCATACAGAAAGGCAAGCTGCGGCAGGGTTTGGACATCTGAGAATCATGCCCCGCTAACTAAATTACTTGGAAGATAAGTTTCACTGATGAAACTCTCACGTAGTTCCTTTATCCTAATGGGCATTAGTGGCCTCTAATGTATGTGCACATGAGCTTTCCATGGGGAGGAACCATTTCACTTCTAAATGTTGGGGAAAGCTCCGTTCATGCAATGCGTTATCATTAGGTGTTAACGATCATGGTTTAATTTCCTGAAATAAGAATGTTTGCTCATATTTAATTGCTGTGTATTTTAGCATGGTCAATTTGACAATAGCCCTCTCATGTGATTGGCCGACTGTGAATGACATGAGAGAGGTGTTCCATTCTGTTGTGACTGTTATTCAAGTAACTGTCGTTTTTAACTATAATAATAATAATAATAATAATAATAATAATAATAATAATAATTTATTATTTATACCCCGCCCATCTGGCTGAGTCTCCCCAGCCACTCTGGGCGGCTCCCAATCAGTGTTAAAAACAGTACAGCGTTACATAACTGTTTTCTGCTTCTGCTCTCTCTCTCTCTCTGTGTGTGTAAGGGAGAATGGCTGCTGAGAGGGACTTCTCAAGATACTGCTGACGACAGAGTGTGGGTCAGTGTGATCTGTCTGAAGTAAAACAGACAGAGGAGATCCCTAAATGTTAATAGGGAGAAACCTGAGTATGAGGTTGTAAATATATTCTTCTAAGTTATATGTTTATGAAAGTAAAGGGTGTTTTTAATATATATATGCCAGTATATAAAGAATCTGGACATTACATATCATCTAAATTTATTTGTGTACACACACACACACACACACACACACACACACACACACCCATTAGTTAGCTGTATAGTGAGCATTCTTGGATGTACAAAAGAATGAGGCAGCCACATGTATTTATTGGACTTTCACAGGGTTTATGGTGGGGATTGAGAACCCGTGGCCCTCCATATTGTGTTGGACTCCAACTCTCATCAGACCCAAAAAGCATGGCTAGTTGTTAGGGATGATGGTTTAACGCAAGACCCACCTGGTGGGCCACAGGTCCCCCACCCCTGCTGTGTCTATCTGTTTATCCCCAGTCTAACAATTCTTGAGAAGCAGATTTCATGTTTCATTTATTGCTGCCCCAGATTTCAGATGTGCCCAGCTGTTAACTTTATGTCTGGCCAGCCAGACAAATACATCAGGGTTCTAGGCATATTAATAGCCTTGTTTCCTGTTGCTTCCCAGGGCATATGGTTACAAAGTCTATGCCAAAGCACTGGTGAGCCAGGCATTTCAATGCATAGGATCCAGTTGGTTCAGCTTCTAAATATGGAGCCAGCAATGACTTGTTTGTCTATACTGTGATCTGGATGATGTAGGTGATATTGTGTGGGTGTGTAGAGGGAAGGGAGCTGGGATTGGATGGCTCCTTCCAATCATACAATTCCTGATGCAGATTAAAAAACACACCAGGTTTCCAAAGAGTCCCATGGATGCACCTGCTGCACCTACTTTCACAAGCATGCAGAAATCTTGTTGATTTTACTTTCCCAATGCAGTTCCATGCATTTCATTGAATCAGATGAAGGCCGACTCCAGATTCTGGTGGGTCCTCACCAAGATACAGATCTGTTAACCCCTGTCCAAGGGGCTGTTGGCTCCTAATCCTTCCAGCAGAAGCCACCCTACTTCTACCAAAAGCAAGGGAGAGAGAGCTTGAGTAGGTGAGAGATCAGAGAGAGCCTTTCTGGCATGCTGGGGTCTCACCAGTTGCCTATGGAGGCTGCCCTCTGATCCCAGTTTTGGATCAGATGTCACTCCAGAGGGTCCTCAGACCCTTGAGAGTTGCCTTGGTTGGTGTGTGTGTGTGTGTGTGTGTGTGTGTGTGTGTGTGTGGAACTAAGAAAGCAAAGTGATAGCTACACAAGGCATTCAAATAATAGTCCTTGCTGCCTCAAGGACACTCCTGGTGAATAGGGATGGAAAAGACTTGCATGGGTTTCAGGCAGGAATATTGCTGCCAGTCTTCCGTTCATCATTTATTTAGAGTCTGTCTCTAACCCCTGGATTTTACACTCAACAAAATTTTCAATGATGAAATGAGGCCATTTGTTATGCTGACACAATTGTGCAGAACTTGAAACACAGGAAGGCAAAAATCAATACTGAACTTCACATGTCATCTTGAAAGTTCATCTCATTGTCCGTATCCTTGCTTCACACACACAAACCACCTATATCTATATAACATCTCTCTCTCTCTACATACAGCCACAAAGGCAACTTTACTGTGATTTAATTGTGATTTTTGTTATGATGCCAGCAAATAACTGGTTCCTAAGCGAAATGGTCTATTAAACTCAATTTTCAGTTTTTATGATACAAAACAGTTGCTATGGTCTTGTAAATCTCCTGTTTAGATCCCCCCCATATCTGATACAACTAGAACCAGTACTTTTTCCCCTAGGGGTATGCAGGGGTACGCATACCCCTAAACATTTTGTGAATCTAAGTTTGGCCTCACTGAGGGGTAGCATTTCAATATGAGCAGGAAAATGAGAGTACCCTTAAACAAAAAGCACTGACTAGAACATTAGCAAACTATCCACAGCAACAACAAGCCAATAATTAAAAAAACCCCAAGTTTTAAACATAGAATAACAGCACATTCCTATGCAAGTCCTGTTGAGTTTAGTTGGATTTGCTCTCAGGTAGGTATAGGTGTCCCTTTACCTTTACCTTTAGGTGAATATAGGATTGCAACTGAAACCCTTTATAGGATGAATGTAACTGCTTGGGACTTCCACTTCCCCTAAAACTTGGAGTAGATAATAGAATTTGAAATGGATTTGACCGTCAGTTCCAGATATGCAGCTGCAGAGATGTCCATGAGATGTCCATGAGAGCCAGTGTGGTATAGTGGTTAAGAGCGGTAGACTTGTAATCTGGGGAACCGGGTTCACGTCTCCGCTCCTCCACATGCAGCTGCTGGGTGACCTTGGGCTAGTCACACTTCTCTGAAGTCTCTCAGCCCCACTCACCGCACAGAGTGTTTGTTGTGGGGGAGGAAGGGAAAGGAGAATGTTAGCCGCTTTGAGACTCCTTTGGGTAGTGATAAAGCAGGATATCAAATCTAAACTCTTCTTCTTCTTCTTCTAGCACGCTCAAAACCCTTTGGTATGGTAAGGTGTTGATGATGTCACTGACCCTCTCGTTGTGCCTGAATCTTCACTATACAAGAGACAAGGCTATGCCCAGCCTGGGGGCATTCCTAGGCCGCACTCCTTGAATACTGTTTGCTATTTCACAGACAGACCAACTTCAAAAGTTTCCTTAATTGAGCAAAGATGCATTTTGCTTCGCAATTACCCATTCTTCCTGTAATTTTTTTTAGTTCATTAATTTACTATATTTATGGAATGCTTCTCAGACCCAAAGATTATGAGGGCATGGTATAAAGGACAGTGAAAGGGTTATAGGTAATTGTTCAAGCTGTCTTACTGGGAGACTATGGACCTGAGGAAAATGCCAATGATACAAATCTTTCTGCACTATCTTGAACAAAATGACCCTAAAAAAATCTACAGGGTTTTTCCTGCTGGCAAGGGAAGCCACTGAATGAGGAGCACTGGAAGTAAGGGTCATGTAAACACAGAGCTCAGTGTCTCAGTTGGATCAGCAGAATTAAGCGGATGAGCTCTACCTGACTCAGTGCTAAGCTATTATCTGGGCTATCACCTGGGCGTGCAAATGATGCCTTTAGGAGATGTGTAAAAACATCCTAAGGAATTTTGACAGTGAAGGTGGAGCTCACAGCAGGACCTTTTTGTTCGATTCTCAGAAACCCCCATGAAAAGAATCCTAGAACCAGAAGGCTGGAGAAATCCATTAACTTGAATTGCAAATGACAACAGGCTCTAGCTAGAATGATAGTGCTTATTCATGATGAATGGTAGAATAATTATCTAAGACAAGGGTGTGATAAATATTAATAAAGCTCTAGTATGGGCCTAAACTTGATCTTTTAGGGGGCATACGAGAGCTTTTTGTGCACTTGGTAGTCCCATTTCATCCTCTATTAATCTGAGATATGCACTGGAATTAACTCACAGAATACTGAAAAGGGGGCAGCATTGTACTGCATACCAGTTATAACAGTAAAACTTCTGCTCCTTTGTCTCCCACATCACATCTAAATGCTTCTGGCTTTCATTCAGCTGTTGAGAACTTCATCAGCTGAAAGCACAGAGAGCCCTGGTTCACGCATAATGCTAAGTTAAACCACGGCTAAGTGGTGAACGGAAGTGTGTGCGAGTACTCAGAAGAAGAATTGAGGCCACTTTGCTCAATTCCCCAGCCCTGATGCCACCATGCTACTTGGAGCTAAGCCATAACCATGTTTGTCTCGGTGCTTGAAATCAGCTAATTTAGATCAACTAATTGACTGAATTACTTCCAAAATTTTGGAATTATACCTGATAGTAGTTCCTATAATTTCCACGTGAGATGAATGTGAATCACATTCCTTTTTGTGGTGGAAATTTCACTGTTTCTTAAAAATTCAATTAAGCACATGAGTTTCCCCAAAGAATATTGGGAGCTGTAGTTTACCCCCCCAGAGCTACAATTCCCAACCTCTTGAATGAATAACAGTTCCCAGGATTCACGAGGGGAGGAGTCATGTGTTTAAAATATATGGTGCCTATGTGACCTAAGCCAAACCATGGCTTAGCTCTGGGCAGAATGGCAGTCACAGGACTGTGGAGGAGCATAGTAGCTACAATATTTCCCCTTCAGTACCTGCATGCTAACTCATTCTTGCTTAGCCATGGTTTGGCTTAGCGTTACATACAAACTGGGCTACAGATTAAAAAGACGCTTTAAAAAATTTTCTGGAACAAAAGACCTGACAGTATAGCAGCCGTGTGTTATGTTTAAGGCCTAATTTCTAGCCAGCACCTTTTGGACATATAAGTTTTATCTTCCTATACACATAAAAATGTAAGGATGCCGTCACGCTGCAGTTTGCAGCCATGCCAGCTTCAGCACAAGGAACAACAGTGAAATGAAATGCAGCTGCAGAGAGGTTTAACAGGCCAGAGAGATGCTTCACTCAGCAGTTAAGCAAGGCAGTCTGTGAAGCATCTCTCCTCTCCTTTAAAAGTGGGTTGGAATGAGGTGTGAGGGGAGGTGAATTGATCAGGTGTGTGGGAAGGACAGTTGGCAAAGGGGTGGGCAGGATTGGCAAGTGGAGAGGGCAGGGGCTAGTTTAATATATTTACTTCTGACTGGGTAGAAAATCGGATGCAATATTTTTCAAGTGCGATCTGGAAAACTGGGTTTTGTTTTCTTACTGCCATTTAGTGAAGGAAAGTAAAATAAAAGTTTTTTTTAAAAAAATAATATAATCTGTATTTCAGCTGCTCCTCGAGAACATGTTATATAAGAATGTCTATTTATACAGGAGGTAAATGAGAAAGAGCAGTGTTGCTCACCCATATGTGATTGATTTAAAACTGGCTTCCCGCTCATGCAAGCATGGAGAGAGATATGAGTCAGCTAAACACACACAAACATACTGTGGTACAGGCCTTTGCCAACCTGGTGCTCTCCAGAGATTTTGGACTACAAATCCCATCAGTCCCACGGAGTTAGAATTGCTGTGCTGGCTGGGGCTGATGGGAAATGTAGTCCAAGACATCTGAGGGGGCCACCAGATTGGCAAAAACCACTGTAGAACATAGAATTATAGTAGATCCATAATATGCCAGGGGATTTAAAACTAGAATCGGAGATGGTCTGGAACATTTTGCACCTGAAGGGAAAAGTAAAAGTTAAAACTCTGTCTCTCTCATACACATGCTATGGACTGAATCTGTTTTTTTAAATGACACACCAAGGGCATATTTATACCATACAGTTCCACTTAAGCAGTCATGGCTTCCCTCAAGGAATTCTGGGAACTGTAGGGGTGTTGGCAGTTGTCAGGACACTCCTATTTCCCCCACAGAGCTAAAATCCCCAGAGTTCCCTGGGAAGAGGCATTGACTGTTCAGCCACTCAGGGAACTGTAGCCCTGGGAGGAGAATAGGAGCTGCCAAACAATTCTCTGCACCGTTAATGAACTACAGCTCCCAGAATTATTTGGGGGAAGCCATGGCATCGTAGTGCATTAAATGCATGGTGTGAATGTGGCCCAATATGAGAGTTTGGAAGAAGGAGCGTGACTTTTCAAGAGGGCTTGTTTTTGTTAATTTATTTGCACAGTAGCATCTAGGCCATACAAGGAGGAAGGAATACAAGCATGGAGACCTTAAGCATAAAGCATTTCTGCCAAATGCTAAAGAGACTTCTTACATGAAGATTGGATGCCCATTTCCCTCGCACTTGTGTTTTCCTTTCCAGCGCTAAATCCTTGATCAAGGGAACCTTTGTCCCTCTCAACATTGTTGAACTATAACTGCCACCATCCCTGACCATTGGCCGTGCTGCCTGGAGCTGCCTGGTTCCCCATCCCTGCCTTTTATCATTTCATTCAGCCATGTTGTTGTTTAGTCATTTAGTCGTGTCCGACTCTTCGTGACCCCATGGACCAGAGCATGCCAGGCACTCCTGTCTTCCACTGCCTCCCGCAGTTTGGTCAAACTCATGCTGGTAGCTTCGACAACACTGTCCAACCATCTCATCCTCTGTCGTCCCCTTCTCCTTGTGCCCTCCATCTTTCCCAACATCAGGGTCTTTTCCAGGGAGTCTTCTCTTCTCATGAGGTGGTCAAAGTATTGGAGCCTCAGCTTCATGATCTGTCCTTCCAGTGAGCATCCATCTTTCCCAACATCAGGGTCTTTTCCAGGGAGTCTTCTCTTCTCATGAGGTGGTCAAAGTATTGGAGCCTCAGCTTCATGATCTGTCCTTCCAGTGAGCACTCAGGGCTGATTTCCTTAAGAATGGAGAGGTTTGATCTTCTTGCAGTCCATGGGACTCTCAAGAGTCTCCTCCAGCACCATAATTCAAAAGCATCAATTCTTCTGCGATCAGCCTTCTTTATGGTCCAGCTTTCACTTCCATACATCACTACTGGGAAAACCATAGCTTTTACTATACGGACCTTTGTTGGCAAGGTGATGTCTCTGCTTTTTTAAGATGCTGTCTAGTTTTGTCATTGCTTTTCTCCCAAGAAGCAGGCGGCTGCTGTCACCATCTGCAGTGATCATGGAGCCCAAGAAAGTAAAATCTCTCACTGCCTCCATTTCTTCCCCTTCTATTTGCCAGGAGGTGATGGGACCAGTTGCCATGATCTTCGTTTTTTTGATGTTGAGCTTCAGACCATATTTTGCACTCTCCTCTTTCACCCTCAATAAAAGGTTCTTTAATTCCTCCTCACTTTCTGCCATCAAAGTAACTGGAGTTGTAAGCACAGCACAACCTGTCTTCCAACCCTTTCAGCGTTTCACATAACCTTGAATTCTGAACCCTGGGCATTTCTTTTTTGAACTGAGGATGCAATCTTTCATTTCTGAGTGGCTTCTAATAAAGTCCAAAGATAAACACACAAAAAAGTAGAAGCACCTCAGGGAACATTTCAAGTCCTTTTAGAATCCAATTTTGCCCTTGCGTTTCCCCAAATACCACCAAGATAGGTATCAGTAAGTGATTAATGTTATTATTATTTCCTCTTATTTTCCGAGCTGCCTTTTAAATTACCAAGGTCTTCAGAGACAGTTAATGCATGCAGACACAAGGGTAGGTTGAATCATATATGATTTTCTTTGCCTCAGTGTTTTGGGAATGATACCACATGTATTTATATGTAAGACCTTTGTGTTTAAAATAACCACTTTTTCCTATCTCCTGGAACTCAAAAGATTAACTTTGGCTTGGGTATTTAAACATGCTTGCGGCATTGGGAAGTGGATGCAGTTTCCAGTATTATTCATAGACCTCTCTGAGCCTTTTGTCCAATGCCATCTATTTAGCCTTAACTGAAACCAGACCCTCATATAAGCCTAAATTGTATGAGACCAAAATAAAAGGTATGGGCTGACTTGGCAGACAAAATATGAGGCAAAAAATGACTTGCATTCCAAAGTTTCTCTTGTGCCAAATGCAATAGTTTATATTTTCAAACGGGGGCTGTGATTTGGATGCCATGCTTGAGAAATAGGACATGACAGTCTTAGGAACTATGTTCTGTACCTCAGCAGATTTGGATTTTTGAGATTTGCAAAGTATTTTTTTTTTTTAAAAAATATTTGCTTTGGAGTATTGATATCCCATCTCCTAAATCAAATTTTCTCAAGGAGGTTTATAATACATTTAACACACACTAACATAGACAATGGTACAATAGTTACTTAAGTGGGGCAAAGGTGTACATATATAAGTCCACATGCCCTCACATTCTCCCATCATCTAACAACCAGATGCTGTCAGTAGAGCACGAGACTCTTAATTTCATGGTTGTGGATTTCAGCCCCATGTTGGGCAAAAGATTCCTGTCTTGCATGGGGTTAGACTATAGATGACCCTGGTGGTCCCTTCCAACTCTACAATTCTATGATTCTATGACTCCTAAGCGCCACTCTGCAGCTCAATCTCCTGGTATGGAATTGGCTATCAAAGCAGTCAGCATTTAGGCTATACTAAGCTGCTGCATCTCACAGCTTCTGGTGGCCATTGCAGGAGGCAATGGGGGATCAAAGATGGTTGAAGGCACCAAAGAAACCCTGAGGCATTTGGTATATTTTATGGCTCTGTTCAGGGACACGGGTGGCGCTGTGGGTTAAAGCCTCAGCGCCTAGGACTTGCCGATCGCATGGTCGGCAGTTCGAATCCCTGCGGCGGGGTGAGCTCCCGTTGCTCGGTCCCAGCTCCTGCCAACCTAGCAGTTCGAAAGCACCCCCAGGTGCAAGTAGATAAATAGGGACCGCTTTCTAGTGGGAAGGTAAACGGCGTTTCCGTGTGCGGCTCTGGCTCGCCAGAGCAGCGATGTCACGCTGGCCACGTGACCCGGAAGTGTCTGCGGACAGGGCTCCCGGCCTATAGAGTGAGATGAGTGCACAACCCTAGAGTCTGGCAAGACTGGCCTGTACGGGCAGGGGTACCTTTACCTTTATGGCTCTGTTCATTGGTTGCTGCAGCATAACACATTTCCAGAGTAGAAAAATGAAATGAATTATAATTCAGCCTCACATATTTCTTGGGGATAAACAGAAGCACAGGTCATAGGCATATTTCTTTTCACTTAATTCTAAACAGATTTATTTGGAACTAAACCCAGCTGAGCTCAAATGGCTCTTAGCTTAAAGCAAGACTGCGGCATTGGTGGAATTGGGCAAAGGACCACCTGCTAATTATGCTGTTTTGAAACACAGCAGAAAATATCCTTTCCACATTGGAAGATTCACCTTGTGTTCTCCATTAGTGTTTTAAAGCTGAGAAGGTTTTGTAGGTCAGGGGTGGTAAACCTGTGGTCCCAAAGACGCTTCTGGATGCTCTACATTCCAGGCCATTGGCCATGTTGACTGGGGCTGATAGAGTCTAACAACATCAGGAGGATTATAAGTCCACCCATCTAACCTGCTAAGCCTGTTGTCTTCTCAGAGTGGCAGTGGTTTTCCAAGGTGATGGTCTTTCTTCTTCAGATCCTTGTACCTGGAGAAACCAGGGATTGGACCCCAGAGCTTGTGAGCATGGAAAGCAGGATTCTCTTATCACAGAGGTAAGATGAGTCCTTCTCACAGCGTGTTTCAGAGACCACAAGTGAAAAACAGCTGAGGCAGTGGTGATAAATACTCAGACTGACCCAGGGCAAAGAAAGAGAATATAGGAAATAATTACTGCAGCCTTTCTGAGTTGTGTCAGTCTGCAAACACACAGCTCTCTTGGAAAGTTGGCTGGAGGGATTAGCTTGTGCGTGGCTTGCTTTTGCAGCAAGCCCTTGCATAGTTGGAAACATGAGACTAGACCAATACTGGTAGCATTGCAAGGACAATATTTATGTAAGACTGTGTGATTCATGGGCTGTTTCTCCAGGCGAACATGCACACATGATGCTCTCCAAATTGTACCTGGTTCCAGTTATGTCTAAAAATGCACATATTTGTTGGATAAGTCCAAGGAAGTTTCCACTCCTTTCCTGTAGTTACAAAAGTACTCTTTTGTAAGCTTCGGAATGGTTTGTGCCATAGCAACTTTTTATATAACTCATCAACAATGTACCTATCACATTTAATGTAGGGCTTGGCTTCTTCCCTCCCTCCCTCCCTCCCTCCCTCCCTCCCTCCCTCCCTCTTGTAAATACAAGAGGTGGCCCTGGTCTCTTGCTGTCTTTTGTACGTTGGTAACTAAAGCTTAAGTTGCAGGATACTGGGTGGCTAGAATAATAGAATTGTAGAATTGCAGAGTTGGAAGGGACCCCAAGGGGCAACTACAACACTCATCAAGCCCAGTCAGCAAGACCAATGGTCATGGAGTTGCTATCCCACAACATCTGGAGGGCCACAGGTTCCCCATCCTATCCTACTGTACAGCTAGAGTTGGATCTCTGTGCTGCTGGAACATTTTGGATCACCACCATTGGAGAACCCCCCCACCCCCCGGTGTTCTCCTAAATTCTGTAGATTTCTCTTTCCTTTATTTGCCTGTGGAATTTGGGTCTATCACGAAACAGGGAGGGGCTACAATACAGAGAGAGCATAAGCTGCCTTTAGATAGCTGGTCATATTACAGATTCAGTACACAGCAGAGAAATGCAGCTTTAAATTGGTGAGTGGAGGAGAAAAGTCTCTTTACTTTTTACTGTTGAATGAATGTTGTCTGTTTATAAAACGTAGCAAAGGAGTTCTGGTCCACTGAATATTAGTGATGACTGAGCTCTCTCGGTTTGATTTGGAATTGTTATTTATGGTGAACTTTATTTGACAAGCTTTTTCTGAGAGTTCTCTCCTGATTGGCAATGTTGGCACAGACCTTTAAGTTTTATGCTCACGTGTTTGCGCATGTGTGCGTGTTTATATAAAATAAGGCCAGTTTTTCAGTAAGTTTTTAACTTCCCCTCAAAAAGTTCATCTATTTTTCATCTAAATCCTGGACACTTAGCTCAAAGTTGGGGGGGGGAAGCTGATTTTTTAAAAAATGGGATATAGGTATTTAGTGAACCTCTTAGTCCACAGGCCTAGTCCTCTTGTTGTTAATGGCTCTCCATCTGGACTGTCTTTGCTTAGCTCGGTCCACTTTTACCACCTTCTCTCTCTCTCTCTCCCTCATTTCTAAGTAGCACCCTGAGCAGCTTCCATTGATGAAGAAGAAATCTCTTTTCACTTCTCATTTGTCATGGAAACAAAAGGCTTAGAGGAAGCAATGCACCTCAGGAGCTTTCCGCTTCTTGCCACAAATGAAAAAAAAAATGTGCTGGCATAGTTACTGCACAGCAGAGGATGTGGGAAAAGCAGTTCGATATAAAGAAACCCACAAAAATAAGTAGTTCCTCTTCTTCCACTTCTGTAATTATAGTCCACGGTGCACATACTTCCTACATTTTACGAAAAAGATATAGCTCCATCTAAATCCACTTCTCAAGTTAGAAATGGGAAGCCGAGGCAAGAAGTGGAAGCAATGGTGCAGGCTCGTATTTGCGGCTACTGGTTTTGGTGGTTTGCATTTGGAAATGGAAATTCTGCCTTTGAAACGGTGCAGATAAAAGATTTTGAGGAGCAGGCATCTTTTTCTGCAGTGTTCTCAGCATCATCAAATATACTTCAAAACTGCAGGCTTTCTTCTCTTGGTTGAGGCACAACTAGGGAGAAGACAGGGAGAAAGTCTCTCTGCCATTTGTCCTCCCACCCATGGTTAGGTCTTCTTTGCCACATTCTCCTGCAGATAAGGAGAATTAATGATCATTCCGTGTTGGAAAGGGTTTGTGCTCTGTTATATTAGAGCCTGCTGCATTGATGCTTCTGAAACCCTTCTTCTTCTTCTTCTTCTTCTTCTTCTTCTTCTTCTTCTTCTTCTTCTTCTTCTTCTTCTTCTTCTTCATTCTCCTCCTCCTCCTCCTCCTCCTCCCCCCGCCTCCTCTTTTTAATGCTTTATTAAATTCACAAAGAAAGCATACATTCAGAACAAGAAATATACACATTCCCATATTCTTAGTTTTTTCCTTATGCAGTCCTTTATCAGTCCAAATCTATCTCCATTATTTTACTTACCTATAGTTTTCTGTATTTCTGCAGCTTCTGAAACTGTTCATTGGTGAGCAAAATTCCCTCTTCTCTTAGGATTCTTACATTTTTGGATTGGCACGACCTCATTTAGCCTATCAGGTGTAAAGTGGGACTGGTAAGGATGATATTGGTCACTGCCCTCACTCTTAGCTAAGAGGGCTTGGAGAATAGGAAAAGAGGCATTTGGAACTAACAGTTCTCAGCAGAGAACTTATGGCACCTTTCCCTCGGCTGTAGATGCAAGTGGCATGGTACTCTCATGCAGAAATAGGGCTGCAGCAGCAGGAAGGATGCAGGCGTATGCTAGATGAGATGCGACACTTGGCAGGCCTACAGTTTCTGGAAGAGAGCAGTCTCATGCTGGCCATGCTCAGGAGATGAGCAAAAGTAGCATCTTCAAGCTTTTCCATATCAGCTGCTGCTAGCGCCCATGAACCAAGAGACAAAGACACCATTCAGACAACACTCTGTCCTGTCTTCCTAATGTTTCCACATCTGTTGCTTTTCATGTTTTGTGTGATCTTTCACACAATGCAAAAGCCACTTCTGGAAACCTAGCAGAAGTTTAGCACTCATTTCTGTGCTAATTGTTTCCATACAAAATCCATTTGCAACCCTGGAGACCTGGAATAACACAGGAGTTTTGCATTGCAAGTTTCCCATGTGTTTCCATGGGTCACCCACCCACAACTTGGGTAAATAAGTTTCAGACAGTAGTTAGGCATACTATATGGTGGAACATGAAATGCACATGAGTGGAAAGAGTGTGGAGCGACAACATGCCAAATGGTGTTCATTGTTGTGTTACACCTGTTGCGCTGGGGAAGGAAAAACTTAAACACAATGCAGAGTTCCGAAAAAATAGACCAGAGGCAATTGTACTTCATTCACCAGAGCTTTACTGCTACTGAATGCAAATGAGCATAATGGTCGTAAATCCAATACATTCAGGATTGGCATTGTCCATAAGAAATCCAGTTGCAGCACTTACAATAAAACTTACAGTAAGACTAAACCTTATCACTATAGCATACAGAACACCACACTAGAACAATGAGACAGAAAGAGAAAGCAATTGAGACCCAGGCTCCTTCTTATAGTCAGCATGACCTTGACAGAAAGATGACAGAACCATTTTAAGCCAGATGTACTTAGCTTCTCAGAAGGAATAACCCAGACAAGAACCTTCTGCCTGTTTCTTTCATATAGAAAGAAAACTTCCAGAACACCCTTGAATTAATCAGAACAGGAAAGATCTCTACACATCAGTTCAATATTTTCTGTACTAAGAAATGCAAATTGACAACACCATGGCCACTGGTAGGAATGAAATTTAGCATGACATGGCGGTATATCGATGGGAAAGCTGCCCCTCCATAAAGCAACAGGAATATTAGCAATCAGGGCAGAAGTGTTAGCATTACAACCAGGAAAACTAACAATTAGTTAGCAATAAGTCCCACATCTGAATGCAGCCAGTGTTAAGTGCCATTTCTGAAAGGAATTCAAGCAAGCCTGCTGGGGCAGCACCACAGGGACTGTTGCTTTCACGACACACAGGAACTTTTCAGCCCACAGGATCAGCAAGCTCTATATGACATGAATGCAGGTTTGTTCTCCGTGCCACAAGTGGAGTTAAATGTTCACAAGCAGTGGGTTCTGCCAGTATGTGGCAAATATCTGACATCAATAAAAAGAAACCTGCTCAGTGATAAACCCTAGTGGATACTGGAGCACTCGACAAAATCACTGCACCATCTGGCCTGGTGGTTTTAGAAGATCCTGAGGATTAGAGGAAAGGGGTTTCAGGGATAAAGGCTAAGGGGATGTGTTAGCCCATATCTATTTCCCACTTTCCTCATCACTACACATGACCTCAGACTGAAAAAAGAGGGAAGAAACCATCCTTGCAGAATCCTTGCCATTTCTTCAATTTCACCTTTTGTTTGGCAGACCATGCAGCATGTGTGGAAGACAAAAAAATGAAATTCTTTCACTTGTGTTTATTTGTGTGTTTCAGCACCATTAATCCCCACTTCACCGTAGCTGAAAGACTCGAGGAATTAGTTTAGCTGTGTGCATCAAATAAAATATATGCAACGGTCTTTGAGGTGCTACAATAATTTTGTTGTTGTTGTTGCTGCTGCAAGGGTCTACCCCTCCAAATGTATATATTTGGAGTAACTCAATGAAGCCGTTGCTGTTGGGATGCATGTTAACAGCACAGTGAAACATAGAATTGTAGAACTGTAGAGCTGGAAGGGACCCCAAGGAACATCTAGTTCAACCCCCTGCAATGCAGGGATCTCAGCTAAAGCATCCATGACAGATGGCTATCCAACCTCTGCTTGAGAACCTCCAAGGAAGGAGAGTCTGCAACCTTCCGAGGGAAACAGATTGACATAAGGCCAATCTGGATATTCCCCTGACACAGTCAACAATTCTGCTAGTGAGAGAGTAGGGTTGAGCTTGCCTTCACATCCCCATTGGCTCTTCCATGTGCTGCCCATATGTTTGAGAGATTGACTGCAGAGGAAAACCTACTCTTTGTATGTAGACTACTTCCCTTGATGTAGAACCCTGTGTGACTTGAGGAGCCCCTCTTGAGATTCTTGGACAGGACTGCTCCTCAGCACTGTGAATTATCATTTTAAATGGAGGTACCCAAGGTTCATTATGCCACTGAGTTGGTGAGCTCCCCCATGTTAATTTGACTTCTGCTTTCTTTTAAAGGCTGCTACATACAATATTGCTGTATGCTACAGTCCTGTTTGTTAGCAATTTATTCCTAATGTATTTTGTAAAAATGTTCCCAGATAACTTATTAATGCATTTAACAATACCTAGTCATTATTTCATAAATATTAAATAAAGCATGCATAGATTATATATGAATGCCTACTCTGAAAACACCAGCAGACTAGCTAATCGTCTGCAGCAAACCCACAAGATGAAATTGATAAATTCAGGGTTACTTGACTTTCATCGTTCACTGAGGAAACAAAGCAAACACTAATTTGGAAAACTGTTATTCATTGACGCAGGAGAGGGGAACGGAAAATTAGGTTGATTTCGACATAATCCTTAGGCAAACATCTCCTGCAATGCACCCAAAAAAAAAATAATAAAATCCCCAAACCCAGTTTCCTTTTCTAGAAGGAGCAAAACAAAATAAGGACATTTATAGTGCATGACTTGACCTATACTGAGCTGAAAGCATGCTTGCTCTTTACCTTTCAATAAGCAAACCACCTTTTCAGCTTAAAGGCATATTCTTTGCGTGGACAGGCGGAGTCCCCAGATCCCGCGCGGTCCCCCCCGTCATGTGGAATAACGACTCAAGACTATGGGATTAAATTGGCCACAACTTTATTAAATTTCAAATGTGGGTAGACCTTGGCTCAGGCATTGGCCGTTCTCCCTCCCCAGTCCCCAGCCGGGGACCTAGGGAGCATCAGGGTTATCCAGTGTTTGTGTGGGGGATGGGCCGGCTCTGGAGAACATATGTTCAAGCAGAGATAGCCGCCCCCGTAACGCCGCCGCCGCAGGGGAGAGCAATGACGACCTTGCGGCATATGGTCAAAGCCTCCCTTCAGAAACCCCTTTAACGGGGAACCCTGGTATCGCCGCTGCAAAGAGGAAGATGGACAAAAGGATTCCGCCCAAGGCCTGATACCGCCAAAGTTGTGACGTTTTGCTATAGGAAAGGCGAAACCTGCCAATGCAGGGAAATTCCTTTCCGGCCCTTTGACAGCGACCTTAACGTAGCAGCGCCCGCATACCTGTGAAGAAACGTTAACCTGCAGAACCTGTGAAGAAAAGTTAACCTGCAAAATAAGGCATTAACTGAGGGTGGGTAGGGTGGGAGAAGCTCTGGAGCCAAGTGAGGATTCCCAGGTAAGATCCTCCCTCTATTGTGTGGGCAGGTAATCCCTCCCCTACCTGGCGTGGTCTCCTTGGCAACGCTTCCCCCAGGTGGGATTGGACAACTGACTGAGGTAGGCGGGGACCTCCAGGTATCCCACCTGAGGGAAGGCAAAGCCAAGCCTATGCTGATGGAGCCGCTCCAGAGGCTGCGAGCGTCCATGCAAAGGGTGCCCCCCGTTTTAAGCGGGGAGCAGTCATTGCCTTTGTATTTTCTATAAAGGGTGTGTTGGCAGAGTAGCTAAATTGCAATCAAATCATGGGCAATACTGACTCTTTTCTTGAAATTAAATCCATGTCCATACACTGGTTAAAATTTTCATAAGCTGAATTTATAGCTAAAGAAGAATATATGCAAAGTATTTACATTCACATGGGTATCAAAGCATGGCTTAGCTTTTACTTAGTTGAAGATTACAGCTTCTTCCTTAAACGTTAAAGCAAAGTGTGTCTTTCTCTTTCCCGTATTTGCACTCAGCCTTCTCTGCATTCCCCAGCTAGGCCACGCCGTTCCTTCTAGAGGTTTCTGCTTTCTCCTTCCAACAGACTTCTCCTTGCTGCTTCTTCAACTTCTGTATTTCTTTCTAGAGGAGACAGAAGCATCATTGGTTAAACTCATTCAAATGACTCAAGATGTAGTAATGGCTGCCCATGTAGGTGGCTTTCAAAGTGGATCAGAGAAACTCATGTATGATAAGCAATAAATAAATAAATGGCTACTTGTGGAGCATTCTGACGAAAACAGAAATGGGGAGTGGAAATTGCTGTCGTTCACTTATTTGTCCCATGTCTGTAACGGAAACTAACCCAGTGAGAACCATTTATGGCGTTTAGTGATGCTGTTGCTTTCAGTCTGCAAATGACAAGCAGTTGATTACACCCCCACCCTGCATTTCCTTTGCTCCAAAATGAACAGGGTGAAGTAAATGTAAATTGGCCATTGTGGACAGCGAGACATCGAATGTCATTTTGGGCAGAAGATGAACTTTGGTGGAATAGGAAGCAGTGCTGCATGTGTTGGATGCAGGTTGGAAGGTATTACTTCCAGTACCGGAAGTGATCTGCCTCTGAATACCAGTTGCTAGGAAGTTGCTAGGAAGTGCAAAGGAAGCACAAGTGAGAATGGGGGATACTTACAGATCCTTTGTGGACTGAAAGCAGCAGCAACAGTGAATACCGACTGCATTTGCTGGGTTGATTTCTGTGGCAGACGTGGGACATATAAGTGACGTTGGCCACTTCTGCTCCAGTTTCTCTTTCTGTTGGAACTGTCTGGTGTCTCTTCACATAAGTAAGCCCAATTTAGTTTGGTGGCATTTACTCCCAGGTGAATGCCTTTAGAAGTGTAGTCATGATAGCCTTAGCACCAATGCTACCGCCCCCAGGTGGAATTTGCCACCTCTCAGGTGGGCACCATTGCCATTATAAGAGAACAAGGGAGGCGTTCATAGTGAGTGGTACCTCAGGTTAAGAACTTAATTCGTTCTGGAGGTCTGTTCTTAACCTGAAACTGTTCTTAACCTGAGGTACCACTTTAGCTAATGGGGCCTCCCGCTGCCGCTGCACCGCTACCACTCGATTTCTGTTCTCATCCTGAAGCAAAGTTCTTAACCCGAGGTACTATTTCTGGGTTAGCGGAGTCTCTAACCTGAAGCGTGTGTAACCTGAAGCTTCTGTAACCTGAGGTACCACTGTAATTATTACTGCAGTGGGGATATGGGATTTGAAATGAAGGTCTACATGTCAAGTCAGGTGTTGGAAATTAAATTTCAGATCTGGTGTCTCCCATGCCTGCCACTTCTAACTGAATTCAGATTTCTGTTTCTGATTCAGGCAATTCCCTCCTTCAGGCCGCAAACTCTTTCCCATCCGCCCCTTCCCCCCACGGCTTTACATCAGGCACAGGCGACTGCATTTGGTCGCTGTTCATTTGAGTGTTAAAATTCAATTTACAGTTCCACAGATGTTCTGGGCTCCTTTGAATTTAATGAGGATGACTCAGAGGGATGAAAATGGACTTGGGGACCTCTAATGCTTCCTGAGATCAATGGGTTCCAGATGAAAACCATCGAGCTTGATCATGGCTTTCATTGTGGCCCATCCATTATCTCCTTTAACCTCTTTGCTTGTCTTGCTGCTTAAAATACAGTGTATTCGGAAATGTGTGGGTTCCAAGAACATTTGCCTTCATTCATAGCAAAAGTCATAACACTCCCCGGCTTGTTTCTGAATCGGATTATGAATGGAGATAAATGGGTCATGATAAGTTTTGGCAATTTTAGTCGCTGGAGAAGCCATTTCCTTATTCACAGTTGGGGTACTATTTTGGTTTTCATTACTGGCTTCAGCTGAGCTATATTGATGATTAAGTAATTAGCCTTTACAATATCGTTATACACTAAAACATGAGTTTGGGTGGGGCAGCATCGGGAAACTGCCCCTCCCAACACTGGCATTGCTGCGGCTTACCTGGAAGGCCCGTGGTGGGGCAGAGCAAGGTGAGGTTGCGGCTGTGTACTTGTGAGTGGGAGCACTGGATTGGCTCCCCTACTGTAGACCCCGTACCTCACTGTTGCTTTGTCCCAGGTGTGCTTGGAGTGAAGTTGGTGTCATGAAGATAGCTTCACAGTGCTGCCGCTCCACATCAGTTGCTAGTGACATTTGTTGTTGTTTAGTCATTTAGTTGTGTCTGACTCTTCGTGACCCCATGGACCAGAGCACGCCAGGCACTCCTGTCTTCCACTGCCTCCCGCAGTTTGGTCAAACTCATGCTGGTAGCTTCGAGAACACTATCCAACCATCTCGTCCTCTGTCGTCCCCTTCTCCTTGTGCCCTCAATCTTTTCCAACACCAGGGTCTTTTCCAGGGAGTCTTCTCTTCTCATGAGGTGGCCAAAGTATTGGAGCCTCGGCTTCACGATCTGTCCTTCCAGTGAGCACTCAGGGCTGATTTCCTTAAGAATGGAGAGGTTTGATCTTTTTGCAGTCCATGGGACTCTCAAGAGTCTCCTCCAGCACCATAATTCAAAAGCATCAATTCTTCAGCAATCAGATTTCTTTATGGTCCAGCTCTCACTTCCATACATCACTACTGGGAAAACCATAGCTTTAGCTATATGGACCTTTGTTGACAAGGTGATGTCTCTGCTTTTTAAGTGACATAGTGCCCTTCAAATGTTGCTGGACTACAACTCCCATAATCCCTGACCATTGATCATGCTGGCTGACTAAAGTTGATGTTTTCATTGCAAAAATACTTTGTAAACCAATCTGAGAGCTTGTTGTTGATAGGTTGGTGAGAAAATATTGTAAACAATCAATCAAGCATGCAGATAAATGCTAAATATTGCTAGATACAAACTTTATTGCTTATATCCAAAGGCTGCCACAGATGAAGTTTTTATGTTACTATCATTACTGTGAAATGTTGACCCTGTACTAATGGGATGCTCAGTGTTGTACAATGTAGACATTATATGGTTCCTGCTGAATGACTTCACAATCTATGCCAGTTGGAAAAGATGGTAGTCCTTGCTGCAATATCATATGTGTTACTGTGATCACTTCCTTGATTTCCATGAATTAGGCAAGGATGTCTTCCTATATAAGTAAGGAGGTGAATTCATTTAGGTGGGCAGCAGTCTTGGGACCCCTGGAAATCTCTCTGCAAATGTTCCAGGCTTGATGTGTGAACGATGTGCAAGGAAGTGAATTCACTTTGGTGTGCAGCACTCTTGGAATCTCTGCAAATCGCTCTACACAGGTAGGCTTCAGTCTTCTATGCTTGGTATGTGAATATTGGATAAAGGGAGGCATGCAGTTCTGGGGTCGGAGCTATCCAGGAGGGTGAAGCTCACTTCTCATCATTACAATGCATGAGCAAAACTTCCAAAATGGTCTAGAGAAGGGTGTGTGAAAACAGTGTTCTAGAATTGACAGGTCTACCCTTCTTTCAATGTCAGTCATTTATGCACTTGCTACCCGCCAGGAATAGATATGGGGTGGAAACATTGGTGGAAACTAGATAGTACTGTTGCTTAGGAGTTGGTTGTCCTGATGCCATCTGCAGAATGCTTACTGAGGAGTAGGGATTCAGATTATAGTTTCATTTACAGCTATCTGAAGTGGACTATACTGAAGTAACAAAGTGTATTTTTATCCAGCAATGCCTTTGTTTTGGTTCTGGCTTGTATAGCTAAACAGAGATAATGCCTCACCATTTAAAAACAATTATATCAGCAATTTGAAATATTGTGATACATAGATATTTTGCAATTTCACAAGCCTCATCCCTACATGAAGGCAAATTTGGATGCCTGGCCATGCCAATATCCCAATGAATGCATATTCTTCATTTTGTTTCCTCTGAAAGATAACCAAAAGCATAACCGTTTCCCATTTTGTCTTCTGAATAGTTCCCATCTCTTTTTATCCATGCTTGCATTGTTCCAGCCCAGCACGCCACACAAGCTAAAAATAACATTTCGTTGGATGTGTTTCAGCTTCAGGTCGATGAAACATTTATTGATATTCTGCTCAGTTTGTACGGCATTCATTGTCGCTGAAAGACGAGGGGGAAGAGGCGGGAACCGTCAATAAAGAGGGAGGGTTTTCCAGGGATGCCATTCTGGTGCAGAGGGGCAAAGTGTTTTGGGTAGGATAGGGCAAGAATGACAACATGCATTAAAGCTCTGCTGTTGGATATATATGTCAATTCAAGCCGTAGAAAAGCAGCACATTTTTAGAGCACTTGCAGTGCCTATTCCATAACAACCAGAAATAAAGATGCTGCTGAGGTATAATTGCATGTAGTCCAAAATAAGAGCCCTCTTCAGATGCTCTTCGGTACTGTATTAATACATGGGGCTGCGAGCCCCCATCGCTATTTCTGCTGCCCTCTATAAGTTGGGGGTGAACTTCTGAAGTGGAGAGCCTCTTTTGCACTGGCGTCCCAGGGGCAGGGTGCATCTAGCATGCATGTCCCAGCAACCCCTCCCTTCAAACATGTCAACACCAAAGGAGAACACCTAAAGCAGATATATATATATATATATATATATATATATATATATATATATATGAACAACAAAAGGCAGCATGAAAAACTAATGTACAACAATGCACATGAAGAGAAGGCATTCTGTCAACTAGTGGGAGAGAGGTGCATGTATGCCAATTGCCAAAGAGCTCACAATGATGCCTGTGGAAAACTCTTGTTTCACAAGGATGACTTGTGACAAGGATGACTGGGACTTGACTGGGCTCCCAAGCAGCATCAGCAGACACATTTGCTGCAAAGGTGATTCTCTTTGAAAGAATTTAAGTAAAGGCACCAGACTATGTAGGCATCCCTGCTTCAAATCCCTGGCACACCCTTATTTCGAGGTGCCTCGTCTTATGCGGGAAGGAAAAGATCATAACTCAGTGGGAGAAAACCCATAATTGACAGCTAAGCCATTTCATATTTGTTCTCTCATGTGCTAGAATTTTGTTTTCCCATGAATATTGAAAGTTTCTTTTTTTAAAAAAACCTTTCCTACTCCTGATTCATGGTTTAGATTAGACATTTCTCATCGTTCTCAGTTGATCTTGGACCTAAGCTGTATAAACAAGACATTCAACCACCCAAAGTGAAACTGAATAATGTAAATAGTACATCTGTTTCCTTCAGAGGACCAAAATGGCTGGGTTCAATAAAAAAGAGGTACAGTAAAGGTTTAGTAATAAGGACACTCCAAGAGTATTTATTTAAAAGAGTTGGCTTCAGTTGGGACTGAATACTGTCAAACATCAATCGTGTGTGTGTGTGTGTGTGTGTCCTGGCAAATATATATGCAGCACCAATATGTATTCTACAGGAAGTATGAATTATTTCTAATACTTACAAGAAGATCACCTGATGAGCTTCATGGCTGAGTAGAGATTTGAACCCTGGTCTCCCAGGTCCTAGTTCAACACTCTAACCACTACACCAATCTGGCTTATAACAATTCTTACTACACTACCTCTCTTGCTTGCTCTTTGCTTGAAGTACAAGGGTGGAAAGAAATGAACAGATGTGCTTCCTTGTTGACACCTGGATTGGAAACATATTAAAATAGTGATGGGGAGACTATTGGACTACAGCCACTATCAGCCCTGAACTTTGGCCATGCTGGCTGAGGAACTGTTGAGAGTTGGGAGTCCAACAGCACCATGGTTTCCCTAGTCCTGGCATGAATAAACATCGAATGAATTAAATCTCTGTCCTACACTGGTCTGCCACCAACGAAATATAAAGCAGAAATTAGGGAGCTGAGAAACGCAGGCCGGCATCTGCATTCTGAAGGCTGCAGGGATACGCCTTCTCCCCATAAACAATGTCAAGGGAAATCAAATGTGGCTTGTCTGCAAGCCAGTAAATGGTGTGTAAAAGACAGGCACCTGCTTGTTTGCTCACAATATTAAGCTGTCAAATGACACAGCGAGGTTGTGCTCACATACTTTGCTCTTGTTGATTGATGTAGGTCATGCCTTTGTTTGAGAAAGCCCTGGGTTAGTCAGCCATAGGAGAACACTCTTTGGGTTTTCTCTTTGAAATGTGTGCTGTGAGGTCAGCAGGGAATAGAGAAGTAGCTTGTTGAACCTGCAATTAGATTGGCATCTCTCCATTTTTGGCTAGCAACACCGAGAATCAAGAGAAATCTGCCAAAACAGAAAAACAAACAACAACCCTCCCTACACCATGATAGCTGGAGGGAATGATTGGCTGTGTCCAGGGAGAGGTGGGTGTGCCATTGAGAGAAGGATAGTGTCTCTGGCCATGAAGGAGACACTGTCTCCTTAAGAAGTCCTCCCTGAAAGTATGTGACAACAATAATCCAGGTGCTAATATTCCCTCTTTGGGCAAGGTGCTTGAGAGGGCGGTGGCTGCTGTTCAGCTCCAAACATCTGCTTGGAGGAAGCCAATCACCTAGACCCATTTCAGTCTGGCTTCAGACCTGGTTTCACCACTGGAACGCTGTGGATCACCTTGATTGATTGATGACCTGTATTTCAGGAAGGACGGGTGGCAGGTGGGGACTGCCACCCTATTAATTCTCCTTGATCTTTCAGCAGCTTTTGATGCCATCACTCACCATTACCCTGTCGATCAGGAGTCAGAAACATGGTCTTCCCCATACTATCTGATGTGTATATGAACTTGCTGGGAGTAATCATCGGGAGGTTTGGGGACAGCTCTTTCTTTCTTCTGTCAGAATCAACTCTCTAGTAATTGTTGTTGATGATGATTACCTTCTAAACCAGCATCTCAAGGCTATTTACACATAAAATACAGTTGTACCTCGGGTTACAGATGCTTCAGGTTACATATGCTTCAGGTTACAGACTCAGCTAACCCAGAAATAGTACCTCTGGTTAAGAACTTTGCTTCAGGATGAGAACAGAAATCGTGGGGCGGCATGGTGGCAGTGAGAGGCCCCATTAACTAAAGTGGTATCTCTGGTTAAGAACAGTTTCAGGTTAAGAACGGACCTCCGGAATGAATTAAGTTCTTAACCCGAGGTACCACTGTAATTAAAACAGTTCAAAAATGAAAACAACAAATATATTTGAAACATGACTAAAATGCCAACAAGTGGACACCCATGCTATCCATTTGGGGAAAATTCTTGGAACAAAAATGTCTTCCACGGTTTCCAGGAAGTGCAGAAAGTGGGTGCCTGTCATGTCTTGGCAGCAGTTCTATTGCACAAAACAGGGGCAACCACACTATAAGCACTGCTCTGAGTTACTGTGGAGCTGGCTACTGAGATCCTTGGAACTTGTAGGAGCCTCTATCCTGCAGACCACAGCAATCTGCTTGGTGCAGAAGGGATAAGCAAGTCTCTCAAGTAATAATAAGGTTGCACATTTACTTGGGAGTCAACCCTACTGAACAAAATGGACCTTACTTCTTAGTAAACATGCACAGGGTTGTGGTGCATCAGCATGTAGCACCTTTTAGGAGTTCATATGACATATACATTGTCTTGCAAGTCACAACAACCCCAGAGGCCAAACCAGCGCTCTTATTATAGACTCATAGTGTCTTGGGACCCAGAACAGTGCTCGCCTGAGGCTGTACTGCAATTTTGTGGCTGAGGTGAATTTGAAAAAAAATTACTTTTCAGCTTATCAACTCTGCAGACTTATACTTACTTCATCTTCATTTCTTCTCCTCAGGCAAGCTTGGGAACTGCTGTTCCATGAGGGAGCTCCCAAATCGCCACCCATCTGCGAATTTTCAGCACCCTCAATAAAACCAGGATTCATTCTAAACTCCCCCCCCCCCCTGCACAAGCAGGCAGCACACCGGCCACCCCTGAGTGTAGCCTCAAAATTCACTGGCCCCCAAAAGCTTGGTGACCCGTTACATACACTAGTTTTTACTATATTGAACTGAAAAACTGCTCCATAATGGAAGTTCTAGTTCATTTCCCTTTCACAAGAAAAGGACATCCTAGATGTTCATAGCAATTCATAAACATGGGCATTTCTTCCTGGGTTATCATCACATGCGGTGATGTCTGTCCAATTTTGAATTACACTGGAACAAATGAGATTCCATTCGAGGCCTCTCTGCGCAACCTTTCTCTTGGCTTGCTGAACGACCAGTGTTTCCAAAACAACGGAGCTGGCGGAGCTGAAATTATAGTTCTGCCTTTAAAAATAATCAGACCAGCTAGCTGAATTCTTTCTGAGGCTTTGTGCGGCATCAGAGGGAGCAAGTACATGCGTCCACAGAGAGCTTTAAGAGGATTGGACATGGAGGAAGCAGTTGGACAACAGCAGCTGTTATGGGATTCTCAGAGGCAAAGTTCAGGTGCTATTAAAATCAAATGAACTGCTAGTAAGACTTGGAAGGATCACTCTCTTTAAAAGAATGGTTTAAACATTGCCTGAGGGGCTGATAGATCTAAAGGAGGAAATTTCTCACATACAGGAACATTTGTCTGATAAAAAAAGATTAGATGTTTGGGTCGGATGCCATCCTTTATGCTTTCCATTATTATGTATCCTCATCACATCCCCCATCCTTTGTGTAGATCAAAAGGTGGCCTTAGTATCCTGGGAGATCAGTCATCACAACTGACCATTTTTACAATTGGTCACTTTAAAAACACCTTGCTCCCCCAAAGCCTCTATATTCCCTCTCCTTGTAGACCCAAGGCTGAGCAACTTTCTCTGAGGGAAGCTAACGGTGGACTAAGGCCTCCTGAGTCTCTGTCCACGTGTCCTAGGCCCCAGTCCATTTTTAGAACTACAGTGGCTTGCATTTCTTCTGTGTTCCATGACCTGGTGTGGTTCTTCTTCTGCTGGACCAGTGAGGTAGTTTGGGGGAGGGCACTTGGTTCCTTGGATCCAGAGGAAGGAAGCCCTCACGGTTCCTCACTTTGGCTCTCTGTGGGATCTGGTCCAGGGATTCCCCACCTGCCAATCTTGGGTTCAGCGGCTCCCTGGTCTCCAGTGACAGGCTTAAGAGTCAGGAAGCCAGTTGGGTTCCTTGGGTAGTGATTCCACAGCCTCCGACTCAGTGTCTTGCTGAACTTTGTGGTGAAGACAGGTACTTTGAAATATCAGAAGTCCAGGAGCAGATGGTGTGGTAGCACTGTGGCACTCACTTGACCTCCTGACTTGAATTGCTGCAGCTTACCAGGAGCGGGAGGAGGGAGGAAGCACTGGGTTGGCTTCACCAGTGTGTTTGTACCACACCAACCTCCCCACTGTCTTCTTTCTCTCCTGGTAAGTAGCAGAGGCGCAGCAGTCGGGAAGTCAGGTATGTATGAGACAACCTGGCCAAGCAGGAATGGAAGGGGCAGCCTGGAGCCAGCCGCCACTGCAGCCCTGGGTGAAAGTATACATATACATATTCAGGCAGGGACACTTGAGGAATTCATTCTTTGTGATTTCTGAAATGAACTGATCTTATCCTCACCTTCTGGACTCATGGGCAGATTGGAATCCTTCGGATTTCACACTTCTCTGAATTTTGCAATGACATTCTCAACTAAAAAACAACAACACTCCACACATGCAAAAATGCACATTAAAATGCATATTTCATATGCTCATTTACATATTTTAATAAATACAGGAGAGGGTCTAATTTTGCCTTGCAGCCAAATATTACACAAAGAACCGTGATAACCATTTGCCAATAGGTTTTTTGATGTATTACTTATCCCTGCCGAGGTGGAAAAAGTCTCCCTTGGCAGTGCCACAGCGGCAGCATTTCCCATCTCCTCTACCTCCATTTCTGAGAGAAAAGGTATTTAGAAAAAGTCATATGTTGACACAAAATTTCAAGGGGATTAAACGAGCAGTTCAATGCGAAAAGAGGATGGCATAGAATTTTGAATGAAGACATGCAAAACTGACATGAACTGGAAACAGAATGATCCATCCACCCCCAATGACCACAACATTCGTAAACAAGACCTCTCACAGTATATTTTAAAGAGCCAAGTATCTGGGGACTCTCAAATCAGATCAGTGTCAGGTATTGGAGGGGGAATCCTTCGTACAATTTTCTAGCTGAGGCCTCTATCACAAACCTGCAATTTGCCCTGTGTGGGGAGAAATACAGGTACAGATTCACAAACACCTGGCTGCTTGGGAGAACAATGTGAGATCCTGTTTGTGGATTAAGGACAGACTAGTTTGATCAGGGGCTATCCTTTATAGATTATGTGAGAGTACCACAGATGATCTATTTTAGCTCAACAACTTTTGTGTCCGGATTTTCACTTTTTTAAATATGGCACCATATCTATCTATCTATCTATCTATCTATCTATCTATCTATCTATCTATCTATCTATCCATCTATCTATCTATCTATCTATCATCTATCTATCATCTATCTATCATCTATCTATCATCTATCTATCTATCTATCTATCTATCTATCTATCTATCTATCTATCTATCTATCATCTATCTATCTATCTATCTATCTATCATCTATCTATCATCTATCTATCTATCTATCATCTATCTATCATCTATCTATCATCATCTACTATCTGTCTATCTCTATTTATCTCTGTCTATCTATCTATCTTCTATCATCTGTCTAGCTATCTATCATTTATCTATCTATCATCTATCTATCTAATTTTGAATCAGCCCCCAATGGGTTCTTTGTTACTACGGGTACATCTGGAATAGTCCTTTTTTACTGGCCCCTTTTTGCCTTATTTATTTCACTCAATTTCATTTGTTTCTCTTAATACTATTAGAATGCATTAAGATAAAAAAAAAATGAAGACGCTGTGTTTGGCTCATTTCAAAATGTTGCCTGAAATCAGTTCAGCAATTTTTGACCTGAATAATCTAACCTGAACATAAGCAATGACATTCAAACTGTTTTATGTAGTGATTGTATTATTTGGATTTTAAATATGTATTTGATTTATAAAGATGGTTACTGTTTCCTCTGCTGTGGACAAATTCTTAGATTGCAGTGGCCATTGGTTGGGAACAAAATAAAATTCATTCATTCGTGTTATGTTAAATTAACTCTCTGGCTTTTACTTAATGTGTGAATTGATTAAGTTATGAGCACTGGACATTGTAAATTTAGCGTGAAAAGTGAATCCCGAGAAAGAGAGGATACTAAGATAAAGGATGCAATAAGAAGCAAAAGCTAAGTAGAAGAAATGATTGTCTCTAATGTATTATTTATTTAATCAAATTTGGGAACATACAACACTCCTATTTATAGTAATTTATCTACCTCTGTGTTTTCAATTGCTTTGTTATAAGCCATCTTGAAGCTTTGGTGAAAAAATGCCTATGGTGAATAAGTAATGGAACAGAGCAAAAATGCTTTCAAAGAACGTTCAAGACCCATCACTATTATGGAAGGTCACTGATGTACTACTGCTATAGAACATGAGAAGATAAAAAGTGCCCTTAGGGATCAGGACAAAGGCCCATCTAGTTCTATATCCTGTTCAGGCACTCCAGCTTGGGGGAGGGGAGGCACTTTGCCCCCCCCAATTCTTAAGGAGGGGGCTGGGCCCCCTCAATCTTGAGTGGCGACATGGCACACCCAACGTCAGTGTGTTGCATGATGTCAGACGTCAGCCCCCTCAATAGTGAGGGGCAAGCCAGTGCTCCTGATCTTGTTCTCACAACTTGCGGAGAACCTGCAAGCAAGAACTGAGTGCAGCAGCTTTTGATTTAAAATTGACCACAGAATCTGTAGATTCTGACATCACTAATCGGCATAAAGATTTTGGTTTTTTTCTACTGATGCTTGCATGTCTGCGGCTGGCGTACTTTTGGAAATCTCAGGCTGAGCTATCTCTCAAGGTATGGTTCAAGAACATTTGGGATGTGGTCAGTGGTTGTTTTCTGGGGGGGACACAGGGGTACGCATACCCCTAAACATTTTTTGAATCTAATGGGAGAAGAAACTAATTTTTTTAGTTTCTCTTCTAGCACGGTGAATTGTCAGTTCTGTTGCTACCCCTGATGGCGGCCTCGTTTCCTGTCATTGTGTTTCCAGATTCTCAGATGGAAGTGGGTGTTTAATGTGTGAAGCAGGAGTTGGAATCTAGCACGGTGATTGGCCAGTTTCGTTGTTACCACCTCCGATGGCGGCTTCATTTCCTGTCACGGTGTTTCCTGAGTCTCAGGCAGAAGCGGGCATTTAATGTGTAAAGTAGGAGTTGGAATCTAGCATGGTGATTGGTCAGTTTCGTTGTTACCACCTCCGGTGGCGGCTTCCTTTCCCAGTGATCTTCTTGAGTCAAAATGAGAGTACTCCTAAACATTCTTTTAGGGGGGGGGGGAAGCACTGGATGTGGTTATCGAAGAATGACTAATTGGGTTTAGAAGGCCCAAAGAGAGATACCTTTGTTGAAACAATTCTCTCCCACCAACTACTCAAAGTTGTCTTTGGAGGGGCTACATTAACCATTAATGTCTCAAGAATATGCCTGGAGAACTACCTAAAAATGATTCACAGATGGTATTTAACTCCAAGTAGGCTTGCTAAGATGTACAGTATAAGACTGAATCAGATAAGTGCTGGAGATGCAAAGAGGTGGAGGGGACATTCTTTCGTATGTGATGGACTTGAAAAAGGGTAAAAGAGTATTGGGAAATGATCCATAATGAATTGAAGTTTTTTTTAAAAAAAGTACTTCCCCCCAACCCCCCCCCCCCCGAGTCCTTTCTGTTGGGGATAATTCAGACTGAAATGCCCAGGTGTCAAAAAAGGTTATTTATGTATGCCACTTCTGCAGCCCATGTTTTGCTAGTTCAAAAATGGAAAACGAGCGATGTCCCAACTAAAGAAGAATGGCAACTTAAGTTGACACAATATGCACAACTTGCAGACTTAACATATAGAATAAGAGAACAAGAAGAACATACGTTTAAAGAAGACTGGAAAAAAATTCTTGAATATATGGGAAATAATTGTGTACAGCTAAAAATGCTGGCAGCATTAAGATAAATTCAACAGTGTAAATAACTTTTGATGGATGCAATAATGGAATACAGTTTTTGTAAGATATGCAGGGATATATGATATGTAAAATCAACCATGGAAAGAGGAGAAGGGAAGTCATTGATATCTTAAGGGTATAAAATTATATATATAGATAATGCCTGCAATGACACTGCAAACTTGACGTCATGTATTTTGGTGGAGATTGTATTATATAACTAGACTTGTACCTAGTCACTTATTATTTTTGAAAATATCTTTTGTTCCAAAAAATAAATAAATTGACCACTTGTTTGGATTTCCTGTAGCCCTTAATGCTAGTAAATCTAACTGCTATCTTAGTATAACTTTGGAATGAAAAGCCAGACGGAGAAAGAAGCTGGAAAATCCATCCTCCGGAGCCTCCATGTTCCACCGATTATTCAATGGACACATTTTAATCTGCAATTAAAATTGTGGAGCCTTGACCCTACCCCTGTTGTCTGCAAGTACATCCCACCGATTTCCACGGAGCACTACTAAGTAAACTTGCATTAAAATTGCAGCCTTCATTGATTAATTGCACCAATTAAAGCTCACGGACTTTTTTCTTTTAACAAATGACCCCAATGTAGCAACCAAGACAGGCATCCTTAAAATTAGGGTTACCCATGTATATTGCAAATAATGCGGGCGGGGCGTGGGTGGGAGAATCATTAAGCCCTTTATTAATATTTCCTTAATAAAAGAGGACTGTGATTTTGGATGAAAATGCTGTAATTGGAGAGGCGAGGACACTGCCCATGGCTATATCCATTTGCAGGGCTCTGTCTCTCTCTCTCTGCCGGCTCTCTGCAGCTGACTGCACTGACGTCATCTCCAGAGCCATTGACACATTCTTTTGTGCGGTGTGAATGAAGAAGTAAATTGATCCCAGTGGGGGCTGCGTTCACAATGAACAGAAGCCGGTCGGCTGCTTCCCCAGCTCTAGGTGGCATTAGCTATCTGCCAGCACAGCCCCACAACTCAACACCCAAATCATTAACAGCCAGGAGTTGTGTTCACGCCCAGCGTGATTTTCATTTTGACTAAATCCACCCCAGGCGCTTTAAATTAGCAGCTAAACATTAATTAAGAACGTTTAGAATACCAATATTTTATCGAGGAAGCTCCAAGGACAATCTTGCAAAGGTAGGGGAAAGGAGCCAGGGTCTGGAAGCAATTGAGGTAAGGGAGTTTTCCAGGGCTGAGCTGCAGGAGAAATAGAGAGGAAGAAAAACAGTCCTAAAATGATGTGGAGCAAGACATCTTTTATGCCAGCTGATGGGGTGTCCCTGGATGGGAAACTGCCTTATTCTGAGCCATACAATTGGTCCATCTAGCTCAGTAATGTTTATATTGCCTGGCAGCATCTCTCTGGGGTTTCAGGTAAGTGTCTCATAGTCCTACCTGGAGATGCTGGGGATTAATGCTGTACCACTGAGCTATGAGCATTTGTCATCTTGTTATCTTCTGTTTTACCTCCCATAAACTTTCCCTTTTATTTACAGGGATGCCACTTAGGGCTCATCATGTGGGGACTTCTGGAGAGGAAAAATGGTGGGTGCCACGGCAGCGAGCAGCCAGCCAGAGCCAACTGCGCTACCAGGCTGGCTTCGGGCTGCTGACTGCCGCTGCCACCGCCACTGCCCAAGGGGAACTGGGGACGTCTGGCGGTACAGGTCTCTTTCTCCCTTTGTTTTGACTGATCGGGGGAGGCTCAGGAGTCATGGGCGGGTTGTGTTGCCCAGTTTTGTTTTGTTTTAAAACTGTGCATTTATGTTTCACAGGGTGCAAAAGAAGGGCTTTACACCTTGACTGGCAGAGAAACCTTGCACCCCTCCTGGGCAGTGGCCACCTGCCCGGGACTCCTGAGCCTCCCCCGATCTGTCAAAACAAAGGGGAGAGGGGGCAGGAGATCGGGGAAGGCTCAGGAGTCACAGGCGGGTGGTGCGCCGTTGCCCAGCTTTTTAAAAACTCTGCGCATTTATGTTTCACAGGGTGTGAAAGAAGGGCTTTGCACCTTTATACAATATGCATGTGTGCTTGGGCCCAGGGTCTTTTGCCTCACCATCCCCACTACTGACTCCCTGTTGCTACTACTCAGCTTCCAAAAAAATAAAAAAAGTGTCTGAGAGGTTCTCACCCACCCCCCTGCTTTCTTCCAGGAAAACCTGCTGTATACTGCTGAATCAGAACAAACGCCAACCAGGTTTTCTGCAGCTTGATGTTTGTTTTGATTCAGCTTCAAGTAGTGGGTTTCCCCAGTGAAAGTGGCAGGAGGAGAAAAGGACCTATTGGATGCTGAGATTAGGAATCACAGGACAAACAGAAGGGTGGATGAGCCCCCGAATCGGGTGGGGAGGCAGTTTCCAGCAGTAGCTGGCTTGGTGATGCTCCATGCATGAATTGACTGCCGTTTCTGAACAACAACAGAGAAGAGTCTGATAGCCTTTTTGGTGAGTGTTGTGAGGCAGTGGTGTCATGGGCTACCCTGACACCAGTGATCCTGTTTGGCAGTGCCTTGTGGTGGGTGATTGTCTTCCCAGTCACCCACAGGGCTCATAGCTTTTCCACTTGAACCCCCCTCCCAAAAGCCCCCTCCTGCCTTTTCCTCTTCTCCAAGGGCTCCAAAACATACCTTAGACTCATAGGCAGCCCGTGAGTCTCTGACAGTCCCTTGTGGAGCATCTGTTCCTGCTGAATCCAGGGACTGCAAGTTGCAGAATCATAGGCGCTAGCTCCTGGGGGCCAAGGAACTTTGACCCCTCAATGTTCAGAGGGTGTTTAGCTCCTCCCCCTGGCTCCTCGCGACATCGTGCACATGACATCGTGCCAGGCCCCCTCAATCATCTTGAGCAGCTGGTGCCTCTGTGTAGAATCCTGCAAAAGCTACTGCCAGAAAGTCAATAGCTGAGGTAAGATGAAGGGATGGAATATGACTTTTTCTATCTCTTGCCACAAAGCAGTGGTGCAGCATGGAGCAGGCCAGGGGGGCTGTGGCCCTGGGGGCACATTTCTGAGGGGCCACAGCCAGGCGTCCCCACAACAGGCTCCCTCATTAAGGCTGGAGCTGTGAGCAAGCCTCACCCAGGCAGGGCCTTTGGAGCTAGGCTGGTGGTGGCACCTCCTTCTCCTCATGGCCAGTGAAGGGATGCGTGTGTGTGCCTTGCCCCTATGCTGGCCAAGAGGGAAGGAGGAGGAGGGCGCCACTACCATCGCCCACTGAGGGAGGGAGAAAGAGGAAGGCAAGAAATCACTGCTGAAGCCATGTGCGTTGCCCAAAGCACCTCACTGCAAGGGCAGGAAGGAGAGGTGACACAGTGGCGCTCCTAGCTTTGAGTTTCTCTGTCTTATCTCTGCTCCCAGGTTGGGGCTGATTTTCAAGGAGAGGCTCCCTTGATTAGATGCTGGCAGGTTAAGGGACTACTGCTGCCCAGTCCACCAAGGCAGCACAACACTCGCCCCACCCTGGGTGCCGGCAACCCACGCTACGCCCCTGCCACAAAGGCCCCTTCCCTTGGGGGACTGCCATAGTTTGGATTGGATTTGCTATCCCGCTTTATCACTACCTGAAGGGGTCTCAAAGTGGCTAACATTCTTCTTTCCCTTCCTCCCCCACAACAAACCCTCTGTGAGGTGAGTGGGGCTGAGAGACTTCAGAGAACTGTGACTAGCCCAAGGTCGCCTAGCAGCTGCATGTGGAGGAGCGGAGAGGCGAACCCAGTTCACCAGATTACGAGTCCACCGCTCTTAACCACTACACCATACTGGCTCTCCTATCTCCATAGGGATAGATGATCCCTTCCCTCTTACTTTAGGGACCCATCTGTACATTTGTGGCATCAGCAGCTCTTGCTATGCATGTCAAACCTATTTGCACACCTAGCAACCAAATGCAAATCACATGAAGGAAAAGTAGTGCCAATGCTTGCAGCAAAGGATTAAGAACGGCATGGCTCACAGGCTGACATAACACCACCACCACCACCACCAGCGTTATGGTCTGGGAATGCAACAAAAGTGGCAGGGAATGCAAGAACCAGGAACTAGAGTACAGGGATGGAGGAGCCAGGTGTGACAGAAAGCTAGGCTTGGTACAGGTCCACTCCCTGCAGGCCATCTCTAGTTACATTTCCAGATATGGTCTCTCAGTTTGGCAGGCATCCTGGTAGGGCAGTTCATGGGGCCAGTGCAAGATCCCAAAGTCTGACAAGGTTACAGTATTTTCCCCCACCACTGTAGGCAGGTACTGCTGTGCAATAGTTCAGAGGGGTGTCCAACTTTTGGACTTTTACGGACTCATTCCCTATAAATTCCTGTCTCGTCTTTGTCAGTGTTTCAAGTTTCATGCTATGTTGCTTGCAGATGGTTTCTGGCTCGCCACTGGGAATCCTCTTTCTGGAATGTGTCTTAGACTGCTTGCAGAGATGGCGATGATTTCTGTCTCCTTCCTTTTCTCCCACTATCAATAATTCAATCTTCTGAGAGAGGAGAGCGAAAAAATTATTCTGTATCATTGCACATGAGAAGGTGCGCTCCCTCTCTCTCTCTCCCTCTCTCTCCAGAATAGCAAAATCAATTTCTGTCAATACAAAAAAAGAAAAAAAGAAAAAAAGTCTGAATGAATTCCGAAAGAGAGCAATCCTTTGCCTCACAGTCTTTAAATGGCAAAGCAATCGATTTGTGTGAATTAATTTAATCACAGCAAAAGAGTTCTTCCTACTAGGGCCATATATCAGCTCCTAGCATGAACGCCTTTGCGTAAGTACTATTCACAAACTGCGTGACACTGATGCTCCTCAAATTGGAGAAGGTGCAGCCTGGTCTGCCCTCCATAACGGTAGATCAGTGGCAGCCAGGGATGTGGAAGGAAAGCATTCAGAAATGCAAATCTGCCCAATTTCCACTTCCCGAACTAATTCTCAAATTGCAATGCAGGCATCTCTGGAAATTCACACCTCTCCACAGTTTGTGATGCAGTTCTCTGACAAAAACATGCATACAAAAATAAAATAAAATAAAAGAAAAGAAAAAGAAAGAAAAAGAAAGAAAAAGAAAAAGAAAGAAAGAAGAGAAACACCAAAAAAATGCTTATAAATAGTGAGACTAATCTTAGCAGAAATTGATTGTAGCTGTGATTGACAGGCTGTGATTGACAGGGATGGTCACAAGGATTGCAGGAGCTGCTGATGCAACACAGAGCCCTGGAGGAAGACGTCACAGTGGAAAGGGGAACCCAGGAGAACCCCAAGTTGCAGGAGTGTCCAGAAAGGGGGAATTTGGGAAAGGGGACAGAGCAGGGGCCCTGTAGTTGTTCCCATCATTCCTGACTATTGGCTGTGTTGGTGGGAACCAGGTTTGCCACCCCTGGGACAAAGGATGGGGTGCATATGCCCCAGTGTACAAAGAAGAAAACCTTGAGGCTTCTGTGACAGGGTTTTTCTACAGCTCAACCCCTTGTCATGCAGCCTCAGCCGCCTCTCCCTAGTTCCCACCCCACTTTGCAGTTCATATTGAAGACCTAGAAAACTTCAGCTACTGAGCTTGGATGAATAAAGGTATGATTTTACAGTGTGTGTGTGTGTGTGTGTGTGTGTGTGTGTGTGTGTGTGTGTGAAATCACCATATATCGAGGAAGGTTGCAAGAGTGCCCTTATCAGTGGAGGCCGGTTGAACATGCAAAATGACTTTGGGTTGCTCAAATTCAACTAATTTCATTTCACCGCCAGGATAGACCAATCAACTCAATGCAATTTTGCACAATAATACATAATGCATGGCCGATTGTTAGGCTGTGAAGTAGCTACTGGGCACTGAAAGCGAATTCAAGTAGATTGACCACTTTTAAAAAATTAAGTAAACTTTGATGCATCTCCAGATTTAGACATTCGATAGCCGTTCCTAATTTGCCATGCTTTTGACAAATCATTCAAATAAGCCATGGGACTGAATGATACTGGACTACATTCCTGACCACTGGCTCCGCTGACTGGGGCTGATGGAAGCTGGAGCCTAAGAATGCCTGGAAAACTACACATTTCCCACCCTTGCTATAAATTTACATGTGCTTTTTTCGGAGGGGGGGGGATGGCGTTCTCCTGACTCCCCACAAGCCAATTCCAGGTGGCATAGGGGCCTACAGGGAAGAAGTCTATTTGTGCAAGCAGAAGTTCTTGTCCAGGGCTTCCACTGACGGGACTCATTGCTTGAAAACTGTCCAATGTATATTCCAGTAAAACTGTAATACCTCCTTATCAAATTATCTTTGTGCCCTCATTAGCAACACAAGTGTTTTTTTCAGCTTTTCTCAGCTTGTCTCAACTGTTGTTATTTGTAATGGTTCTAGGGGTCGCTCGTGCGTAAGCCTGTGCCAACACCTGGTTGGGTTGCCTGAGTGAACCTTTCCTGTCTGGACAGCCACTCACCCGTGGCTGTCTCAATCGCTGGCAGAATCCGTCAGTGGGCGTTTCTTAAACTTCTTCCAGCAAAGAAGCTCTTTGACACCCAGTCTCCTCCTACTCTCCCTGCACGGAAGCCTTCTGCGCAAGGCGGGCATAAGCAGCGGAGGACCCTTCCTCTCCCCGCTGGTCCCCGGCAAGGAATCATGTGACCGCCTCGCCGATTCCCCCATCTGCCCCCCTTCTCCACTGGAGCTACACTGATTCCCTTCCCCAGAAGATGGCTGCCTCTCCCACTCCCGGGACGCTCTCTGGGATCCCTTTGGAGCTTGCTCTCTCCCTCTGGCACTGATGGCAGTTCCCTGACAATATTGCTTTTATTTATTGCTTTTATTCTGGTGTTTTAGATTATTTCAACCACTTTGGAGTCCTTTGGGGACAGGAAAGTGGCCTACAAATTAAAATAAATGTATTTTATGCATACTCTGTATGCATGCATTTTTGCATTTATGTATGCATGTGTGCATGATGAAGTGGCTATTTGGGCAGTTTCAAAATTACAAAAGCAATAAAACATGCATGTGCAAATCCTCACTGCTGTCGTAACATACACAAACAATTTAACCATCTTTTTGGGGGACTTCTGCCCCTATAATTCTTAAAAGGAAGTATACAACTATTGTCTTGAGACTCTACAGCAGCCTCTGTCAATCTGGTACCCTCCAGATGTTTCAAATGACAACTCTCATCAGACCCAGCCAACTCTGGTAGGAGTTGTAGTCCAAATACATCTGGAGGGTACCAGGTTGATGAAGGCTGCTATACAGCTCTTCTTCTTCTTTGGCAATCACTCGTAGCCAAGTAAGATTGTCTTCCATAAAGACGGTTTTAACAGTGAGTCCGTAAGTGATTGTGGAGGCCAGTTCTGGATCCACACGTCCTTCCACAGTGAGGACACAGGTTTCCGGGCAGGAGTTCATCATGGTGAGGGTTTGCCAAACATGCCTTCCTCTTAGCACGTTTCTCGCTTTTGCCCTGAGTTTGAGCGTCTTCAAAGCCCATGACACCTTTGGTAAAGGCTGTTCTCCAGTTGGAGCGCTGGGTCATCACCTTGCTGGGCCTCACTTGCTGGGTCATCACCTTGTCATGGTGAGTGGGCTTGCACATTCGTTCCCTTGACCCTTGTGAGCAAAGCCGTCAGGAGTCTCGTACTCCCAGCAGGGTTACCCAGGGTGGTAAGGTCAAAGGGGAGGAGCTAGACAAAGAATGACCCAAGAAGTCCTCAACGGCAGAACAGGCGGATGATAACAAGTGGTATGTTACAATGGCTTTGAAGACAAATGGAGGTTGCAGCAGATAAGAATCTATACAGCACATATGCCTGCTGTTGATGGGCCTATCTTCTCATAGTTCCCCATCCATCTTTCCTTCCTTCCTTCCTGCAGTGGACGTGACGGAAGGATGTATTTCTGTATGTTGATCAATACCAATTCATTAAAGAAAACACCTACGTAGCACCCTGCAATCTAACCATGCAATTCAAGGTGTCTCTTACCACGTGGTTATACACAATTGTATGCTAAGCATAATGGAAACAAAAACTTCCCGGATGTGTAGGACCTTCAAGCCTTGCTTTGCATCAGTGCATCATTTTTGTCCCTAAAAAAAAGAAAGAAAAGAAGACATGGTGGTATTCCTCGCCTTTAAGACATTGTCCTTTTATAAGATGCAACAGTCATTTTTATGTGAAACTAGTATTTTAAAGACTGATCTCGCCATAACAGCTGAACACATCTTCAGGGAAAGGCAGGAACCGATTATAAATGTCTGTTCCATCTGTTTCCTGAAAGGATCCTTCTAGCCCCAAAGTGACCCTTTGATAGCTATTCTCAGTACTAGTGAGTCACTCATTAGAGCATTTGAGTCATAGATGGTATCAGTTTCACACAAGGATTAGAATTGCAACAACTGTACACACTATATATAAAGAAAGAGTAGCAGAGAGAGAGAGAGAGAGAGAGAGAGAGAATTACTCCAGCAGAATATTTCTGTTTCCTGCTCTTCCTGGGTCTAATTTGATATTACCTTATATACAGGCATCCATTATGGAAATGTACAATGTCACCTGCAAATCTGATTCTGATCCAGTGTTACAAGGAAGAAAATAACATTTATCAGTCTTTGTTCTGCTATAACCGGAACAGATGTCTCCCAGCAAAGTCATGTGTTTTTTTTAATTCCTCAGGGCTATTATAGGACTCAGCTACATTAGTAAAGAAATGACAATTTAAATGCATTATAAACATGCAACACCAGATGGTGCCAGAGAGCAGAAAATTTTTCTGCACGATTTTCCATAGGGTTATTTTTTCTTTTGTTATAACAATCTAATTTCTGACTTATTTATAGCATCTCCCCCCTCCCCCCATGTGTAGATCTGCCCATAGTGACCAGCCAAATAAGGGAGATATGTACACTTTCATCTGGGTCAGGTACCATTCCTGCAGCAGCTCTTATTTCTAGGACACAGTAAGGAGAAGGCACAAGGTGACTTGACTGAGATGCTCTTGCATCGTTTTCCACTTTCCGCTCCATGATATTGCACAGCTCAGTTTAGGGCAGTGTGCCTCGTCTTTCATTGTAGGAGCAGCCACCCCACTCAGGAGGACAACCTGGAAGCTCTATTTCATTATGCATTCATGCAAAAGATGCAGATAGCCCCTTACCAACACGCACCTTTAAGATAGCATGAAACTGTGGCTGGGTTGTAATTAAGAGACCCACCTTTTATGATCTCAGTGCAAAGGCAGTGGAGGCAGCTACTTGGACCAGACCAGGATACTGCATTAGACAAAGGACAAGATGGCACACCTCTTCTCATGTACAGAAACCAAACGGACTTGCTGCTGGATCTTATTTCAATACTGGTGATGGAACAACACCCTCCCTTGCACCTAACCTGAGAGCAACAGGCTAGTTTAGGGGGTGCAGGTCAGTCTGTGTGGTACACGCAGTTTTGCCCTCCAACACTTTGCCAGTGCATCTTGCTCCCTGAGCCTCTGCTGACTCAAATTGCCTGAAGCTTTTTCAAGCTTATTCTTTTCCCAGTCCTTTTGTATCTCCCCTTCCAGGAGTATCGACTTGGCCCCATGACCATTGGTGCCTGGGGTCGTGGGTGCCATGCAACGTGCATTGCCCTGGCACTGAAATTTGTGGGTGCTCGGCCCCTTCATGTGGAATTTTGTGGGTGCTCAGGCACCTAGAGCCCCAGGGAGTTGGCACCTAGCCAGCCATAGTTAGTGGGATTCCAGGTGTGCTGCTTGATGGGCAAGGGAGAGGAGCAAGGCTGGGATACAAACGAAGGAATTAAGTGGTCCATGGCTGCCTTGAGCACGAAGAGCACACAGCCTCTTGTGCATTGTGGATTTTTTGAGTGGATATTTACTGAGACCTTTTGTGGGCGCCTGGTGGGCACACTGGTACCCATGAACACCACATTGGCAATCCCTGCCCTGCATGGAGCAAACAGAAACAGTTCCAGTAGCTCCCTATAGTGAAGCCAGAATGTAACTTGGCATCAGCCCGGGGATGAACTTTAAAACATCTTCCCTTCTCTCATATTCACAGCACAATCCTTGCCTTGCCATTTGTTTAACTCCAGTGCCTCATTAGCGTAAGTACTTAATACAGACTGCACAGAAAAGGGCAATGTCAAGGCTTCAGTTTAAATCCATATTTGAATAAGAAGTAATATAGGAAAAAAGAGAAAGCTGCAGATTCCTTTTCAAGTTACAAATTTCACGAGTAATGGAACAGCACACGTTTACTCAGATGCGGCAGCCACTAGACAGGGCTTCCGCATTTGAGTTAATCTGAAATTCCAGATAAGATTCTGCAAAGTTAAACAAGGTAAGCACCTGCTTAATTACCTCCATTGAAATAATGGGATTGAAAAACTTTTGCCTGCTCTGGTTCGCCAGAAGCGGCTTAGTCATGCTGGCCACATGACCTGGAAGCTGTCTGCAGGGCACCATGTTGGCTACCCGAGTGCAAGAATATCCATTTTCAAACACGTGTTTGAAATCTGGATATATAAGGTCAATGTTGTTGCATGTCTACCATTGTCCCTGTCTCATGGACCTTGTTTTGTATTCAAATGGCCCTACGTAGCTTGTGTCCCAGCAAAATGAACACAGCCCACCAACCAAGGATATCCTAGATGACTTGGAACTGAAAGAATGATGGTTCTCACATAAAACCTGTCCTGAGGTCATCTAGTGAGGCTCTTCTCTGAGTCTTTCCATCTTCTGAGGAGAAGTGGGGCAACAAGCAGAGAAAAGGCCTTTTTCTGATGTTGTTTCCCTTTTTATGGAAATATCCTCTCAGAGAGGCTCGTTTGGCTCTCGGTTTTCCTATCCTTTTGGTGCCTTTGGATATTCCCAGGATTTTTAAGTAAGAAGTTTAATTGTTTTAAATCTGGCGGTGTTGCTTTTTGTATTCATGTTGTCAATGTTTTGTTTTTGAAGCTTGTTGTGAACCAGCCTCTGGTTGAGCAAATGCCTAAAATAAAACCCATCAATTAAATGTACAGTGGGCTACCCAGGACTTGATAGATCTCCTTTATCTTTTGGCTTGTGAGGACTACAGAAAAAGTCACTGAGGACCTGGGAGTCCACTGGGAGGTGGCCTATATTTAGCTCGATGAGTAACAAGTTGTGTGGGCTTGACATGCATGGCAGAAACCCTCTGCTGTTGAAATTCACTGTTAATAATGAAAGAGAGAAAGGGTCCAGGCTTTTGAAGTCAAAATTGCTTTATATCTGGCTTTTCACACTCTCAGGACTCCACTGCAACTCCTTTTTCCCATCTCTGCAAGGTGAGAATCCAGTACACGCTGGCTTACTACCTGAACGGATAAGACGCTGTATAGAGGAGGAACCCACCCCCTCAAATTTCCCATGAAATAGCATCTAACTCCTTTGACTGGAAGACTGCAGGAGAAATGATAGTTACCTTCATTCCGGCATAATTTAATTCAGGGTCCAGCAAGCAGGTACAGGATGTTCTGAGGAGCTACAGAAACTCATTAGTTCTCTATAAGGAAAGGTTGCCCCAGAGTTCACAGTTATTATCCTTGAAGCGAAAGATGTGAGTTGAAATTCAGCACAGCTTCAGTGCAGCATGGCTCGGCATATCCTTTTTCACCTCAGCTGAACCTTTACTGGCTTCTCAGAGTCTTGCCGTCGCCCATCAGCAGAAACTGCAAGAAACTTCCAGTAAAAACCCTTAGAGATACCACCAGATAATTTCTAGATCAATCAAAAAAGGTCTCCCTTACCTGCTCCAGGGGGTTCTTCTTTTTAATGAAAGGGTCATTGATTTTGCGTTGAAATGGTGGTGGTGGTGGAGAAACCTGAAAGGTCAGAATTTCATTGCAAGTTCATTGCATCCAAAGTTTTAGTCGATGTTCAAGGCAGCTGAACAAGGAGTGCTCATTGCGATCCTACATGTCTTCATGCTATTGTCTCCCCACAGCTTGGGGAGAGGGTTGATATGTGTATAGGAAGGTATATAGGAAGGTAACTGCTGAACACAATGGGATCAAATGCAAATTTGATTAACCCAGCGTTTGCCAAACTGGTGCCATCCAAATGTTTTAGTCTGCAGACTAAAGTCCGAGCTAGCATAGGGTTCTAACAATACCCTTCCCACAGTACTTGCAGCCTATGTCGCAAAGCAGCCATTCTAGAGGGTCTATAGAATTCATAGTGTGAAGACTCTTCGTTCTATATATTGCTTTGGGGAGATGGGTAGGACATGGGATAAATTGAATGGGTTGTGTTTTTCCTTTTAAAAAATGTCAAACATTCTTTGGTTTCGTTGCTATCCCTTGGTTCCAGTAGTGACATAAATATTGCATGCCTGTCTTGAATTGCCCATGAAGAGCTGTCCATGAAGCTTCACAACTGGTTAATTGCACAGTAAAAAGGTAATGTAGGAGCAGAACAAGACCACAGGCACTTGTACAGGGTGAGTCGTTTAAAAGAGGCCCCGTGGAACATGTGTACTCTATATCCACGGGGCTCCTTTTAAAGGACTCACCCTGTATATCTGAAATAATTTGATGGCCCCTTCCCTGACTATTCTCACCTTGTAATCTTTGAAAATATAGGGCTTAGAAAATACAGGACCTCATTCACCTACAGTATATGTCCCAAATAAAGATACTAAAAGGCCACCTTCTTCCCTACAGACCCTCTCAGGTGTTCACATCGCCAGATGGGGCTCTCTGGGTAGTTATGCTGCCCTCAGAAATTCAGCAGGTTGGTGGCTTGGGATAGGGCAATTTCTGTGGCAGCCCATAATCTGTGAAATTCCATGTTTAGAAATGCAGAATAGTTACAAGCCTGTGGTTTCATACAATAGCCATCTCAAGTTAGAACATTTGCTGAAAATGCAATGCCTCATTCAATAGTTTCCTGGTGTTTTACCCCTCCTCTGTGTTTTATTTTTATACTTTCGTATTTATTTTTATTTGCCATATCCATAATTTTTCTTGTCTTCTGTATCTGTTTCTGCCAATAAACTTTTAATTTTAAAAGAGCTAGAACATTTTGTAATCTCCATAATCATCCCCCAAAAAGAAAGGTGTGTGTGTGCATGAAATAAAAGTATAGTTTTACTACCTTTTTGTTTTCATTACGGTTCAACCACCAAGTTTGTTATCATGAATAAACACCTGCAGAGTCTTCACTTTCAGTATATATCTGTAAACTACCTGGAGCTGAAAGATGTCATCTCCCGCAGGCATGTTAGGCAAGAAAGTCCTGAGATGTGGTCATTTGTGAAATAAGAAGCTGCCCTATTCTGTTGGACTATTGGTACATCTTTCTTGGCCATGTCTTCATTGCCTGGAAGCCATTCTCCAGCATGTCAGATGAGAGTCTTTCTTAGTCCTCTTTAGCTCCTTGCTTTTGCCCCAAGCCTTGGAAACAGTGACAACACTGGTTGGCAGCTAACATCACAGCATTCTTTCAAAACTAAAGTCTTTTCTTCTGTCAAATGCTTTCCTTTTCTTAGCTGTTGACTGCTGTGTTGCAGTATGTGAGGAACAACACATTAATGCTGAAGAGAATGAAACCTTTTAGCTCAGGGTACATATAACTGAATTTGCTCCCTTCTCTTAGGCCAGCACTGCTAAATGGCGCTGGTGAGGAACCTCTGGGTCCTAATTTGTTTTCCCCAAACCAGACCCATCGGCTTTACCCCTCATGTCATACAGGATGTAAGGTATGGGGCAGGTGAAGATCTCTGCCAAAAAGCGTGGTTTGCAAGCACTGCCAACTACTTGGAAGCGTCTGCCAACCTCTGCATCTTTGCCTGTGTGGTTTGAATTTAAGGTGCCAGGGCAAAGGAAGACAGGTTTGCCCACACTGTTCGATTTCAAACCGCACAGGCAAAATAAAGAGCTTATGATGATGTAAGTTGATTGGCCCTCCACTAACCTATCAGGATGACTTATAGAGGTCGGGGAATGCCAGGACTCCACCCACCAGCTGGCAAAGTCTCTCCACTCCTGCTCAATGGAGCTCATGCTGGAATATTGCTTGTGGTTGGATACCCCCACTGGGTGATGCACAGCCTGAATAAGAGAATTCTCTCCCATTCTTTCTGTGTCTGTGTTTTAAATTCTATGTAGAATACTTTGAAAACAGATGAATAATGTAGCGTCTCACAGTTTGCTTGTTTGAAAAGCCCTGAAATCTACATTGCATGAAGGAAGGCACCAGGGCACAAAATGAAAGGAACTTTGTTAAATAAGTGGATCATTAGCATCGAGCATACTGTAAATATATTTTCTGAACAGGGAAAATACTGTTGTCAGTGAGCTGAATTCTGAACAACCCAAGCAAGAGGGGATTTTGGTGGTGTTAGAAGTTCCTTGTGGAAATAGTCCTTGTGTGGTTCCTTTTTAATAAGCTTTTGATTACAGCTTTGAACAGCCTTTATAGCCCATTTAAGACATTTGAGCCAGAGTTCTTTCACTGGAAGTTGCTTTAATGCTGTGCACCTAAACGCACGAAATTGCCTCTTGGGATGCTTGAATAATTTGATAATTGTGAATTTCAGTACGAAATGGTTTAATATATGCCCCTCTTGGACTAATACATGGATCAGAAACTTTTCTCTCCACCAGACTCTGCACTTCCTCGCACAAGACAACCCAGTATGCAGCTGTCTAAACGTATCAAAACATTTATTTAGATCTTATTTTGAGAGAACGTACATACCTGAACACCTATTCTCAGAGAAAATACAGTTTTACATATGTAGTAAAATAACATTTGAACATCTATTTTTAAGGGAGGGGGGAAGTTGCTTAATTTGAAACAGAACCAAGGGTGGAATTATGGGTAATAAGATGAGAAACTGACAGATGTCAGAAACAGACATTCACCCATCTCCAGATATACTGAATCAGGTCACTAGTCCCTCAGCTCTGATGAGAAGCAATTTCCCAAGCTCTCCGGCACAGATCTTGCCTGGCCTTGCTATAGGGAATCCTTTTAGTGCAGGGGCAGTGAACCCTTGAGTCCACTGAGGAAATTTATCTTCTCCCCCTTCACCAGAAAACCAACAGTGTTGGCAAAAGGGTAGCTATTTAAAACCTCAAACTTCAAAAATGCAGTTGCTCCCCAGAAAGGGAAATAGTATGGATGCTTCCCCCATATTTGCAAGGAACACAGGCCTACCTCTCTGCTGAGCACCACTGAACTTCACCCAAGTGAAACCTGCACTTCCACGGTCTGCTCCTCTAGCTCCGCCCCCTGGCCCACTGTGGATTGGCTGATTCAAATATGAGGATTTGGCGGGAACCCACAGGCCTTCGCGGTAGCCCAGTGGGCGGAGCAACGGCCCAAAGCATGGCGTGGCTTCAGGAGGATGGCAGGGTTGCAAACATCACCCACTGTTGGGGACTTGGTGAGTGGCCATAACTGGTCCCTGGTCCAGGTGAGATGAGGTGTCCCCAGTACTTCTGGAAAACACCAGTGTTATAAAGCTGTTATTTATATGAGACAAAAAATAATTGACTATGTAATGCTCACTGAGCAGAATTTCTAATTATTGCAGAAGGATACATCATTCTTGTTTCTTCTGACACACACTCATTTTTATGCCTAAGATTTATTTCAAAGAGTAATTAACGAGGAACAATCTTCCAGGGGGAATTTGTATCATTCCTCCCCTCTAAAAAATTAGCTCTCAAGAACACTTCCAGAGACCATGGTCACTAAGAATAATGTTGCTAATACCCAAGGGCAAATGAACCATAAACACAATTTACATGCAGATCAAACACATAAACAGAATCTGAAAAAATGTGTCACAAGCTTTAGAAAACCAAAAATGGCTCATGACGTTCATTTGGGTATTATTCTTTGCACCTAATTATTGGGAAGCTGTGATTCTGCTGAACACAAACAGTTGTCCCAGGAACCTTTGTTCTGGATTTCTGGGAAACAAACAAACAAACAAACAAACAAACAAGGAATCAAATTTGCCCCTGAAGATTCTCCTCAAAAGTCTCTGCTGTAGCTTTTGATGGTAATTAATTAGTCTCCAAATATTAGAGATGTAACCATTCCCTAAATGCTCTTTGGATATCTGGCAGCAGCATGTGTCCTCTTCACATTGTTTGAGATTATTTGTGTGTTGCTCTATGGCTTTGAAGAAAGAAAAGGAAAGAATGTAAGAGAAACCTCAAGAGGGTGGGCTGGCAGCCGCCCAATGATGTTGCGTGCTGATATTAGGCCTGCCTGACATGTATTAATGCATTAGGGTAATTAGGCTGGGGTAATAGGGGTGCCGCCTAGGACTTGCCGATCGAAAGGTCGGCGGTTCGAATCCCCGCGGTGGGGTGCGCTCCTGTTGTTCGGTCCCAGCGCCTGCCAACCTAGCAGTTCGAAAGCACTCCCGGGTGCAAGTAGATAAATAGGGACCGCTTACTAGCGGGAAGGTAAACGGCGTTTCCGTGTGCGGCTCTGGCTCGCCAGAGCAGCGATGTCACGCTGGCCACGTGACCCGGAAGTGTCTCCGGACAGCGCTGGCCCCCGGCCTCTAGAGTGAGATGGGCGCACAACCCTAGAGTCTGGCAAGACTGGCCTGTACGGGCAGGGGTACCTTTACCTTTACCTTAATAGGGGTGCCTAGCTTAGGCGCAACTCATCCAGAGGGTCAGGGGAAACTAATTCCAGCACGAGAGGCAAAGCATCTACTTTTGACGGACAAAACACGCAATTAGGACTCCGTGGTCCTGAAGGACCAGGTGCACAGCTTGGAAGTCATTTTGGACTCACAGCTGTCAATGGAGGTGCAGGTCAAATCTGTATCCAGGGCAGCTGTTTACCAGCTCCATCTGGTACGTAGGCTGAGACCCTATCTGCCTGCAGACTGTCTCACCAGAGTGGTGCATGCTTTGGTTATCTCCCGCTTGGACTACTGCAATGCGTTCTACATGGGGACCCAGAAACTACAACTAATCCAGAATGCGGCAGCCAGACTGTTGACTGGGAGTGGCCACCGGGACCATATAACACCGGTCTTGAAAGACCTACATTGGCTCACAGTGCGTTTCTGAGCGCAATTCAAAGTGTTGGTGCTGACCTTTAAAGCCCTAAACTGCCTCAGTCCTGTATACCTGAAGGAGCGTTTCCACCCCCATCGTTCTGCCCGGACACTGAGGTCCAGCTCTGAGGGCCTTCTGGCAGTTCCCTCACTGCGAGAAGTGAGGTTACAGGGAACCAGGCAGAGGGCCTTCTCTGTAGTGGTGGCTGCCCTGTGAAATGCCCTCCCATCAGATGTCAAGGAAATCAACAACTATCTGACTTTTAGAAGACATCTGAAGGCAGCCCTGTTTAGGGAAGTTTTTAATGTTTAATGTTTTATTGCTTTAAAAAAATATATAATTAATATTCTGTTGGGAGCTGCCATGAGCAGCTGGGGAATAAATCTATTATTATTATTATTATTATTATTATTATTATTATTATTACCCAATATGGTGTCCTAGGTCTCTGGAGGAGAGGAGGGAGGATGGGCCCCAGGGAAGGGCTCTGCAGATGGATGCACACCGACAAGCACCACACTGGTGACTCCAGGTTTAGACAGTACTGCACTTGAAGGGCCAATGACCTGATTCAATATAAGGCAACTTCCTGTGTTCCCTAAGACATCTTCTTGACAACTGGAAATTCTGGTACATTGTTAAGGAAATATTTCTGCACCTGAGTAAAAATGGTGTTGACAGAAAGAAGAGAAGAAAAAACCTCAAACTTTTCAGTTGAAGAAGGGGGTAAAGTGCTTTAAACGAAACAAAAAGCAAACCAGGTAAATCCCTAATGGAGCTTGCAATTTCATAGGGAAAACATATTTTGCTATTTCATATTGAGGTTATTCTATATACGTGTTTTCTTCACCTGACTCAGAACTCTTGGTTTTAACCTCCAAATTAAATGGTCTCTCCAGATTTTCTCTGATGTGTACTAGTTCCACCATTCTTCCACGTGATTTAACTTTCTCTCTCTTTTTTTTGTAATGGAAAGTTTTTCATTGCCTCACAAAATGATGAATTCCCTGCATTAAATGATTCCTCATTTTGTTTTCTTTCAAAGTGAGGGTGACACTTCGCTGCTCATGGGGTGTCAGTTTGCAAGGCTACTTCGGCTGTGCTGAATGTAAATGACAAATAGCAGTTTATTAGGGATGGTTGCTTTGCAAAAATGTGCACATTAGGTAAAAATGCATATAAACACCAATATTAAAAATTCACACTAAAATGCGGATGAATTTTCATGGGAACTTTTGACAAAAAATTGCAAACTGATGTGGAAATGAAGAGAACTGGAGAGTAGAAAAATGAGAAGCTGAGAAAAGCCAAAATTGACAGATTTGCCCTTCTATACTCAGAAGTAAGTCCCACTTTGTTCAGTTGGACTGACTTCTAAGTAAGTGCGCATAAGATAGATCATAAGATCATTATGTATAAGTGCATAAGATCATTCAGCCTTACTGTAAGGTTAGCCCTGTGAAATGTTAGTTATAAGATGCTGTTAGTGATATAAATGCTGGTTAGAACTGTAACAGCAACCTTTAGTTTGCAATCCCGATTTAGGGAGGAAGTCCTGTTCAGCATAATGGGATTTCTTTCTAGTGAATATGCATAGGAAGGCACTGTTTATTGATTTAATTGGTTGATAAATCATCTAAAGCTTCAGTTAATTGATCCAAGTGGAGGGCAATTTTAATGCATGAGAACAAACTGTAATGATGAGGATTACAGTTAACCTTCCCAACATTTTATGCCAATATATCATTGTCACCGTGCATTTTGTTAGACCAGTTTTCAAGGCTAAAAGTTGAAGGGTTGATTTTACAAGATTAGTGACTGTGCTGAGTAGTGTCCTGGCACCTGGCAGATGACAGAATTAGTCCCTAAGAATTAACGTAAAATGTTAAGATTGTTGCCATTAATGATCTGCCCTCTCCTGCCTGTGGATAAATGCCAGTGGATCTAACCGAGATAACTTTGCTTAACGTGGCAGGAAAGCCCAAGGGAACAAAGAAACGACTCTGCCAAATTCCACTGCAGACATGGACTTGTATTTCTTTCCCAGGGAAATGTAGGCTGTCAATCTGCTTCTCTGCTCTACTGTTCTAAATTAAAACCTAGGCAGCCTCACTCGTTTCAGTGGACTGATGTCTGGAATAAACCTGCCCTGAGTCATAGTGAATGGGTGGGCTGTATGTCACAATCAATTCTGCACTGCTTTGCAAATTGAGGGGTATCATTTGTCCGTGTTAATTTGTACCCAGTGTTATCCCAGAACTACGGTCATATAGTTCTCTTCCTCTGTTACTGAAATCTCATGCCTTTCTTTGACCCAGTTCATGGGTGGATGGATCTACTATGTGTTTGGGGAAGTGGTTTGTCCATCTGTTCTCTATGCGTTCAAACGCCTCTAGAAATATCATTGCTGGTTTTCAGCCACATTTGGATTCTGTTGGACATCACTGTGAATCAAGATGGCACATCAAACTATTCTAAAGTACACAGATTCATATACCTCTCAAGGTAAAAAAAGTAAGGGGACCCCTGACCATTAGGTCCAGTCGTGGCTTACTCTGGGGTTGTGGTGCTCATCTCACTTTATTGGCCAAGGGAGCAGGTGTACAGCTTCCGGGTCATGTGGCAGCATGACTATGCCGCTTCTGGCGAACCAGGTAGTGCACAGAAACGCCATTTACCTTCCTGCCAGAGTGGTACCTATTTATCTACTTGCACATTGACGTGCTTTCGAACTGCTAGGTTGGCAGGAGCAGGGACAGAGCAACGGGATTTGGTGTGATGGTTGCCAGTGGTGAGGAGTAGTTTTTGGCCTATATTTGTACACCAATGGGTGAGTTGAAGGGGTCTGCTGCACCAGAGAACATGCTGGGGAAGCAGACCCTAGCAGAATTGAAAAGAGGATGCTCAAGACTCCAGAGGTCCCAAGACAGACCTCATTTAGGGTATGCAGTAAAAAAGAAAAGGAAAAAGCATAGACGTTTTAGTACAAATGCTTGCCTGGAGAATTACACTGCAAAATTCAAAGAAGTGCAAATTTCAAAGATCGTTGTGTTTTGGTATACTTATTGCTTTGGAACACGTGAACTACATAATTTCACCTTTAAATCTGAACTGAATCTAATTCCCCCCTCTCCTCGGTGACAGGGGCCAACAAGAAGCCTTGATGCATGCCCCACTGCCATTGTTAAATCTCTGAACAAGAGATCTCAACTTTTAATGTCTCATCTTCAGAACATGCTTCCTTGAATATTATTTTGGCAGTCAGTTTGTTCCACTTCACAAGCTGCACATTATGTGCTATTATGAAAACTTAGTTACCCAAATATAGGGATGGGGAATTTCTGGCCCTCCAGATGCTGCTGGACTACAGCTCCCATTATCCCTGATTATTGGCTGTGCTGCCTGGGTCTAATGGGGGTTGGAGTTTGGCAACATATGAAAGGCCACTGCCTCCCTGTCTCTGCATTAATGAACTTGGCTAAACTGCTAGGCCTAGCATCAGCACTTGACATCACTGGGCACCTGCAAGATCCCTGATGCCTCAGCAGGGTCCATTGCTGCTTCCTGTATTGGTCACTCGGATGCTCCACTCGGCACCAGGCTGCCATTGCAATTCTCCACAATGTCCCTGATATAGTGTTGCTCTGGGATGCTGTGGGAATGGCAGCTGATCAGAGTGCTGCTACCACCACTGCCCAACAAATCAGCTCAGCAGGATCACTGACCCGGGAGAGTGCCCAGCAGATGACACTTTGCCAAGGACCCCCCCCCCAAAAAAAAACCTGGAAACTTAGGTATCCATTAAAAATCGGCAGGAACAAATGCACAGCTAGCGCAACTCAATAAGAATTGACTGATTACTATGGCCCCTTACAGCTAAACAATAAATAAACACATCATACAGTTCTTTCTGTGATGCTGAATTAATGTTAGCAAGACAAAGAATAACTTCAAGGAAACCATGCATCAATTGATTATTTTTGTCAGCACGCTGCTTCACTCCTATTGTACGGCTTATTGTTTTATATAAAGATAAATGTTTCCTTCCTCTTTCACAAGAAATGTAACACATTTGTCTTGTTGAAGTCAGCACTGCCTAACAGCCAAATTTGTTTTCCAATTAAAACCACTAGAGCAAAAGCAAGTCAAGAAAACAATGCACTTCTCTTTGGCTGTCTTAAAGGTATGAATGTGTTCTATGATGTTTTGGGGGCCAGGGAGAGAAGAGATGCAAGGAAATCTCATGGGCTTATGTGCAAATTTGTATCATGTGTCCCCCACTATTTAGATCTCTGGGTATTCACCTAACCTACTAAGCAAAGCAAATACCTTCAGTCATATTCTTTTGTTCATGAGAGAGGAAGAACTTTTCACCAGCTTGACCAAGTCAAATATTAACTCTAATATTAGATAACTCTATGAACCAGAAATGATTATGGTTAGGTCTGGGGTTAGGTGTTGCATAGTGAGCCACTGAACTGTTAGATAAATGACCCCCCCCCATCACCCTGTGACAGGCAGCATCTTTCTGGGATCTCTGTACCAATTTCCCCCTGGCTTAATCAGGAATTCTTGACCACATATGGTAAGCTGCACAACTGAACCGCTGACCCCTGTCCCATGTCATGAACTGTATGACTACAGCAACTCAGAGAAGAGTCTTCCAGATCCAGACAAGCTCTCCCTTTCCAAGCTTGCCATTGACTTCTCTTAGAATCATAGGCTCATAGAATTGCAGCGTTGGGAAGGACCCCAAGGGTCATCTAGTCCAACCCCCCGCAATGCAAGAATCTCAACTAAAGCATCCATGACAGAAGGCCATCCAATCTCTGCTTTAAAACCTCCAAGGAAGGAGAATCTACAACCTCCCAAAGGAGACCATTCCACTGTTGATCAGCTCTTACTGCCAGAAAGTTCTTCCTGATGTTTAGTCGGAATCTCCTTTCTTGTAACTTGAAGCCATTGGTTCTCCAGAGCAGGAAAAAATAAGTTTGTTCTCTCTTCCATGTGACAGCCCTTGAGATATCTTGGGCAGGAAGGAGCATCCTGTCTCAGTAGAAGATCTGCCCGAACGCCTCTGGCCAGGAGCAGGCCTTTCAGGACTTGCAGCCAAGATGGCGCAGAGGTAGACATGATTAAGCTGTTTTGAGTTCAATGGGCTTGAGTGGTCACTGTTGGACAATGGCTATTATCAGGGCTGGCCTACCTACATATGAGGCAAGGTGCGGCAACCATCTCAGGTGGCAGGATCCATAGGGGTAGTGGATCTTAATGTAGATTTTGATTCAACCTCTTGTTCCTGATTTAGATATTCACTCACCCCTTCTTCTCTGGCGGGTAGTGGGCACCATTTTGTGGTTCGCCTCAGATACCAAAATGTCTTGGGGCCAGCCCTGGCTTTTATGGTTAATGGGTAGTGACTCTGAGAATGGCGGTAGCATCTCTCGCCCCACAATTCTCTCTCCTAGTGTGGAGTTTCCATGACAGCATCAGCTGCTATTAAGCATAAGTCCCCCTGGCACAGAAAGTTTCCGCATCAAGGGGAATCATGTAAATAGCTGCCTCTACATGTTAATACCTCACACTGGAACAAGACAGAGCAAGTTGATGTGGATTCAATGCCATGTGTATACCTAGCTGCAGGCACGCTCCATCTGGAGTTTCAGCGAGAAGAGTTTCCAAGTTTTTACCATGGAATTTGAAGATCTCCTTTTACCAAAGCACTTCATTCTACAGTAGCAAATGTTTTTGTCATTATATTCCTGTATTTCACAGCATAGAGGAAAAGCACGGAACAGGTAATATATGACCTAGGTCATACAGAGCCTGTGGGAATATATACTGTAAAAAAAATAAAATCATATTTATTCTGCTAACCAGTGCCAAGTGCCATTAAACAGCACTGATGTAAAATTTAAAATCATTCAATTTCCAGAATCAGTGATAGGTTTTACATCTGTGGCCATTTATTGTGAATCAGGGTAATAACTCTGACCACGTTAGAATGTTTCCATTAGTATCTATTCATGGCTAACCCATTATACAGGAAATCTGGGAGCTGGATATCCTCCCCTAATGCCAGACTTAAGAACCTTATCCTCTCGACACTCTGGATAGATTTGTATTTACTCTAGCTTTACACAAGGCATTGTATCAGTAGATAAACTGAATTTCAAGAAAGGTATTAGTAGAAAAACAAACCTGGGCATTAAAAAACCCTCTCCTATTGCTTTTGTGACTTTTCTCCCGTAGAAAAACATAGAAGATCATGCAACCATTTCTGATAATAGCAGTTCAGAATTTGTTACTACAGGGTGCAGTGATGGTCACCAATTTGAATAGCTTTAAAATGAGGATTAGATACTTTCATGGAGAATAAGCCTATCAATGACTTCAAGCCATGATGGCTGTGTATCCAGTATGTTACTGGATACTGATGTTCCTGTATCAGAGACAGCATGTCTCTGGGTACCAGTTACTTAGACCCATAGTGGGAGATGGCTATTGCACTCATGCTTTGCTTGTGGTCTTCCCAAGAGTCGTCTGGTTTGCCACTGTAGGCTCAAAACAAAGAGGAGAGTGGACTCTGGCTAGGCTTACTGCTGAAGACTTTGATTTGAGCTCTACATGTTTCAGAGTACAATATTCCTTCTTCGGGAACTTTAAACAGACATAATGGACGCTAATAAAATGATTCTTAAGAACAATATCCAGTCATACCATAAAAGAATTTTAGCATGCATGAATCTAAACAAAACTTAAAAAAATTAAAATATTTATTATACAATAGACATAGCAAAGAAAAGAACATAGCACCAAGCCCATTTTACATGGTCTTAAAACATTGACAGTCCATATAAGTTCTCCACAGGCAGGTTTGTGAGAAGAGATTTACTTTGTTTCCCCCCTACGTATGAAGAAAAGGGAGATTGGGTTTCATCAAAGGTATTTTCATTTATAACCCCATTTGCAACTCATCTAAGGCTAGTTAGTTGTTCAGGACTAGCTATTTCCCAAACATTATTGAACCATGTCTTAAGAGGTAGCTCCACCTGGGATTTCTAGTGACATGCGGCTGCCAGTAGAAAAAAGAATTAAATCTTTATGCTGGATAGTATGATTGGAATCTGGGTTTGGTGAAAGCAGGGCTAAGGCTGGGTTTGGTGAGAGAGGTTGTTTAACGATTTTGGAGATGATATCAAAGACCCTGGTCCAAAAACATAGAAACGATTTTGCATTCCCACCAAGCATGAAAATATTTCCAAGGTCCCCACATTTAATACATGCACATCAAAGACTTAGCTTGATACACAGATTGTATCAAATGTCTGGGGGGAAAAAGACTATTCAATGGCAGACAAGAAGAATGGAGGATCTTTGAAGCCTCAGTTATTCTGAATCTTATGAAGGCATTTAACTTCAGTATAAATGCAAGCTGTATCTGAAAACCCTGCACTGGCCTCAGTAGGAACAGAATGCTGGACTTAATGGGTTCGGGGTTGTTATTTTTTATTCAGCAGGGCTTGTCTTAATTTCTGAGAACGTCTGAAAGATTCCTGGAACAAGATTCGTACTGATAATTATTTTTTATGTTTTGGTTTTAACTTTTGGTTTAGAACCACTTTGGATTTCCCAGATAAGTGATGAGAGTGGAACCAGCAGTCATTTGTACCTCCTGTCCCCATTAAGGTTCTAATGGGGTACAATTTGTGATTGGAGGACCCACCACCCACTTGAGGATAAGAAAGTCACATGGACACAGTATATTAGGTTAATGGGCTAAAAAAGGCCATAACTTTATTGATTACAGCATGTGAGAGGTATTGGCTTAGGCACTGGATAAAACAGCAGAGCTTGACTCCACCCCCTCAGGAAGGGGTGAGTCTAAAAAGGGTTAACCACCAGTAGGAGGAGCCTGTTGATGCAAATACAACTATAAGCTCACCCCTGATGTCACCAGGGGTCGTGCCATGGCCCTAGCCACCAGCAGGGCATCGGACAGGATCCACGACCGCCAGATTCCTTTAACAGAATACCCATAAACTATTTGTCTTTGATGTTGTAAAAATATATATATATTAAAAGGATCAAAATCAGCCCCGAGAACATTGTGCCATCATTTATATATATATATATTTATTTGCTGCAGGTGCAAAAATGTCTCAGGCTTGCATTATTTAGAAGAATGGATAGGAGAGAACTATGGTCTCGAGTGAATAAAATACTCTATGAGCCCTTTAATAAAAGGTGCCATACAAATTGCATTGCTGTCAAAATACAGTCGCAGTCCGTTCAAGGCAGAAATATATAGGGCATTCTCTCAGCAATATGTAATGAATTTAGATGTGTTTATGCAAAGGTATTTTGATTTATGACTGTAAAGGCTTTTTTTGGAATACATTCCGCTCTACAGTGTAATTGTAACAAGATTATAGTCGGTATGCCCTTGAGTTCCCGGTGGGTATAAAGCTATCTCGGTATACTTTTACCCAGTGACTGCATGTATATTTTGACATCCTTACTATCACTTAGGAACAAGGACATTACAGTATTCTGACATCATCCCCTAAGGTCTTGCCTGAGGAGGGAGGAAGTACATTGCTGCTCTAGAAATTCCACTTTGCTGCAAGCAGCTGAAACTGATTGCAGTTTGTCTAAAGCCAGTTAAATGGCTAGGTTACTGATACTCACTGTTTCAGAAACAGAACATGGTCACAGTGTAGTCAGTAAGCCTGGCTCAATACATTTTTCTGCCCCAATCCTCCTTTCTCCAGGAGGACCAACACTTTAAATTAAGGATGTGGCACCTCAGGCCGGGGGGGGAGGGGAGGTATAGTTTAGGATAAATCAGAAGAGGCGTATTTTTGTTGTCTGAGAAATGAGGGCATAATTGGGGCGATGATGGAAGTGGCTCTGAAACCTTTGGGGGAAGGAGGTTTCAGGGGCCTAATCCGGTCCACCAGTCAGTTTAATCTGTCCCCTGTGGCAGTCTATTTCCTTGGGTAAAATCCTAAAAAAACCTCAAGAACTTCAATCCTAAGAAAAGCTCAACAACTTTCGTTGGCCCTTTGTTCGGCCCTCACGGCCCTTCACTTCGTCAAATCTGGCCCTCTTTGAAAAAAGTATGGACACACTGGCATAATCAATCCCTCATTGACATGCAGACGTACCTTGGAGGTTAAACGGAATCTGTTCCGGAAGTCCGTTCGACTTCCAAAATGTTCGACTTCCAAGGCGTGGCTCCTGCATTTCAATTGTTCGGGAGCCATTCAAGTTTAGAGGCATTTGGCTTCCGAGGTTCCACTGTATATATAACTTTTGGGTTGTGAACACAGCAAACCCAGAAGTGTATACTTCTGGGTTTCACTGCACGCACATGCACAGAAGTGCTCTGCATGCCTTGCGCATGCACAGAAGCACTCTATCGCACCACACACATGCGCAGAAGCGGTGCCTCTCTTTACGAAATTTCAGGGGTGCGCATGGACCCCTGGAACGAATTAAATTCATATCTGGAGGGTCCACTGTATGTGTATATATATATATATATATATATATAGAGAGAGAGAGAGAGAGAGAGAGAGAGAAAGTGACTTATGTACGAATGTTTGTGGGCATTAGGCTTCACCCACCACCTGTCCCTTGAGAATTCAGGATGATGATGATGATGATGATATGTGTTACCCAAACAAATTACAATTGTAGGGATAGGGAATTTGCTTGGGATATTAATTTTGCATTTTACTACTTGACTTGTTACATTTCCTTTGGTTGTTATCAGTGAGTCATATGGTCAAGTCTAAAAGGCATATCTGCCAACTTGGAAAGCTATGAACTCATGCAAGAGGATACCACACTCGCGCTCAAAATGGTTCTTGAATTTTTTAGTACAGCTTCTGCTTGCCCTGCCAAATGGGTAGGTCACTTTTCAGGTTAGCGTTCCTTTCGCCCCTTCATCCATGCAAGTGGATGAAATCTTCAAAGACTAGGCTATGCATGTGCTCATAATTCAGGTGTGCACATCATTTTCTAGGATTCCAGCCCACGTGACTACGGCTTTGTTTACGTGAATGGAAATTATTGTTCAGGGAGTGGACATCGGAACGGCATTTCTGAAAGTAATTAGTGAATCAAAAAGAGAGCTCAAAGCCATTCATTACCACCAAATCCATGGGGGAAAGCAGGAGCTAATTATTTCAATGTCAGCATATGGAGGCTCAAATTATAGACAGAGCGTGCCTCTGCCTTGCTCCAGGAAGGCTTGTGGTGTCATTGCTCAAAGGGATGTGGGGATTATTATTATTTTACTCTGGAATGCTGTTTGTACCATCAAAGGAAGTATATCTATATAAATAAGATGGTTTGATAAACCAATCTATAATTTTGACGGGTCAAGAGGGATGCAACGTAAGGCAAAAAAAAAAAGAGGAGGGTTTCCCAAAAGCTGTTTTTACTAGGAACTAAAGTTGATTATGAAAATAAGAGTCATCAAGACACGGATGGAAAACATCTGGTTCTCTCGGGCAGATGGGCAATTCAGTTATCAACGCTGCTAAGTGAATAGGCAGATTTAATGCTGAAAGCATGGCTTCCCCATCCTCATTCATTTGCAGTTTGTTGAAATGCTTGTTCTGATGAAACAGAGCTTTTCAACTATTTGACACGCTCTGCGTTTGCTTGGTCTATCTCTCCCCCCCCCCCCCACAATCCCGCTCAGTCCACACCTTCCCTGTGCTTTGTTCCTACCCCCATTTCTAAAACAAAGAGAGATGAGTCACCGTTCAGGAAGGCACAAGAGTAGAGCAGTCATGTGGCTTTTCCATTAAAGGACCGTCAAGGCAAATTCATGCCTTGAATAACTCGCCTGCGATTTCTATGGAGCTGCGTGGCAAATTTGCTGGGAACCATGATGTGCGGCACAAAAGGAAATAATAGCATACACAACAATGGCTCAGAATAATGCTAGAATCACATAGAAGAGGATAGAGCTGTCTTTGAATTTTGCTGTCAGAAGTTGAATCTATTGAGACAAATTGGAAAGGGCTAGCCCTGAAGGTCGTGGCGGGATATCAACAGTAAAAGCAATTGCCAAACACACTCCAGAAGTCCCTTTGAACTCTCATAGTCAGGATGGAACTTTCTACATTTTGGGATTGTCAAATATCTATATAATATCCATAATTCAGACTCTTAGTAATGCCTGGTTAAATTCTGTCCTTTGTTACACTTGAAATCAGAAGGGATGACCCTGACTTCCTAACAGTGCAATAAGCAGCAGGCAGTTATTATGTCTTGGCAGATTATCCTACCCACATATTCTGATTTGGGGTGTTTATGTGTCTGCATGACCTTTGTGGAGCAACATACTTCATTGTCATTGCCCTGCCTCCCTGCTGCCATGCAGAGGGAAGAGGCTGCTTTTGTCATACTGATTTCAGTCTCATAGACTGGAAATTCTCTGAGCACTGCCTCTTGAGTTATGCAATGGAAATATTAGAAAATATACACATATAAACATGTGGAGCTGGGTATGTTTAGCCTGGAAAAGAGGAGACTGAGAGGAGATAGTCATCTTCAAATATCTCAAGGGCTGTTGCATGGAAGATGGAGCAAGCTTGTTTTCTCCTGCTCTGGAAGGTATGACTCGAACCAGGGGCTTCGAGTTACAAGAAAGGTTACAAGACTAAACATCAGGAATAACTTTCTGACAGTAAGAAAGGTGACTTACAGTGGAGCGGTCTCCCTTAGGAGGTTGTGGACTCTCCAATACCTCACACTACCAAGGAAACGTAATTAACTAATAGAATGAGAACCAACCTGTTGATGCTGACAACATCTAGATTCTGATATAGAACTAACTGATACTATGACCTTTGAGCTGGCTATACATCAAAAATAAGAACAGCCTCTCCCCTCCTAGAGGAAAGAGTCTCTAAAATGAAAACCATTTATAAATTTAATTTGTGAGATGTTTTTGGAAGTGTCAAGCAGCTTGCGTGGTTTGTTTTTGTACAATTGTCTTGATTTCTTATTGATTGCTAGACATCCCACCCAATGGATTGTGTTTTGAGTGAGATCAAAAGTGGCTGGCTTTAATGGCATTATACCAAACATTTCATCCATCAGCACCTGTTGCTCATATATCTGAAAATAAAAGTAATTGAATCTGATTGGAAACTATTTTGTGCAAACATGAATCCACTATAGACCCTCTTGGGTGTGTGTGTGTATCCCAAACAATTTTGTTAGCTGATATGCTTATTTAGAGAAATATCCCTGTTCTTGGACATTCACAACATGTTTTGTCTACACTATAAATTTAAGATTCAGTGCTAGATCATGTCAGCAAGCATCACTGGGGTGCAGCATCCCAGACTCCAAACAACTGGGAACACATATAAGAAACCATAAGAAACTATAGACTTGTATGGGCTGAATGGCACCACTTTGAAGAAGGACACATGTATTTGATCAAAACATAACAAGGGGCAGGAATGTGACTATATAGTCTTTGTTAACATGGCGACCTCCAGATGTTTACATCAGCTCCAGCTAGTATGGACAGTAGTCGGGGATGGTAGGATTTGGAGTCTGCAGCATGCAGAGGGGGACCATGTCTTGAAGTGATTGCGTTCAGAATACTATTTTAAACAATGATTTAGCTAACTTATATGCTGGGGTGGTGGTGGGAAGTTTCCTAAAGGGAAACAAGATAGCTTTTCTCACAGTGCAATCCCAGACACATCTCATCCCACAGAGCTCAGTGGAATTTACTTCTAGGTAAGTGGGCACAGAGTTAAGATTGCAATCTTCACATTCTTTTAAATGGTTTGCCGTAACGCAAAGCTTGCCCTTTCCCCCCAAGTACAAGCTCTTAAAAAAGAAGAGGGGGGGAAAAACCACCCACAACCCAAAGAGCATATTTTTCAGACTCACAGCTAGTATACATTTTATTATACGAAATGGGGAAAATAATTGAAACGACAATTTTGCTGCAGTAAATCTGGCTATTTCCCAAGTGCGATGTATGAATAATGCTGTATAAGAAATAGAAGTAAACCCTCAAGGTCTGATGGAGATGATGCAAATGGTTGTATAATGCCATTTGTTTGCCAAGAGTTTCTAGAAATGACTTGCAAACACCCACTAACTTTTTATTTTTTTTGCCAGTGATGTCTAGAAATGACTTGCAAAACACCTACCCAGATTTATTTTAGGACACTTCCTGGCTGTGGGATGTTAGGAACGGAAATGTATAGTTGCATCACCATAGTCACCCTGATTGGCTTTGTAGTTTGCTGAGGACAGACTTTCCGACGGTGGCTGACAGTTAGCCTTCCCAAACCCAGTGACCCCCAAATTCTGCAAACTACCACTCCCACCAGCCTCAGCCAGCCCAGCTGGAGAAGGCAACTGCAATTCAAGTATAGAGCTAGAATCTGTATCTGTTACACCATCTCTGTGTACAGGAATCAAACTTCTGTCATTGCATGAGGGAAACTTAAATCGTGTTGGGCTAAAGCCCGAGACATAATACACAGGTGTTGCTTATTTTTAGTGATAGGTGAGCTTCCCTTGGCTCATGTCAGATTGGCTCAGACATAAGACAATTGGCTTCCTGATCATCATAGGGTTAAGGCTGGGGTGTGGAGCTATTCTGATTTCTGAGGCAGCCTGAATTAAGAGACCTAACCTATCACCCATCTATCCTGAAACTCATCTGCATCCCAAAATAATGGAGAGGGATATATCTGTTGCTTTCATATGCTCATTCTATCCTGTTCCACATTAATCATTTGTTGTTGTTGTTGTGTTAAAAAAGCACACCAAAAATCCTGTGTGTGTGTGGAGAGAGAGAGAGAGAGAGAGAGAGAGAGAGAGAGAGAGAGGAGTTAGAGTGTCAGACTAGCACCTGAGAGACCAGGGTTTGAATCCTCACTTGGTGTGACATTGAGCCAGTCACTGCCTCTCAGCCTAACCTACCTCACAGGGTTGTTGTGGGGATTAAATGACAAGGGGGAGAACTATGTTTGCCACCTTGAGCTCCCTAGAGAACAAGGTGGGGTGGAAATGCAATAATAAATGAACAAGTAAACCATTGTGCAAAGTCTGGCTACAATATCTTAAGAAGTGCAGAAATAATAGAGAGACAACTTTCCAAAATATATAGTAGATTTCAAATAAAACGTATGGTGTTGGGCTTACTCTTGCATGCACTGGGGGGATCTCGGGGATCGCCCTCTCTTTGCCACCCTATTAGATAAATGAGCTGTCTATGATTTGCCGCTAGAGATTGGGGGCATTTAGCAGCCCCCGCACGTCCGTCTGCAAAGGAGTCACTTTGAAAGGAGTCACGTTTCCTGCTTGGCAGGGGGTTGGACTCGATGGCCCTTGTGGTCTATTCCAACTCTATGATTCTATGATTCTATGACATCAATAAATCTTCTCCAGCTCTAGGTTTAATCTCAACTGGAAAATAATTTGGGGGCTCCTAGCCCTTTCTCTTCTTTTTGAGGAAAGCGGTATGAATCCATGCTTGTTTCTAGGCCCAAGCATAGTGAATGTCACTGACATCTCTATTTGTTCTGAAAGATAATCCGGTAAACAACAAACCTTTGTTATGTTTTCCCCCCAGATCTTTGCCTGTTTTCATTTTTAGAATCTCAACGTTTCCACGAAAGGGTATAGGTCAGACATGAGACCAACAGAGCTGTAAACAGTTAATAACACATCCACCATCACCTCAGTGATTTGCCTGCCCACCTTAAAAAGAGGGTGCTTCAAGCTTCTTGACTAGCATAGTTGCTAAGTAACTAGATCAGCAATATACTCCCCTTTTTATCTCTCCCTTCTCCCAAAGTATAACTCCAGCCTTTAAAAGCAACCCAAACCATCAACTTTCGTTTGAGTACATTTCTAGAGCATGTGCATCCAACTATGGCACTTTTATGCAAAACCTCTAGGACAAAGTCCAACAGAAGCGAACATGGTGAGGTAAGAAACAAAATGTCTAAGCATTCCTGATCTAAGATGTTACTGTTACTCTCCCTAACAGAGGTGCTAATTTGACCAACATATTGTGGGGGCCCTGATAAGCCCCACCTCACATAATCATTCACATGATACGGTGCACACACACCATTTGAACGGCAATGTCCATCAACTTTGGTGGGAGGCCTTAAATATTTTATTGTGGGGGCAAAGCCCCTATGCCCCCTAGGAGTTGGCTCCTATGCTCCTTCATCTATGTTCGGTGTCTTGGGGAACTGACCCAAATTCTCCTCATGTCTAGTAGCAGCTGTGAATTAAAGCAAATTATTGCTTCCATAACTTAAGTGAGAAAGAAACAAGAAAATATAATTGAAAAAAATAATGACAGTTCAGGTATGGATATAGTAGACTAATAGCCTCGGGGGCACTCTTGCTTAATTCATGTTCTCAGAATGGCCTCAGAAAGTGCAAATTGAAACACCTGGGTGCATGCCTTTCATTGATCCTTCAGCATACAATGTGTCCCGCTTCTTCTGTTACTGTGTCTCTGTATATCCTGCTGCTTGCTAGAAAGTATTCTGCTCTGTATAGCCTTATCAAAATGAGGGACTTCACATTTCCCGCAAGATGGAAGGGGGTTCCTGTTGTTGTCTATTAATCTATGTGGATCGTCCTTAGAGCACCTGATTTAAATCCCTTACCATTTCCCAGCCCCCCCCCAAAGGGAAATGATAGGGGGAAAGGTAAAGTAAGAATAGCTAATGGTAGATCTTACAGAATCTATGGATTATGAAAGCCTTCGAGTGATATAGAAATAGCCTTCTACTGAGCTGGAACATTATTTGGCTCAGGGTTACTTGGCAGTGGTTCGCCAATGTCTCGGGCAGAAGTCTTTCCCAGACCACCTCCCAGGAAACGTTTGCACAGGAGATGTCAGGAATTGAACCTGGAACCCTTTATGGACAAAACATGTGCCATTGCCCTTGCCCTCAATGTGTTTACCAGTGCTATTTGTCTAGAAAAAGAGGTGCCGGAACTCACCATGAACGCCTCTCTTGTTCTCTTATAATGGCAATGGCACCCATCTGAAAGGTACCAAAGATGAGTTCCGGTGAGTTCCAACTGAAAAAAAGCCCCGGTGCTTACAAAGATGAGGAAGAAGGAGGAAAGATGGCAAATTGGAGGGAGCCTGTTCTACACATTAAGGGCAAAGTTCCCAATGCCTCCTGACTAGGGATGGGGGAAAAATTCCAACTCAGTTCATATTTAAAGGTGAACCTACGTAATTCTCATTTTCTGAAACAATATGCCAACCAAAACATACCCATCCTTTGAAATTTGCATTTCTCTAAATTTTGCAATGCAATTCCTTTGCCGAGTATTATGTCGAGTAATGTATACTTCTGCCACATTATGGATACTTTTTTTTTTGCATAAAAATACATGCATTAGCAATAGCAATACAGAGTTCTAGAAAAGTTCCACAGCACAGCTAAAAGTCTTTGAACTAGCAGAAGTGCTTAGGTGGATATCACCCCCAGTTCTCATATCTGCTACTGAATATCTACTTTGGTCCTCAGTATGTGATCACAAAGGGCATCGGAGTACAGATGCTACCAAGTCAAAATTCCAAGAACTGGCTCTTAAATATAATGGTCCCCACTTCCACTTAGTAGTGCTTAATAAAACAGAATGATTTCAAAGTTACTAAGCCTTAGAACAGCGGCAGACTGAGTTATAATGAGCAGCACACAAAACAATTAAATCTGCTTAAACTGAAAGCCACTTGACTCAATTGTCTTTGTGTCACTGTAAATGTTATCAGTAGCCATTGATTCATTTCACCAGTGACTGCAGAGACAATGAAAGGTTATGACTTGTTTGACAAATACGTTGTACTGGTTTGCATAGAATGTAAATAGGCTCTGCTTGTTGTTGCTGAATCATTAAACTAAGTGACCGTGGAAATTAAATTCAGTTGAATGTGGCCTACAAACCACATTCAGCAAAATAGGAAGCTCTCAGAGAGGTCCTTCCTTTTGAAGAAAAATGAGCATAGGATAGGCAAGGAGGTGGGTGGGAAATAAAGGGTGGGGTGGTTTGGTCAGGTGTGGGAGAAGGGCAAAGAGATAGGAGGGGTTTGTGAGTGAGGTGAGCAGGGGTTGCACACAATATGCATGTGACTTTTATATTGTTACGTATATGGATACTGTGCTGTTGAATAGCTATGGTCCTGGGTTGTCACCTCCACCCTTATAATGTTGAGATTGTGTTTGTTTATTGCATACTTATGCACGCACATATACATATCCACAGAGTTACAATTCTCGAAGTGGTTTAACAGTCAAACTTTCTTCAGAGGAAACTCTGGAAATTGTAGCTCTTTGGGGGAAGGAGAGGTCTCCTAACAACTCTCAAAACCCTTAAGAAACTACAGCTCCCATAATTCCTTGGGGGGAAGCCCTGACTATTTAAAGTGGCACAATAGCACTTTAGATGCATTGGTGTGAATGTGGCCTGTATCAATTGACTAGGATGCCATACCTCTCAACAGTCCCGGTAACAGGGACATCTCATTTTTTTCACACAAGAACACGGCGGCCATTTTGGACACTGCAATCTTGCATGATTTCTCACTGCAATTTCGCCCTGAAGAACTTGTTTTTTGTGGGGCCACAATCTCACGTGGTTCATGCAACTTAGGTGAGAGTGTGGCCTTGGAAGATTCACACCCCAGTTTTTCACCTCGAAGCTTTGGATGGTATGGGATGTATGTGAAGTTACTTATACCAATCCCCTCAAGTCAGTATTTCTGATTAGAGTATCTTAACCACCATACTGCACTCTGTCTCCTCCTCCCCCCTTTTGGCAGGCATGCTAAGCAACCTTTCAAAATGTGCCCGAATTGTAAAATGAGAGCATGTTGGATTCTTGTCCATGTGTACCCCCACTTTTCAACACACCTGTTTTTGTCTGTTATCTGTCATGCTACTGTGCTTCGTTTGACACGACGTGACAGAAAAGGTAAACCAGAGAACTATTTTGTTCTCCTCTGACAACGTGTGGCAAATGCGAGCTCTGCTTTGCGTGACATTTAAGACGACAGGAAGACCTTTGTCCGGTGCCGCTATTACGATTAGGCACTCTGCGGTTCTAATGATAATTAGAGCCATTTCCTTCTTTTAGTTAAAATATGCCCTTTACTGATGATTGTGCTGCTTCTGCTGGCCTTCAGGATGACTCACCACCTGAGCGCAGATACATACAGAATCATCTGAGAGGTTTGTCTCCTGGAAGGATATTAAAACTGTATTTCATTCTGTGAATCAAGGTTTGAGCCTCCCTTTCTCTGCCCACCTCACCCCTCAGAGTGGAGGTCAAAGATAATTCTAGCCTTGAAAGTTTCAGACGGTGAGCTCTGCTCACAATTATGCTGCAACAAATAAAATCCATCAAAACTCTGGAGTGAGGTAGCCACTGACAAATCTATTTGGTTTAAAAAACACACGTTTTGGATAGCTTAAGGCTTTCCATTGATTTCCGTGCCGGTCCAACAGGCTGATTTTCAAATCTTTGACGCTTTTTCCTATTCATTTTTATTTTGTCTAAGAAAGATTTTTGACAAGGAAGCAGGAGATATGTGTATGCAGGGGTGGGGAGATGTGGCAGATTTGCAGATTTGAGTAAAACATTCTGCTTTGGTGCTGGCATGACACAGCTAAAAAAATGAAGCATAATGGCAGCTGGGTTTGTCCTCAAATAATTTCCTGCCTGAGAAAGAATAGCAAATGGTCACATTCTCCCTCAGAATCAAGGTGCATAATACCCAATTTGCTACGCTTACAGAATTCCAGCAGATGTGGATCTCCAAGCAAGAATACAAGGGAGAAAAACAATGTGTAGAAAGGAAATGCCCATAAAAACCTGTGATTAAAAATAATACAAAATACTGCTGCCTTCCCTAGTACATCTAATATTGGATAGCTTTAGCATACTCAGGAATCAAAAGTTTTGTGTCTCTTTTGTGGGAATGTATACTTTTTAGTGCATTCTGCAATCTCCATTTTTTACTTCAGGCAGTTGCCTCACCAGACTCTGATAGTGACACATTATTATTATAATCATTGTTGTGATGGTTTATTATGCCCTTAAACTTCCTAAGTATATTTATTAAACAGAAGGAACTCTGCCCTCAGGCTTACAATCTAAAAAAAACACAAAAAATAAACACTCTTCATTCATATAGTTCATTAAGTATTTAAAAAATACTTCACGTATCTTGGTAAGCCTTCCAGAAGACCTATAAACCAGAATATATAAAGCAACATATCAGTTGCCAGTTGAGGCAATCTAGTGATTTCATGGCTGTGGCCAATGAGGGACTTTCTAGCTGACATGTCAGGGTCAGGTTTGACCCAGACCCTGAGGAGACCTCTTTGGAGGAACAGGCTTGGGGCGTCACCCTGCAGAGGACTTTGTTCCAGCTGAAGAAATGAGGGAACTTGCAGTTCTCCATCTGCAAGAGAAACCTGAAGAACTCCATCTCATGTGTGCTTTGTCTGGTCCACCTATGAAGCCATTCAACCCCAACCTGAACCCCACCTTGATCCCATGTTCTCCTCTATCACCTCTTGGGCCTCAGGAATGAAGATGGCAGTGGAACTAACTATGGAGGAGAATCCACAGACTACCATGATGCCCCACATATGTGTCTATTAATATTTTTTTTCCAATTCCTGACTGCAGTTCTTGCAACAGCCACTTTTCTACCTTAGCTACACCTCTAACATGTGGTCCTCAGAGGGTTGGCCATGGGTCAATGTGGCCCTCGTTCCGAAGAATGCTAGCCACATGGCCTATAGACTTCACACAATACAGTGATACCTCGGTTTTCGAACGTAATCCGTTCTAGAAGACCATTTGAGTTCTGAAACGTTCAAAAACTGAGGACTCAAGAGCCGACAGCTAGCCCTCTGGATCTTGCACCCAGCAGAAGCTGCGTGGCATGTTCGACTTCTGAGGCGTGTTCGAAAACCGAAGCATTTACTTCCGGGTTTACGGCGTTCGAAAACCGAAATGTTCGACTTCCGAGATGTTTGAAAACCGAGGTACCACTGTACATGATTTCCTCCTTTAAATAATGCAGAATAACTACCAGTCCCTAATACTCCAGCACTGCACTGCCTACATTTCAATAGGTGCACTTAATTCCCTCCCACCCCTTGCCTGTGCTAAACATTGCTGAAAAGCCACCGCATATTTTGAGACTGCCACTGAACAGATACTAAAAGTGCACTCAAGCCTTCCCTGGGGCAATGCAATCCAGCAGTACTCTATAGGGCATTCTGGTGGGAAAGAGGTGGGGGTGGGGATCTCCTTTAATGTAGATAGATTCCCCCAGCCTATTCCTTTAAGTATTGCTGCTTTGGATCTCACATCCTACATGCAGCGGCTCAGTCTTGCTTTTAGTCATTTCAGAAGAGGCTGCCGCTTCTGGTGCTGCTAATGTGGGGGAGGTATGTTGGGTCTATGTAAAGCAAGTCAGCCGGTACATGTGTGGGCAGCCTTTTGATTGTACTTCAAGCGGTTTGTCGTTCGCTGAAAGGATGGGATGAGTGGAATAGTAACAGTAGCTTCTGCAGGAGTGGGAGAAAAGCTAAGAGGTTCTTTTTTTCCTGCTGCTTTTCTCTCTCTTTTCTTTTTTTTCTTTCTAAAAAAATTGTTTTGCTTGCAAGCTGTACAACTGGTGCTATGTCTGAAGGAATGAGGAAAACACACACAGAGTGAAGAAGAAGATTTACTGCAACAGTCAAGATTTTCAACCAGCATAAACAGGCTGTCAGATTTAATGGAAGCACACTGGCTTGGATCCTGAGTTTTCACTCCATAAGGGCATATAGGCATATTGCACTATGGGCATATTGCACTAATGGAAGCAGAATTTGGAAGGCGTGGGATTGATATTTGCATTTTAATATGAATCTAGCTAATGCATACTTCATGAAACTACATACAAACCAAAACACAGCTATTCTTCGGAATTCACACTTCTCCAAATGTTGTTCTCTATCAAAAAAAAAAAGTGGACAAAAATATATATTCAGGGAAAGTACATATAAAACTGCATCGCAGTAGGGAAAATTCCTTGCAAAAATGTGATTAAGAGTGGAACCTTGGTCAGCACAGTGTAAACCATACTAGACGCAGTTACAGTACTGATAACAATTGCATCTGTCTGCTTGCACATCCTTTCTATGTTTCCACTGTCTTGAAATACAGCATTGCCCTTCAGTGAGAAATCAGCTGGTGATATTTGCAAAATCTCCATCTTCCATGTTCTTGCTGCCTTATGTTACCTTTGGGAGCAAAGAGTGGCTCACAACATCATGGAACATTGTCCAACATCCCTACAGACAAATCAGGTTCAATATTCAATAATCTGGAAGCAATCATTATACACACACACAAATTTAGTACAATCATTTATGTAAACTGCGGTGTGATCCTAAGATGAAAGGCGGTAAAGAAATTTAATTAGTAAGGATAATGATGCCACATGTCTATGCAGAAGTAAAAGCTGCTGAGTTCAATGGGGAGTACTCCCAGGCAAGTGGGAATAGGATTTTATATTTAATGCATTTGGGAAAACCTGTCAGGCTGAGTCTGCAATGCTTCTCAGTCCCCAGCACAGGAACATGATCTGGGAGATGTTATTGGAAGATAAATATCTGAATCTGCACAGTAATAGGTCCTTTTGCCACTTTATCCATTACCTTCAAAGCCCAGGAAATTATCAAAAGCCATCATTTCCCAATCAAACAGAAAATATGGTTTCACAGGAAGTAATAATTGATGTCCTGAGAAAATTTAAAGGAAAGAAGTAAACGGCTGGCGGGGGCTGGTGGAATCCATTATCACTGCTTAATTCAAGACAATCTGCCTTGTTCCGCTTCTAGCCTAAGTTCTGCAGGGATGTCTAACCCTTAATTATGTAGTTCTGTGAAGCTTACTCTGCCTTTTAAAAGCCAGGCAGTCAAGAGAGCATACTCTCCTTCGTGTTCAAAATAAAAAAGCCCTCACAAAACTGTGTGTTTGTGTGTGTGTGTGTGGGGGGGGGAACAATCTCCCTGTAATTCTTGTCACAGTTCATGAATGCATGCCAAGTGGCTATTTCCCAATTTGAATGTTTTTCAGGTCACTTGCCTGATTTTGCGCTGTAATTAATATCCATATGTAAAACAAACAGTCTCTCCGTCAATTCCGACTTCCATATCATCCACTATTCCTGTTAGCCTGGAGCAATATTCAGGGAGGGCTCTCAAGACATGCTGCTCGTTTTACACTGAGTCACATCCATCTGAAATAGCTTGTTGCTGACTAAAGAGCTTTTAGTAGGAAATAAAGTTACCTTGGGCATCACTGAATGCAGGTTTAAATTTAAAAGGTAAGCACAGATTACTAGTGAAAACATTTGCACACAGATAAGGAAAGCTTTTGGGAAATTTGTGCTGTTTGTTTACCACTGTCAAATGAATCCTGTTTAAATAATTTCATCTTTCTTGAAGGGAAAGAATGTAGAACCTGTGGTCCTGCAGAGGTTGTTGGACTACAATTTTCATAATCTCTGACCACTGGGCATGCTGGATGGGACTGAGATAAGTTGGAGTCCAATAACCTCTGGTTGACCAAAGGGTACCCATCCTTGTCGTAGGAGAAGAGGAGGATTGTGAGGGCAGCATGCTGGACTTTGATCTCAGAGACCAGGGTATAAAATTCCTTTCTCAGCTTGGAAGGTCCACCTTGAACCTATGGTATCTCTCTAAGCCCTATTCTGGATTGTGAGATTGTTGTGACGGTTGTATAGTATGGATAGCATGTTGGACTTTGATGCTGGAGACCTGGGCACAAATACCTTCTCCACATAAATTCTCCAACATGCTGGACCTTCCAAGCTGAGAAAGGAATTCTCTGCATCAGTTGTAGTTTTCTCAGCCTAATCCTACATCTCAGGGATTGTTGTGAGGACAAAATGTTATAACTCCACCGGTGCCTCCTGAGTTATTGGGGGGGGGGGGTAGGATAGTTTGCAAGGGTACCAACAATAACGAAACATTTACCACCACTTCCAGTGGATAACCCAACATGCTGGAGCAGAAAGTGGTGTTGTTGCACCAAATTGCAGAACAGACACCTACCTGTTTGGTGGATTTGGTTGGGGACCCTCTGGTGTAGGTTTTGGAGGTGTACCAGGGGTTGAAGGAGGAAGCAGGAAAACTGAAAGTCCTTTTTGCAACTGGGTGGACTTCATGTCACCCAGGTGGACACTTTCATCTGACATGATAAAAATAATTTTACAAAAGGAATTTGGTATTTGGAAACTGGAAATTGGGGACACCATTCAAGGAGGGAACAGTGCACCACCACTGTTCATGAGGGGAATAACCTGCATCTCTGCTTATTATGAGATACACTAAAGAAACCACAGCAAAAACTCCTAAAATATTCTGCTCTTTTTTGGTGGCAAGGAGGGGATTTAATCTTTAATATATCCAGAAACTAGATATGGGTAAGCTTTCCAAAGCTCTTCTCAGGGGAAAAGATCTGAGTTTTCCCAGAAAATTGCCCCCACCTATGGCACTTGGGTGGAGAAGCAAGGAATGCTTGATCTCTGCAATTTTTGATATTATTGATTATGGCATGCTACCTGATTGCCTTAAAGGGCTGAGAGTTGGGCGCACCATATTATGGTGGTCTCACTCCTATTTCAAGGACTAAAACCAGGGAGAAGCACCAGGAGGCTCCTTGACAACTGTTACCCTACAAAGGAGGGTGGTCTGCAGACTTCTATCCTTTTCTCCATGCTTTTTATATATCTATATGAAGCCATTAGGAACTGTCATCCAAGTAGTTGCAAGTATGATGTCACCAGTATGTGCATGACACCCAGCTCTATTTCACCATTTGAATTAGAAGAAGCTGTGCAGATGTTGGGTCAGAATCTGGAGGCAGTGATGGTCCAATAACCTGAGATAGAATCCTGATAAGATGGGGGCACTCATGGCGGGTGTCTCTGGGTCCGGGAAATGAGCTAATGGCTTGCTCTGTATCGAATTGCAGTCTCCTGAAAGAATAGCTTGGGGCACTCCTAAAGCATTGATACATGCTCAGGCCACAGTGGTACATGGTCTTGTAACCTCACACTCCACATGGGACTATTGTTGAACACAGTCTGGATGCTGCAGCTGGTCAAGAATGCAACTACCAGGCTATTAATTCAATAACGTGCCACTGATCCTTAGGGAACTATACTGTCTGCCTGTTGGGTACCCGGTCCAATTTAAGCAGTTCATCTTGATATACAGGTCCCATATGGCTTGGGGCCCAAGTATTTGAAGGGCAGCCTCTCCCATACCTGCTGACCCATGCCTGGTCTCTAGGGACGCCCTGTTTGTAGTTCCATCAATGGCTGAAATTCAATTTATGACAGCATAGATGAGGCCCTTTTTTTTGGTCTTGGCACCCCAATATGCAACTCCCTCCCATTGGAGATACATTCCCATCAGAGTTGTCCTCTGCATCAACAGCTTCCAGACAACTACTTAAGGTTTACTTTTTGTTCAGGCTTAGGACACCTTCTTTGCTCCCATAATCCCCTTAGATAATCCTGCAGCGAATGGGTTGAGTCAGGATACAGTTAAGCAACAGCATTGACTTGCTCACCACTGACTCCGAACTTCTGCTGTGATGGCTATTGATTCAAATAACTGCATGAATAGGGAAAGTTGTGAATAGAACTTGGTGGCAAGGAATTAAATAACTCCGATACAACTTTTAAGAGAATCTGCCATTTATTTATGACCATTTATTGTTAATCCTTTTAGTATGGCTGAGGTGGGAGCAGGGAAACAACATGGCCCCTGTTTTAAGTCCTACAGCCCTACAGACTCCTTCATAACTGACACAGTGTGCTGATAAATGAATAAACTGGTTTTTTAAATAAAAAAAACTCAGGGTCAGAGAAGACTAGATTTCATAGCGAAGGAACAGGACCCTAGTCTTAAAATCCTTGTGCTTTTCACTGCTTTCTCTATACATATTTAAATACTTCCAGGAGCTCCATACAGGCTTCAGTTGGTTCCTGTTTAAATAAAACGAGATTCATTTTCCCCCCTTAAAAAAAACCCCATAGAATTCATGCAAGGGGAAGAAAAGGTCATGCCAAAATAGAGAAAGCAATTTCCTCATTCTTCATATCAGAGCCTACCTTTGGGATTTGCAATTTACATTTCCCAGACAGGTCTCCCTTTTCTTCTTTTTTTAAAACAGATATTGCATATATCTGGCAAGGCAATTCAGTGAAGCTTGTCTGATCCTAAAGTAAAATATTGAAGGTTGTTAAAATAGTTGAATATGAAAGGAGAGACTGTAGCAAAGTGAGCAGAGTGCTCAACTTCTGCCAGAGAGAGTTAGGTTCAAACCCCCAGTTCTACCATGAAGCCAGATAGGAGGAAGCAAGCATTAAACTCTTAATGAATAAAACTAATAATCTAAGAACATTCATAGGCACACATCCTCTGGCAGTGGAGGTAGAACATAGAGATTGTGGCTAGTAGCCATTGACACAAAAGCTAACTTCCTCCAGTTTATTTACTTATAGGCCTGCTTTCTAGAATATGGAATAAAGTGGTGGGTCAGTCTCCACTTGGCCATGAAGCTCATGGTGCCACCTTGGGCCAGGCATGATCTCTGAGCTTAAGCTACCTTTAATCTATGTTATAAATTTATATATTTTTAATCATTGTAAGCCACTTTGAGCCCAAGGTGGAATCTACACATGCATAAAAAAATGCTGTGGAAATGCTTTTTAAAAAAACGTTTTGAAAAATACATTGAATTTACCATAGCTCACTGTCGCCATCTAGCGGCACATTTGTATATTGCATTTCACAACACACTTATCTGCAGCTGTGTAGCTGAGTCCCAAGATGGCGAAAAACAGGATATAAGCAAATAAATAAATAAATAAATAAATAAATAAATAAATAAATAAATAAATAAAAAAAAATCTAGGCCAGTGAGTATGCCAGGGTAAATCGGGAGGCAGGAACGAGGAGCAAGCCATAACTCAGGATTGCAGAATAACTGAGAATACAGGAGCACACCAGAGCTCTGGAAAATAATGTTGCTCAAGCAAGAAACAGCTGGAACAGAAACCCTTGTATAGTTCTTCTCATGCCAAAGGATCCAAGGGCTAAGCATTGGGTGGGCGGAATTGGTCGATTGGCTGAAGATACTTCATCAAGAAGCTGCCGCTGATAGTTCAAAGGTCCACCACACACAGGCCCAGTACTTCCTGACACACTACTGCCATTCTCACTACTTCTTTTTGACCCTGTATCAGGAATATTAGGTGGAATAATTTGCCTGGAAATTGCATGTGGGCACATGACCTCTGAACTATAAAGGAGCTGTAGCTCAGCGGCTTTGCATGCAGAAGGTTCCAGGTTCAATTCTCAGCCTCTCTGGGTAGCGTTGGGAATGTCCCTTGTCTGAAACCGTGGAGAACTGCTGCCACTCAGTGAGGACAGTATGGTGGTACCTTGGTTCCTGAACAGCTTAGCTCCCAAACAAATCAGTTCCCAAATGTTGCAAACCCGGAAGTGAGTGTTCTGGTTTGTGAACGTTTTTCGGAAGCCAAACTTCCAACATGGCATCTGTGGCTTCCGCTTGAGTTCAGGAAGCTCTGGCAGCCGATTGGAAGCTGCACCTTGGTTTTCAAACCATTTCGGGACTCCTGAAACAAATTAAGTTTGAGAACCAAGGTACCACTGTGCTGAACAGGATGGACCAATGATCTGTTATGGTATAAGCTTCCTCTGTTCCTATAGCACAGCATCCTTTGAGCAATGTGCCCCTACTATATATGCAGATATCCTTTAGACAGCCAGTGGAAAAAATGGTGTCTGGGCAACAGGGTCAGTCATCCATGGAAAGCAGCAGGTAAGATAGTAAGAATTACGGGCAACATCCTTCAGCATCTCCAATACAAAACCTACTCTGTGTACAAGATCAATGTCTAGTATTAGACCACAGTTGGTAGTTATTTATCTGGGAAGAAGAGCCCTACTGTTGCTCAGTATCGAGAGCACAGAGCACCCCACTGCCTGCAGCTTCTACCTTCTCCACCGAACAAATTGTTCAGAGATCAAAAACCAAGCTGTTGCGGAGTTAAGAACTTGCAGCAGGTGGCAACATATGTGTCCACCCAGTTCTAGCCAAAACAAACCAATTTGTAGGAAAGGGTACAGGATCTTACTGTGACTCAGTACTGAGGGGGCGAGGAAGGAACAGAAGGGGCTGTGGCTCAAGCACCATGCCTGCGGAGAAGGGAGAAAATTCTTCAAATGGTATTATTCAAATACAGAAATGCCTATGATGACACATTTTCCACCAGTCAGGAGACAAATGAGGTGATGGATATATGGGATGGGGAGCCTGGGCACTCCAGTTGTTGCTAAGGCATCTTGGTCCCAACAGCCTTGGCCAGCGTAGCAAATAACCAGGGATAATGGGAGTTATAGTCCCGGAACATTTGGAAGGCCCATCCCTGATTGAAAGCATGCAGGCAGGCAGCTGTGCTGGGTTTCCATTTGATAAATGCAGGGGTTGAGGGTGTGTGCATTGCTATCGTCCATAGATGCACCATCTCTTTTACCAGAAATCCTCTTAAGCATGGGATGGGTTCAGAGGGCCTGCACCTGGTTTGGGGTCAAAGAGCCAGGCTGCAGATGCTGCTGGTCTGTTGACTACTCTGTTGCCCAGCAGCAACGAGACTAAGCTGGCTAGGGTGATCTCTAGTGCGGTGTTGGAAAACCTCAGGACAATAGTTCTGGGTGACTTCAACATCCATGTGGAGGCTAGCCAGCACGGAATTACATGGATTTCATGACAACTATGGGATTGTCCCAAATAATTGATCATTGGACATCCTCAATGTAGTCTTTACCTCGAGTGATTTGGGATGAACTGAGGGTAGGGTATGTGTGCAGTGCACTCCCTTGTCATGGTTTGGACCCGTTTGGACAGCCTGACCTTGGAGACCGATGGAATATGATGTGTTCCTAAAGCCTCTGGGTGATTTTTCATTCGAGAAACCTGGTGATTCTGTTGAAGCCCTGGTTTCACAATGGAATGGATAAATGAAGTGGGATGTTAACATGAACACTCCTGAGCATCCTCTGCAGGATTGTGGAGCCAGAATAGCTGGTTGGTATTTTTTTGGGGGGGGGGGGACATTGGGCTATGAAGCAAGCCAGACAAAAACTAGAGCGCAAGTGGTCTCATGCTGAAATCGACTGAACCCCGGTTAGCACACATAATCATACCTGCCATGTGGCAGTGTGACTTGTGAAGAAGGCTCATTTTGCAGCTTGCATTGCATCTTCTAGTAGTCAACCAGCAGGGTTATTCTGAACAGTCTGGGGGCTGCTGACTTCCACTGTGGGGGAACTGTCCTCTGAAAAAAATTGATGACCCACAGTGATCAACTGGCTACACAATTTGAGGATAAAGTTGCTCATCATTGGAGTGACTTTAACTCTGTAGTTGTTTCAATTGTAGGGTTGGTGATGTCGTGCGCAATGTCGTCATCTGATATGGGCAAGGTGCTTGTGGCTATATGCTCAGCCACGTGCCCTCTCGACCCTTGCCCCTCTTGGCTTATTAAATCTAGCAGAGAGGGGCTGATGGTTTGGATCAGGGGCAATGATTCAGTCACTCATAAAGAAACTTTCCCTGGACCCCTTGGTCTGGAATAATGATGAACCAATCACAAATACCTTTTTCTGGTTCCCATCTGAAACCTTGGAGAAACTTTGTCCATCAGTGTTGGCAGTGCTAGGTTGGATGGACCAAAGCCTTGGTGTATGGCAGCCTCCTTGGTTCCTGCCATATATAACAGTGCGGTGAAATATATCTCCCTCCCCAACCAAAGACTGCAAGAGCCTTGGAAACAATCTGCCTTTGTTATGAAAAATTTAAAACAATCTCGCATGTATAAATCTCAGAAATGTTTAGACAGAGTTGTCATTTATGGAAGGACAGAATAAGGTCCCTCTCCCCAATCAAGCTTCAGACCAGATGTGATTATTCCTCAGGAGCACCTCTGCTTCTTAACACTTGAGTGACTTTTGTTATAAACATTTAAATTGGTCTCTGCACGACGACTACATAAAAAGAGGGGGTAAGCTTTTGTCATTTGCTCAGAAATTTGCTATAGTTCTTATGAAGTATCAAAAAAGACAGGAAACGTTTAACTCAAATGCTGTTAGTGTTGGTTGGCAAGGAAAAATAAAAGAGGTATATAATAGAAGAATTCCTGGATGCCAAGATCCAAGTTTGGGGCAAGTATCTTTGATGAGAGACAGACCAGAATGGAGGGGTGGACTTAGGCCTTTCAAATTTCAGTGCCCCCTGCCTCTTGCCTTCCATTCTGCACGTGCACTATATCATAGTTGTGGCACCCTGTGGTGTCCCCCACTTGGCTCAGTGCCCAGTGCGGGGGAACAGCTTGCGCTGCCCTAAGTCCGCCTCTGCAAGATGTTGCAAAGACATCTATAAGGTTGCATAGAGCAATACTTACAAAAAATGGCAGGTGAATAGCCAAATGACTCATCCTCTCTATAGGTACAGAAAGACACAGCATGCCATGGGTACTGCTGTGAGCTGATAAATTTCATTGTTGAATTAATTGTAAAAGGTAAAGGTAAAGGGACCCCTGTCTGTTAGGTCCAGTCGCAGATGACTCTGGGGTTGCGGCGCTCATTGTGCAGGTAGTTAATATGGAAACAAGCATGTTTTTGAAAGAGAAAGATATGGAAATGCATGGGTTTAAGCAACTGTGCTTTACTATGAGATTTCACGTGAAGCCAAGATTATGACGAGTGCTGCATTCAACTAGAACATACTAGATGCCAATTGTACCTGGATTTGTAGAATGTACTTGACAGAGCTCTCATAATTGGACAGCTTTTTAGGAAGCCCATATGTCTACAAGAAACAGCTTGTTGATATGATTGCTCCCACTGCTTAATCCTTTTCGAGGCAGAAAAATGCACTGTAGTTCTTTATTTGTATAGAGATACAATTATTTTATCAAATAATGTCCCATACATCTACGGCTGCTTCGCCTCCTAGACCACTTTGCTGGTATGGATGGGATTATCTGCATATGTTGTAAAGCTTAAGGGCAAAGGAAAGTCACAGACTGCGTGTGGGCAATCTACCACTTGGGGATACTGCTCCTAAATCTTGGCTGAGCCATTAGTTCTTTTAAGACATCAACAGCAATTGCTACCAATCTCCTCTCTCATCTTTGCATGTATACTAACAAGGGAAGGAGCAAAGACTGCCATGCTTTCTTGATCTGGAAGCAAAGTGTCAAGCAAAATATAGACGTGCATAAAGCAGTAAATGAAATCATTATTGGCTCAGAAGATGCCAACATTTGTGCCATGATCCTAAACTGATTTATCCAGCACTTGAGGGTTTTGTAGTTTTCGAGTATGAGTTGATTTGGTAAAGGTAAAGGACCCCTAGAAGCTTAAGTCCAGTCAAAGGCGACAATAGGGTTGCGGTGCTCAACTTGCTTTCAGGCCACGGGAGCCAGCTTTTGTCCACAGGCAGCTTTCTGGGCCATGTGACCAGCATGACTAAACCGCTTCTGGCACAACAGAACACCGTGATGGAAACCAGAGCTCACAGAAACACTGTTTATGCAATGGTACCTATTTATCTACTTGCACTGGCATGCTTTCAAATTGCTAGGTTGGCAGGAGCTGGGACAGAGCAACGGGAGCTCACCCTGTCATGGGGATTCAAACTGCTGACCTTCTGATTAGCAAGCTCAAGAAGCTCAGTGGTTTAGACCACAGCACCACCCGTGCCCCTGAGTTGATTTACACATATACAGGTAGAATAGAGGTGGAACAACCACTGCAAAAGAAAGCCATAGTCACTGGTTGACTTCAAACCCTTAGAGAGGCAGCCCTCTATTACTTACACTCCTTCCCTGTGCCATCCTCCACAAACTTTGGCTGCAGTCTGCTCCCTTTGTTCCTGTTCACCCAGAGACACGCAAACACACACCTGGAGCACCTCATCCTTAGGTTGTGTGTTTGTGAAAGAGAGAGACAGTGTGCTCCTTCCTTGTTTGGTTTTCTACAATTCAAAGCATCCCAGAGTAGCTCTGCATATCAAACAGCAACCATCACCAATTAGGTTGCCTTGAGACACATCACCTGATCTTGGGATCTAAGATTTTGTCCAGGTATTGCCTTAAGTAAAACCATACAGTGATCATCCTATTTGTAGAAATCTAACAGCCAAACCTTTAATAATCTGTAATTTCTTTGGACTCATTTGACCGAGGGCATAAGCAAAAGATAAACTTTAAGTCACTAGCTGTGTTGTTTTAGAAACTGGCAACAGGATGAGAAATTGTACCTGGTTGCTCTATGTTTACACTAGTGAAATATTATTAACCTACCCCATTGTTTGTCCTCAAGGAATTCACCCTTCTTGCCTGACAATCTTTACTGTAGTAACACACAGAATGTCCAGTGAGCCATGTTCTTAAGAGAAAGGAACTGAACATTCTGGATCAGAAAAAGATGGCTGTTGGCCATTGTTTCTGGCTTTGCAGATCTGCCTTTGTGAAATGATGAAACCAGAGGCAAGTAAATTTCTAATTGCCGAAGTTTTCTGAAGCCTGCCTGAAGTTCAGATCTGGTCTTGCATTTTAGTATTGTCCAAATTGCATTTCCCAAGTCACTCTGATTTCATTGGAGCAAGTATGTGTGTGATGAATGAATATTTTTTAAAGAAATGTTTTCCAGAAATTGGAATATGAGAAATGCCCATGGACTTTCTGGAAGCATTTGTTTGGACACTGTGGGAAACAAGATATGAGACAAGATGGGCATTTGATCTGATTCTTTATGCCACAACTCTGACTCAAACCTCCATCCCTTCTGTCTCTCCTTGGTTAATTATATATGGGTAATGTTCAGTGAAAGGGACACGGGTGGCGCTGTGGGTTAAACCACAGAGCCTAGGACTTGCCAATCAGAAGGTCGGCGGTTCGAATCCCCACGACGGGGTGAGCTCCCGTTGCTCAGTCCCTGCTCCTGCCAACCTAGCAGTTCAAAAGCACCTCAAAGTGCAAGTAGATAAATAGGTACTGCTTTGGCGGGAAAGTAACCGGCGTTTCCGTGCACTGCTCTGGTTCGCCAGAAGTGGCTTAGTCATGCTGGCCACATGACCTGGAAGCTGTATGCCAGCTCCCTTGGTCAATAAAGCGAGATGAGCACAGCAACCCCAGAGTCGGCCACGACTGGACTTAACGGTCAGGGGTCCCTTTACCTTTAATGTTCAGTGATAAGTATGGTGATTGTTCTTCCTTTTTTACATATAGGGAAAGCTGGAGGAAAACTATTAATTTTTTAATAAAAATGTTTATATATCACTTTCTTTCAAAATATTAGGACTATGCTCAGCAATATAAAATCATTTTAACCCATTAAAAGTAGTATAGAACAGTAAAAGGACTCACTACTCAAGAATGGCCAAGAGCATATTGAAGATCATTTACCAGAGAAGAGTTATCCCTTGTGAGTTACAATACACGTAAGGCATTCTTAAGCATGCTTACATGGGAGTAAACTCAACTCTGAACCCATTGGGACTTAATTCAGAGTAGACAGGAATATGAGTATTACGTTGAGCTTTTCAGAGTAACATATCCAGAGTAAAAGGAATAAAATTACTAGGGATTTGTATGTTGTGATGCCACAGGATCCAGCTGTTTGTGTATGTGGTTTCTTGCCGTGCGAACTGGATCATTCACATAAAGCAATTATACTTCAGGCATGACTTGTGCTGGCAGACACTTCGATTAACTCTTCCTGTTTAAGGGTTGGGAATGGAGAGAAGGCAAAGGGCCTTTTGTTCCACAGGACCTTCCATAGTTCCGGGGTTGCCACAGTGCTGCTTACATCAGTGCAGTATTTCTCAGAACACCCAAGGTCCCAGTATTGTCCCTGTTGGGAAAATATGCTCTGCTAGGGTTCTAGGGGCTTTAAACTCCACGGCTGCTCTGTTCTGCTTCATTATCCAAAGTTGGGTGTTTGGACCAAGGGGTGGGGAAGGGGGAAGTGGCAGATCTGGGTACTTGACAGGAGCCCCGTCAAGCCTTTTTCAAGTGCTTGAATCAGCTTGATCCTTCTAGGATTGAACTCCATCTCCATGCAGAGGCTATCACAAGAACCATAGCCTTTTATGTCATTGTTGCCGTCCCAGCACTTTGGGGCGTCCTTGGGACATGTGCCTCTATTTTTAATTCCTTTGCAAATGCTTTTCTATTTTCCCTCCATTAACTCATTTATTAAATAACTATTTACTGTGTGTGCGTGTGTCTCCCTCCCTGCCCCCAGCCCTAACATACTTAGGGGACGTTTTAATTTTTGCAAAACACTTCTGCAATTTTTAATTGAAAATCAGTATAAGAATATTTTTAAATAAATGAATGGATATAAATGCCCTGCTCATACAGAATAACACTGACTCAGAACCACATACATTGAAGCTGGGAAATTTGTCGTTAACTTTATGCCAAGGGTATTATTCTACTGACTATAATCCACGTCACAGGTATGGAAAAATAAGAATTTAAAACGGCATCTGCTACAGTTTGATTTTCCTTCTGATGAACCGTCTATAGCTTGTCTTGATGTCCAGGTTCTTCCCCACTATCTTCTGTAACAGGCATTTGTCTGTAGAGCATCACTGGCAGTGCATTTGTTTGGCTGGAAAGTGCTTTCATTTTCTTCCTGCTGTATCTATTTTTAGTAGGCTGAGAAGAAAAGGTACTTAACGTTTTGTTCCTTGTATGTGAAGAGAAATGACACTTCTTTGTTGTGCAGAGACAAATTTCCATTCACTAACCTGAATGGGCAGAAAACCATGAACCAGGTTAAACAATAGCATTGTCAAACCTTAGGCCGCATCTAGTCTTCTGCGAAAGTCACCCCTAATCATCTGCAAATAAAGATGAAATGAAATAAAAACACTCCCTTTGAAATATCCCAGGAAACCCTTGCCAAGTGCAATCCATGGTTTTGGAAGGGCTTAGTTTCAAACACGATTTCCTTCGCCTATGCTCATGCACGTTGAGTCAGGAAGCTACAGTCTAAATCAATGCCAAATGTGTTTGCTTTTAAGACTTCAGGCGGCTTGTACGTAAACGATGGATCCTGTGATTCATAATTTCCATCCTGATTGTTTGCATTTCAATTTACACCCAGGCAGGTGAGCTGTCATGTTCAGGATCATCAAGCTATAAAACTGATGCTATCCATTAAGCTGGCTATTTGGAAAGGGGAAAAAAAATTGCATGCATGTAAACAAGCTCAGGAAAGGGAAGCATATTTCAAAAAAGGAAATCATTTTGCCTTCCCCCTGACATATAGTAAACAAAAGCAAAGATGGAGGGTTGCAACCAGTCTTGGAGTGGATTGCTCAAGGATTAAGTTCACAACTTGGGAGTGCTCTTCAACTCCAAGCTAACTGGGCAGTCCTTGGTGGCAGCTGTGGCTTCCTCCCGCAATACTTCCAATAGGGGGCAGCAGTATCCTCTGAATACCATTTGTTGGGGAGCAAAAGCAAGAGAAGGATGTCCCTTTTGTGCCCTGATGGTAGATTCCCAGAAGAAAGGGGTTGATCACTGGGGAACACAGGGAGTAGACAAGATAGGCTTTGGTTTGATCCAAAACCTCTTCTGAGCAGGGCCTAGCCAACAAGCAATTTTGGCAAGGTGGGTTTTTGGTAGTGTTGCTTTGCTTTTTTCAGGATTTTATTTTTCCATTTGCTTTGACATTTTAAGCTATGCACAGAATGGCGCTCACAACAGTGCAGAAAGTATTATAAACATAATTAAAACAAAAGAGCATGCAATAAGGTACCGACGTTTTTTAAAACAACAAGTGTACCAACAATGCAGAAATTGAAAGGTAGAAAACATTAAAAATTAACTGTTCAGTAAATTAGAATTACTACAAATCTAAACAAAACATATTCTTTTAACCAGCTACCAGATGCTTGTGCGAGAAACTGCCTCTCCTTGAGAAGCGAGTGCCAATGATTACCACCAATTATATATTTACTTGCCTTTCCTCTAGGGCTTTCACATGTTTTCTTCACAACAACCCTGTGAGGCAGGTCAGGTGGAGAAATAGTGAGTGGCTTACGGTCACCCAGGGGTCTTCATAACTGGGCATAGCTGTCAACCGTCCCTTATTTGGCGGGAAAGTCCCTTATCCCAGTGCTGCTGTCCCTTATTTATGATGTCCCTTAAATTTCCCGGGTTTCAAAGGAAGCAGCTCCTCTCCCTCCCTCCCTGCCAGCCAGGGAGGAGGGAGGCTCCAACTGTGTTGCTTGGCTGCCCAGCCCGCCCCCCTCCGGCCTCCTCTCACCAGCCTCAGCCCCTGGGAGCCCCTCCCTGCCGGGACTGGCGGGAGCCTCGGGCCCTTCCGCCACCATCCTCCTTGCGGCTGCAGAACTGAGCATCTCTGCCTGGGGCCTCCCCTCTGCCTGCTGCCGCCACTCTCGCTAGGCCGTACTGCGGCTGCGCCACCGAAGGACCAGGATGAGATAGGCAGCCTGGCGTGGCCTATGAATTGCTGAGGAGCCTTGAGAGGAGAGGGCAACCATAGAGAAAACAGTTCAGAGAGAGGAGGAGGAGGCAAAGGTGTGGGCAGGTGTTCCAAGGGCTAACCATAGAGGGGGAAAGCGGAGGAAGGACTGCAAGCGCTTCTCCCATAGATTTGTAGTGGTAGGCTAGCATAGATGGTCTGATCTGCGGGTTTACTTCGGGCACTATTTCCCCCCCTCTTCCTCCCGCACTGCCTGATGGAACTGAGAGCTGCAGATGGAGCATGAGAGAAAAGATACACAACTGCAGCAGCATCTTCGTAGCTTGGTCTTCGTTTTGCGCGAAAAGTGGTTGCTGCTTGTAGTTATTTAATTGCAGTGTTTCATCAGCTGGTGTTTTGAGCAGCAGCCTCTGGAAACGAAGGGCTAAAAACCGGCGCTGCTCTCCAAAATTATCTGGTCCCTTTTAACTTTGTATTTCAGCTGGTTGACTAAAATCCCTTATTTTGGCTGCTGATCCCTTATGTTCGAGGCTGCTGGTCCCTTATTTTCAAATCTGTAAGTTGACAGCTATGTAACTGGGTGGAATTAGAACCTGAGTTCCTAGAGTTTGTGCCTTGACATCCCAACCTTCATACCATCCAGGTTGACATAGCTTAGTAGCTAAGATAGTGGTGGCAAACTCGTGGTCCATGGGCCAGATCCAGTCTGCCAAGACAGGGGAAGTGTCCTGCCAGCCTTTATCTCCTGATCTCAGTGCTGTGGTGCTCAGCGCTGAGATGGGGAGATCAAATTCATCTGCTTGCTCAGTAGGGATTACTCAGTTAGAGGACTTTTTCCTCCCATGTCAGTGCTTTGGCAGATGGATTGGAAGCACTACTTGTTACTCTTCAGAGAGTATCTGTGCATGAGTGTGCATGTGTGAGTGTGCGGCTGTGTATGTGTGTGGTTCTGACATTGACTCACCACATGGATTAGTTTTAAAAGTTACTAGAAAGTAGGTAAGCTATATCCCATCTGCTTCCAGATAAACAACTGTAGGTGACATATATCTGAAGTTTGAGTTACCAACTAATCATATTGCACCAGAAACATATTTATTCAGCTGTTAGCACAAAAACAAGCAGCTGGAAACCAACTCCCATGCTAACAGCAGCAGAACTACTGGGGACTCATTTATTTACTATTAAAATGTATGCAGTTGTCGGGGCATCTGGTCTAATTTTATTTTGTCAAGACTGGGTACCTGGGAGGGATGGCTCTTTGAATAATCTGCAGGCTGCTTAAGATGCATGAGGTTGTATCATTAGCATTGGAGTTTCTTGCAGAAATCATTTCCGGCCCCAATTTGAGTTGAGATATATTTAACGTAGCATATCGCTGTTTTGGATGCATTCATCATAGGTATTTGTGTGCAAACTGCACTGAGCTACCAACAGGAGAGGAAAAAAGAAAGATAAAAGATGAGTTGCTCAAGAGGAGGAAGGCTGTGTTTTTTTTCCATTTCATTTGCTTCCAGAGAAAAAATGAGACTTGCAAAATGTACAGTCAGATAATTGTGTCCAAGCCAGAAATCTAAACCTTTAATTGCATTCAGTTGAGAAATACTGTTTCGTGTTTACATCACGGAAAGGAATATGTAACAGCAGCCTAACACTCTTAAAATAAACTCATTCTGTTCCTGGTAGGGAATAACACCCTGGCAACTCAAATGGGTTTAAGCTCATTTTGTTGCTGTATGTTGACGTATATCCTTGGCCAGTTCTGGATTCCATTTTGATGAATATTTGGATTCACAAATTTCAGGGGGTACTGTACATCTTTAGAAACATTTGAGAAATAGATCCAGACTTAGCAATGCTTCGACTAGACCCACTAAACCCAACCCTGAGTAGAGAACAATTTCAGTTTCAATAAATGGAAGAAGAAGAAGAGTTTGGATTTGATATCCCGCTTTATCACTACCCTAAGGAGTCTCAAAGCGGCTAACATTCTCCTTTCCCTTCCTCCCCCACAACAAACACTCTGTGAGGTGAGTGAGGCTGAGAGACTTCAGAGAAGTGTGACTGGCCCAAGGTCACCCAGCAGCTGCATGTGGAGGAGCGGAGACGCGAACCCGGTTCCCCAGATTATGAGACTACCACTCTTAACCACTACACCACACTGGCTCTCGATGGAAGAATGGAAACAGGGTAATTAAAATAAGCAATCAACAAGATGTTTCATTCTTGGTCCTAACATCAGAGGAAGCAGGTCAGGAGAAGGTTCAGGAGAAGAGCATTTTTACACTTATTATCTGAACACCCTTAAAGTTTAAAATATTCAGAGTGGCATACAGGGCTGGAAAAGGCAACATACCAATCAATAACAATTCAGCAATAATTAACCTCAGCCATTATTGGGGCTGGGGGCAGTCACTCGCTCTCAGCCTAACCTACCACACTGGATTGTTGTGAAAATAATATAGGAAGGGGGACAACTATGTACGCCACCTTGAGCTCCTTGAAGGAAGGGTGGGATATAAATATAATAAACAAATGAATAAATAAATTATATGTGAGGGACAGGGAGGTTGTGTAAAAAAGAAAACAAAAGGGATGTGGAGCCATTTTTTCAACAAAGGAAAAGAAACATTTTCCATTCAAATTACCATGCAAGTCATTTGATTCCAAAACCAGTGCTTCACAATGGCAATGTGGAAGTTGGTTTGCCCCTCTTTTGTTCTGGCATTGCTTAAGACCATGCTGATACAGCAAGCTTTTGGTCTGTCTGCCACTTGAATCTATTGTTTGAGGGCTCTCTGTTGTTGAAGGTTCTACCTGCGGCTTTTCAAGCTTTTTGTTTAGATTGCTTTATGACTGCTTTGTTTAGATTGCTTTTTTTATTGTTTATTTGATGCGAACTGCCTGGGATGTTTCTTTGGAAATGGAAAGGTGGAATGGACATTCTTTAGTAAACAGATAAATAAACTACAGCAGTTAACCAAAGTAAATCCATATTCTACTCATATCTGGCAGGGTGTGCATTCATCACAGTTCAAGACTCTAATTCAACACTTTGAAAATCAGCCCAGTTTGGTCCTAACCGAACTGATTTGAAGGCTGTCTGATTCAGTTCATGGTCCAAGGCCAAATTTCAATTTGGAAAACTGAAGCATAATTTTGTTCTGGTTCACTATTATGGGGGAGGGGAAGAAAGGAAGCTCCCCCCCCAACACCATTTCCCCATTTTTGACTTGTAATAATACTGGTGGTGGGTGGGAGAGGGTTTTGTCATCTTGTTTAGTACTACTGGCATCAAAATGTCTTGGGCCAGTCATGCAATGCTGGCAGGTGTGTCTGGCCTGGGGACTTGCCTAGAAGATTGGGCCACAAACTGGAGGAGAGTGAACAGAGGGACAAAGCAATTGGAGAGATCATAGGATTAGTGTTCACATTTCCCTTTGTATCAACCGTAGATGCAGACTAGAGTTGGCCTTCAAGAAGGGGTCAAAGACAAGGAAGAAATCTCTTTGTCCAGGTTGGGTTGCACAGAGCATGGAAGAAGAACTCAGCAAAACACTCAAACTTATTAGGAAAAAAGTCATTAGGAACTTGGTGCTAACCAGAGTGTGGCGCTTAGGGCTTTTTCAGATAGTGACAACAAAATCGTTGGTTGATGTTTGATGTTAACTAAACTGTTATCTTAGGTGATAATTAAGACAAGCATTAAAAAGCATGTCAATTAGCTGAAAAACATTCATTTCATGTCTAATTAGGCTAACATCAAAAGTGAAAGGCTCACTCGGTAATTTCCAAGGGCTCTTTCCTCTGTCTTGGTTATGAGCTTTCTTTTTGGGAAAGTTTATTAACTGGATGTGAAGTCCAACTCTGAGAGGATGGTGAAACCGGACACATTTGCTCAGAGGACACTGTGGGTGGATGCACTAATCATGCCCATGAAAAGTGCTCATTTAAGATGAGTGGGGTTTTTCAGACACAAGGCTATAAATGCGAAGCCCCAATTATCCGAGCATCCATTAGCCTAGTTGTCTAAATTAGGTCTTCTGTGCTTCAACAAAATACGCTGGTAATGGAAAACATGGAGAGACAGCTGCCATGGATAAAATAACCAGGAGAAGGGAGAGGGGAGAGCAAATGGAGATATGGGAGGGCCATTGGTTTGGAACCTGAGATTTGTGAGACGAAGAAAGGTTGTTGAGGCCCCCCCTGCCTTCTTCTCCCATTATGGCCCTTCTAAACCGCACTCCTGAGGGTCAGAAGGCCCTCTCCCTAGTTTCACATCCATAACTTGAGGTTGCACCACTTTCTCACCTTTTCCAAGGCCTCTGGTTAATGGGTTAGTTACCCTTGTACCCTTGCTCATAGCATAACTAGTTTTCCTGGCGGCTGGTATTTTTTATTTCTCTTTCCCTTCATACCTCATCTCAAGTGCTCCTACCAATCCGATTTCTAGTCTGTAGTTATAGTGCAATGGACTTTGCGCAAGCTCTCTATATGGCATTATTGCCTTTTAAATGGTACTGGTACTGGCAGAACAAAGTGGGATGGTCAAGTGGCCAAAATCAGCTGGCAGTACCTTGTGTGAGCAGAGCTCCATTAAGGCAAGCAACCATACACATCCCACCCGATTCTGGAGGGACCACTGACCATCTCAGGAGTAGCACAAATAACACAGGTGACGAGAATTTGTCACTTTTCCACGAGTATCACCAGTAGACAGAGTCACTGCAAAACAAGTTTAGTTAGTTTTAAAGTTAATTTACCATTTAAAAGTTAGTTTCCCTTTAAGAGAGCTGGCGTGGTATGGTGGTTAGAGTGTTGGACTAGGAACGGCATTCAAATTCCCACTTGGCCGTGAAGCTCACAGGTTGAACTTGGGCCAGTCACTGCCTCTCAGTCTAACCTACCTTGTGGGGATCAAAAGAGGAGGAGGAGAACCATCTATTCAACCTTGAACAACTTGGAGGAAAAGGTGGGATCTAAACACAATGAATGCAATAAATAAATACAACAAATATTGTTTTTTTAAAAAATTGATGGTGGTTCAGATAAGCCCCCTTATATGCTTTGAATGATGGGAGATGGGACCACTGCAATGCAGGAGTTAGCCTTGCTGGTCCCCACCCTACCAATAACCTTTTCAGTGACGGAGAAAAGGGAGCTTACTCATGTAGTGATGTACAGTGGTACCTCGGGTTACAGACGCTTTGGGTTACAGACGCCACTAACCCAGAAATAGTACCTCGGGTTAAGAACATTGCTTCAGGATGAGAACAGAAATCGCGCGGCAGCAGGCCCCATTAGCTAAAGTGGTACCTCAGGTTAAGAACAGTTTCAGGTTAAGAACGGACCTCCAGAACGAATTAAGTTCTTAACCCGAGGTACCACTGTATATACATAGATCTCCACACAAGAGAAGTGTTGATAACACATGGTTTGGCCAATTCCTAGATCCCAAACTGAGTCAGGCCGACCTGAAGCAATCCATTTGGGACTCCATATGGCACTTGTAGCTCACCAAATGAGGTTCTGGGTGTGGTCCAGAAATAGCATGCAGAGGGAGGTCCATTGCAACCCCACACCGGGCTAGTGCTCTGCCACTATCCAGAGGCCCTCAGAATCCAGATCCACTCTGGATTTTTATTAGAACAGACCCCCCTTTTCCCCAGAAGTCTACCAAAAGAAGCTGGAGTAGACCTGCTAAGTTTAATTTGCTCCTAAAGAGTCACGATTCAGAAAAGATTGCCTCTGATTTCTGTATGCATTTTTAATAAATGAACATCAGATTAACTGTGATAGTGAGAATCTGCAGTTATGTGGGCATCATGTTGCCCTTGGTTCTTAAGTAAACTTGATGATTTCTGGTGCATTTCTGTTACATTTTATATCTTTTTCAAGAGAATTGGTGAAACACACACCCACACACCCACCCACCCACCCACCCCCAGTTCTCTTGAAAAAGGTGCAAAATGCAGATCCTTTAAAATTGCATAACAGAAATTAAGCAGAATCTATTCAGCTATCTATACTTTTACACACACACACACACACGCACACACACACACACACACACACACACACAGTAAAAATCCAGAATTCCAAAGCTATTTTTGTTTGAACTCAGAGTTTTACTAGCTTTCCACCCATCTGGATAGAGAACAAGGGGGAAAATACACTCACGGCTACTCTGTGAAATGGATTTCAGTAATCATAAATCCTCTTTACTCTCTCATCATGCAGATGGTGTACAACAGCAGATGCAGAATAATAGAAGTTGCTTCAGTGTTCTCTAGATCATGTCCCAATTTAACAATTTAGGTGTAAAAATCTTCCCAAGAAGCTCTTTTCTTTCTTTTAATTTAGTTAGGGTTTGTTTCAGTTTGGCAATGCTGCATTCCTAAGCACATTGACATGGAAATAAGCCCAGGGAGACTTTACTTGTGAGTAAATGTGGCTCAGGCTGAAAATGTAACTTTCACATTAATTGATACAGGTCCTCTGAGGAGGGAACTAGCTGTGTCAATGAACCATCAGCTACCAGCCCCATCAGTCCCATGTTACTTTCCCCCTTCCTTACCCTAGGATGATGCTACATTATGCATTTTCAGAACTACATATAACACCACAAGGTCACCATTTTTATTTTCTTATTAGCAGCTACAGGGCCATCTTACCCATAAGTGCTAGGGGTGCAGGGCACCCGGGCGCCGGGCTCTCAGGGGCACCAGGCCAAGAGTCCGGGGCCCAAGAATTGAGTCTGGGGAAGAACCCGCCCATCGGTCGGAGCGCTGCAGCAGGCTATTCTGCTGTGGGTGGCTCTGAGCTGTGAGTTCAGGGGCGACTGCTCTGGTTGGCTCTGCCCTCCTGCATGCCTGGGACTGGGCAACCCAGGGGGCGGGGCGCCGGGCGGATCTTTGCACCCCGGCGCCGCATGTGCTTAAGACAGCCCTGAGCAGCTAACCTACCTTCACTCTCACATCTATTAGTCTAGCTCAAGAAATAGTAGTTTCTGACCATTTGATTGTAAGAAAATAAGGAAGAGTGGACTGAATCAAGCCAATGCCCCACCTTGGTCCAGCATCCTTTTCTCATTATGTCATAACATAATGCTACTTTCAGAGGCTTTCTCCTCAAAGTTTTTCATTGAGCAGCATGGCAAGAATAGGGGTTTCTGTGCTCTTCAAACTCCTAGAAATGGTTGTTGTTTACAAAAAAGAAAAAAAAGAGTCATAGAAATCCTTGGACCACCTCATAAGTGCTTTATAATTTCCTTTTCCATTGTAAAAGTAGGCTTGTCCTTTTTTTTTTTTTTTGCCTAAGAAATCCGCACAGGCACTGGATGGCATGGATTTGCCTGTCTACTCAAGTGCAAAGGACACAAACACGATTAAGACAATTTTGTTCACACCTCCTCTCACAGAAGTAATTACGACAGGCGAAAAACATAATTCGAATCCCCCCCCCCCGTCCCAGATTAGTGCACTTCTAGAAAACTGTACCAAGATAATGTATGGTGCAGCATTCTGAAGCCATGATAAATGTGATGCTGATTGAATAGCATACTGAACTGGGGGGAAAACAACATCCTCATTTGGTTGCAGTAGTTTCTTCATAAGGTGTTGGGACAATGTGGGCGATCAATTTCTCTGGCTGTAGATTTTAGTTTTTCTTTAAATAGAAGAGACACATCTTGAAGTATTACCTCAAACACACACACACACACACATGCTGAAAAGGTATCTTCAACTGATGGCAGTATTGATAGAACAGAATGTCAGAGTGTTCTGAATACAGTAAAGTACCTGCTGAGTATGATTTACAGACTCCTACTGAGAGGGAATAAAGAATACAGCCGTGCCTCCCTTCAACCAATTTATAGCCTTCTGCAAAAGCAGTGCATGTGAAACAGCTATGAGTGATGGCAGAATGAGCAAACTCAGTGTAAGCTTCCAACACTGAGATACCCAACAATAGCCCAAAGAGAAAACACATATCCAGAGGGTGCCAAAGGAGACGTATCTCTGTCCCGTACAATGTAGGGACAATTCAGTCCATCCATATTGTGTTCTTTTGTGGGACTCAACCGTTTCAAAAGCTGATCAGATACCACGCCAGGAATAAAATAATCAGGAGTGGATACAGACACAGCTGGAAAATGGATACAGAAAGAAGGAGCAGGAAGTACAGTTCCTGTTTGACCTTTTAGAAAATATGGGTGCAAGCCCAACCTCCCAACTTGTGTCTGAAGATGCATGGGTACCTTAGGAGATAAGAAAAACAATGGATTTGAATATACAAAATCCAGGTTTGAAGTAGATTTGTTGAGTTCTAAAATTAAAATATTGTCAAAAATGTATAAATTACTTTTAGAATGGCATGTGAAAAATGAGGAAGTTAAATCGGTTATGACACATTGGGCAAAGGATATTGGTTATAATATACAATTAGAGGATTGGGGAAAACTTTGGAAAGATTGAATAAATTTCACAGCTTGCAGTTCGCTCAAAGAAAATGTAATGAAAATGATGTAACACCAGTGAAGTTAGCAAAAATGTACAGACTAAATAATCAATGTTGGAAATGTAAAGAAAAAGAGGGTACCTTCTATCATATGTGGTGTGTTTGTAAGAAACTGAAGGCTTTCTGGGAAATGATACATAATGAACTTAAAAAAAATGTTGAAATATACATTTGTAAAGAAACCAGAAGCCTTCCTATTGGGTATTGTAGGTAGAGAAATACATAAGCAAGATAAAACATTGTTTTTGTATGCAACAACTGCAGCAAGAATATTATCTGCCCAAAAATGGAAACAGGAAGAGAGCCCAACAAAAGAAGAGTGGCAGATGAAAATAATGGACTATGCCAAGTTGGCGAAACTAACTGGGAAAATTCAAAACCAGCAGGACCAGACCTTTTTGAAAGACTGGAATAAATTTACATTGTATTTGAGAGACAATTGTAAACAATTGACATCATTAGTAGGGCTACAAGAAGTTTTGTAAGGTCATAGATATCAATTGTTATCAATATGATGTTTAAATGGTGTATTTAAGATTTGGATTTAAGGGTAATAGTAATAATAACAAAATGCAATATCAGAGTATAATTAGGAAGACCATTAGTTGAGGAGGAGGGAAGTCTCAGGCCAAGATGACCAAGTGGTTTTTATATATTATATGTAAGATGGATGTTTTGTCATTTTTTAAAATAACATTTAATAAAAAATTATATATATATAAAGGAAAAGGCACCTTTGGAAGGCATCCCTCTTGGGTGGAAAGTGGGCCATTTGTCTCACGGGCTGTGTCCTGCACACCCAGAAGAAAAACCCCTTGTTGTTTATTAACAGGGAAGGGCCTTCTTCCTGCTAATTCCTCTGCCTCCAAGAAGGGCCAGGTAGTAGGGAACAGACACATTATTCCAGAAAACCTCTGGGCCTTTCAGCTGTCCCTGATCTAGTCTTAAAAGATTGAATGTAAGCTTACATATTCAGTGAAGACAAAGTGGCTCTCAACATACAGAAGGTAAAACGGTATTCTCATGCAGGCAAGGATAGGGAGTGAGATAGTGCCCACCCCTTGGCTTGCACACACTCAGCCATAGTAGAGAATTAGGTGTATGTGTGTATTCTCTAGGGCCCTTATTCACAACCAGAAACACCAACTGTTGTTCATACGTAGACTCCATTCTCACCTCCAGCTGAACATATGGATGCTGGGAAATGGGATTCGGGACACATGGAAATTGAGGGTAGGGACTATGGGCATTATAGTACTCTTCCCATCATGCATTCAATGGATACGAGTCAAGTATGGATACGAGTCAAGTCAGTCAACCTCTCAATGTGATCAACTGTCCAAGTGCAGGATCCATTTCTGTTCAGAAGCTGAATACAATATTGTGAGTCAAGATGACCATCAAAGTCGCAACGTTCTTCCTGATCAAATAGTTGGGAGATGATATTTATTTTAAAAGGTATTTAATTTGAAGTCAAAAAGTTCTGGCTGTTTTGACAAATATTCTTAACTTACTTTCCTCTACTCTCAAGCATTTGATCGTTCCTTTTATATCCTGCTATTTGATGGTTCTTGTTATTTTGCTCTTTTTAAGGGTGATCATGCTAATGTACCTGGGGAATGAGAGAACTAATTGTTGGAAGGGGTGCATTATTACTTTATATTTTTTTACTATGGTCTAGTGCATGAAATTGTTATATTTTAATTCCTTGCATTGCCCCTTTAAGACCTTAAGGAGACATAAGAAAATGATTAAATAAAGAAGTAATGGTGGTGATGTTGGTGATATCATCCACCAGTGGAAGTTTAACATGTGGAAATTTAGCAAAAGGTCATTGAAGATATATTTAATAATATCAAGGCAGGGACAAATGGTGGTATTGCTGTGATAATAAATCTATATCGTTTTAGTTAGGAAATGAGAAGCATGTCTGAAAATTCTGTAGGATATGAGTCATGCTTGGCACCCAACCCGCCTAGCCCTCGGATATTACTAAGAGATCTTAGAGCCATCTGATGGAATTATGTGTCATTTTCAGGACTAAAATTAGTCAATGTTCAAGATGCCCTAATGGAGTCCCAGTGAGTTTCACCACTGATGGAGAATTCAGAACTATGAAATCTGTCAAGATATGCCCAAATGGATTGTAATAATAGTTCTACAGTACTTTTCATCTATATTGCATAACTTCAAATGCTTTAGAGAGACAAATGAAGGCTTCCTGCATGAGACATTTGGTGTTGGAGATATCAAAACACACACACAAACCATCTCAATGGCGGTAGGCAGACTCAGGAAGTCGGGTACTATGTCCACTTGCACTTAAGTGGACAAGATCGTGAAGTTGTGCCAAAAACTAATGTGGTGCTTAATCATAGATGCTTTCATGCTAAAGTTGGAGGCAAGTTCATAGATCAGGAGATAATGGGATATATGACACTGATTAGGATAAAAGAAAAATCGATAAGGGGAGACGTGCACTCACACTTGGCTTCAGCAAATCAACTCCATCAATGACAGGTTATATTTTGTGCTGTTCTGGCATTGCAGCTCCAGCCATTCCAAAGTTAGCCTTCATATTGGTTTAATCCAAAAGGCTGCCTTTATAGAATTAGAAGGGGTATTTTCTTCCTTACGAAACAACAAGCACATGCTTGACAAAGGGCGTATACTCAACAGGGAGCCTCACCAAGGCCCTCTTAATATGGTGTACGTTGATTTATTTTGAATACTTATATGCTGCAGTAAAAGAAGGCAATAGTTAAAAAACATTCTTAACCACCTTAATTCTTAATGACACTACAGATTCATCAGTGCACTCCTCATTGGATCTTGCATGTATGGTTGGACTGTTCATTTGAGAACTCTCAATGAAAGAGGCTATTGGAGGTGGTGGAGGAACAGTGATGGGGGAAATGTCCCCTCTTATTGCTCTTTTTGCCTAATGAGACCTGCACAGGCTGCAGCATCTGAGTCCACCACCTCAAAGTGTATTACAGAGTACCAGGCCTGGGTCAAAGGAGGTAGGAGTTTCTCCTCACCTGGGCAGAAGGCATCGTTATATGTTAGGATGCAAGATATCATACATTTACATCATGGATGAAGAACATGTGGCACTCCAGATGTTGCTGGATCACAATCCTCAACAGCCTCCTTCAGCATGGCCAGGGAAAGTGATTGGAGTTGCAGTCTATCAACATCTGGAAAGCCACAGGTTCCCCACCCCTGTTTAAACAGTAAGACAGGGGAACAGTTAAAACACACTAGAGCATCTTCCTGCAAAAGGTTCTGCTACAGTTTAATCTCTTGGCTCCTTCTTTTGGATGCCTATCAGCCACATTTACATTTTCTTTCTCTTTTAAAATGGAAAGCTTAAAAAATCAGAGGAGCACACCTACCTTCCCCCCCAACATACAAACTTCAGAAAATGAGCATTTGTTTACGTATGGGTTGCCACAGGGGACAATAGCTGCTTTGCAGAGAGTACTGGGTAAGTCGTTGTTGAGGATGAATGTCTTGTCTTCAAAGGTGAGGGTCTCTTTAGGCATACACTTGACCCAATTCTAACCTATTTTTTGCTTTGATTTCAGCTCTTCAGGCAACTGCATTGATGGGATATGATGGACATGTTACCTAATTGTGACCCAGGTATATGAACCACAAGTTCTGAGCATATGAAAACAACTTCAGCTCAGAATACTTACTGTGAGCCAAGTTCAGATCCAGATTTTGGGGGGCCCTGGGCAGACTCCCCTGAGTAGGTTCCCTGCCAAAGATGCAGAATTCCCCACCAACCTGGTCCATTTGTGCACCAAAATGGTGGTGCAGCCATGACCAACCTCTCCCTTCAGAAGCATCAGTGCTATAATCTAGTGCTGCATTTTTTAATTATTTTCTATTTTGCCATCCTCATCACAGAAGTGTCTGTGGAGGGGATATATTGATTGAAAACGTCTAGCCAACCAGATCGGTAGCTGGGTCCCTCCTGAGGATATTCAGCGAGCCAACATGACAGTGATGTGGGATTGAAGCATGGAATGATCATTCTGTGATATTATGGCAGTGGACAAAGCTGTAATGTAACTTTTGAACAAAAAAGAAAAGAAAAGAAAAAGAAAAAGTTATCTCAAATGCTGTCCCATGCTATCTCACACAACCCTGTGGGAGATAAAATATGGCTGTTACTGGGCACTGGTCCACTCTACATTGCTGCTGGGTAAGCCCAGTTTAAACTATATTGCTTTAGGGTGAATAGCTCAAAATTATTTGGTATACAGTGGAACCTTGGGTTGCAAACATGATCCTTGTGGGAGGCACGTTCGCAACCAGCACCGTTCGCAACCCGCAGTGCCGCGTCTGCGCACACGCGGGTCATGATTCGATGGTTCTGCACATGTGCAAAGTGTGATTTAGTGCTTTTGTGCATGCGCGAGCACTGAAACCCGGAAGTAACCCATTCCGGTACTTCTGGGTTCTGCGCGGTTCGCAACCCGAAGTCGTGTAACCTGAAGTGTCTATAACCCGAGGTACCACTGTATGTCCACATCTTTTTTCTTTTTAAAAAAGTGTGTATGAGTGATTTGTAGTGGACACACACACACACACACACACACACACACACACACACACACAAAATAAGGGATAAATCTAGTTCCACATCTCTGCACATGAAGATCCCGTTGTGACATGTAAGAAGCAAATTGGCACAGCATCACAGTCTCTGGGACTTTTTGCAAAATTACTGTAAGCCTTGGCCTCTCTGGATTTTTGAACTCTTTAAGCTACTTCTTGGGCTCTTTCAAATGATTGGGAACACTTACAAAATGCCAGAGTTGCTGTCTTCTTTGAATGCAATCCTTCCCCTTCAAAACTATCAGTTCTACTGTTTTAAAAATAGAAATGGACTTGATCCTGAACAAATAAGGAACAAAAAAGTGGCCACAGATGATAATATAGCACAGAACTGAGAGAAAGTGAGATGTGGCGAGAGACGAGCAACTGGAAGACTAGATGGGTTTCAGAAGGATGGGGGAGATGGAGAGAGAGAGAGAGAGAGAGAGAGAGAGAGAGAGAGAGAGAGAGAATAATGAGGGCAAAACCAGAAATGCCAGCTTTTTCTTATAAACAATTACCTTAGTATTTTCCTTTATTTCCAGTATACATAATGCACTCTGCCAGGGCCATCTTAAGCATATATGGCGCCATGGTGCAAAGCTCCCTCCAGCCCCCCCCCCATTTCCCAGAGTTTTTTAGGGAGGACGGTGCTTCTGGTGGGGCTGGAGGAGGTGGGCAGCAGCTGGAGGGCAGCTCCTCCGGTGGGGAAGAGGCGGAGGCTGGACGTGGTGCCTCCTGGCTCAGCTGGCCGCTTCGTGCCATGGTGGCCAGAGCAGATGGAGGCTCCGGGTGCGGTGCTGCTTCGGCGCGACATGGCAGAGCCAGACAAGGCCAGCCAGCTGATGCCGGGAGGTGCCACGTCCAGCTTTCACCTCTTCCCTGGCGCCCTCCAGAACTTGGCGCCCCAAGCCACTAGCCTCTATGGGTAAGACGCCCCTGCACACTGCAGCTCTGTACTGTACAACTCTTTTGTTTTGCTTCATGGAAGTTCCCATAGCATGCTTCCAGCAGCATACATACAGACACATATAGTTATTTCCCCTTTCAGTGTACAATTAAACAATTATGCTTAACAATAGCTCCATGTTATATTTGCATGCAGAAGAACCCCTAAGTTCAATCTCTTGCCATCTTTGCTAGGGGTGGAAAATATTGACTGAAGAACTGCTGCCCATCAGTGTAGTGTCGACAATACTGACCTGGACGGACCAACAGACTGGCTCGCTTCCTATGTTCCAGTCTCGGAGAAAGTGAAGGCCAATGTTTCTCCATATCCAGGTTATTCATGGCGGATATTTTATTTGCAATTCAGATGTGTTCATGTTAGGTTCTATTTAGGAGTTGTCTTGCTTCACTTGCAAGACCTTATTTTTCTCCTCCTAATATTGGATATATAAAACAGACCATTTTCTGACGAGTCTTAAGGAGCTGCCGTATAAACATGCTGTCACATTGATTTTATGTAGCAGTGTTGCTGTTACTAAGTGCCTGACAGCTCTGACAACTCGATCGATAAGTGATTCTTTTCATGCAGACCTGCAGGTGCCTTTTGTGTCCCCCCCCCCGCCCTCTGGAAGATGACAATCAGACTCATTAAAGACAACACAAAACATTACCAATGACATGTTTCATGTCAGATAGATACAGATGGGCCCTATTATGATTTTATCGGGAGTAACTGATTTAATCAGCTTTGCCAGGACTTAGCCTATTGTTAATAATGCAATTTAAACCCCGTTCTCCCCTGATTTTGCAGCAGCCTATCTCAAATTTAAATGGTTAGAAGTGATGCAGATAAGCTCTTAGCGCCAATCATATTAGCAACTGAAAGAAAATGGCTGAATCGGCCCTGCCTGTTTGACATTCATTGTGAGGGATTATCCCATTCAGTTCCAGAATCCCCTCCTTGAATGGCCAACGAGAAACAGGAAATGGCTTTCCAGAGCTGTTATGACAGATTTAGGCCCCTTAATTTGGTCCGCTTATTTCAGCACACACAACCAAATTCGAGCATGCTGCATTTTCAAAGCGGATTGAAACTGAATACAAATTTTATGGAACTTCATTCGTGTGTGGAATTTCCTTATTTTCATGCCCCGGCATTTCTGTTTTGGGATGATTCGGTAATGAAATCCGTGAGAGGGATTAATTTCTTAATGCCGTCTTTGTCAACCTGGTGTTCAACCATCTAGTCCAAACATCTGGAGGGTGCTAGGCTGAGGAAGGCCTGTTGAATGAGTTGCCTTTTATTTTCCAAATCTCAGTTTCGATGAAATGGCAAAGGAGGGCTTGCCTTAGGTGAAGATTCATAGGACTGCCCTTCCCCTCCCATTCAAAATACAACACAGAACACCACAGAATATTCAGAGCATTGGCATCCAATAAGTTAATTAAATTACAATGTGCTTCAAAGCAGGGAAGGAGAGCAAGCAAAGTATATTGTACTAAAGCATGGGTGAAGTAGATCATTCCAGATAAGTCATAGTTGATCTACAAAACTCAGTAGCTGGGTGTCCTGCACACAAAATGGAGGTGCAGACTGGTTTGTTCATGTGTCTGTGAGTAATTTGTTGGACAGGCAGTGCATTCAAGCCAAAGATTCTTCACATCAATCTATATACACCTTATATTGTGAGGGGGAAAGATTGTGTAATTCAGATAACTATACATATCTGCTTCCTTACTAGGTAAGGTAAAAAGGTAAAGGACCCCTGGACAGTTAAGTCCAGTCAAAGGCGACTATGGGGTGCGATGCTCATCTCGTTTCAGGGCAAGGGAACTGGTGTTTGTCCACAGACAGCTTTCTGCTTCATGTGGCCAGCATGACTAAACCCTTTTGGTGCAACGGAACACCATGACGGAAACCAGAGTGCACAGAAATGCCATTTTACCTTTCCACTCAAGCAGTACCTATTTATCTACTTGCACTGGTGTGCTTTCGAACTGGTGTACTTTTGGACAGAGCAGTGGGAGCTCACCCTGTCATGCGGATTCGAACTGCCAACTTTCCGATTGGCAAGCCCAAGAGGTTCAGTGGTTTAGACCACAGCGTCACCTGCATCCCTTACATTCCTGCTCCCTTGCTACATATACATCACCACTCCAGCCACTGAGCATGCCAACTTGGCCTTAAGCACATTAGCCAAGCTCTGATCAACAGCAGATAGCAACACAACCACCAGGATAACTCACTAATGTGATGTAGAAAATGTCTCTTCCATATTCCAGCTATGGTTGAATCCTGAGAATGCCACCAATGCAATCTGTGGAGCATATCTCAAACAGATTTTCGAAGACCACATTCTACATGTCTGCATGGCAGCTCCAGAGGAAAAGGAGAGCAACATCATAATTCAGGGAGCCCCTCCAGATCACAAGTAAAGCATCAAAGTAAAAATGCACTCTTGCTCGTACTCCAGAGAGACTAAGAACAGAAGAAGAGCCTTTGGATCAGGTCCATTGTTCATCTAGTCCAGCAATATCCAAGAATAATCTGTGGACATCAATGGATTTGTTGCCCTGACTTTGGATATAGGAAGCTTCAGTAATGGAGACCTCAGGGAGAGGACAGCCTCAGAAGTGCTGGTGGGTCCGTGTATGGCTCTGCAGATCAAACTTTGGTTCGCAGTCAATATCCAGTGGTACCTCAGGATATAAACACTTTGGGTTACAAACACTTTGGGTTACAAACTCCGCTAACCCGGAAGTAGTACCTTGGGTTGAGAACTTTGCTTCAGGATAAGAACAGAAATCATGTGCTGGTGGAGCGGTGGCAGTGGGAGGCCCCATTAGCGAAAGCATGCCTCAGGTTAAGAACGGTTTCGGGTTAAGAACGGACCTCCAGAATGAATTAAGTTCGTAACCTGAGGTACCACTGTATTCCAAATGAGGCCTCAAAAAGGCCTTGTACCCTGTTTCCTTATCAAGATGTTAGACCGCAGCTCCCACCATCCCTGAGCCACTGGCCAGGCTGTCGGGAGCTGATGGGAGTTCAACGACGATGGGAAAGTTACAGGTTCCCTAACTCTGCCTTACAGGAAACACTGTAGCCAGAATATCCCCCCACTTCTTTTGCAACTGCATCACATGGGGGTCTCCCTTCAAATGGGGCAGCTGAAAAGTAGGGTATGAAATTTTAAAGTACAGTGGTACCTCGGGTTACATACGCTTCAGGTTACATATGCTTCAGGTTACAGACTCGGCTAACCCAGAAATAGTACCTCGGGTTAAGAACTTTGCTTCAGGATGAGAACAGAAATCATGCTCCGGCGGCGCGGCAGCAGCGGGAGGCCCCATTAGCTAAAGTGATGCTTCAGGTTAAGAACCGACCTCCGGAACGAATTAAGTACTTAACCCGAGGTACCACTGTAGAAGCAAATAAATATTAAGAGGGAGATAAAAGGGAAGAACACAGTGTTCACTCTTACAGGTCTCCCTCAAGGTGTATCATTGTATCCAGGGTTGGCCTAAGACATTTTGGTATCTGAGGTGAACAATAAAATGGTACCTCCCTCCCCACCAGGAAAGAAAGGGGGAGTAAAAGTCTACAACAGGAACAAGGGATGATGGGATAAAAATCTACATCAGGATCAGTTGCCCCCATGGATCCTGCCATCTGAAACGGCCACCTCACATTTTCTTATGGGTGGGCTGGCTCTGACTTTATCCACAAAGAGATAGCCATCTTAAAACTCTAATGTATTATATGAAGCAATCGGAATGGCATTGCTTCATTAAATGTGTCATTTCAGCTGGCAGTACTGTGATTAGTTTAAGAAGGTGAAGTTCTTTCCCCCTGCCCCAGCCACCAATTTGAAATACTTTTCTCTCCCTAACAATATCAGTAATGCACTTGCACAATTTTGATTACCGTGTTATTTTCCATGGCACAATGAAAATTGTAATAATGGTTTCCATTTCCTCTAGAAATTCTGCAAAGTCGATGCCTTAACACCATTAATAATGTTGGAAGATTCATGCTTATTAAAGCCAAACAAAACCACCTGGTTTTGATAGCTTCCTAATCCTCCTTAAAATAAGAGCTACTGTAGACTTTCTCTTTTTCTTTTCCACAGCAAAGCTCTGCAATTATGGATTCACTCAGGCTTTGTTTTTCTTTCTTTCTTTTTCTTTTTTCTTTTGCCAGCATGCTCTGTGCATCTTCTGTGTGCAAACTCCTACAGCTGTCAGCTTTAGGCTGACTGTGAAAAACATGCCTCTCTCAATGTTTCAGATACTCCCCCCCCCCCCGTTTGATAGTTCATGTGACAAGTTATCCAGACGGTGCCAAATTACAGAGCTCAAATCGCAGATGGGTATGATTTGTACCAGATAGGCCAGGATAATCTGCTCTAGACAGAGGACTTCTATAAGTGGAAACACAGTTGTGAAACACCTGCCCAAACTGCTCAGCTCTAGTTTGCTTGGAATTTTTTATTTTTATTTTTTAGTCACTGTGTTGTCAATTGGAAACTCCATTGCTGAATGCAGGATCCATGCAGTTGTTGGCACATAACAGGCTTATCAAACCGGATTCTGTAGAGCTCTCTGGCAGGGATCTTACACAGCTCTCTGCAGCATGGTCAAGAATGGATAGACCTCATGGGGCAGAGATGCAGAGACAGCTTCCTGGCACTGCCATTTCCTGAATGTAAAAAATGGAACAATATAATAATATAAAGAGAGCCAGTGGCTGATCTAGTCCAGTATCCAGTTCTCACAGTGACCAACCAGATGTCTATGGGAAGCCCACAAACATGATGTGAGCACAACAGTGCTTTCTCCTCCTGTGGTTTCCAGCAACTGGTATTCAGAAGAATGATGCCTCCCATGATGAAAGGAGAACATAGTCATCAGGGTTAGTAGCCACTGGTAGCCTTATCCTCCATGAATTTCTCCAATCCACTTTTCAAGCCATCCAAGTTGGTGGACAGTCAGGGCGCCATTTTGTCCCTTCACTTCAGGCAGCAACATTTCTTGAGCCAGCTCTAGCTGAAAGTTTTGCATGTATTGCATTCATGGTTTTTTTAATTACTTTTTTTAAAAAAAGAAAAAGGTAATTATACATCATCTTGAGCTTTTATAGAAAGAGGATCTATGTAGAAATAAATTGCGTGTGTTGAATTTACTCCTGATGAGTTCTCCTTAACACTGGTTCCTAATATCCTTGCCTGATCATGGACGTTTTCAGGGGAACCACTGATGGTGGTTCCCCATGTTTTGGACACAGGACTGTTTTCTACTAGGAGCTGTGCATACAGCATTGTAGGTCCAGCTCTGTAGAACTCCCAGCTGTGATCAGATGCAAGTCTGGAGAGCCAAAGGAGCTCAAAACGACCTCTTCCAGCAGTTTCATGTAGATCCCCACACCTGTTCTACATGAAACTGGTGGAGGAGGTCATTTCACGATTTGCATTGTGGAATCACCAGTATGCTAATGACTCCCAACTCTGTCTCTTATGCTCAACTGGTCCAAGAGAGTCAGTAAAAAGGTTGGACCTTTGTTTGGCAGCTGTGAAAGGTGTGGCACATGGCTTTGGGAATTTATTCTGCTTGGCGGATCTCATGAAGTCTTATAAGCCTAATGTAGAACGATTATTAATTTAGAAGTCTAATTATGCTTGCCTGCATAAGGAAACTCCTAATAACTGCTGGTGAACGGATGTTGGCAATGGCAGAAGTAATCAAGCATTCTCAGATTCCAGATGTAATTGTAAGCTGGGATGAAATTGCATTTGGCACCAATATAGTTTCAAAGTATCTTTAGCTTGTCTGAATTACTATTCCAAAAGTGGGGCTAAGCACAGCTTGTCATGCCCTGCAATTGTGCTGAAAGCAGATAAAATAAAAATAGTCACCAGTTGCTGACATAGATTGTCAGCAATGGTATCCCCACCCACTGAACCGAGGAGCCTAGGACTGATGACCCTCACACCTTTCAAAAGAAATAATGGTGGTTATAGAATAACCTCTTTCATCACATTTTCAAGTTATTCTGTCTGTGCTGGACTGGCAGAATAATTGGTGGTGCATAGGAGGAAAAAACAAAACAAAACTGGAGTTCTGAGGGTCTTCAAGGGGCTTAAAAGCCATGAAATTGATTGGTTCCATTTGTAGTGTGTTATCTGGGATCACCCAAAGAGTGGAGGTGTTCTGGTTTTATGATGGGAAGTCAAACTTGCCAGCTTCTTCTAAATAATACAAACTTGTATTTTTATTATTATTACAGTGGTACCTCGGGTTACATACGCTTCAGGTTACAGACTTCATTAACCCAGAAATAATACCTTGGGTTAAGAACTTTGCTTCAGGATGAGAACAGAAATTGTGCTCTGGCGGCGTGGCGGCAGAGGGAGGCCCCATTAGCTAAAGTGGACCTAAAGAGCGGACCTCCAGAACAAATTAAGTACTTAACCACTGTAGTCGGTTTCAGAGAAAAGGCAATAACACATAAGGATTATGTATGTGTATTATATTTTATGATGGTTCTACAACATTCAGGCTCCAAAAGTAGCAAACACATTTTAATATAAATAGACTGTAGCACTGTCATGTCAGTTTTAGACTCTTCAGATACCAAACATTTGAGCAACCAATAGGAGGAGTTTGAAAACAGTTCATAATTAAAATTTTGGATGGTTTATTTTTTACTTCTATATCCTACCTCTCCTCTGAGAAATTCATGTCCCAGTCCCTTCTTCATGTTATCCTCACAGCGGAGGAACTGTGATTGGCCCAAGGGCACCCAGCGAACTTCATGGCTGAGTGGGGATTTGAACCCAAGTCTCCCAGAGGCTCAGATTACCTAAGTTAACACAAAGATCTTCACCAGACATCTGTTGGCAGCTTGTTTGCCAGAAAAAAACTGAAAACAGTTTCAATCATTTTATGAAAATGGGTTTGTTTGTTTTTGACAAAATCTGAATATTCATGAGGAAATGATGTCCTATAACATTTATCAAGCCAAAAGATGCAAAATTAGAACAGAAAGAATTATTTCCCTAAGACCCAGCTCTGTAAAACATCACACAGAATTTTTACTGGAATTAGTTGCACTGAAGTCACCATCACTCACCAAATGTAAAATGCACATTGTAATTTATGTTTTGGTGGAGCCAAACATTAACTAGGGCTGCGTTGAGAATTCTCAACAATATTTATTTAATTTGAATTGCATTAATGCCATGTGAGCTGGCTGTCTAGACTAAGGGGTGATTTTTTTAAAAAAATAAAAATTAAAACCCACCAACAACAAAATTGTGCTGTGCCCACTATATCTGTGCAGAACATAAACTTACTATAGCTGGGGGGCGGGGAGCACATCTTAAAATATTGCTTTTCAGAAAGAGAGACAGATTTTGTATTATATAAGTTGAGAACATTTCAGATAAATTTTGACAGTTTCAATTTAATGGGAAGATTCCTTCCATCAGGAACAAATGGAGTGAAGGCATTGGTACAGTGATGGGCAAAAAGTGACTGAAAATAAGAGAGGTTGAAGGTATTGAAACGGTGAGTGCTCAAAGCAAGCTACAGTTGCTTTTCCTGGAAAAGTAGTGGAATGACAGGAAAAGCTTCATTTTCTAAGGCTTCCATTCTATGTAGAGTTTGGCCTATCTAACTTGATTCCACTGAATTCAACATTTTGGTCTCCTAATGTTGTGCTTTAGATTTCTTCCTTTCATACCACACAACCCTGCCCAAGAAAATGGTTGACAGTACTAAATCCTATATATTTACGGCATTCAACATCCAAAGCTGTCATTGCAGTGATACGCCTGGAGAAGACAGGAAATGCTGAGAGGGTATTGAAGAAGAAAACTTTCCATAACTTTGCTAACTTGCTACGTGCTCAAATAGCCACAACTCAACCTTTCACCCATTCTTTGATTGGCATCCCATCTAAACTAGAGGATGAGAAACCACCTCTTTTCATTGGCCCTCTCAAGTTCCCATTTAAGTCTGAATACTGAACTTTATGCAAGCTTGGCATGTAGCAAGTTTGCAACTGGCTCTTTCTCTGGTCATCAGCAGTCAGAACAATTGCTGTCAATTTGCAGCATTGATCCTACCATTGGGCAAAGAGAGATGGCTGCCTCAGGCAGCCGATTGTGGGAGCCTTGAAAGAATGGCAATCTGTCTGTTAATGTTTATTGTATATTAACTGCCACACGAACGTGCTTGTGGGTTTTTTCCTGCCTTGTGTGTCTTGATGTGGGGAGAGACACCATTTTTTTCTAGGCAGCCAAATGTTTTGGGCTGGCTTTCTCTGGCTCTACAAAACAAACCCTGTGTAGTTCTCAGCCCTATCCAAGCAGTCAAATAACCTGTGAGGACTTCACTAGGGAGGGAGTGTGGACACTTGCATACCAGCCCTCATTCCCAGGTTCCCTACTCATGCATGCTCCATCCCTGACCTTCCTGGGGGAATGCCCAGAGAGGTATTATGCTTTCATTCAGCTGAACAAGTCTACAAGTCTTGTGACCCCAAAACCATGATAAGGAGAGTTCCTGGATGTGAGGAAACTTGTGTGTTCAGCTGAATGCTCTTGCAAGCTCTCTTTAGACCTTTCTGCTGACTGTGGAAAGGTGAGTGCAGAGGTGGTGGTTAGAGTGGGAATCCTCCCTCCCATTTAAGCCCTTGTATTTTTTTTTTTTTTTGAATGCTTGAATTTTAGAATTTCATTCAGTTCTCATGACAGAAGAAGAAGAAGAAGAAGAAGAAGAAGAAGAAGAAGAAGAAGAGGAGGAGGAGTAGTTTGGACTTGATATCCCGCCTTTCACTACCCTAAGGAGTCTCAAAGCAGCTAACAATCTCCTTTCCCTTCCTCCCTCACAACAAACACTCTGTGAGGTGAGTGAGGCTCAGAGACTTCAGAGAAGTGTGACTGGCCCAAGGTCACCCAGCAGCTGCATGTGGAGGAGCAGGGAAGCAAACCCGGTTCACCAGATAACGAGTCCACTGCTCTTAACTACTGCACCAAATTGGCTATTCACCTGTTCAATATACTGCATGATTGTCTTGGTTTACCATAAGTTTTAAGCTCTACCATGTTTACAGTCATGACTCCCCCCCAGGCAAAAATAATAATCTGTATTTTATTTGCTCAGAGCGCTGCAGTTACTCTTAACAAACTAGTTGTTTGAAAGGTAGAAATTCAACAAGTGCAGCTTTCACAATTGTTGAGCTTCCATGCTGCTAGAAGGGTCACCTACTGAAATTCTGTCTGTTGTGTTGCTGCTAAAGATGCCATATTTGCAAACTATTCAGCTTGCAAAAATGTCCTATTTAGTCTGCATCCTCCCCCCCCCCCCAACATGCCAAGTGGCCTGACAGGCAGGAATAACATCTGAGCACCATTTTCTAGTTTACAATGTCACCAAGGGAGAAAGCTGCTAAACCATTATGCCTAGGAAACACTGATACAGACAATGCTGTGGGATGAAATGATGGTAACTCTATCAAGTTAGTATATAGAGGTCAAAAGATTTTTGCCTAGGAACTGAAAGCTTGGCCCAACAGTAAAACAAAACTTACTAGAAATAAGATGACCATGTCCAACATACCCAGCCTCAATTTATTGCAGAGGGTGAGGTTTGGTTTTCCCCTCCCCCCCAAAAAATCACACCATCCCTTTCAAAGCCCGTCCAGTGCATCTGGCATACATTTTAGTAATTCTCCTTTAAGGATTATTCAAGCAGAGGAAGAATGTTCCCTCAGGAGATAGCTGTAAAAGCCTTGTGAGGTTCTGTTTTCCTTTTGAACTGTTGACAAGAGCTGTACACCAGCACCAAGTGGAGTTATCCCCCATGTTTAATTTCCTGCCATCCTAGGGGGTACGATATTAGTTCATCTTGCTGTTGCTTGCTTTACATTCCCTCTAGGACAACAAATTTGGAAGGAAAGCAGAAAAGGGACTATAGGGATAAAAGATTTTCCTCAGAAGGCAGTGGTGACTCCTCTGCAGTGCCAATAACTGAAGAAGAAGCATCAAGGAGTTTGGGTTTTAGTGCTATGGGGAGTCCCCTTATAGTCTCTGTGTTGCAAATCAGGTCACCCACTGGTCAGAGAAAGGTTAACCTTTAGCAGCAACCTGGTCATTCAGAAGCCATGAGAAAGCGAAGCTAATTTCATTACATGGAGATAAGTAACATCATGTCTGCTGACAAGCTGTTGTTGAGAGCACAGAAGTAAACTTGGGCCGCTGAGAAGAAACCCCTTTTAGAATAATAGAATCGCAGAATTGTAGAGTTGGAAGAGATCCCAAGGGTCATCTACAACAAAGGAATCTCAGCTGAAGCCTCCATGACAGATGGCCATCCAACCTCTGCTTAAAAACCTCCAAGGAAGAAGAGTCCACAACCTCTTGAGGGAGACCGCTCCACCGTGGAACAGCTCTTACTGTCAGAAAGTTTTTTTCCTGATGTTTAGTCGGAATCTCCTTTTTTGTAACTTGAAGCCATTGGTTCGAGACCTGCCCACCAGAGCAGGAGGAAATAAACTTGTTCCTTCTTCCATAGGACAGCCCTTGAGATATTAGAAGATGGCTATCATATCTCCTCTCAGTCTCCCCTTTTCCAGGCTAAACATATCTAGCTCCTTCAACTGTTCCTCATAAGCCTTGGTTTCCATACCCTTGATTGCCCTCCTCAACACACGTTTCAGCTTGTCAACATCCTTCTTAAATTGTAGTGCCCACAATTTTCAATTGGTGCTTTGTAAATTATTAGCTCTGGGCAAGAGATGGGCAAAGATTTTCTCACTCATTTTTTGTATGCCATTTTGCTGTTAAAGCCCCAAGAGTAGGAAGGGCATACCTGTCCATTTCAGTTTCTCTAAATTTCTCATTTTCCAATCTGAAGTTGAGTTCTCCACATTTCCACATCAGTCTGCATTATTTTTTTTTACAAAAAAAGTCCTCATGAAAATCCACCATCATTTTAGTGAGAAATGCTCCCAATGTACACATTTTTGCATGCAATTTTGCCCAATTCACACATTTTTTTTACAAAGCAATCTCCCCTGATATAATGCATTTCCGTACGCTGTTTTCACTAATATATGCATTCAAATACACACTTTACCTCAGTAAATGCTTTTTTCTTTTTTTACACATTACATGGCTGGAGAAGGACACTGGAGGATTTGGGAAAGTGCCAATGTCAAGGGATAGCTGTGTTTTGATTTGCGTGTTGTTCAGAAATTACGAATCAAGTATGATTGCTTTTAAATGTGAACTGAAGTTCTCCCTTATCCCTACTCAGGAGTCAGGCTAGTTAAAAAGTGACAATACTAAATGCATATCAGCTTTTGTGCCCTAGAATATTTTGAAGGCTAGGGCGAGGGAGAAAGTTAGGAGGAGCAAAAGATGTAATTTGAAGTAAGAAATGAAATGGAATCAGGGACTCAATGGAAGGGGGAACTGCTGGTGGAGATTGGGGGTCAGGAGTTGGCTAGTAATATTAATGCAAGCGAAATAAAACATAAATTTTAAAGGATTGTTTGAATCTCTTTTCAGAAAGTCCTGGGGTGGGGGAGAGAATGTTGCTCGAAAGACTAAATCCTTTGGGTGTCATCAACATGTTTTTCTTTTCTTCCTTTTTTTAAACTGGGATTTTGCCCAGGCCATAAAATTCCACAAAACTCCTTTAAAGGATGTGATCCTATAATTGCACTTTCAGCCATGGAGCCCCACCGAAATGACTCGTAACATTTGTTTAGGAACCCAGCCAGTTTGTGTGGGGTACTGGGATATTGGCTTCTTAGCTCTCTCGACCACCTGTTCTTTGGAAACCTTTCTAAGGCTGCGTTTGTTGGGAGATGATATTTTGGTGCTGTTCCTCATGTGGGAGAGCTAAGAAAATAAAAATGTGGAGGAAGGTTAGATATTTCCCTTTGCCAAACACAGTGTTGAACTCCTTGGCTCCCCCCTCCCACCCGATCAGCTCCCTGCAGGGCCCCTCTGCCTTTAAACAGTGGCACAACACCAAGATATCCAAGTGATAAATATTTCCCCACCATTGCATTGCCTTGACCTCCCGAGGCATCCCATTTGTCTCTCCAGACCTGTTTCTTAAGGGAGGTGTTACACAAACAGGTTCCGTATGAAGCAACAGCAGCTGCCTTATAGAAGGTCAAACAGCTTGTTCACATAGCTTAATACTTTCCGTTCTTCCCTACTGTGGCTTTCAGGCAGAGAGGGCTTTTTCTTACCACCTACAACCTCAGGAATGGGGAATCTCTGGTCCTCCAGGGGCTGTGGGACTCCCATCATCCCTGATCATTGGCCATGCTGGAGTTGTAGTTCAGCCATATCTGTAGGTTCCCCACCCCTACGCTGCCTGATACTTGGGACCTTCTGCATGCAAAATGTGTGCGCTGCCACTGAGTGATGGGCTCTCCCATCAATAACACAGGGTGGAATTTCACAAAGCATCTACTCAAGCCAGTAGTCGAGTGGTGCCCTGCCCACCTGGGAATTCATTTGGCTATCAAAACATTGTCCTGAAGGCAGTGGGATGTGACCACTATGCCTTTGCCTCCACATCTGGGGAAAGGTGGGGTTGGTAGGTAGGGTTGGGAGGCTTCATCTTTCTTAGCGGATCTCAAGCTTTTCATAAGAATTGCTTGAGGAATCTCATAGTTGTCATCTTTATTGCCTTCCTTCTACCATGTTATTTTGAGCAAGGAGTGGGTGAGACCAACATCAGGGAGTTTTGGTGCCATGGCACAAACACTGGGAAAATTTAGTCTAATCTCATACTGCCATGTTGTTTTCTGATCTGAAGGAATTAATTTCCTAACAATCTGCCCCCTTCCCCCAAATTCTTCATTTGGGCGTCATCACCAGGAACCAGGATGTGTTAAAGATATAAGTTTAAAATGATGTTTGAATGCATTATTTTGAGAAATGCTTTGCAGGTTGGTTTGTATTAGTTAGGAAGCTTGCCTCTACGTAAATGTGGCAAAGAAAGGGTGGATGTTTCCATTTCAGGTTAAATGATGACGCATCCTAGAAGCCCAAGCAGAGATCTCTCAAAGCAGGAGATGAAACCTGAGAACTCAACCTCTTAGTCAGTTGGTGAAGACAGCAGGAGCAGGAGCGGCAAAGTTCTACTGTGATGAACAAGCAAGTTGCTTAGGATCTCTCTCTCTCTCTCTCTCTCTCTCTCTCTCTCTGGAACCAGAAAGAAGAAAGTCATTGGTCTGAATTAAGGACAGGAGAAATGAGATTCTCTGCATCTGAGGACATGACTTTTACATAGTTCAAAGTATAATGCAACATGATTAAATCACTGCAAAGTTTTATTTTACATTCTCAGAAGTGTACTAATATCTCATGTTAGGAATGGGATGAAAATAACTATTGGGTGTTATTTGAATCGTCTTAGAATCTAAACTTGAATCTATTTCTGTGATCTTATTTGTCATGCTGATGTTTTCCTGAAGATGTTGAAATGTAAGTAATTTATTTAAATATATAACATTATATTCCAAGTATATTTACTCTGAAGTGGGAATGGATGAGCCTGTCATTTTTGGTTTCTTCAGCTTCCCATCTTCCCATTTTAAATTCAGTTCTCCACATTTTCACACCAATTTGCCATTTTTTTTAAAAAAAAAATCATCATGAAAATTCATCAGCATTTCAGTATGAATGTACACATTTTTGCAAGCAATCCCCCCATATATAGAGCATTTTTGCATACTTTCACTAACAAATGCATTTTCATGTAAACTTTCCTCTAATATATGCATTTCTGCATACATTGGGTTGTAGGAGAACTGCACTGAAAAATTCGGAGAAGTGCAAATTTTGAAAGGCAGCTGTGTTTCAGTTCATCCTGTGGATGAGGTAGTTTCTCATTAAAAGGCGAATTGAATTAAATTTCTTTATTTCTCACAATTCTCACAAAATTCTGACAAACTTCAGAGAAACTAACTCTCCAGTAACCATGCTCAGGACTGTAGCCTTAACTAGCAATTCTGAAAGGTTTGGTTTTATTTCTGATTCATAGACTTCAATTATATAATCATTTTTGTCTTTGTGATAATATTATCCATTAGTTCTAGATGTGTGAGACTTGGTTTTCTTGTGGCTATGGTGATGTCTTTGCAATGTCAAATTCACAGGTACTGAAAGTATTGCCATGCTGTCCTAATAAGGCCAGTTGCATAAGTGGTAAGTTGAAAGACTCTCTTTCCCCGGTAAAGGTAAAGGTAAAGGTAAAGGTAAAGGCAAGGCTGTATATTGTCCCCCTGCTTATTTAATTTATATGCAGAATTCATCATGCGAAAGGCTGGGCTGGATGAATCCCAAGCCGGAATTAAGATAGCCGGAAGAAATATCAACAACCTCAGATATGCAGATGACACAACCTTGATGGCAGAAAGTGAGGAGGAATTAAAGAACCTTTTAATGAGGGTGAAAGAGGAGAGCGCAAAATATGGTCTGAAGCTCAACATCAAAAAAACAAAGATCATGGCCACTGGTCCCATCACCTCCTGGCAAATAGAAGGGGAAGAAATGGAGGCAGTGAGAGATTTTATTTTCTTGGGCTCCATGATCACTGCAGATGGTGACAGCAGCCACGAAATTAAAAGACGCCTGCTCCTTGGGAGAAAGGCGATGGCAAATCTAGACAACATCTTAAAAAGTAGAGACATCACCTTACCAACAAAGGTCCGTATAGTTAAAGCCATGGTTTTCCCAGGAGTGATGTATGGAAGTGAGAGCTGGACCATAAAGAAGGCTGATCGCCGAAGAATTGATGCTTTTGAATTATGGTGCTGGAGGAGACTCTTGAGAGTCCCATGGACTGCAAGAAGATCAAACACATCCATTCTTAAGGAAATCAGACCTGAGTGCTCACTGGAAGGACAGATCGTGAAGTTGAGGCTCCAATACTTTGGCCACCTCATGAGAAGAGAAGACTCCCTGGAAAAGACCCTGATGTTGGGAAAGATGGAGGGCACAAGGAGAAGGGGACGACAGAGGATGAGATGGTTGGATAGTGTTCTCGAAGCTACAAACATGAGCCTGACCAAACTGCGGGAGGCGGTGGAAGACAGGAGTGCCTGGCGTGCTCTGGTCCATGGGGTCACAAAGAGTCGGACACGACTAAACGACTAAACAACAACAACAAAGGTAAAGGACCCCTGACAGTTAAATCCAGTTGTGAACGACTCTGTGGTTGCAGCACTCATCTCACTTTACTGGCTGAGGGAGCCAACATTTGTCCACAGACAGTTTTTCTGGGTCATGTGGCCAGCATGACTAAGCCGCTTCTGGCAAAACCAGAGCAGCGCATGGAAATGCTGTTTACCTTCCCGCCGGAGCAGTACCTATTAATCTACTTGCACTTTGACCTGCTTTCGAACTGCTAGGTGGGCAGGAGCAGGGACCAAACAACAGGCGCTCACCTCGTTGCGGGGATTTGAACCGTCGACCTTCCGATCAGCAAGCCCTAGGTCCAGTGGTTTAGACCACAGCACCACAAAATTATTAAGTGGGCCACATCCTTGTGGGTAGGGGGGGAGCTAATGGCATTCAATGAAGAGAGAAAATCTTTTGTAAGGTCAGACTTTACTCAGAGTAAGTGGTGATGTTAGATAGCGACTTTCTATTTAATGTTCATGGTGTGTTTGTATATAGTTGAAGAAGGAGCATCTGTTTATATTCTAGCCTATACATTACAGGCAACAAATTGTTGTTACGACTTTTCAAAATCAGCCAACTTGAAGAAAAATGAATGAAAACTGTGGGGGGTAATGGTGCCTCTGCCAGTGCTCAGATGTGCAAGGACTTTGCATGAACTAGATTTCAAGCAATGACCAGGAAGTAACTTGTCATTTGCTACCATGAAGTAACTTGAAGTAACTTGTCATTTATTAACTATCCCACTCCCCTTTTCCCAGTCAGCAAAGAAAGACACGAATTAAAATTACATTTTTTTTAAAAAAGGAGCACCAAACTAATGATAAGTTTTTCATATGATTGATAATTTATCAATCACCTTCAACAGGAGGTGACCAAAACTCAGGGCTAATATCATAACTTTTCCCTTTTCTTGAGAGGAATCCTATTCGGAACAAGGGAATTTCCCTTAAAAAAAGGGAAACGTTGACACCTATGGCTAATGTACCTCCTGGAGTGACTTGTGGGGTTCTGCTGGAGTTGTGCTGATCCTTCGTAGTTCATGATGCAGTACTTTCAGGTGTGAAAGGGTTCCCAGATATTGTCCTGGTAACCTTTATAAAAGCAATGGAAAACCCATGGCCCTCCTGATGTTGTTGGACCTCCACTCCCATCAGCCTCAGCCAGCATGGCCAATGGCCAAGGATGAGAGGAGCTGCAGTCCAGAAACCTCTGGAAGACCACAGGCTCCTCAGCCCTAATTTTACAACAGCCTCACAAAATCACTCCCCTGTTATTAGACCCATGTTATAAATGGGCAAGGAACTGAATCTATAATGGCACCTGCTGATGTTATGGCTAAGGTAAGACTTGGGAACTTTCTAGCTCACTACCATACCACTGCTTTCCAAAATATACTAATTATTATCCTCCAGTAACTATTCCATTAATTTTTAACTGCAACACAGTGAAGGGAACTCTCAGCACACTTAACAAACCATAGTTCCCGTAGTTCCCAGGATTCCTTAGGGCAGCGGTTCTCAACCTGTGGGTCCCCAGATATTGTTGGACTACAACTCCCATCATTCCTGAGCTCTGGTCTTGCTAGCTAGGGGTGATGGGAGTTGTAGTTCAACAACATCAGGGGACCCACAGGTTGAGAAAGGCTGCTTCTATGACTGTTTAAAGTGGTATGGTATTGTTTTAAATGCATAGTGCAGATGGGGTCCTAACATTGTTTTGTGGCATAATCATGATTGAATCTGGAATTGTGGTCTCTTTCTCACGCCCAACATTCACATTTACCCAGTCAAGTTGAAGGTAGCTAAAGAAGTCACTATTGAGCTTTCAAGGCCATTTTGATTTCCTCTTTACATATCACTTTCTACTGACAGTTCTCCTCCTACTCTGCGAGCCCCATAATATTGACCTGGCACCACTTGTCTGTCATTGCTCTGAGAAGTGTTGCTTTCGGAATTATCATTCCACACAGCAGGGAGCTTCTAGAATAACCTTTGCTGAGTGCTATTTGCACATACATTTCTATGTGATTGAAACCTGGGGAGCGGGGAAGGGTGTTGGAGGAGATTAGCGACTTCAGACACAAGGAGAATTGCCCAGAAAGGTAATTTTATAGCAGTGTATAAAATGAGTATGCTAAGACGACCCAGAAGATTGTCTGAATACACAACACAGCTCTACTCTGAAACAAATCTGGCCTTGTAAGGAAGTGCAAAATGCTCCAAGGAAGAAGAGCAGGTTATAAGTATAATTTTATTTAGTTGGTTAATTAGTTATTGCATTTAGATCCCACCCTTCCTCCCAAAGGAGTCCAGCATAAACAGAGTCACAAATGACAGAATGAGAGACCCAGAGTGAAAGGTTATGACCTGGGAGGTCACAGTTCAAGGAACCACACGGCCATGAAGATCGCTAGATGAGTCTGGGCCAGTCATTGTCTCTCAGCCTAAGCTACCTCACAAGGTTGTTTTGATGATAAAATGGAAAGAGGGAGAACCTTGTATGCCACTTTGAGCTCCTTGGGGGGAAAGGGGGGATATCATCATCATCGTCGTCATCATCATCATCATCATAATCATCATCATTTAATATTGAATTTGGAGATGGGAAAGGTAGGTTCAAATCCTCACTCAGCTATGAAGCCCAGGGTTACTCTTTGGAAAACCCCATGGTTGTACTGAACTTTGCCATAGCAAACCATAATCAGAATTGTTGCCCAGAATGTTCTGGGCTTGATCCCAGCCTTGGCTGCAGTCATGAACTGGGAATACACCTCATTTAATTAAATAAGATTTACTTCTGAGTAGACGTGGGACGCGGGTGGCACTGTGGGTTAAACCACAGAGCCTAGGACTTGCTGATCAGAAGGTCGGTGGTTCAAATCCCCACAAGGGGGTGAGCTCCCGTTGCTCTGTCCCTGCTCCTGCCAACCTAGCAGTTCGAAAGCACATCAAAGTGCAAGTAGATAAATAGGTACCGCTCCTGCGGGAAGGTAAACGGCATTTCCGTGCGCTGCTCTGGTTTGCCAGAAGCGGCTTAGTCATGCTGGCCACATGACCCGGAAGCTGTACACCGGCTCCCTCGGTCAATAAAGCGAGATGAGCGCCGCAGCCCTAGAGTCGGTCACGACTGGACCTAATGGTCAGGGGTCCCTTTACCTTTACCTTTACCTAGACGTGGTTAGGATTTGGCTGTAGTCATGCTTTGACTTAGACTCACTGAAATCGGTGGGACTTACACTAGTTATGACTAATATCAGTACCATTGATATGATAAGGTTTTGTTCTATGCATGACTAAGTCTTGGATCCAACCCTCTCTATTTAGATATATAGGTATCTGTTGCTGCCACCATTTAATTCAATTATGTTGTGCACTACTATGGCTTAAAGCTTTCAAGACCTTCTCTTTGTTTTGCTTCCAGCTCTTTCCTTAACCACCTGTCACTCTTGCCCGAGATTTGCAAAGAAAGGCAGCCTTTCCAGGAATGCTCGAATGCTCTGTGATTCACAGAATTGTGCGTGTAATGGAAACTCAGGTTTCATAATGCTCCCATTGGAGATAGCTTATCGTGTGGTTCAAAGGCAGGTAAGCCTTTCACTGTTTGTTTTAACATGTGATAAATGGGCTTATCTCTTCCCACAACCTGAAACGCTTATCAGCCAAACAGGGTTCGATCTATAGTGCTGTGTCCCTTCAAAACTCAGAATGACACAGGTCACTTAGTCTGTGTTAGAGATTGCAGAAGCCAAAGATACAGGCGTTGACTACGTCACGGCTTTCCTCAATAGGTTTCTTGTTCTAAAGGTAAAAGGTAAAGGTAAAGGACCCGTGGATGGTTAAGTCCAGTCAAAGGCGACTATGGGGTATGGCCAAGGGATACGACGTTTGTCCACAGACAGCTTTCCAGGTCATGTGGCCAGCATGACTAAACCGCTTCTGGCTCAATGGGACACTGTGACAAGTGCCAGAGTGCAAGGAAATGCCATTTATCTTCCCTCCACAGTGGTACCTATTTATCTACCTGCACTGGTATGCTTTTGAACTGCTAGGTTGGCAGAAGCTGTGAGCAATGGGAGTTAACCCCATCACATGGATTTGAATCGCCAACCTTCCAATTGGCAGGCCCAAGAGGCTCAGTGGTTTAGACCACGACGCTACCTGTGTCTTGTTCTACATGAAGGGGAGAGGCCTCATGTGGGATCTCTACTCTACACTGAACTGAACTGCAGGAGAGGGCAGAATGTAGAGACTTAAAAGGCCCTCTGCCAGAGGTCCCACCCACAGAACATTTGTTGTCTTCTGAAAGAAAGGCTGGGCGCCATCAGCCACATATGTCTTGTTATGTATTCAAGTTCTCACCCTGGGCCAGCAGGGGGATACTGTAGATAGTTATGCAAATGAAGGATCGAAAGTGACATTCAGTGATTGGATAGTTTGTATGCAAATGAAGGATCGAAAGTGACGTTCAGTGATTGGATAGTTTTAGAAAGTTGCTACAGTTACATTGTTCTGGAGCTCTATATAAGCAGGCTGACTGAGCTCCTCAGTTCAGTTCTGTTCTGGCCTTTGAATAAACAAGAGCTGTTTGAAGAATCGCTGTGTCGTCTGATATGTTCACCCACAACTTAACATGTATGATTTGAGTTGTGCACATATGGTTCTTTGCATCACTATCATGATAATCATCATGAAGTATACAGTGGTGCCTCGCAAGATGAAATTAATTTGTTCCGCGAGTTTTGTCGTCTTGCGATTTTTTTCGTCTTGAGAAGCACGGTGTCGGGAAAGTTTTGGAAAAGCTTAAAAAATCACCAAAGTCTTTAAAAACCTCAAAAAAGGCTACCACACTGCGTTCTATGAGTTGCTCCTCGAAGTCAAGTCGCAACTGTATTAACGATGTTAAGAAAAAGGAAACAAACTTGCAAGACGTTTCCGTCTTGCAAAGCAAGCCCATAGGGAAAATCGTCTTGCGAAGCAGCTCAAAAAACAAAAAACCCTTTCGTCTAGCGAGTTTTTTGTCTTGTGAGGCATTCGTCTTGCGAGGTACCACTGTACTGCTCTTCATCTGAAGATCACAGTATAAAAATGCAAAATACAACACATAATAACAAAACATGACAATAACATCCACACTTGACACACCATGCCTCCAGCCCACATGCTGCTCCCAGCAAGTCATTGCCTCCCACAATGCAGTGGGCAGTAGGTAGGAAGAACCTCACAAAGTTGTATCAAAAACATCCATTAGTACTCATCCATAGTAACAACTGTCTTGAGCAAAAAAAACCCCTCTGTTGCTCAAGAAAACCCCATATTAATCAAACATTTGTGACAGCAAAACTATCACCTCTATTAAATGTGGCTGAGTTAAATTCATAGGCTAATTGATAGAAATTAAAAACAATTTGGAGAGAGCAGAATTTCTATAAACGAAGGGCTGTACGTGCTTTCTTAGAGGTAATAATAATATTAATAATTTTATTACTTGTGCCCTGCCCATCTGACTGGGTTGCCCCTGCCACTCTGGGCGGCTTCCAGAATTTACAAAAACATAAAAATATTAAACATTAAAAACGTTCCTATACAGGGCTGCTTTCAGAAATAATAATAAAGTGGCATAAGGTTTGCCATGGCCCAAGGTTTGACCAAGCAAGAGGGAAGCAGGAATAAGAGCTAAGTTGGACATATTTAATGTGTGCTTTGCCTCCCACAACGTTCAGGAGGTCAATCCCTCTTTTGTGAGAGTACAAAGTTTCCTGCCCACATCAGCTGTTAATGTAATAGCTTCATGTCGAGAGATTATCTAGCTATAGGCACTTAGCAGACATATGAAAGGAGGAGAATAATTACAGTGGTGGCATGAGTAAATTGCTCATCCTTCACAAGATGTTCCACTGAAAATAATGGCCAGGGGTTGCAGTGACCCAGACGGGAATGGATTAATTGTGTGATGGGACCACATAAGAGCTTAATTAAGTTATAGCACATCAAGGAAACAAATTGGGACCACATAACAGCTTAATTAAGTTATAGCACATCAAGGAAACAAATTTCCAGAATTTCCCTTTTTTGGTATAACTATGGTAGTTAGTTGATAATTTTATACAGTGGTACCTCAGGTTACAGATGCTTCAGGTTACAGATGCTTCAGGTTATAGACTCCGCTAACCCCGAAATAGTACCTTGGGTTAGGAACTTTGCTTCAGGATGAGAACAGAATTCGCGTGGTGGCGGCGTGGCGACAGTGGGAGGCCCCATTAGCTAAAGTGGTACCTCAGGTTAAGATCAGTTTCAGGTTAAGAACGGACCTCCAGAACGAATTAAGTTCTTAACCCGAGGTAACGCTGTATTTTAGTTTGCACACACACCACACATTTAATGCACCTCTTCCAAAAGAATCCCGAGATCTTTAGTTTGTTAAGGGTTTTGGGAATTGTAGCTCTGTAAGGGCCTGGGATACTTTGGAGCAAAATCTGCTTTAAATGTAGGGTGTGTGTGCAGCCAAAATCGCTAAGTACACTGATCTCAGTTATTCCTGTCTTTGTTGTTGTTGTTTAGTCGTTTAGTCATGTCCGACTCTTCGTGACCCCATGGACCAGAGCACGCCAGGCACTCCTGTCTTCCACTGCCTGCCGCAGCTTGGTCAAACTCATGTTCATAGCTTCGAGAACACTGTATTCCTGTCTTACCATACTTCAATTAAAGCTCATGGGAAGATGCAATGAAGCAATGCCTTCCATGGGTCTTTCGCAGATCAGAAAGCAAAAGCAGCCAGGGAGGCTGCAGAGTGCCAGGCAAATGCACACCCAAAGCTAATACATGATTCAAAAAATGATGGACACACCAGGCTTACAACTTCTACACCTCAACAGAAGTTTATTTCGTATTCCAGCAAAATTTGTAATTTTGCCCCATCATTTGATTGCATTGCCAGTATCTTTGAATCATTTTGGAATCCTCGGCTTATTGAATTTGGAGAAAAATTATGGACGTTATAGCCCCATACCTTCAAACCAAAATGGAGTACTACAATTCCATTGTCTTCTCTGGCCAGTAGGAGCTCTCTGGGATCTGTGGCAAAGGCCTTTCACATCACCTGCTGCTTGAGATCCCTTTACTGCAGATGTCAGGGGTTGAAGCTGGGACCTCCAGCATGCAAAGCTAAAGAGTGTTTTAGATCTGTAACTTCAGGTATTTCTTGACGAACAACAACCACCAAACACTGTGAGAAAATTCTGAGGAAAGCTTTGAGCCCAAGTCAGTCAGACCTACATTGCCTCCCAGTACGTTTCTGAGCACAATTCAAAGTGTTGGTGTTGACCTTTAAATCCCTAAATGGCCTTGGCCCAGTACAGCTGAAGGAGTGTCTCCACCCCCATTGTTCAGCCCAGACACTGAGGTCCAGCACCAAGGGCCTTCTGGTGGTTTTCTCACTGTGAGAAGTGAGGTTACAGGGAACCAGGCAGAGGGCTTTCTTGATAGTGGCACCCTCCCTGTGGAACGCCCTTCCATCAGATGTCAAGCAAATAAACAACCACCTGACTTTTAGAAGACATCTGAAGGCAGCCCTGTTTAGGGAAGTTTTTAATGTTTGAAGTTTTATTCTGTTTTTAGTCCTCTGTTGGGAGCCTATGGGTGGGGTAAATAATAATAAAAATAATAATTGCCTACCTATATCCACTAAGAAAGTTACCACCTGGGTGAATGAAACAACACAATAATGTGTCTCACTTGATGCCCTAGCAGTAGAAAACCTTTAACTATCTGTTATGCATCTAGTAGGCAGCAGTTTTTATTGCATGATGCTTCTTTAACAGATATATGCTATAGACCTGGATTGCGTACCAGTTAGAGCCACCACATCTCTCAAAATTACACACTACCCATATTTGAAAACACCTTATATTGGGAAACATGAACTGGAGAGTAGTTCTCTTCTCACAGCATGTTCCCATGATGTGCACCGTGGGAACTGATTCTCAACAACATGATTTTATTCTTGGTCTGCAATATGTGCCCATTCACATTGCGACATGTGACATGGGTCCTTGCCAAATGATACGAATTGCTTTAGAGCTGCCTATGTATCACTTGATAATTCAATGCCTGAAGGCTGAATATTGCCTCTCAGTTGACTGCACTGAAAGCAGTGTTTCTGGGGCAATGTGAGAGTTTTGTTTATGGAGTTTGTCCTGGGATTTCTCGTTCACATGTGCAAGTCATTACTTGATGCTGCAGGTCTCAACTGCGTGTGCGTGTAAGAAAACAGACCTACTCCTGGGACTAGATCCATTAGCTTTGAACTGGGTGTGATGAAAGTTGTCATTTTGCTTCTGTGAAATATTCTACATTTATAAACCGCATGTTCTGCAACAGCACCCAACCATTGCTTTGTTGTTGCTTTCTAAAAACTTCAGTTAATTTCTAGGTTATTTTATTTTTATTCGATTTTGCAATCAGAGTTATACATCTGCAAGAACCCCAATTGGAAACAGCTGTACACAACGTCAATCAAAGCACCTTCCAGCTCAGGAATCTTACACTTCTGTGAACTGCCAATTTGTGTTCACAATTTCTTTCCCCTCACTTTGGTGTCTTGCTAAACTCCTGTCCAAGGGCAAATTCTTCATCCTCCCCCCCCCCCCCAAATGAACCAGACTGGCAAGGTTGCTATGTACACACAAGGATAAAGATATACTCTGGTTACTCAATACATGTTTTGCAAAAGTCGACTGTTTCAAACAAAGTTGCAACATGCCACACAGTTTTGCAACACTGGGTGGAAACTGAGCGCCTACATTTACAGACATATCTACCTTAGGTGGCTGCTTTGAACGTTTTTCATGGAATTGCGTCAATGAGAAACACACACGCCATGTTGCTCTTTTTATAGATCAGCTGTTACTCAGAACAGTTCAGTTTCAATCATAGGCAGGGCAAAACATTGCAAATGGTAGCCTGGAGTCTTGTAATGTCTGCAATCCGAAGGATATTTAGGTATTAACTGGATGTAGTGCTGATAATGACAATCCTGTGTCAATTTCTTTGCCAATTGTAGTTAAGGAGCACTGAACATATCATCATATATTTTCTGCCCCTGCACAATACTGTGTGTCACTGTCACAGGGATGGCAAACCCATGTCTCTACCAAAGTTGTTGGACTCCAACTCCCATCAGCCTATCTGTTAACTTTGCTGACTGAAGCTAATGGGAGTTGGTGTCCAATAGCATCTGGAGGGTCATAGGTCCCATACTTCTGAGTCAGGATGGAGGAAAGCAGGGACTTTCTCCTACATGTGGTGGCCTTGGCGAATTGTACACTCCTGTTGGATACATTTTTTTCACGAAATTCAGTTGTACACCAGGGCTCAGGTTGCAAATAAATAACCTTTTAAAAAAACAAATCCAAACCAAAGTTTAAATCTTTAGCCATCAGCTATCACAGGTAACATGGCTGAAGCTTTATAAAAGTGCAGGGTTATAGGGACAGTGAGGATTCTAATTTGCACCTGTATTTACAAGTGTTCCTGTTCAATATTCCATTCCATTTTCCCTCTGCACCTCCCAGTTTTCCCCAATACAAAGTCAGCATTCCATGGCTACTGAGCATGCTCCATCATCACTTGGCTGTTTTTTGGGGGGTGGGTGGGATTACCTCACCTCCTTAGGGTTTTCCCCAAAGATCATTTGTACTTCTGGACACTTTGGGATTTTCCCATGCCCACCACTACCTCTGTCTTGTGTGCGGATGGTGCCATACATACGGACCCCCACTCAGAGAATGAGCTCACTATTAGTTTACTATTAGTTGTGTGTGGACATAATACGGGGACATTTATACATACATGGATGTGCATAACTCACACTCAGTACTGGAAGACCTGCAGTGTGTCAAGTATCAGGTGGTATGGCAATACTGTCTAAGTTATCTGTGATGGCTCATTCATTGCCACTGCACTTATCAAAGGATGTCAGTGCCTATGTAAAGCAGGTCATGGAATCACACAGAGGTGTGACAGAGCAGAATTAATAGTGGAGAATCAATTTGGAGTCTGACAGAGGTGCCATCTTCTCAAGATGATTGAGGGGGCCTGAAGCAATGTCCTGATGTCACGTGCATGATGTCCCAAAGAGCCAGGGAGCAGAGCCAAATGTCCTCTGAACATTGAGGGGGCCCGGCCCCCTAAAAAAATTGAAGGCGTGAGGTGCCTTGACCTCTAGGATCTGGTGCTGATGGACTCTGAGGTGCAGATGGAATCACATTTCCTCAGTGTTTTCTCACTTGCGATCCAAAAGTGTTTCCATCTAGAATTTCCCTAGTAGCTTAATAGCTTATAGCACAAAGTGTACTAGGTTATGTATGGATACAGGTGAGAAAAATTTATTTTCCCCAGTCGAATCCCTAGGATTTTTTAGAAAGAATGATCGTGAACTTTAGGCCACCTTTACAGAAAGGAAGGATTTACTTCAGGATGCCACAAGATTAGCCAGCCATAGTAAGGAGGAGTTTTGTGACCCATATCTAGGTATCACAAGCATGCCTCTTACTGGAATTGAACAGGCAACTCTGAAATGAACTAGAAAAAACTCAGAGAAACATTAACTATGTCTTCACATGGCAATAAGGACAGAAGCAAACAATAGCCAGGGCCAATTATACCATCTCAGCAGAGAACATCAGTTGCCCCAGGCAGCCTCATGTGAAGGGGGTGCTTTATTGTGCAAGGGGCTCTGGCTGCAATAACTGTGTCATCTCTTTCTTGTTTGGTGCTCTCTCTCTCTCTCTCTCTCTGCCCAGAGGGCTGCAAATGCCCTAAAGACTGTAACTGATTCAGTATAAGACAGCTTCCCATGTTTCCTCTAGAACGCTGAGGTTCAGCTTCTGGAGCCTGCTGCAAGATTGTGTCATGGTGGGGGCCAAATAGTCTTAGAATTAACAGGGCACATCTGAACACAAGGTCAGCAGCCAGGATTTTGTTTTCAGTCCTAGAACTGAGCTCACAGTTCTGTCACACTAAACCCCACTCTTGGCTTCCCCCTTCCTTCACCTTAGCATAATTTGGAAGGGAAATTTTGTTGTTGTTGTTGCTGCTACTGTTAAACAATTGGGAATCAAAAAGATTGCTGATCACTTAAGGAGCTTCAAGTTGGGCCTTGTTTAATCGTTGGATGGATGCTCCTAATACATTGCACACACACAAACACACCCTGCATCAACGCAATGTTGTTGACATCAAAATGGCAGCCTCTCCATTAATCAGGATTTCTCCTTGCTGGGAAAAATCCAATAGGGTGTGGTGTTTTTTAATGACCTGTTTGCAATATCTGAATGGTCCATTTACAATACTAAGCTCCTGCCTGGAGAGCTATCAGTAGATTCTAAACTGCCTTCTGTCCACTGTTGAACAAGATCTGCAGCAAAAAATGTGTTGGTGCTGTCTTGCAGGCATCACTTAGATGCTCAGGTAAACAAATTATACCATCTGGTTGTGTGTATTACTTCACTTACCTCAAAATATGGTAAGCCAGCTGCATTTGGAGAGCCCTCCTGTCCATTCTCTGCTGACTCTGACCCCTGACTTCTGCCCTAGAGGCACCACCAGATCAATTCCATATTGGTGCTCCGCTTGCAATGAAGTGTAGTGAGCTAAATTTGATTTTTAAAGGAATGGATTTATCCCACCAAATTGCTACGCTGTATACTGAACTGCCTGCTTTCTTGAAACAAAGGCTAAAAGGATTTGGTTGGTTTATTTTTTATTTATTTTTTGAAAAACAAAAATCCTTCATTCTTGACAATTGGGAATATACATTTTTAGAACAACAGTAATGTATGTGTTTGGGCAGAGGAAAGGAATTGACATGGGAATCGAGCTCTGGTCTACGGAACAGTTCTATATTGGAATTGGAAAAACCTGTCTCTAAATAACAGACGGTTTGAACTATTGCTTATAAACAGGAAACGTATATGATGTTAAAATAATGAGTCACTTACGGTGTTTATCAGAGTCAGGAAAGAAGCCAGCCCCTCTAAACTAAACAAATCCCTTTTTATGAAGCCAATCCGTGCCTTATAGCATCGCACGGGGTGATTCATCCTGTTCAGCCTGCTTTAATGGAAAATACTTCGAGCCATATCAATGCAGGGTGATATATTTAGACGTCATTATATTTAAACAAATGCCATACATGCTTAGTTATTCACAGTCCGTTTCGTTATACTTTTGGATCTTTGTCAACCCCATCCATCACTTTGCACCTTGGGGAGGGAGAAGCAGGGGGTTCACATCTTACATAGGCATCCAGGGGGGTCCAATCCAGCCAAATTACACACTCATGTGACATTCATTTAAACAGAGAGACTTAAAGATGTGCATATAAGGGGGTGTGAGACTTAAAAATCCTATATTTGTGATGTTCAATGAAAGAATGAGGAAAAATTCAGGACAGCTATTCAATTTGCACTTTCCAGAACAATATGAGAATTAAAACACAGCCATCATTTGAAATTTTGCACTGCACTTCTCCCAACGAATGTCTCTACACTAATTCAAGTTACAAGAAAGGAGATTTGGACTAAACACGAGGAAGAATTTTCTGGCAGAAAGAGCTTTCCTACAATGGAGCAGACTCCCTTGGAAGGTTGTGGACTCCTCTTCATTGGAGATTTTTAAGCAGAGGTTGGATGGCCATCTGTCAAGGATGCTTTAGCTGAAATTTCTGCATTGCAAGGGGTTGGACTAGATGACCCTTGGGGTCCCTTCCAACTCAATAATTCTATGATACTATAATTCTATGATTCATGAATAACAATAAACAGCTATCAAGTGCAGGTCCACCTTACAAGACAGTGTAGACATGATTGTAATGTGGTTTTCAGACAGCAAGGGCACACAGGATATTTGCAGAGTCCAAACTACTGGGGAGATCATTTGTAAAATGAAAGAAGAGCATTGCCAACACTCCTCAGCTAACTCAAAGGTAACTTTACGTGCAACAAAAACCATGCACTCCACTCCTGAGAATATTCACCAAAATTTTCACTTCCCGTTTGATAATGTTCAAATGCAATATCTTTTCTTATTAATTGACAGAGAATTGTAGGGGAGGGGGAAACCAAATAAATGTTTACTACAGCATTGTCTCTGCTTTTATAGGTTCTGCAGGTTTTTGGAAGCAAATCTGAAAACCTGCAAAACCTGTTTGTCTCCAGCTTTTGAAATGGCCTTATTGTATCTATCTACCTATCTACTGAGGGAGAGAGGTTAATAGGGTTGCCATATTTTGAAGAGCAAAGGACACATTTGCCGACTTCTACTCTCAACCATGGATCACTATGATGACTCTCATTTTATATACCCATGAAAAAGAGGGTGTGTCCTGGAAAAAGAGGACATATGGCAACAGAAAATGTTACTGTTGCTTTTATTTTATTTCCCCCTCTAATCCAACGTGCAAGGTGCTCCAAGTCTCAACCTGATAAACAGCAGAAAGCACAATCCACAAACCATTAGTAATACATTGTGCAGTGAGTCACTGATTACAGCTCTCATAGCGACGAGCCCTTAAAATAAAAGATATGCTTTTATTGTGGCTTTAATCACACTTTCCCTCACCATGGCCCTCAGACCTTCAATATTAATGGATTTCATTCATATCATTTAAATGCAATGAAAGCACTTTTGTTCTCAGCTTTCTAGAGGAATTAAACTGTTGCTTGAAAAAGTGAAGCTTCCATGGAAGACAATTATTCATGGAAGCCACACGAAATCGTCTTCCCCTTCCTCCCGCATTCATCTTATCAATAACTTGTTTGTTTTCGTTTTTAAAAAACGAGGTTACATGAATGCAGTGGTCTGCATAAATCCATTGGTGTGTGCCTTGCCATCTGCTCCGTCATCTTTTCTGAACTGTAAAAAGTGCAAAGCGTAGGGTCTGCAAAATCCATATGCAAAGATGTATGTTTAATTCAGCTGAGATTTGCTGTCACAGCAACCCTCCGAGCAACGAGGCAAGCCATATAACACTCAAGGACAGTCGCACTGCTGTCTGGGCAGGCAGGGTTACAAATGATCACATTTGATTGCATACAAATTGATGTAATTGCAAAATCTAAACCAGTTTTATCAGGAGTGCGTAGATTTCTCTAAGGCAGGAGTTTTCAAACTGTGCTCCAGCCTGGGAACCTTGGAATTTCTTTGAGGCATATCAGGAGTTTCTCAAGAGGAAATTCAGAAAATGCTCAGCAGTATCAATTTCCTCTTGTGATCCAGATTTGTAGAATCATGCTGAATTCATTAACAGCCAGCAAGTCTAGCATGAAAACAGTGTGCACCCTGAAACATTATTCAGAATCCACTGCAACATTCTGGGGTTCATCAGTGGATAAGTCCAAACCAACAGAACATGTATTCTGCAAATATATTAGTTTTCTTATAGAAACTATATTTTAGCAGGACGATGAGTAGCGCATGATTGGGTAGGGACATAATGATGGTTTCTGGCAAACCACTGTTTACAAATCAAGAGTCAATTGGAAACACGGTCCCCTACCTAAATAAACGGTAGAATGCTAAGGTGGGTGGGAACATTTGAAAACACCATGCAATAATAATGGTGGGAGATGACCATGTTTGACTTTTCCCTTACACTAAACCAGTCAATCACAAACCGCAATGAAGCCTTCTGAGTTTGGAATCTGGGAAAGGGCTTCTGGGTCAAAGGACATGACTGCTAATCAGACTTCAGCCTTGGCACTTATCCTCTTAATGAAGCACTGCTGAGGCAGTGTTGTTTAAGGCAGAGATGTGGAAACCAATGCTCTCTGGATGTTGTAGGGCTACACGCACCCATTGGCCATGGTTGCTGGAGCTGATGGGATCTGGGAGTCCAACAACATCATTTGGAGGGCGCCATGGCGTTCCTGCCTCTGATTTAGGCATCATAGCAGAGTATAAGAGGTGTGGACAAGGGATGAAATGTCAGGGAGCATAAATTGAAAGCTGGAACATCAAGTTGAAAACAGAAGTTTTCAGACAAGGAAAGGATAGGCCTCCTCACTAATGGCTTCATCTTTTTTCAGACAGGCCACTTTGCCAAAAAAAAAAAAAAACAGAAACACCCTCTAGTAAGCAAATCACTGTCCAACTAAAATGTAAGAATACAGTGGTACCTCGGGTTACAGATGCTTCAGGTTACAGACTCCGCTGACCCAGAAATAGTGCTTCAGGTTAAGAACTTTGCTTCAGGATGAGAACAGAAATCGTGCTCCGGCGGCGTGGTGGAAGCAGGAGGCCCCATTAGCTAAAGTGGTGCTTTGGGTTAGGAACAGTTTCAGGTTAAGAACGGACCTCCAGAACGAATTAAGTTCTTAACCCGAGGTACCAGTGTATCAGGTTCTGTACAATGACTTCCTTAAAGCAAGATAGCAACAAAATAGGCAAAGAGGGTAGGGAAAGCATGGAGGGCCTTCTTGCAAACTGGGTTGTGTCTACCTTAACACCAAATCTGTGTAGTGGGGTACATGGCTTATATGTAAATGCAAATAATTCCAGGTTCAATCTCTGGAATCTCCAGTTTTAAAAAATAAAAACAAGAAGAAATAGTGTTTTATGGGAAAGACCTTTATCATAGAGCCACTTCTCCACATGGGCATAGCTATGGGGGGAGGCAACTGTCAAGTAAAACAATAGAAATACTTAGCTAACTGACCAATCATATTGGTTCTGCCCCCCTAGCCAAAGTCCCCCCGAACAAAGTCCTGCCCCCCAACAAAAATCCTGGCTGCGCCCACGCTTCTCCACTATGCTTGTTTTTTGGGTGGTGGTTGCCACTATTTTTATTGTCCCCCCCAAAATACCCTGGAATGACACTGAATCAGGACATTACAGGTGATGCAAAATGGGGACCAGTCTCTCGGCCACACCCTCCTGCTGCTATGACATGTATCTACAGCAAAGGGGGGGAAGATTCCTTAGTCAAAATGGAAGAAGCTTTGCTCTTCTGGTCACTGCTAATGGTGAGCCCCATCCCTGAGAAGCTGTTGAAGAATTTATCCTTGCTTCTCAGACAAACTCAGTTAAATGACCCCCCCCTCTGAATTCTTTGCCAAGAATTAGAGCAGAGAATTTTGAGAGGCCGTTTGTGCCCAGCTCTTAAAGTACAGCATCAAATGGCATCTTCCACGTGTGGCAAGAGAGAGCACAGACAGAATTTCCGTATCCCCTCAGCCACAATGATTTTTTAAAAGGAGTCAGTTCACACATTCAACTGTGAGTCCACAAGTGCTGAGCCATCAAATGGCATGTGTGGAGAGGCCTGTAGACTTGGGGGGGAGGAGGAGAGAGAGAAAGAATGGTTCTTTTATATCAGTGTTTCCCAACCTTTTTTGGGCAAAGGCACACTTGTTTCATGAAAAAAATCTCGAGGCACACCACCATGCCAGATGGGGAAAGGTCACTTTTTACTTATGTAAAAAAAAAATAAAAAAATAGTAACAGCATAGAAGGTAATGGTTAGGCTAGCATCCCTCTTCCAAATATGCTAGGTTTTTATTTGCAGGGACTGTTCTACATGGGAAAGCATTCAGCACTGTCATTCTCCCATCTGCCATCTGAATTGGTACTATTCTGGGTCAACTTACTCTGCTGCATGTGTAGATGAAAATGGCACGAAGTGTGGGGGAGGGGGCAGAACAGGTTTCAGATACAGGATATTAAGCATACACGTACTTCAGATTGAACTGGTTGCTTGCTTTGCAAGTTTTCATTTCCCAAATGACTGCCTTGGCAAGCGCAATACCTACCAGGCTCAACGCCGGTCTCGCGCTGCCGCTTCCCGCGCTCTCAAGGACCCGGGAGGAGGAAGGCGTGAAGGGAATCCCGAAGGCGCGAAAACCTCGCGCATGCGCAGGCCTTCCGCCTGCGACAGCCCAGTAGGCCGGCCGAAGCGAGCGGCGATGGGATGTGGGAGGGAGCTCGCTCGCCGCCCCGCGTGTGCCTATGTGGGGCACGTTACAGCCCCGTGACGTCAGCGCCACGCAGGCAGCCAGGCAGGCAGACGGCGAGAGCCCCGCGCTGGCCGGCCTCTCCTCGCCGCCGCCGCCCCGCCTCTCGCCGCCCGACTCGCCCGCCTCCCTCCAGGCAACATCTCGCGGCACACCAGGCAACGTCTCGCGGCACACTAGTGTGCCGCGGAACACCGGTTGGGAAACACTGTTTTATATAAACATTGCCCCGTTATTTTTGGCGCAGCTGAGGATCTGTTTATCACTCATTTGTGAAGCTCTATGTCTTAATATAGCAGCTCGTCAATTCAGAGGTAACTAATATTTCATTCAAGGTCACATTTCTCCCCCTACCCCGAGTTCATTCATCATTATCTTTCTTTCCTGAAATCCAGTATAAGTCATCTAATTGCAAAGGTGGCTGGCAGCAATGCCGTATGCCGCACGCTATAATTCAATCCGTGGTACTATACTGGAAGAAGAGGCTGCTTAATATATTTTCTGCAGCTGGGGAAACATATCAGGGGAATCATTTGCACTGGAAAAATGGCTCTGGTGGGTGATCTCATCCATCCTTTTGCAAGGTGTGACGAGAGAGTTAGGAAACTGACGATTTCATATCTCATCGGATTTTTGTAGGCTAAGAGCATCCAAAATCAGCAGAAGAAGGGCTCAGCCCTCTGATGTGACAGCTATAAAAAGACTATTTTGAGTAACGAGTTGCCAAATGGAAATGGTCAGACTCATCAAGATAAGTTGCACCTTAATTATATGCTTCTCTGAAGGTTTCTACACTAGCCTGCATATGGAAACTCTTAATTGAGAAGGGTGGACCAACTTATTCTTAATCAGTTTCAGTGATTTTGGGTGTCCTATGCACAGATTTTATATTTTTTTTCTCCCCCATCATGTTCAGACCTGCAAAGGGAGAAGAAACAGTTGTAGAGCTGCAGAACAGACTCGAATCCCTCCAAGCCCTCTGAATGTTTGTCAGAATTGCAACACAATAGCAAATTCCACCCCAAAACTTATATGTTTAGCAATGACACCCACCTGCATGTACAGCGAGTTTAAATAATTATGTTGCAAGGCCTGCATTGCAACATTCAAGTTGATAAAATGAGGCCTTGGTTTACATTTCGTCAAAACCGACATAGAGCAGCCCTATGACACACACAGGGCACATAATGTTTGAGCCATTGGGATTATGCAGCCTCCTGGAAGTGATTTAGGGTGCAATCCTAACCCCAGATCTGATGGGGTGAGTGAGTTACCGGTAGGTTGTTAGGTTGTGATGGATCTCTGGCTCAGAAGCCTAGTTTCTGGGTCAGTTGGCCTTGTTGTTGTTGTTGTTTAGTCGTTTAGTCGTGTCCGACTCTTCGTGACCCCATGGACCAGAGCACGCCAGGCACCTCTGTCCTCCACTACTTCCCGCAGTTTGGTCAGACTCATGCTGGTAACCTCGAAAACACTATCCAACCATCTCGTCCTCTGTCGCCCCCTTCTCCTTGTGCCCTCCATCTTTCCCAGCATCAGTGTCTTCTCCAGGGAGTCTTCTCTTCTCATGAGGTGGCCAAAGTACTGGAGCCTCAGCTTCACGATCTGTCCTTCCAGTGAGCACTCAGGGCTGATTTCCTTAAGAATGGATGCGTTTGATCTTCTTGCAGCCCATGGGACTCTCAAGAGTCTTCTCCAGCACCATAATTCAAAAGCATCAATTCTTCGGCGATCAGCCTTCTTGATGGTCCAGCTCTCACTTCCATACATCACTACTGGGAAAACCATGGCTTTAACTATACGGACCTTTGTTGGCAAGGTGACGTCTCTACTTCTCAAGATGCTGTCTAGGCCTGTCATTGCCCTTCTCCCAAGAAGGAGGCGTCTTTTAATTTCGTGGCTGCTGTCACCAGTTGGCCTATGATGCAGTAAATCCTCAAATCCCCATCTCAAGTGGGTGTAAAGGTAAAGGGACCCCTGACTGTTAGGTCCAGTCGTAGACTGGGGTTGCGGTGCTCATCTCATTTTACTGGCCAAGGGAGCTGATGTTTGTCCGCAGACAGTTTTTCCAGGTCATATGGCCAGCATGACTAAGCCACTTTTGGCGAAACCAGAGCAGCACACAGAAATGCCGTTTACCTTCCCGTCGGAGTGGTACCTATTTAAGGGGGGAAAATACAGGAGAAATAGTCATGGGATTTCATGTAATGTGTAGTTTGAACTAGATGCTTCAACAGGGCAGAGAAATCAGAATGACAGATACCCAAGCTAAATTTCAATATATATCGTATTTTTCGCTCTATAAGACGCACCAGACCAAAACCAGATGCACCTAGTTTTTGGAGGAGGAAAACAAGAAAAAAAATATTCTGAATCTCAGAAGCCAGAACAGCAAGAGGGATCGCTGGGCAGTGAAAGCAGCAATCCCTCTTGCTGTTCTGGCTTCTGTGATAGCTGCGCAGCCTGCATTCGCTCCATAAGACGCACACACATTTCCCCTTACTTTTTAGGAGGGAAAAAGTGAGTCTTATAGAGCAAAAAAATACGGTAAATTGTCCTTCTCCCTGCACCAGTCAAATCCTTCTCATAGATGATAGATAGATAGATAGATAGATAGATAGATAGATATAGATAGATAGATAGATAGATAGATAGATAGATAGATGATAGATAGATAGATAGATGATAGATAGGCATGATATAAAATAGATAGTAAGGTTTATATGTTATCTTATGTGAGTGCTGACCAGCCTTCAAACTATACAACCAAGTGTCCCTGCTGTATTAGGCTGTAAGCTTCAGAATTGATATAAAAGCCAAATCTGGCTTTATATGTGTGTGAACATGAGAAGAGTCCTGCTGGGTCAAACCAAAGGCCTATCCAGTACAGCAGTCTGTTCCCCCGGTGGCCAACCAGATACCCCTGGGAAGTCGCCAAGGAGGACATGAGTGCAACAACATCCCCCTAAATCAAAGCCAATAGCTCCAGCTCAAAAGTTCTTACTCTGGAGCAGTGTAATTTATTTCAGAGAGAGTGAGCTACAAAATAATCAGACTTTCCCAAGCACATTTCCCTTTGCTCTGATGGGATTTACTCGCACAGAAGAGCACTGGCCATCAATTGCCTGCACAGGAACTCATCTGAATCGTAGCAGATGGCATGGGACTTTCCCCTATCACTAAGGAACAGGATCCATCTGCTGAAAGGCGCTTCCTACCAAAGGAACATGTATCTCTTCTGCGCCACTTTCATGTCCTGCCAATGCTTATATACCTTTTATCTTGAAAAGGCAAAGAGAGATATCCACCTTGGGTTGTACATGTGAAAATCCCCACTGTAGAAAACCGAAAGTTCAAATGAGCATGACTAAGATGCTGCTAGCAAAGATAAGGAGCGCTTGGCTGTGGCCACTGAAGTATGTACAATCTCCATATAAATATATATTGGATCAAGGGGTTCTGTTACAAACAGGAAGAGCAATATCCCGCGGATGCATGCCATCATCCGAGTTGGCGCAAGTCATCTTTCTGCCTGGGGCAGAGCAGCAAAATGGCAGCCCTCTGCCTGAGTCAAGGTGAATGGTGCCTGAGACTGAGCAAGTTATTTTGGCATAAAATCCCGCAAGAGATCCTACCCATTGACACATGGGATAGGTGTTTTCAGAGCCCACTTATTAGGAAAACAAAGTGGTAGAAACTAGAATGTCCTTCTCAGTGAGTACATTGTGCAGAAAAGAAGAAACAGAGATTTAAGTTTTAATGAATTATTGGTGCTTCCATTAAAAAGCAGCCCTTTTTTTCAGTATGAGAAGCACATTTGAATATCCATACTCCTATATATAAATACAGTATGCCTCGCTCAGTTGATACGGTAGGATTATAATGAATTAAATTGAATTGCCAAATGCATCTTAAGAGAGATTACAGAAATAGCCAGTAAGCATCTCCAGGCAAATTTAAAAGTACATTTCTTTGTTCAGTTGCATTTACTAGTATCCCCCTCCCCATCCTCAAAGTATAAAAAACAATTAAAATAGTAAAAACCATTAAATGCAGCATCCATGAAACAAAAAATATATAAACAGTCACCTGTGAGCTACTGATTAAGGGAGAGTAATAAATTGGCCGTGGTGGTGGTGTTAGTATATTTAACAATTTCCTACCCTTTCATGACACACCAAATCAGCTGCCTCAGTCTGCCTAATGGTGGAACCAGCCCTGCACATGATAAGTTGGATACAACCAGATGCGAAGAAAAACTGAGGCATGGCTGGCTCAGGGTTCACAGTGAGACACATAGCTTCTCTGATAAGAGCCCTCTGAGACCAGGGTGAATGCTACTCAGGATTATGAGGAAGTCACAGACCTGCTTAAAAAGTAGTCTGAACAACTGTGGATGCCTTTATTTATTAAACAGTAAAGCCATAATCCCCTAAGTAATCGCTCAGGTTGTTCTCCGTAGGTAAAACATGCCATAAAAATGAGAAACGGCATCAATAAACAAACTGTTAAGTGCTCTGAACTGTGACGAACTTTCAGCAGAGCCAGTACTGTAAATAATGCAGCAAGGATATTGATGGTGGATATTGATGGTGGCAAGAAGTGACAAGTGTATAGGAAAGGGTTGTTTGCCTAATGCTGGACACCAGGACAGAATGCCTGCAAAAAGAAGATGAGGTCTTTCTTTCTTTCTTTCTTTCTTTCTTTCTTTCTTTCTTTCTTTCTTTCTTTCTTTCTTTCTTTCTCTTGATAGAATAATTGATAGCTTGCTTTTCTTTTCTAAATCAAATTGGCAAGGACGCGGTTTCCTACGGAGCATGCTAATTGCATTACGATGTTACACCAAATCACATTTTAATCTCAGGGACAGAAATGAAGACCTTGAGATGATGAGGGATTCTAAGGCTGCAATACTATACATGCTTCTTCAGAAGAAAGCTTCACCGGACAGTGGCACTCCATGTTTGCATAAAACATGCATAGGTATTGCATTGTTGGTTCCATCCTTTAGAGGGGCATACCCCTCAAGCGTCCTGGAAAAAAACATAGCTGAGATTCCTGCATTGCAGGGCATTGAACTAGATGACTCTCAGAGTCCCTTCCAAGTGTACATTTCTATGATTCCAGCACCAGATGCAAACTCACCTGTTTGTCAAGGCATTTGTAGGTGATCAGCATATCCCTCGACGGAGTGTGGGTAGCGCATCCTGCAGTTTTTAGTTGTTTTCCTCCTAGTTGTAGTTTTACTTCTTCATCGTTATGCTGATGTATAATTCTTACCATTTTAGTTGGTTTTATGCAACTCTGTGTTGCACACTGTACATTGGCTGCACTGTTTCCCCACCTTGAGATTTTTTTTATGATAAAGAGCAGATTAGAAATATCTCTTATAAATATGAATAAATATCTCTGATTTACTGTGGCTATAGGAAAGGGACATGTGACGCTCAATGTTTACTCAGAAACGAGTTCCAGTTCTAGAACTTACTCCTCAGTGAGTGCACATGGAGAACTTTTTTGCAAAATTCAGAGAAGTACAAATTTTGAAGGATGGCCGTGTTTTGGTTCACACGTGTTGGGGTTTTGGTTTGTTTTTTTTGAAAGCATGGATTCGGTAGATTTGCCTTTAATGCAAGCTAAATCAAGTTTCATACAGCCCTTAAGAGAAAAAGGCGCTGAAGGAAATTGCAAACCACAAGTGGGTAAATAATATTATTACCAGAAATTTTCATTACAGTTAGTATGAAAGGTGTGGTAGCGGCAATCATCATGCACTATTCATCATCACTACCACCACTAGGAATGCTTCAGATTCCCCCTCCCCCTCCTGCAAACAGTGAACTAAAGAGATTTACTGAAGGGAAAATAAAGAACCCAAATGAAAGCAAATAAGCCATTCAGCAAGAAAACGACTCCACGCTAAACTGCTGGTACTGATTGGTTTTCTACGACCAGCAGTGTGTATGAATAGCTGTTTGCACAGGTTTTGTTGTCTTGCTTCATTTCCTGCAGAGTGTGGTAATCAGTGTTTAATTATTAAAATATGATGGAGAGACCAACCCAGCTTTGCGGCACAATTTGTTGCTCTAACCTTCTCAGGATGTTTCCCGGGCGGAAGGTATTCAGCCGAGTCCCCTCTAGCTTAACTCAGACACGAGCAATGTGTAGGCTGAGCACTGCGGTTCATGCGCAATATTGAGCAGGGGAGGATTGCACCTGTATTTCCCTCCACCCTGAGGGGGGAAATGAGCAGAAAAAGAGCCAGAGGGTGGAAGCAACCTCTCCAAGCAGCTTGCGGTTGCAATTTTTTGAATAAGGATGAGGAGCATGTGGTCCTTCAGATGTTGTAAAACTCCAACTCCCATCACCCCTGGTCATTCTGAGTGATGGCGACTGGAATCCAGCCTTATCTGGAGAGTCACAAGTGGCCCATCCTTGCTCTAGAGGTGACATTTGTCAATTGTCTATCTGGAAGGGTGTAGTTTTGACTTTCATCACAGGATTGATGAGGTCAAAAGGTGGTTGTGAGTCGAGGACCTGCCACCTGCTTGAGGTTAAGAAAGATACAAGGACACAGTATATTAGGTTAATGGGCTGAAAAAGGCCACAACTTTATTGATTACAGCATGTGAGTGGCATTGGCTTAGACATTGGTTAAAACAACAGAGTGTGACTCCACCCCCTCAGGAAGGGGTGAGTCTATCAAGGGTTAACCACCAGTAGGAGGAGCTTGTTGATGCAAATACAACTGTAAGCTCCCCCTGATGTCACCGGGGGTCGTGCCATGGCCCTAGCCACAAGCAATAGTGTCGGACAAGATCCACGACTGCCGGATTCCTTTAACGGAATACCCAAAAAGTGGAGGGGTAGGTGATGGCCACACCCTGCCCTCCAATACACAAACCCAGCAGCTCAATGAAAGGGGAGTGCTGCCATGGCCGCATTTGAGTGGCTAAACCCTGCCCCCAAGCTTCCGCCCGATTGGATGGCTGCCAGGGGGTGCGGCACAGCAGCCGGGACAGCTGATGCAGGGGCCGGAACACCCCCTGCCGACGTGGGAAATGGCTCCTGCTCACAACTCCTCCCCTCTGGAAGGAGGAGAGGCTTTCTCAGAAGTATCATCCAGCCAAGAGAAATGAAGTAAGTTCAGTTCTGTTTGCTGACGTTTCTAAAGGCGATGCACCCAAGGCCTGCTAGACTCGCTACTATATTTATGCTGTCATGGTGGTACTGATTTTTCTTTACTTTTATTATAAGCCAACTTTCAAAATGTTGGTAAAGGTCCTACAAAGCTGCGTGTTACGCTTTGGATGAGCTACCGCAAAAAAAGGAGAAGGTATTATGCAAGTGAAAATTCGTTGTTGCATTTGAAATGAGTAAGTTAAATGCTGGTTAATGTGTCACTGTTCTGTAACTGAAAAGGCTTCAAAGAACATAGTGATTTAAAATAAGTGGTGTTCCAATCTCTTGAGAGGAAGCGCAGCGTACAAACGCACCAAATAAATAGCATCCACCACATTGCTGCAATTATATACAGACCGTTCTGACCTTGTTCTCAGAGAGCACAGAGGCCTCTTAATAATGGCACTGGGTTTTGTTTGCGTATGTAACATTAGTGTCTCACATCGAATATAACTGATCTGTAGAAAGGATTCTATGAACGGAAAACAGACGCTGTATGTACTTTTGTAACCTAATGAAATCTTTAACCAAAACATTTAAATAATAATAATAATGGCACTGGGGATGCTTCAGTTAAAGGTCTGATGAAGACAACCAGCCTACCAATGAATGTGGACACTTATGCACCACCGAAAAGAGGGCGAAAGAAGACACACATGTGCATACAATTCTCATATTCTCATTTATACATATCAAACGCAAATTTAGAAATGCTCACTATAATTTAAATGGAAACGCAGTGCCTCTTGCCATAATGGGGAAGGCTGTGACCACATGAACTGCTCAGTTTCCTGTCAAAAAGTCCTGCTAACTGTTGATTGTCAACACTAAGACCTCTGATCTCCCTCGTGATGGTTGCAAATCTTTAAATTGGACTTTGACCAGACAACACTTTGAGTAAATGGCCACCCAGTTTCCAAAAAGTAAAATTTTCTACCTCAGTTTTGTTTTGCGGAAAGGTATCTCTCCCCTTGCCATGCTTTTGAAGGTCAGGGGCCTTATTGAGGGGTAAGGCTTGTCCACATTTTCCACTTAGCAGTCAGCTGTTGTTCAGAGGCTTTCCGCTCCATCTCCATCCTCTGAGCTGCTTTTTCAGGGATCCCACTCTTACTTGTCCAAATGCTACTTACTCCCATGGCCTGTTCAATATGGACACAGGGAGGGACCCAATGGCCACAGACCACCGTTTCACCAGTGCCTCAGACCATCAGTCCATCTACTTCAATATTGTCCACCCTGAATGATTTAGGCGGTGAGACATTTTTTCCTCTCTACTACCTTTTCTTTGATTTGATTTGTTTTTGTTTCATTTTCCTTTCGTGTTATTGACTGAATATGTATGATATGAAACCACCTGGAGTTATGTGAGTTATTCGTAGCCTTGCTGGCAACAGATAGAGTCACCCACGTCTTATAAATAATTTACAGTCTTTGGTCCTCTTCATTTTAAAATATATGTTTTAATTGTGCTTTTAATTTTCAATTGTTGTTGTTGTTGATGTTGTTTGATATTGCATTTCATCTTGTGAGCTGCCCAGAGAACTTAGATTATGGGATAGCTATCTAAATTCAGTTAATAATAGATACTAGATAAATAATAATTATTTGGGAAGATGGTAAATACATTTCAAAAACAAACAAACAAACAAACACATAAAAATGTACATTAAATCTTAATAGATCTTATTACATTAGCTCTTAATAGGCCTGCTGGGATGGTAAACAAACAATGATGTATGAAAGGACTCAACATTATCTCATAATAATATCAAGACTCCCATTCAGTACCAAAAAAAAAAAAGTCAAACCAAAATGAGCTCAGAGGCCTTATATGCCTCTCTCAGAGGAAATAGGCAGTTAGCTGGAGGTCAGTCTTTGAACCCAACTGCCTCATCTAAGGGACAGATAAAATCAAAGCCAATCTGTTGCTTATTTTAAAAAAGGAAATCATGAGAGATGCTTAAACTGCCATACAAGATGTTTAAGGAGCATAAACTCCTCCAAGGGAACTTGCAATGCTTCTGTGTTGCTGCCTCTTCTGTTCTCATTGCCGAGGGCTGCCCTCCATTCCAAATCTTGGGCATAAACTTCTATTGACTTTCTTCCCATGGTCTCCCTGTCATCTTGGGAAGGTGTCGTTTGCAATTTTTCTCTTGCTGTTCAGAAGATAGATCAACGTCAAAGCTGCTGGGGGGGTAAGGTTCCTTGATACATACATCATACGAAGGGGAATTGTGCATAGATGGATTAAAATTGAAATGGTGGCATTCAGCTGTTTTACTCAGAACAGATCCACTGAAATTAATGGACCTAACTTAGTCCAACACCCTAGAAGTAGTAGACACCCTGCAGCTAGGGATAGATAGATCTGTCCGTCTCCCTTTCTCATTTTTCCAATATTAAGTTCAGCTGATCACACTTCCACGTCAATCAATCAATCAATCAATCAATCAATCAATCAATCATAATTTATTATGGTCAAAGACCAGCACGAAAAGCACAACTGGGACAGCTTTCACAATAATAAAATATACATGTCAGGTTGTGATTCTTTTTTAAAAGTGTGCATTTACCCCAATATCCACATTTTTTTGTAAGTAATTCCACCCAATATACATGTTTGAGCAAGGAACCAAGCAGAGGGCCTTCTGGGTAGTGGCACCATCCCTGTGGAATGGCCTCCCTTCAGATGTCAAGGACATAAAGAACTACACAACTTTTAGAAGATATCTGAAGGCAGCCCTGTACCAGGAAGGTTTTAATGTTTGACATTTTATTATGTTTTTATATATGTTGTAAGCCACCCAGAGTGGCCGGGGAAACCCAGACAGATGGGCAGGCTATCAATAATAATAATAATCCCTAATATAATTAATTTTTGTAAGTCTGTTTCAGTAGTATATGCATTTTGATGCACACATAATAGACACCCATTTTTGCTTAGGGAACTGCATCACAAAATCCAAGGAAGTGTGAATTTCCAAAGTTTTTGGTTTGTGTATTTCAGGAAGCATGAAGGTAGATTTAGAGGATAATGAGAACCAAACTAAGTTTTTCCTCATCAGTATCCCTAATCCCTATCAGATAATGTGTGTGTTTATCTATTGTAGATATGGCCTTTCACATTAATAGCATGATTTGAGGAAAGTGTTTAATATTCTGTTAAATAGAGTGCTAAAAAAGGCAACCTTTGCACTGTTACAAAGAAAAAAGATTTTTTTCCCATTCAGCAATGAATGTATTTTCAGATTAGATTTTGCTCCTGATGCAGAGAGGTGTATTAAGTGTGTCTGTGTGTTTTAAAAAGTTGGTGGATTTTAAATGAAACCCAGTGACATGAACCAGTTGTCTAAATTCTAATTAACTTTCAGCTGAGGCAAAGCACTGAAACATCACCAGTAGTTTTTGGATGGTATAAAGGAGGGAATTTAAAGCTAATCCCTTAGGGAAAAGCACAACATAAAGATCAAACTACATATTACATTAATTGCATGGCTAGTAGCCATGCCAGGGGATTTTTCCAATTTGACCCTCCCCCCCAATTTCATTGGGGGCACATAGAAAGGGGGAGGCTTAACCCTTCGGTCCGCAGCTGTGATCCTAATAAAAATTGCCTCCCTGCCCAATATTCATCAGTTAGCCTTACCGGGGCGGGGTGGGGGGGAGCTTCCAAAAGCTTGTATAGTGGTACCTCGGGTTAAGTACTTAATTCGTTCCGGAGGTCTGTTCTTAACCTGAAACTGTTCTTAATCTGAATCACCACTTTAGCTAATGGGGCCTCCTGCTGCTGCTGTGCCGCCAGAGCACGATTTCTGTTCTCATCCTGAAGCAAAGTTCTTAACCCGAGGTACTATTTCTGGGTTAGCAGAGTCTGTAACCTGAAGTGTATGTAACCCGAGATACCACTGTATCAGTATCTGTATCAGTATCAAACTTTATTCCGGTCACAGACCAGCATAAGAGAAAACATACAGATAAACTGAACACATAAGACTTACAACAGGCAAGGAATAAAAGCTTGAAACCTTGCAAATGTTTAAAAAGCCGAGTGGTCCAGTTTGGCTCCTCTGCATCTCCAGATATGTGCCAGATATAAATGAACACAGGCTGTTTTCAGAGTGTCTGGAAGGTCTATAATTGTTACTCGACCTCTAGAATTACTTCTCAATAAAGAACACCAGCACCATTTTTGAATGAGATGGCTTTTGCCACACCTGTTCCACGTTCTTCTATGATGACTGCATGAAACTGTGCTCCACAAGGTCAGGCACAGGGATATAGCACTGTGATGTTGCCATTCTGAACAGTTGTATATTACTTGCTGCTTGCAGAGTGCATGCGGTGTTATTGTTTTGCTAGCGTGACTCTGGATTACAGGGGGCAGAGAAATTCAATTTGGTTTGCATTAAAAGGCAAACCAGCACAATTTTCACTTTCTGAAACAATCTGCAAAGCTGTCCTTCGCACTTCTCAGAATTTTCGGGATGCACTTCTTCAACGAAGTAACGTGTACAAAAACATACTTGTTAGGGGAAAGTGTGCAAAAAAAGTGCACGGGCATTAGTAAAAATAACATAAAATGGATTATATTAGGGGAAATGGCTTTGCAAATGCAAATTACATGCAAGTACCCTCCAAGTGCCAGTGGAGGAAGAGGCACTTGCTCAGTCTTGTTGGTGTCAAACTGGACATCAAAGGGGCTAGACTTAGTTGTCACTAACCTGCCCCATGGATTTCAGTGGGACTTAAACATGGCAAACTTTTTGTGTTGAGGTTGTGGCTCATAGAAGCATCCTGTAGGGCTCTGGGATTTGAGTAGGGATACGCCATGCTGGCTGGGGATGATGGAAGCTGGAGTACATAAACATCTAGAGGGCCACATGCCCCATGCCACTGGTTAGGGAGAAATTTCTTCTGATGCTCCATTCCACCTCTTGCTAGAAATGTGTAAGCAACATTTTTTATCAAGATGAGTTCAGGGATTCTCTGAATTTGCCAACACTGGTAGAGAAGGAAGCATGGAACACTTGCCATTTGCTTCTCCATGCTGCAAATGTTAGTGTGCTAAGGAACAGAGCTCAATTGAGAGCCATGCTCCAACAGAAGAAGGATGGCTGTCCTCTGGAAATGTGCCTCTAAGCCTACACCCAGCAAAGCATTGAAAATTGTAGACCTTGGTAGTTTTGTTGGTGTTTGGCTGGACTGAGGTCGTCAACCATGGGATAAGGGTATTGGCGCTTCCTTGAGACAAAGGGTGGACAGAGTTGCTGAGCTATTTTTTGGCAAGGTTACTGAGCTCAGGGATTTTTGCCCGGACGCTGTTTAAGAGGGCTGAATACCGGCTATGTCCGGGAAATTCCAGGTGTATGGCAACCCTACCCCAACTACGTAGTCACATATCAAGTACCCATGTTTCATACTCAATCTGTAGTGCAGGATTTTTTCTGCATCTCCATATGAATACATAACTTGCAGTGGATTCTGGGTAAACTAGGATTTCAACCAAAGTCCAAATACAATATGGACTTGTTGGGTCTGTGTTACACACACACTGGGTGCAGGCACTTCCTTCTGGGAGTCAAACAATATTTGCAGTGGTCAATGTCTATTGGTGAGACACCAAGTCAAGCCTTGAGCCAGAGCCCCCACCTGCTAATCTTCAGCACCTTATCTCAGGTGCCGCCAATACTCTATGCCTTTGATCATGTAGTTGGACTGGGCTGAGATCTTCTGGATGCTGCTAGACTACAATTCCCATCATCCCTGAACACTGGCTGCTTTGGCTAGGGATGATGGTACTTGAAGTCTATCTGGAAGGCCAAGTGTTCATCATGTCCTGTTCTAATGCAACAGAGAGGAATAATAATAATAATAATAATAATAATAATAATAATAATAATAATAATAATTTATTTATACCCTGCTCATCTGGCTGGGTTTCCCCAGCCACTCTGTGCGGCTTCCAACAAAACACTAAAATACAATAACCTATTAAACATTAAAAGGTTCCCTAAACAGAGCTGCCTTCAGATGTCTTCTAAAAGTTTGGTAGTTATTTTTCTCTTTGACATCTAGTGGGAGGGTGTTCCACAGGGCGGGTGCCACTACCGAGAAGGCCCTCTGCCTGGCTCCCTGTAACTTGGCTTCTTGCAGCAAGGGAACTGCCAGAAGGCCCTCGGCGCTGGACCTCAGTGTCCGAGCAGAACGATGGAGGTGGAGACGCTCCTTCAGGTATACTGGACCGAGGCTGTTTAGGGCTTTAAAGGTCCGCACCAACACTTTGAATTGTGCTTGGAAACATACTGGGATCCAGCGTAGGTCTTTCAAGACCGGTGTTATGTGGTCTCAGCGGCCGCCCCCAGTCACCAGTCTAGCTGCTGCATTCTGGATTAGTTGTAGTTTCCGGATCACCTTCAAAGGTAGCCCCACATAGAGTGCATTGCAGTAGTCCAAGCGAGAGATAACTTGAGCATGCACCACTGGCGAGACAGTCTGCGGGCAGGTAGGGTCTCAGCATGCATACCAGATGGAGCTGATAAACAGCTGCCCTGGACACAAAATTGACCTGTGCCTCCATGGACAGCTGTGAGTCCAGAATGACTCCCAGGCTGCGCACGTGGTCCTTCAGGGGCACAATTACCCCATTCAGGCGTCCACATCTGCCCGCCTCCTGTCCCCCAAATACAGTACTTCTGTCTTGTCAGGATTCAACCTCAATCTGTTAGCCGCCATCCATCCTCCAACCGCCTCCAGACGGTTGTAAGTACACAGGACAAGGCACTAGGAATCTCAGCCTCCAAGGCTAGTTCAACAGTCTCAGTGTAACTTGTCACAATGGGCTCAACTAAGATTGACTCTCTCATTTTGGCTCACTTCATTTTGTACCAGCCCTGCCCTGCTTCTATCCCTGAGCTCCAGCCTCTGGCTACTCCAGCTGCTTTTGGCTCAGGTGCCCATCACCTTCCCGGTGTCAGACCTGAACGTCACGGCAGCCTGTGGCAAGCTGGGCAAGTGTGGAACATCCACGGAGGAGAAAAAGCAAGACAGGAAGGCTTTGGGTGTCACCCTATGCCCATATTTGCATCTCTTCCTTCAAATCACCCCTTTCTGCATCTTTGTAAAAAGAAAAAAAAGGGGGGGGGGGAATCCCTGCAATGCCAAACTCGCTCCTCAATTGCAACTCCCACTCTTCTGCTGTTGCATAATGTTTTGACAATGTCTTGGCCCAGAACCAAGAATTTGGCAATTTAGAGGAATTAGCAAAATGCTAATTTGGGCCTTTTGCTGGCGGTGCACATCCCCCCTCCCGACACACAGACACATCCAGCTGGAGCGATAAGGCTATTTGCAAATAGTATTGAATCCAAGACCGAAGAGGCACCTGTCACCAGTCGCAAATTGAGAATGAGGGGCTGGCGCTCGAGGAACTGAGGGGAGATTTCCTTACACAAGAGGATCTGATACTGTATATGGACAGCAAGTGAAGAGCAACTGGTGTTAAGAGTTTTAAAATAAGAGCAGGACACATGCCGAGAGAGAGAGAGAGAGAGAGAGAGAGAGAGAGAGAGAGAGGAGTGTGCCTGTTTTGAGCAACTGTTTCCGACAAGGTGGGGATGGAAGCCGACTGGATTCCTTGTGTACTTCTATTTCAGTCATTCAGAACAATGGGCTAGCAGCAAATGTTTAGATGAATAGACCCATGTCCCTTGGATTAGGATAGTGTCACTGTGGTTGCAAACCATGGGGTTGGGGATGATGATGATGAAGAACAAGAGTTTGGATTTGGTATCCTGCTTTATCACTACCTGGAGGAGTCTCAAAGGGGCTAATAATCTCCTTTCCCTTCCTCCCCCACAACAAACACTCTGTGAGGTGAGTGAGGCTGAGAAACTTCTGAGAGACTTCAGAGAAGTGTGACTAGCCCACAGCAGCTGCATGTGGAGGAGCAGGGAAGCGAACCTGGTTCACCAGAATATGGGTCTACCGCTCTTAACCACTGCACCACACTGGGATGGATGTACCTCACAGTAAGAAAGAGAAAAGATGCGAGAACCACATGTGATTTATTGCCAAGCTAATTCCAAACACTTTTGGAATGTTCAGAGGGAAATAAACAATTAAAATATGACATTTCTTGTGTCCTGAGATCTACTGAGGAGGTCTGTATGCCTTCACTGGTAGAGGCACAGACAGCAAGCCGTGAGATACAGGTCAGAGGTTCTCAAGTCATAGTCTATGGGTGACTAGTATTCTGTGGACATTCAGGTGGTCCACAGAACAGTTGTGAAACAGTCAAGACTATCTGTATTTGGTCCTCCACTTGATTGCCCCCACACCTGGACAATGGCCAGGGGGACTTTTCAGCCAAAATGGGATTTTTCAATCTGTTTTAAGAGATCTCAGTGAACAGGCAGGCATATATGGAAGAAGGTGTTATAATAATAAATAAATTAGATGCAGCATTCCACAGAACACTGTTGAAAGCTAATGGCCTGGTGGTGTCCAAAATAATGAAGGCAGCATCTAAGCACATCCAGGCACTAGTACAAATAGAGGCTATGCTGGGGAATGAGGAGGACATGGAGAAGACCTCTCAGAGCAGTACCCCTGGGCCAATGGTAGCCAACATGGTGCCCTCTGGATGTTGTGAACTACAACTCCAATCATCTTGGACCATTGCCCATGCTGCCTGGGGCTGATTTGAATTATAGTACACAGTATCTGGAGGGAACTCTCTTGTCTACTCCTGCCAGGAACCATGGAAAGGGGGAAAGTGAACACCTCCAGTTTATGATTGTAGAAAAGTTGTGAACTTGAGAACATGACTTTAGAGAAGGCAAGCTACCCAACAAACTTTCTATCCTAAGCTTGCATCATCTCTATCTCATCCGGTCTCTCTCTCTCTCTCTTGTATAAATTAATAAACTGAGCATTCCCATGATAACATATAATGTCAAATGAATAATGAATGGGGAGGTGAAGGTCTTTCCTCTTTGCTCCTGCCTCACTGAGAACTTCAACAAGGAATTTGAGGTCAACAGCTGGGGTAAGTTGCCATCACTTCTTTAAAAGCTGGGACAATTTGTAAGGCGTACTAAAGTGAGAATATTTCATAGGCCACCCGAAGAACTGAGAAATATTTTCCCAGCAAGCTGGGCGGCTGGCATCCCCTCTGATCGTAATCCAGCGCAAACTGTACCAAGAAAAAACCCAAAACAAAAAACAACAGTGTTACAGAGAAGGATTTAGTGACACCCAAACCTCTTCACAAACAATGGGCAAGCACCACACAGTTCTCATGTGTATTAGTGTTGCTTCTGTGTTCAACTACACTGTGGAAATCTCTATCTAAATTGATAATAACCTTCACAGTCATAAAAAGCTGCCTTGCTCTGCACAGTTCTGGCAGCTGTTGACAATGTTACACTTGCCTCAGCTAATTGAGAAAACAGAAATGGCATGCCAGGAAGGGGGGGGGGAGAACACCTCACAGTGAGCTATAGGACATTTGCAAGCCTTTCTTAAATAAGGAACCCCTTGCTATCTAGAGACTGATAACAACTCTCACTGCTGAAAAAGTGCAAATGGCAAGAGTGCCATTTACTGATGGCACTCAGAGCCAAGTATGTATGGATACAAGAGATACCCTAGCCTAGCCCATTCTCTCATCTACTTACCGGTCAATGATAGTGGGTATTAAGATATTTTAACTGCAGCATATGATGTTTCCTACAGGAAATAGTTACGGCGGTGCTATAATTAACTAAAGGTCTTCACCCTCATCGTGAGCAGTTTTGACAATTTAAGTTGCTCTCCCGACTTTCTCCCAGTGAATACATCCTGAAAAGATTTCCTTTCTTTATTTCTTGTGGTAGCAAACCTAGCTTTGCAAAGAGTGTTAACTTGGACCAAAGCTGGATTTCCGTGCAAGTTTGGCACCCCTGTAGTGATTGCATGGTGTTCACTTAATCAAATTGGTTTCATTGCATGAAAAAACAACAACAACAACTCACAGAAGGAGTGGATGCACATGTTAGTTGTCATTTCACCCATTCAATCTCTTGCCTTTCTGTTCTAAACCCATAACATAACAATTTTTTTGTTTTACTTGCTACCTTTTTCATAGAATCACCGAATCGTAGAATCATAAAGTTGAAAGGGACACCAAAGGGCATAAGTCCAACCCTCTGCAATGCAGGAATCTTAGCTGAAGCCTCCATGACAGATGGCCATCCAACCTCTTCTTAAAAGCCTCCAAGGAAGGACAGTCCACTACCTCCTGAGGGAGCCTGTTCCATTGTCCAACAGCTCTTACTGTCAGAAAGTTTCCCCCTGATGTTTAGTCGGAATCTCCTTTCTTGTAACTTGAATAATAATAATAATAATAATAATAATAATAATAATAATAATTTATTATTTATATCCCGCCCATCTAGCTGAGTTTCCCCAGCCACTCTGGGCGGCTCCCAATCAATGGTTAAAAACAGTACAGCGTTACATATTAAAAATTTCCCTGAACTTGAAGCCATTGGTTTGAGTCCTACCCTCCAGAGCAGGAGAAAACAAGCTTGTTCCCTTTTCCATGTGACAGCCTTTGAGATATCTCCTCCCAGTCTCCTCCTTCCCAGGCTAAACATATCCAGTTCCAGTACTTTTTTTCTAAAAAGAAACAGAAAAGGTTAGGGGTACTCATTTAGACTCAATAAAATCACCATTGGGGAAAATAAATACAGTAAATGCACAAAAGTACAAAGATTCACAAAATGTTTTGGGGTATGCGTCCTGCTGCCCAGCTCCCTCAACCACTCCTCATAAGGTTTGGTTTCCAGACCCTTGATCATCTTGGTTGCCTTCCTCTGCACACATTCCACTTGTCAACACCCTTCTTAAATTGTGGTGCCCAGAATTGGACACAGTATTCCAGGTGTGGTTTGACCAAGGCAGAATAAAGTCGTATTATTACTTCCCTAGATATTTTATCCCAGCCGCCTTTGCAAGATACTCAGGGTGGCATGGATAGAGTTTTGTACATAGGAAGCTGCCTTATACAGAGTCAGCCCATTGGTCCATGTGGCTTAGTATTATCGACACTGACATGCGGCTGCCCTCCAGGGTTTCAAAGAGGGAATACTTCCATCCCTACCTGGAGGTGCTGGTGATTAAATCTGGGACCTTCTGCATGCAAAGCAGATGTTCTACCATTGAACTTTCACAAAAGCCTTGTGAGCTGTGTGAGGCTGGGAGGAAATGGCAGGCCTAAAGCCATTCTGTAAATTCTGTAGCTGAGCAAGAATTTGAACCTGGGGTTCCTGAGTGCACATCTGAAATTTGAACCACTACATCACTCTGGCTCTTAGTCTAGACCAGAGGTAGAGAATGGGATGGCCTCCAGAGGTTGTTGGACTCCTGTTAGTCCCATACAACATGGCCAATGTTCAGGGATGATGGGAGTTTGAGGCCAAAAACCTCATGAGAACACCATCTTGGCTACCTCAGGGTCAGTTAACATACCCTCCAACATTTCTCCAAAGAAAATAGGGATGTCCTAAGAAAAAGTGGGACATTCCAGGGTCAAATCAGAAACTGGGGTGACTTCTGTAAATCTGGGGCTGTCCCTGGAAAATGGGGACACTTGGAGGGTTTGTTGTCAATAGCAATTGTGGGACCAATGCAATCTGTAATCTTTGTAAGGTTCAAAGAAAGATGCCGTCATTTTTAAGCTGGGAAGTGAACATGGAATTCCTAAGAAACCAGTATTTAAGTCTGCACTGAGTGTAGCACCTACAGTTGTATGCAAAACATGACAAATGTACAGTCATCTTGTCTTAATGAAGCCCAAACACATCTGCAAAGTCTTTGGGAAAAGACACTTTTTTTGGAGGGGGAAAATGCTGCTTTTCTAAGAAACCAGCGTGTGATGCATTAACAGACTGTGGGAACTAAAATGCCTTGAAGGTGAAAAAGTGTTCTAAGCAAGTGTTTTCACAGATAAGTCTTTAATTAAAGCAGTGTGTCAGGGTCTCTGTGAGAATGAAGCATAGGCTGTGCATTCAGCACTCAGCTTCTACATTTGTTAGCCAATACTGTCAGCTAATTTAGATGAAGCATGCTTTCACAACATTGGACTATTATTTATTTTTCTTCGTTTTATTTATTTCTGAAATGCATAACCTGTCATGTGGCCCAGGCAGGCCCTCAAATATATTTATTTAAGGTTCTATCCAACGTTAAAGTAAACCACTTTTTTAAAAAAGAAAGAAAGAAAAAAGGACATGACTTCCCTAGGTCCTGAGTAGAACTTAGTTGGATACAACCCCTAGGATATTTATAAACTCCCCTTCTCTCCAAAAAAACCACCAGTGTGACTGACCTTCAATGGTTTCCATCAAGAGTTGAAATATGGAAACAGCATTTCAACTTTTCTTCTGATTAAATGTTAAGGCCCTCATCTGTGCAGGGACTGGAGTGAAAAGCAAATGAGCCACTGAACTGAGGTAAATCCAAAATTAGTGATGTAGGTCAGCATGATGGGGAACAGCCAGCTGTAGACCATCTGCTTCAAATGCAGAAAGTCCCAGGTTTAATCCCTGGCCTCTTCAGGTAGGGTGAAGAAGAGAGATCCTTCACCATGGTCTAAAACCGTGGTGAGCTGCTACCAACCAGTGTAGACAGTACTGAACTAGATAGACCAATGGCCTAACTCAGTATATGGCAGCTTCATTTGTCCCATATCAACAGACTCTCCAAGTGTTCCCATTTTCCAGTCCCGGATTTACAGAAGCTGTCCTGGTTTCTGATTTGATCCTGGAATGTCCCACTTTTCCTTAGGGCATCCCTGTTTTTCATTGGATAAATATTGAAGGGTATGATAGGGTGTCCCCAGTGCTATTTTCCTGGGGGGACATAGGGGTATGCATACCCCTAAACATTTTGTGAATCTAATGGGAGAAGAAACTAAAAATGTTTAAAAAATCAGTTTCTTCTCCAGCACGGTGAACCGTCAGTTCTGTTGCTACCCCTGATGGCAGCCTTATTTCCTGTCACGGTGTTTCCTGAGTCTCAGACAGAATGAGAGTACCCCTAAATTGCAGTACCTCCTGCAATGAGGCTACATTTTAATATTTTAACATTCCATTATTTTAATGTTGTATTTTATTTTTGTTTTTAAGTTGTAATCATTCATCTTGTTTTTATTATTGCTTGTAAGCCGCTCTGAGCCCGGCCTTGGCTGGGGAGCGCGGGGTATAAATAAAATATTATTATTATTATTATTATTATTATTATTATTATTATTATTATTGTTGTTGTTGTTGTTGTTGTTGTTATTGTTATTGTTATTGTTATTAACATTTTTTAAGGAAAAAGCACTGGGTGTCCCTATTTTCATCGGAGAAATGTTGGAGGGCATGGCGTTATCTGACCCCCAAGCGATCTGAAGGCAGCCCTGTATATTGAAGTTTTTAACTGTTTTATGTTTCATTATGTTTTTATATAAGTCGGAAGCTGCCTAGAGTGACTGGGGCAACTCAGTCAGATGGGCAGGGTATAAATAGTAGAGTTATTATTATTATTACTATGGAACAGGATTTCTCTTCTTCATGAGAGAAATGTTGGAGGGTATGTATTAAAGAGTGTGGGGCTTAAACTAAGTGAGACCTATCTAAGCAGCAATCTACAGGTGACACTGAAGTTGAAATCCTAAAGTGTATGTGAGGGGGACAAACTATGAAGGTGGTTTTACCACCTTGAGCCAGTAGGGTGGAAGTGAGGATAGTTCTTGCATTAGGTAAAGGACCCCTGACAGTTAAGTCCAGTCGCGGGCGACTCTGGGGTTGTCCGCAGACAGTTTTTCCGGGTCATGTGGCCAGCATGACTAAGCAGCTTCTGGCAAAGCCAGAGCAGTGCACGGAAACGCCGTTTACCTTCCTGCCGCAGCGGTACCTATTTATCTACTTGCACTTTGACGTGCTTTCGAACTGCTAGGTTGGCAGGAGCAGGGATCGAGAAATGGGAGCTCACCCTGTTGCAGGGATTTGAACCACCAACCTTCTGATCGGCAAGCCCTAGGGTCTGTGGTTTAACCCACAGCGCCACCCACGTCCCTAATAGTTCTTGCATTATCCAATTCATTTTCTTGGAAACCTTTTTTAAAAAATGTTGTCCCCCCCACCCCCATTAGAAACAATGTTTTCCCTCTCATTGGGCTCCCCAGGCTAATGTACCTTGAAAAGCCTTGTTTGGGCAATTGGCTAGCATGAGGAATGAGATCAGGCATTAGGGAATGATAACATCTTTAATTAGAAGCCAGTGACAATACTGGATAGGCTACGATAGAGCCGGCTTCAGGGTTATCACAAAGAATCAGTACCAAAAGTGGATGCTATGGACAAAACAAGATTTACTCTGTGGAAAGTTAAGCCTAAGAAATGATCAATCTGTGCCTTTGGCAAAACTTGTACAAAATACAAATTATTTAACAGTAATGAACTTCCTGCCAGTTGTAATTCACAGCAATGAGGGGAAGCGATAAAGAAAAAGGAGATTAAATCATAAAGATAAATCCAACTTTTAGGATGGGGGGGGGAACTCCCCTATATTTGCCCTACTAATAGCCAAGAATGGTGACAGAAATATATTTTAGGTAACTGTCATAGGCTTAAGAAGAATGAAGTGATTTGGCTGTATAGTTCAATGGGTGGAGACACGTCCCTGGTTTTCTGCTGTCAGTGAAATTAAAAAGACATGAAGGTTTGTATAGATAAAAAGTGGAGGAGAGGGGAGATAATGGTTCCAAACTGCCTCCGATAAGAGCGTGATGACAGAAATGCAAGGAGGCTCTAATGGCTGAAAGTAGAGTGAAGTAAGACAGGGAAGCGGCTCTGACTCCAGAGCTTAGTTAGTTCATGAGAAAAATCTTGATAGATGTCAAGTATTTCAGCCAGGAGGGAAAAGAAGTACAGTGGTACCTCGGGTTACAGACGCTTCAGGTTAAAGACACTTCAGGTTACAGACTCCGCTAACCCAGAAATAGTACCTCAGGTTAAGAACTTTACCTCTGGGTGAGAACAGAAATCTCATGGCGGTGGCGCGGCGGTAGCGGGAGGCCCCATTAGCTAAAGTGGTACCTCAGGTTAAGAACAGTTTCAGGTTAAGAACAGGCCTCCAGAACGAATTAAGTTCTTAACCCGAGGTACCACTGTATGCACACAAATCTCAGTGGCGGACCTTGGGGTCTCAAATTTCAGTGGCGCCCTGGTCAACGCCAAAATGGCACTCCTCTGCCTCTGACGCTGCATTTGAACTCCTAGTTGTGGCACCCTTGGAGGCGGCCCCAAGGCTCCATGTCCAATGCAGCTTAACTGCCCTAAACCCAGATCTATATAGGGCAAAGGTGGGGAACTTCAGGCTCTGGTCCTCTGGTTCAGTGTTAGAAACTGAGATATGAAAACTAGGAGCTAAATGGCACCTTAACCTAGGTTATGGGCACAGCAACAGAATTCTAGGTGCACTATTTTTTTTTAAAAGGTAAAGGTAAAGAGACCCCTGACTGCTAATTCCAGTTGTGGATGACTCTGGGGTTGCGGCACTCATCCCGCTTTACTGGCCAAGGGAGCCGGTGTTTGTCCGCAGACAGCTTCTGGGTCATGTGGCCAGCATGACTAAGCCGCTTCTGGTGAACCAGAGCAGCGTACGGAAATGCCGTTTGCCTTCCCGCCAGAGTGGTACCTATTTATCTACTTTTTGGTGTGCTCTTGAACTGCTAGGTTGGCAGGAGCAGGGACTGAACAATGGGATCTCACCCCATCGCAGGGATTTGAACCACCGGCCTTCTGATCGGCAAGCCCTAGGCTCTGTGGTTTAGACCACAGTGCCACCCACTTTTTAAATAACAAGAATTCAAAGCTGAAAATGAATGAATGGCAGCTAAAATACGATGTTCATTTTTCACAGGGTCTAGCCCATCCTCCTAATATTCTTAAGAGGGTCTCTTCTCCAGTCTTCAGAGAGTAGCTGGAAGTGGGGGAGGCAGAAAAAGGTTTTAATCTGAAATCGTAGGTGCAGTACTGAGCCCAGAGATCAGAAACTGCTTGCGCTAATGAAATGCCCTGTTGCAAAATGCACTGTTCCAGTTCTTTTCTGCCCTTCATATTCTCTCCAGGTGGTCTTCCCTGACCAAAATGTGTCATTGAACTGCTTGTGTTTCTTTCTTGTCTGGATGGAGGCTGTGGAGATGTGTACATGTAGAAACCACTGACATTTGTGTAGGTGGAATACAGCCACACAGCGTCCTCTGCAAAGGTATGAGTCCAATCTATTGCTCTACCTACTTTTGCCTCAGGACCCCACTGACTTTCTGCCTCTGGACCAGCCCTGGAAAGGTTGCCCATGAAGGACTGTGGCATTTGGGCTGAAAATGATTCCTCACACCTGGTATATTGGGAAAACTCTCTTTTTGGCAAAGGAGTGCCATACACTCTCTTTTTATACACAAGGGAGAGGAAAGGAAGTGAGTGGAGGTGACCAGGGCCAATTCAAGACATTTGCCTGAGGCAAAGGACAAGATGGCACCTTTTCATCATATATGACAACTAGCCTGGCAGTCGATAACACTGATGACAGGATGGCATTCTCCATTGTAATTGTAGGCAGCACGCTAGCTTAGCTGGTGAAGGGCAGACTGTGTGGTGCACAGCTCTGTCCTCCAACATGACTCCAATACTCTGTGGTTGCTTTGCTGCCCTCTCCCCATCATCCACCACTTAGAGATACCATCCACTTGAAGGACTCTTTATAGTTGCAAGATTTCAACTGCACAAACCACAACCACTCCCAGCATCCCAAAAAATTGCATAATGTATCTCACATACCAAGAGGAGGGCTGTTCTCATGCCAAGATCATGGACCTCCTCATCCCAGTCAACATGTTAATGTATGATTATGACCCTATACATGCAAGTTTACCCCTAGACATGTAGGCTTTCTGAGGGTTTCAGAAAACCAGTATTTAAAAGGTTAAATGGGGGGACAGAGACAAGGCAGCCTTCCCCTAAGAGATGAGCTGCTTTTGCAAATAGTGTAAGATTTTGTACGGCTTTTTCAAAGCATAATTGCTACATGGGAGAAAGCCGATAAAACAAATTACGGATGATCTCATCAAAGTAATAATGGTTCATCACCCATGTGGGCTGCCTGATGTTCCAGTGACAGGAACAGCAGGTTTATTTTCTGTAAATCTATTTGGATCAATTACTAGGCGGTCAAAATTTTGTGTAATATATCATAAGCGGGGTGCAGGGGAAGGGAGAGAGTGGATTTTTCAGAGAAAATAAAATAGAAGCAACTTTGGAGCAATAGGCAATGGCGAATATGTATTTCTGAAGGAGTGTTTTAACAAGTATTTGAAGATTTCACTAAAAAGAGCAAAAGAAATACATTTAAATGTATGCACTTTCCAAATCCTTTTATTCCCAATATCTAAGAACCAAAGGCCAGTGTGAAGAAAGTGCACAAGTAAACATTTTCACTGCGGAAATGCATATTCTAATGTAACGTGTTACTACATATATTAAAGACTAGTAAAATCAGAAACCGAGAGTAGCAGAAACTGACCTGTCGACCCATCAGGTTGGTTTGTCTTTAAACCTGATAGATGCATCACCTGCACCAACAAATGTGATTGTCTGCTGGTATCTTCACTCCCCCATTATAGCAACATCTTCTGCTAACGTTGCAGCCCAAAGTGATTGGGGACGTAACACATGGCAGGGTTTTATTTAGAAAGAGAAAATGGCCTCCTAGAAGACACGGCAACCGTATTTCTCATTTTGACAGAAAAGGGCAAAAGTACCAAATGATTTGACAGTGTCTGAGTCTTTTGAAAACTTTTAAAGCCTCTTTTGGAAGCTGAGAAGCCAGAAGTGAAGTCTGCTTTGATGGGATTAACCTCCTGGACGTAGAGTTACCTGGAAAAGGTTTTCGTATTTCAATCAAGGTGATAAATATCACTGAGTATGCTTGAGGTTCGTGGCATATAATTCCATCGTGGAAATGCTTTAAAAGGCAATTATTCTACATACAGATGTGTGTTGATTTTACTGCACTTCTCAGAAATAAAGGTACCTGTGAAATCAACCTTCCCCAACCAGGTGCTCGCCAGATGTTTTCGACTATAGATCCCAACTGTCCCAGCCAGCATTGCCAATAGTCAAGAATAATTGAGGTTGTAGTCCAACAACATTTGGAGGGCCACAGGTTAGCCCTCACAGATCAGTTACTGCCTATATTTGCCTTCACCAAACTGGTGCCCTTCATGAGGGTCCCAGCAGCTGTAGACAGCATGACCAATATGGGTTTCTCAAAAACAAGTCATGCCAGACAAATCTACTTTCTTTCTTTATAGAGTTACAAGCTTGGTGAATCAGGGGAATGCTTTGGATGTTGTTGTTGTTTAGTCGTTTAGTCGTGTCCGACTCTTCTTGACCCCATGGACCAGAAACGCCAGGCAATCCTGTCTTCCACTGCCTCCCGCAGTTTGATGAAACTCATGTTTGCAGCTTCGAGAACACTGTCCAACCATCTCGTTCTCTGTCGTCCTCTTTTCCTTGTGCCCTCCATCTTTCCCAACATCAGGGTCTTTTCCAGGGGGTCTTCTCTTCTCATGAGGTGGCCAAAGTATCTGTCCTTCCAGTGAGCACTCAGGTTGATTTCCTTAAGAATAAATAGGTTTGATCTTCTTGCAGTCCATGAGACTTGCAAGAGTCTCCTCTAGCACCATAATTCAAAAGCATCAATTCTTCAGTGATCAGCCTTCTTTATGGTCCAGCTCTCACTTCCATCCATCACTACTGGGAAAACCATGGCTTTTACTATAAGGACTTTTGTTGGCAGGGTGATGTCTCTACTTTTTAAGATGCTGTTTAGGTTTGCCATTACCTTTCTTCCAAGGAGCAGGCGTCTTTTAATTTCGTGACTGCTGTCACCATCTGCAGTGATCATGGAGCCCAAGAAAGTAAAATCTCTCACTGCCTCCATTTCTTCCCCTTCTATTTGCTAGGAGGTGATGGGCCCAGTGGCCATGATCTTCGTTTTTTGATGTTGAGCTTCAGACCATATTTTGTGCTCTCCTCTTTCACCCTCATTAAAAGGTTCTTTAATTCCTCCTCACTTTCTGCCACCAAGGTTGTGTCATCTGCATATCTGGGGCTTTGGATGTAGTCAATTTCATTAAGACTTTTGACAAAGTTCCCCATAAGAGCCATGCAGAGAAACTGGAAAAATGTGGGCTGGATGAGTTAACTGTTGGGTGGATTTGTAGCTGGTTGACTGACCAAACCCAAAGAATGCTCATTAATGGTTCCTCATCATCCAGGGCAGGGGGGAGTGACAAGCAGGGTGCCACAGGGTTCTGCCCTGGTCCCATTGTTGTTCAGCATGTTAATAAAGGACTTGGATGAAGGAATTGAGGAGATACTCATCTAGTTTGCAGATGACACCAAACTGGAAGGGGTTCAAGTGCTGCAGAGGACAGAACTGGAATTCAGTATGATCTTAACAGGTTGGAGAACTGGGCACAAAGTAACAGCATGAATTTCAATAGGAACAAATGTAAGGTTCTACACTTAGATAGGAATCACTGGCTGCACAAATATAAGATGGGGACATCTAGCTTATCAGTAGTACATGTGAAAAGGATTTAGGGATTTTAGTAGACCACAAGCTTTACATGAGTCAACAGTGGGGTTGTGGGGATGCTTTTGCTGTTCAAGACTGCATCAACAGAAGTATAGTGTCCCAGTCAACAGAAATCATAGTACCACCCTATTTTGCCCTGATAAAACAAAACCACACCTGGAGTACTGTGTCCAGTTCTGGGCACCAAAATTTAATATGGATATTGTGGCCTCCCTACCTGAAGGACCATGTTCTCACATGAGTGTGACTAAATCTTGTCGTCTTCAGTGTAAGTCCTCCTTTTCATCCCACCACTGAGGTTAAGTGGGAATGCCCTTTGAAATAGCCTTCCCAGAGAAACTAGCCTGGCTTCAGATCTCACATTTTTTTTTTGTTTTTAAATAAAATTGCACAAGCAGGAATTCCAGAAGAGGAAACAGCTGCTTTGGGGGGGTTGTTGTTGTTGTTTAAATGATTTGACTGGTTTACAAAATGTAACACTTCTTTCTTTGGTCTTTTATATCATTTCACTGTTTAATATTAACGTGCTGCTTTATTCTTTCGATAGTATTCTGCCCCAGTAGCTTATGTTGATGAGTGGCACATAAGATCACTCACTCACTCACTCACTCACTCACTCAATAAATAAATAAATAAATAAATGTGTGTGCAAATAAATAAGGAGGGATACAATTGTATTTTTGGAGACACGACTGTCACCCTTGTTATTTAGTGTTAGATGTCAACCTAAGGAGTGATTTTTTTCCTTCAGGCATTTAGAGTAGGCTGAGCTGAAGAACTGGTTGCTCCTGCTCCTGGTTTGCTGTTTGATCATATTTATTGATAGTTTATGTATACATTATATTTTAATGTATTTTTTTTTTTTAAAAAATGAATTTGACAGTGTTACACCCTGGAAACTTTTAGGTTGAAGAGCAAGTTATAAATGGAATGAATGAATAAAATACATTAAAAATATAAGTACTAAACTGAAACCTGACTCAGAGTTTTGGGTTTCTAAAAACACACACACCCCACAAGATATTTTGTTCTTCTGAAATACCTTGTGCGATATTGTGAAACCTACAATATTCCAGCTGCTAAAGATGATTACCCATGGAATATATTACAAGTGTTTCAAGTTCCAAGGGCCTGCAATTTTTTTTATTTTAAAAATGTGTTTTTACGTGTTCATCTGTTTTGAACACAAAACAGTCAGTAGCGTCCTGTCATGCCCACAGAAACCATTTACTCTGGAGAGAGGCTGCATTCATTTTCTGTAACTGTTGCTGGAACTGAGTGGTCAGAGGGTTTTAAACATCAATTTGTCAAACCTCCTTTCTTCAAAACAAACTGCAGTCAGTAAAGTGCAATCCTTTGAAATGGGATTCCTTTGCTTCTGTATTGTTTGGCCAGAGGAATGCAAGTCACTTCTATATTTGGGGGGAAGGCAGTGCTTCCATTTCCTTTTTAAAGCACATCATACGGAGACGACTGCTGTTCTCACTGCAGGAAAACCTCTGCTGTTGAAAACCAGGAGGCCAAGCCTGAAAAATCCAATTCCACAGTCTAAAAGGGTTTTCTGCTAGGTGGCTGGAGGAGGACGAGGATAATCTATGAACTCTTCCCTTCACACAAAGGAAACACCATTAATCACATTTTGATCAGCGAGTAACATCAGCACAAGCCCAGAGGCCATGTCTGTTAGCTCTGGTAGGGAGAGTGTTAGCCAGCAGGGTGACTGGTATACTAACTTGGACTTCTTTCCTGTTTTATAAACCTAACTTTGGGTAAAAACACTAAAAATAAGTGTTGTGAACTGTGCCTCCTCCCTTTTAAGTTCACTTAAAGATAATAAAAAAGCCTTGCTGAATCAGGCCACAGGCCCGTCTAAGCCAGCACTCTGTTCACACAATGGCCAACCAGATGCACATGGGAAGGTGATTCCCAGCAATTTGTACTGAGAGACTTACTGACTCTGACAGTGGAGGGTCAGTATAACTAGTGCAGATGGTAGCCATTGATAGCCTACAAAAACACACACACTTGTATACCTCCCACCATTTTTTGCAATCAATTTCTTCTAATATAATTCATGCTTGTGTATTATTTTTACTAATGTGTTCATTTTTACGCACATTTTTCACCCATTACACGCATTTTGGTAGACACTGTTTGGTTTGAGAACTGCATCACAAAATTCAGATACGTGCAAATTTCAATGGATGGCTTTGTTTCAAGGTCTCATTTCTTGCTTCGAAAAGTGCAAATTTGATACATTTTCAGGAACTGAATTGACTCTCTCCCCCAGCCCTAGTCTATGGATGTGCTTTTGGCTGTTTATGAACTCTGTTAGGACCTCTTCCTTCTTACTGTCTTACCTTTTACTGTGATCTTATTCCCAGCAACCTGGTTATGAAAATTTTACTTGCAAAAAAGTAAGCTTTGAGGATCATTACTTGTTGTGGAAGTGCTTTTTGCTTTATATATGCATCTCAGGGGCATCATCTTTTTCCCTCACAAGACTGGCTGCTTGCCAGAGGCACCATGTTCTCAAATTGATTGAAGGGGTGATGTCGCAACGAGCCAGGGAGCGGAGCGAACACACTGAAGGGTTCAGCCCCCTAAAAAAAACATTGGGAGGCTGAAACTGCCTTGGTCCCATGAACTGGAGTGTATGCTGCCAGACCCGCCAAGATTTCTCCATTGAAAATAGGGACGTCTTATTTTATAATAATAATGATTTTATTATTTATATCCTGCCCATCTGACTGGGTTGCCCCAGCCACTCTGGGCGGTTTCCAATGTATATTAAAACATAATAAAACATTTTTTTTTAAACTTCACTATACAGGGCTGCCTTCAGATGTCTTCTAAAGTTTGTATAGTTACTTATCTCCTTGGCTCGGGGGTGGGTGGGGTGTCGCATAACTCCATACCCTCCAACATTTCTCCAAGGAAAATAGGAACATCCTACCATACTCTCCAACATTTCTCTGATGAAAATAGGGACACCCTAAGGAAAAGTGGACGGGACGCGGGTGGCTCTGTGGGTAAAAGCCTCAGCGCCTAGGGCTTGCCGATCGAAAGGTTGGCGGTTCGAATCCCCGCGGCGGGGTGCGCTCCCGTTGCTCGGTCCCAGCGCCTGCCAACCTAGCAGTTCGAAAGCACCCCCGGGTGCAAGTAGATAAATAGGGACCGCTTACTGGCGGGAAGGTAAACAGCGTTTCCGTGTGCTGCGCTGGCTCGCCAGATGCAGCTTTGTCACACTGGCCACGTGACCCGGAAGTGTCTCCGGACAGTGCTGGCCCCCGGCCTCTTGAGTGAGATGGGCGCACAACCCCAGAGTCTGTCAAGACTGGCCCGTACGGGCAGGGGTACTTTTACCTTTACCTTTAAGGAAAAGTGGAACTTTCTGGGATCAAATCAGAAACCTGTAAATCCGGGACTGTCCTTGGACAATAGGGACGCTTGGAGTGGCTGTGCTGCTTACTGCATCATTTATTGCTGGTTGATTTTGTCTGGTGGGGTGAGGAGCTTAGAAATTACCGAGCTGCCTTGGGTCAATTTCATCACTCCCACCCGTACATCCATTTTAAAGTCCACTTACTAATGTTACAATTTGAAATAGCTGATGTGGTTTTTCTTGCAATTGCTTTGCCAGTTAAGTGATGGCATTCCACTCTTGTTCAACAGGGCATAAAGTTACAAAACATTATGCAAATGAACCAATTGTCATAAAACTGACTAATGAGCTTTAAAGGCCAATTATTTGTGTATGTCCACTGCTTAGGCTAGACTCATTGATCATTCCAACTTGCAATTACACATATTGCTTCAGTGCAGGTTTAAGCACTTCAGCATTGACAATTTATGATATGCAGCATTATAGGCCCTGAGTTACAGAAGATGGAAATAAGACAAGCAAAACCAGTCATTTTCTGACTTCAAATTATTCCTTGAATAATTTGCGTGTGTGCTTTTCTGCAAGGTTCATATAAAAATGACAGATTGGTAGGAACTTTGTTTAGTAAGATTTCTTTATTGTGTGCTGCCAGCTACCAAGTTATCATTTTGATATGTTTGGTAAATGATAGCACACACATCTAATCCAAATAGACATAAGATATGACTTTATTTTCCATGCTATTTTTTATTTTTTAGCATAGCAAAACAGGAGGAAGTAATCAATAAACCCAAGGCAAAAACATTACACTAGTAAAAAGAACCTGACAAACTGAGCTTATGGATGTTTATTCAACAGAGAACCCCATTGAATTTAATTGAATGCTGTTGGACTCCAACTCCCATTCGCTACAGTCACCATTGCCAATGGTCAGAAAAGATGGGGCTTGAAATCCAGCAACATCTAGAGGGCCACATGTTCCTCACACTACTTTAAAGAATGGACACCTGTAGATAAACATAATTATGTTTATACTGGAGTTAATGTGAAACCCCCTGAGAAGCTGATTAGAATTGGATAGATCCAGTCCATGTCAATTTTAACTTTATATAGTCATGTAGCCATTCTGACGTTTGTTTGTTTTTTTAAAAAAAGATTAAACACACACACAATTTTCACATTTAAACTGTAAGAATTTTATATGCATCTCCCTAAAATACATATTTTGTTTACATTTCCTCTATAAAACATGCAGTTTTGTATGCTTTTCATTTGCATTCCCCACTAAAACAAGCATTTCCTGTATGCCCTTTCCTTGTAATGTACACATTTTTGAAAAATGAAATTGCATTGCAAAATTCATGTACAGGTGCAGTCAATTTGATAACTGGCAGCATTTGAATCCACGTATTGTCTAGTAACCGAATTAGATCAGTTCACTTTAAAATGTGGACTAAACAAAATGTTCATCCATGCCTAAAGCTCGTACATGTGAAAACGGCAGGTGTTCATTGGGTGTACCAACCTACAGTTCTGTTATGATCAAATCAACCAGTATATTGTACCAAATATGAACTCACTGAGAAAGGGATGGGAGACATTTTGGCAACAGGGCAATGAATAGGTAGCAGAAGGCTACATTCTCCCTAACAAAAACAACCAGTGACAGAGGTTCTCAATTCCTCATCTTCTCTCCTTAGTGCTCCTCCTCTTCTCCGTGTTCTCCATTTGAAATCAACTGTCAGACTGTGTTAAGCAATTTCAACACCAAGTAGAAAGAAATCAGATTACCACTGCTTATCAACTCTGTTCAGGGCCCCCTGGCTGCCTCAGATATTTTACTGGGGAGCAAAGGGACCTTGACCCCAAGGAGTTAACTCCTATGGTCAGCAGCATCAATGTCCCACAAGTGTCTGCACACCTGTGGGACATCCTGGGTACCAACCCAGAGCCTCCCCCCCCCCCATCTCACTCCTTCACCACACACCATCTCCATCCCATTGGAGGCAGCGGCAGCCATGAAAGCAATTAGGCAGTTCTCCACCCCCAACCTGATGAACTGCGGCTGGTTATCCAAACCTTATGTCAAATTAGACCATTAGTCCACCAGTATTGTCACAATGGCTTGCGGCGGTTCTTGGGGCCTTTTCTAACAATCCCTGTCCAAAGATGCTGATGATTGGGATGGTTTGCATACAAAGCATATCCTCTGCTATTCTTCCAAAATGGCTCTCGTCCAACACAGCTGAAGGTAGTCAGTTGTTTGGTGGGGATGAGGTGTCAGGAGTTCAGCCTACACTCGAGTAGGACCCTAGCAGAGACACATGCCCTACTGGCATGTTCTCTCCCTTCTGGTCAATCGTTCGGGAGCTTTAAAAGCTTTCTTCTGCCTGAACATCACAGAGACCAATGCCAACCGACACTGGCACACTTAGGGATCCTCAGAGTTTGCGCATCATGCACGACAGACATCAGCAACTCAGCATTTTGGCTAATCTACTTTATTTACGTATAAACACACACGGAGCACTGCAACATGGCTCCCTCTCTCTCTAGCATCAGAAAGCAAAGAGAAAAAGAACAAAGGACAATAGTCCCACTTCATGGAACACAGTAACACAAACATCCTGTCTTCGTCACTTCCCACTCTGTGGAGTCAAAACATATCACGTCATGTGAAAGACAAAAATCCCATGACTGCAATCATGGAGCAGGAATTCTAACAGTTGAACCCCTATCCTCACCCCACCCCAGCTGATTTGCAGGATTCCAAATTTTTCTTTCAAGAAGGTCCTCCCTGCCTGTTGGACTGGTTTGGAAGAATCACATGTAGGACACTGGTTTCCATGTAAAATCCACTAATCAGTTAGGAATACACATGCAGAAATCTGCCAGCCAAAACTTCTGCCCCCGAAAGCTTGATATTTTCTCAGTAGCATATGGCTTTTAGCTGGGTCTATGGAGAAAAGGCTCAAAATAGAAATTTTGTCCTTCTATACAGATGGAGCCCTAAGACATCCATCCATTTAAAAGGTTAAAGCCATGTTATAAAGCCTTCAGTTAAGTTATTTATACAATCAGCGAGAGAGAGGTCAAGATATTGATTTCTGCAAAATGCCAACAGTTCAGGAATGAACTGTTCTCTCTTTCACATAAGTCATTTTAAAGGAATTATGGGTTGCTGCTGACTGTGGAGCCTTAAAAAACCCCCAAACCAATTCTGCATCACACACAAGTATAAACTTACAGTGGCTTATGATCCGCTCCAGAAATCCCGAACCTTTTTGGATGTGGGACATCATTTAGAAATCTCAGAAACCATTGCAAGTACCACAAAAGCCTACTTCATAGAAGAAAAAACTGGCGATGCCCCCCAGCAATGCAAAATACAAAAACACGACTTCAATTTTTTTAAAAAAATAGATGGGGCATGAGGCCTTGGTGAGGACCAAGGTGGCATCTGAAGGCATCACACTGGGAACTCCATATGTATTCCACGCATCCAGGCTACCATCAATCAACATTAGTAAACATTTTTGCTCCAACAAATGTATGGGCTACCAAGAAAGTATCGTGTCCTCCTGGGTTAACATAATGGCATTAAAACCATTAAAACTGTGAGGTTCCTTTTAGTAGAAACCATAGAGCTGCTGCTATTGAGAAGGAGAGGTTTGTTCCTCTTCACTGCTCCAGTGCTCTCATTGGTCTCACAACCCCAAAGGTGGCCTCCGATTGGCTCACCAGTCTGCCACTCTTGCCATAGAGGAAATAATTGAGATTAAAATGTCAGGCTGCACACTGGAGCATCAGCTGCAGGTGCTGGGTTCTCCTTAGCATGTGCCACTACCATCATTTGCTCATGCCTTGCTGCTTGATCAATGCCTCCCATCCCAAGGGCAGCAGGACCCTGCACTTCTACCCACAAGCCTGACCCTAATAGAACCACTGGGTTTAGACCAAATTAGGAATTCAAAGTTTCAATCTCTTCCTTTCACCATAGCTGTCAACGTTTCACTTTTTTAAGGGAAACTCCCTTATTGCGAATAGGATTCCTCACAAGAAAAGGGAAAAGTTGACAGCTATGCCCTTCACATGTTATGTCTGTGCTGTCTCTGAAGTGTTAAAAACAACCAGTGTGGATAGTTAAGTATACATAGGATCAGAATATCCTATGTATTGGTTACAAAAGTCCATCAAAGCTGGAATCATCGTCATTTGGGTTCAGCTTGGGGGTGATGGGTTGTCCTCTACCTAATATGCTTGAAACAGCTTTGTTCTTCAAACAGGAGCTTGCATAATCAGTATGTTTCACAATAAGAGCTTAATTTATTAGACAAGAAATATGCTAAAGTCCCCTTTCTGCAATCCGATCCACACTGCTAAACCCTCCCACCTGCACAGAGTTTAACTGAAGTTAACAGAGCTCTGCACAGCTGCTGAGATGTCCCTGTGCAGATTGGATTTCATGCCATGTAGCTATTTTTTATTATTATTTAAAGCACTATTTAATTAAAATGCATATAACATTCAAGTTGAACTTTCCATTGATATAGTCAGAAATCAAACTGTTGGTGGGCCCTAAGATCCATGAAAGAAGCATATTTTTTTTTAAAAAAAATTATTGGGTTTTCAAATTTTATACAGACAACACACACATAAAAAGACAAAGACAAAACACATATAATTTCATACCCTTACTTTCTTATCCCTCCATGAAAGAAGCATATTTCCTAGATCTAGTTGAGGGACATTTTTTGCTAACATTGACCTTCAATCTTAGTTTTTTTTTTTTAAATCTTCTAATTGTGAGACTTCAGATCCATAAAATATATCAAGGTATTGACATTGGGGGGGAAAGTGGACAGAGAAAGGTTTTGTTCCCTTTTTGTAACACTGGAACTTGTGGAGATCTAACGAAGTTTAATGTTGGAATATTCAGGACAGTATTTCCTCACGTAGTGCACAGTCAGACTATGGAACCTGATCCCATTGGAGGCAGTGATGGTGGCGACAATCTGAATGACTTTAAAAGAGGGTTAGACAAGTTCATAGAGGAAAGGGCAATTGATGGCTACTAATCACCTAAGCCTAGGGACACGGGTGGTGCTGTGGGTTAAACCAAAGAGCCTAGGACTTGCTGATCAGAAGGTCGGCGGTTCGAATCCCCGTGATGGGGTGAGCTCCCGTTGCTTGGTACCAGCTCCTGCCAACCTAGCAGTTCGAAAGCACGTCAAAGTGCAAGTAGATAAATAGGTACCACTCCGGCGGGAAGGTAAATGGCATTTCTGTGCACTGCTCTGGTTCGCCAGAAGTGGCTTAGTCCTGCTGGTCACATGACCCAGAAGCTGTACGCCGGCTCCCTCGGCCAATAAAGCAAGATGAGCGCCGCAACCCCACAGTTGGTCACAACTGGACCTAATGGTCAGGGGTCCCTTTACCTTTACCTTTAACCACAATGCCTATGCCCTGCCTTCACAGTACTCTTCTGAAAACCAGTGGTAGGAGGCAAGAGAGCTCTTGTGCTTGGGTTCTGCTTGTGGGTTTCCCACAGGCATCTGGTTGGACACCTTGAGAACACGATGCTGGACTAGATGGGCCATTGGTTTGATCCTGGAGGTTCTTCTTATGTTCTTATGTTCACCCTTAACCTTGTACTTGACATATAGCACTTGTAATCAAGCTCCATTTCCTTTCTGGGTTTTTGTTTAAATTTAAGTAATTTAATGCAGCTGGACTGTTGGCACATCATCATGTAAATTGAGAGTGCTCGGACCTTTTGACCTCCTGGAATTGAGATGTTAACTCTGTTGTTCCGAGCGGCATTTCAGAAGCCACATGGGCTTCTCTGTATGGCTCGTTTGTATTGACTCAGTTACAGAGAGCGTCTTCTAGAGAGCAGAACATTCTACACCCCTTTTCTCCTGCTCCAAAGAACAGCACGTGACCTTGATTTCTCCACCATGTAAGCACTAAGCATATCCCATGGTCTCACATGCTGTCCACTTACAACCCAGCCCATGTGTCTTTGCTTTTAGAAACTAAAAAGTTTATAAAGCCTTTGAAGGCAAGAAGTGTGTGGGATGGAGATATTGAGCCCTTGGCGCCTGACCTACCCCAGAGTTATAAAAGGTAAAGGGACCCCTGACCATTAGGTCCAGTTGTGACCGACTCTGGGGTTGTGGCGCTCATCTTGCTTTATTGGCCGAGGGAGGCGGTGTACAGCTTCTGGGTCATGTGCCCAGCATGAGTAAGCCGCTTCTGGTGAACCAGAGCAGCACATGCAAACGCTGTTTACCTTCCCACCGGAGCGGTACCTATTTATCTACTTGCACTTTGACATGCTTTCAAACTGCTAGGTTGGCAGGAGCAGGGACCGAGCAACGGGAGCTCACCCCGTCTCAGGGATTCAAACCACTGACCTTCTGATTGGCAAGTCCTGGGCTCTGTGGTTTAAGCCACAGCGCTACCCCAGAGTTATGGTTTTCGCTAAAAACCCTTTATTGTCCAATTCACTCGAAACTGCCAAATGTTGCAGTGGAACTTGTGCCGGTGTTTGGTACTGCTTTGGAGTGAGTTGGACGACGTCAGGTTTGGGGCTGAAGGTTCACCACACGGGTTACGGCTCCATTTTGTGGAGCACCATGAAGTGTGGAGTTTTTAACACCAAATATCAAAGGAAGCCTTGCCCCGAGGTTTGGCGCTGCTTTTGAGTGAATCGTACAATGTGGAGTTTTCGGCTAAATCTTGACCCCGCAGATTAGGGCCCCGAGGGGACATTTTGTGGGGGCAGTGTGAACTGTGCAGTTTTGACCAACAAACCTTGGAAGGAGCTTGTGCTAGTGTTTAGATCCACTTACGTGTGAATCAGACGATGTTGGGTTTTTGGTTAAATCATGATGCCACGGATTAGGGCGCTGAGGGGATCATTTTGTGGGGCACTGTGAAACGTGTTGTTTTAACTGTTAAACATTGCAGTGGGACTCCTGGTGGTGTTTGCAGCTGCTTTGGAGAGAATCGGATGACGTCAGAGTTAAGTGAAAACTCATCAGAGACAGTTACAGTTGCAAATGGCAACAAACTGTGCAAGGAAAAGGAGCCGGTTCGCTCAAGTGTGTTGCAAGTAGAAAAACTGTTTGTAATGAAGTGAGAGATGTAGTTTACTTGCCCGAATTAAGAGTTCGCTGAGTGCAACAACCCTGACCAAGCGTGGTTTTAATGTAAATTTGAATCACAACAAATGGGCAGTTGCCAAAGATGGTGTTTTGTATGGACCTTTATCCGAAAACCCAATGTCGTCCAATTCACTCCAAAGCAGTACCAAACACCAGCAGAAGTCCCACATAAGGTCCAGATCTGATTGCACCCCTAAGCTGTGAACCTGATCTTTAAGGAGAAATGCAAATTTACCCAAAACAGGTTGAACACTGCCTCCTTGGTCATAGGAAACACTTAGCAACAACACACACCTCCAGTTCATCTGGATTAAATTTCAGTGTATTAACTCTCATCCAGATTTATTACTCCCAGGCATATATGATACATGGGAAGTTGTGGGGGAAAGGGAGAGCTAGTATTAGATTAGGTATCGCATACAATGAAATTGGTTTCAGGTTTATGATCACGCTGGCGTAGATTAGATTCATAAGCATGCATTTATATTGTAGGGAAATCCAGTCTTTTGTAGTGTTTTAGTCACCTTGCTACTGAGGAGCACAGAGTGGTTAAGGGATTGCTATTCCATGTTATTGCTATTCCATGTACATCCTTTAGAGGAAACACTGAAAGTATGAAGAACCCATTCCAGGCCAGATGGCTGCAATGGGCTCCCCGCTCTCCCCTCATAAAGCACTTCCCAGCCTCCAAGCGATAGTCATTCCTGTTCATGCAATGCTGTTTTGGAACTCCTACAATCCTGTACAGAACAAAGCAACCCAGAAGTTCAAAGTGATTGCTGAGAAACAGATTCCCCTTCTTGAGACCTCCTAAGGAGCTTGGAACTGGGTGTTCTAGCTAGTGGTGTCTAGCCAGACAGCTCCACATTAGAGAATGTGCGTCATTTGCTGCCAATTTGCTACGAGATATCAGCATCTTGTCCAGTGGAGGTCCTTTTCATGCTTTTTCTCTCCTCTTATTTTATTCCATCTGGAGAAGAGAAGAGATTTTAGGGGAATCAGATAAGAAGGAGCATATTCATATATCATAAAATCAGCTGTGGATTGGTCCCTGGACAAGAAAAAAAAACCCCTCTCCTCAGTGCAGGTTGCCAACTGAGAGATGGGTAGTTAAAATTCAGTCCAGATGGCTGTGGAGCAAGCCTAACTAGGGAGCAGGTATAATGCAGTCATTGGGAGCATCAGCTATAAGCTGTTGCTTCAGTTATCGTCTTGCTGAGAAGCTTCAGCCAGTCACTCTCCCTCAGCATCCATTTCACCATGACATGGGGATAATAATGCTGGCCCACCTGACAGGGCTATCTGCAGTAAATACTAACATACTTTATCTGAAGTGCGTCATGCTCCTAGACCACACACACACACACACGGAAGCATTTAATGGAAATAACAAAAAAGAGAGCACCCATCTCAAAGATGCTGAAGAGTAATGGCCAACATATGCACCCAGGACAAACGGCTGTATAAATACTAAGGGCATGATCCAATCAAAGTGAAACACTATAATTTATGCACACCTGGGAAGGATCTAGCTCTCAAGGGTGCTTATTTCTGGTGAGTGCAGCAAGATGAGAGCTCCACTGAACCACACTTTTCTTTTCACATGTGTCATGGCCATATTGGCTCTTGAACCAGCAACTTGGGGTGCTTCCAGACTGTTACTATTTCGGATTGCATACTGGCAAATTCAGGCTGCTCAGTTAAAACTGACTTGTAGATCTTGTGCAATTCGCATGCTTCTCCCACCAACCAACTACAGTGGTACCTCGGTTTAAAAACAGCTCTATTAACGAACTATTCAAGTTACGGACTCTGCAAAACTGGAAGTATTGCTCTGGTTAGCGAACTTTACCTCAGTCTAAGAATGGAAGCTGAATGGTGGAAGGTGGCGGGAGGCCTCATTAGGGAAAACGCACCTTGGTTTAAGAACGGTTTCGGTTTAAGAATGGACTTCCGGAACAGATTAAATTCATAGACCGAGGTACCATTGTACCCCTAAAGTCAGACTTCTTCCCAATAAGGAAAGTGTACTGGAAATGGTGGAATAACATATACTTGATGCAATGCCATCTATGCTCCCTGCGAACAAATCAGAACAAATGCTGATTAACCAACAGACATGGTCAATGCAGGCAGGGCAGCACAGCTCACGTGTTAGAATTCCTGCTCCAGGATTGCTGTCATGGGATTTTTGTCTATCACTTGGCGGTATATGTTTTGACTCCACAAAGTGGGAAGTGACGGAGACAGGATGTTTGTGTTACTGTGTTCTGTGAAGTGGGACTATTGTCCTTTGTTCTTTCTCTTTACTGTCTGATGTTAGAGAGAGAGGGAGCCATGTTGCAGTGCTCCCTGTGTGTTTCCTTGTAAATAAAGTAGATTAGCCAAAATGCTGAGTTGCTGTGGTCTGTTACGCAACTACTAAGACTCTGCAGATCCCTAAGTGTGCCGATGTCTATTGGCATCAGTCACTGTGATGTTTGGGCAGAAGAAAGCTTTTGAAGCTCCCAAATGATCTACCAGGGTCCTACTCGAGTGTAGGGAGAGCTTCCCAATGGCAAGCATGGCTGCCAGTTCTTGAGAGTGGGAGGGATGGGGTGCAGAAACAGGAGCTGATTGGCCCACCACTATGTCCATACAAAGCTCCCCACGCCTCCCCTCTCCCCATCTCAGGAATTGGCAGCAATGCTTGGCATTGGGAGGGCAGGTGGGCCATGCCCCCCTGCCTGTGCCATCCCACCAACCCCTCCTGCAAACAGGTAATCTGGAGGTGACCTGCATAATAACCTCACAACTATTAAAACAATAGAACAAACCAACAGCAACACCATTAAGCAACATTTAAAAATATACACAGTGCCATAAAAGCACCCCAACAAGTTTTAACGTGACCAGTTTTAGGACTTGTCCAGAAGCCAATAAAGAGGGTACTTGTGAGTATTCCACAAATGTATGTGTAGATGAGCCATTGCATATACAGATAGAACTTGAGCACTCTTCAAGCTTTCATAATCAGTGTAAAATGCATGAGAAGAGGCAAAGAGGGAAAGAGACAAGAGTGGTGACCTCACCCTTCTTGCAATTTTTGTTGTCTATGATTTGGAGGGTGACCTTTTGAAGCAGGGAGACCACTCTACCTATGTAGGCTCCTTTGACATTTTAGAAAGCTGTACCCAGGATGACTCCATGAATCCAAGAAGTTCCCACTTGAGGAAGTCATCCAGCTCATGGAGAATGACAAAAATAGCAAAAGAGCCGAGTTCCCACTCTTGTCCTCATGCTCCTCCTTGTACGTTCACAGTGATTATGAATGCCTGAAGAGAGTTATAGCAGTATCATCTCAAATTGAAGGATTTTAATTTAGATGTGACCTTCTGTTGGTCATCAAAGGATAGCTCTGGCATCAACGCACCATCACTTGATATCGTTACACTGGGTTCCTGACACGTGGGTGTGTAAACCAGTCCTTGGTCCATGGTCCTTAGCTTAAATGAAGGAGGGTATCCATTACCCAAGGATGCTTTGAACAGATTTTGTGAATGGGCCAAACTTAGGAAAATGGAATTCAGCGTGCATCTTATAACTTCAGAATTTCAGGTTGTACTCACCACCAAAGAGATACTGGTATTTGTAATGCATGAACATGCCTATAGCAAACCAGACCCCTGGTGCATCTAGCTCACTTACTGCCTACAGTCAGACTGCTAGTGACTTGCAAGGGTTTCAGGCAGGAGTCTTTCCCAGGCCTACCAAGAGATACGCGGGATTGCCCCTGGGACCTTTTGCAGGCAAATCATGCCCTGTTCCACAGAGCTACAGTTCTTCCCCATGCACCCTCAATTTTCTGTCTATAGAAGAGCTTTCACTGTTGATCTAACATGCGTTTATGCCCCCATGCCTATCACTTCAGCTCTAATTGTAATTCAGCTGCAAGTGCTGTGGCTGGACAACATTGATCTTTACGTATTTCTGCTTTGTTTTCAACTGTCAGTACTCAATATGAAACAGTAGTTGAGGGCTGTCATATTCTTCCACTGAGCTGGACATTAACAGACAGGAGTAAGGACAAATAGTCTGGAAATGAAGTGATGGAGAGACAGCTTCACCTGTTGTCATTCAGCCTGTCAGGCAGCCATAAAACGTGGGGGAGCTGTGCTAGAACACAACAATGGGAGAACTCTGGACAAACTGCAATCTATATGCAATTCACTTTCAGCTGCATTGGAGACGCAGCTGACCAAGAGTCACTCAACTGCACTAAATGGTCCTACTCTTAAGGTGTTTCATAGGGAACTCTTGTTGCCTAAAAAGCAGCAATCAAAGCACTGAAAATGGGCCAATCAGCAAGAAATTTCACATGGTACATTCTGTGACTCCCATGTTACAGTCCTAGTGCTGAGCTCCATATTATTGTATCTCTATGAGAAGTGGCCTTCAAAAGGTTGAGTCTTCACATGCCTGGCATACTGCTGCCAGTTCAGTAACTCAGGCGTCTCTAGAAAGAACACTTTTGAAATCTATCCTGTGCAAAATTCCTGTGTGTGCTTTGCAACTCAGAGCTAAAGGAGATGATATGGCTGATGGGGATAAGATGATGGAATGGCAGGTTGTTGTTCATTTCCGATGTCCCTGTATTCTGCAATTCAGACATATTCTTCAATATTATGTGACCATTGCACCAAATTTTTTATATTGAAGCCTTGTTATGCAGTGGTGAAACCAGTTTCAAATTTAGTGCATCAATTCTCACAGCCCCCTCATATTTAACTAGTGGTTAGGAGTGCATAGTTTGCTAATTCAGACAGATATAATACTGATGGCACATGATGGGGTAATCTTCAAGGCATATGACTTGAGCATGTTTTGTGGTGTCTTCTTTCCAGAGGACCACAGATTCCTCACCTCCTTGTTTTAGGCATGTTCCTAATGTGATAAAGTGCCACAAAATAACCTTCATATGGGTTTGTTCAACACTAAGAAGAGACTCTTTTTCAAAGCATCACCTTCCTCACAAAATAGGATACTTAAATATAGCAGATCACCCTGTCTGCTTTTGTGAGAACATAACTAGAACTATGTTAAGCAATAAATTCTTACATTGAGTAAGATTTCTAAAACAACGTTATTTAAAAGTGTATATGTGGTATTCTTCCCTCAATTGTACAATTACACATTTTGTTTTCCTCCCGCATGTTAATTATTAGGACCCTGTCCTAGAATAATTGCCCTCCTAGAACAATTATTAAAGTGCGGAATTTGATGCGCAGGCAGTGTTTACAAAGGGACAATGGTGATGCTCATACTTTGGCCTCATAACTTGCGAATATTCAAGAGTGAGAACGAGGGTCAATAGCCCCTGCATATTGTTCTTTCATTAACTTGACATTTTGTGGGGCTTTAAAATGTTTTGAGAAAGCTCTTTGCAAGGGCTTAATAAGGGGTTGATCGTTTTGTGCTTCAGCTATTTAATAACTGCACTGAAGTAAAATAATGCTGATGTAGGGAAAGAAATATGTGTCTTATCCATCCCAGCATTATTTTTTTTTAATTGGCAAAGCATATTAATTGGCAGCACTGAACTGCAAAAAAATTGAATTTTTCAATATATCTAGCAAGACTTTTGGCACCTCTCTCTACTACAGTGTGATGAGGATACTCTTCCCCTATGTGCTGCTGGTTTTCTGGATCAAGGGTGAGCCACTTGAGGTGAACTTAACCCAGACAGTTGGAGTCTGGACCATGGAACAGACAATTACAGCAAGCGTCACGTTCCAATCCTTTTCCCTGCAGAAAGTTTGGTGTTGGCTATGCTCAGGTCTCCCAGTGCTCCTTGTAAATATTAAGATCTCCCTCAACATGCTGAAGCCAGCTTGACTGGAGTGGCTCAGGACTTCATGTTGCCATGACAACCACAGGGTGGTCCCAACATGTTGTCAGGCCAACACATGTAGCTGGGCATACCCTGGATTTTATTTTCATGGTTGGGCAGGGAGAGGGTGATCCAAAGGTGAAGGATGTTAAAACAGGCCCTGTGTCATGGTCAGAACACCTGTTGTTTTTTAGACTCACGGTGGTCATTTCCCTCTGTAGGGATACAGGACCTTTTAAGACGGCCCACCTCCCAAGACAAATGGTGGAGCCAGAGCGAATGAGAGGGAGAAAACAGTGGGGAACCTTAGGCCCTTAGATGTTGCTGGACTGCAACTCCCATAATCCCTGACTATTGGCCATGCTGACTAGGACTGTTGGGATTTGGAATCCAGCAACACCTAGAGGGCCCCAGGTTCTTTGATAAGTAAGACATCTTACAGGTGGAGGCTGGCTGAAGGGAGACTGCCCCATATGCAGTGCTGGATTTACATTTGGGGGGCCCACTCTCTTGCCCCCCCAAAAAAAACTAAAGAAAAATAAACCTGGATGTATATTTCCAAAATATAAGATAACAAACAAATAAAATGGCTTTAGATTAGGTCCATAAATTACCATATAGCATATATTCAACACAAAAAACAGCAACAATTTGTTGTTGACAAAGGATAGCTGGACATATAAAGGGCCCCATTAGGGCCTCATCAAACCTAAATCCGGCCCTCCCCATATGCCTCAATGGACCAGCCTCTGTTATTTTGTTGAGGCAGAGGGTATCTCCTTGATGACAAATTTGTGGAAAGTTTTAGAAATCTTATAAATTGCAGGTCATATCTGATAAATGTGGAGAGAGTGGTGGGCATAATATTTGCTGAATGAACAGCTGCTGGCTGGAATGTCTGCTCACGCCCTTCCATTATTGCAGGAATGGGGAGCCAATGCCCCTCTGTTGTTGGACTCTGTTGAATGAACTACCATCATTCCCACCCAACATGGCTAATGGTCAGGGATGATGGGAGTTGAAGTCCGGCAGCATCCAAAGGGCCACAGGCTCCCCAACCCTGCATTATGGACTAAGGCTGCATCTCATGCTAGTCATACTCAAAGCAGACCCATTGACGTAAATGGACATCACTAACTTAAACCCACTACAGTGGTACCTCGGGTCAAGAACTTAATTTGTTCAGGAGGTCCGTTCTTAACCTGAAACTGTTCTTAACCTGAGGTGCCACTTTAGCTAATGGAGCCTCCCGCTGCTGCTGTGAAATTTCTGTTTTCACCCTGAAGCAAAGTTCTTAACCCGAGGTACTATTTCTGGGTTAGCGGAGTCTGTAACCTGAAGCGTCTGTAACCCGAGGTACAACAGTAATTTCTTGTATCCACTCTGAGTAGAGCTTAGTTCATGGGCAGGCAACATAAGACCCGGGGGCTGGATCTGGCCCAATCACCTTCTAAATCCGGCCCGCGGACGGTCCGGGAATCAGCGTGTTTTTACATGAGTAGAATGTGTCTTTTTATTTAAAATGCATCTCTGGGTTATTTGTGGGGCCTGCCTGGTGTTTTTACATAAGTAGAGTGTGTGCTTTTATTTAAAATGCATCTCTGGGTTATTTGTGGGGCACAGGAATTCGTTCATCCCCCCCCCCCAATATAGTCTGGTCCCCCACAAGGTCTCAGGGACAGTGGACCAGCCCCCTGCTGAAAAAGTTTGCTAACCCCCGGAAGCCTTAGTTATAGCAACCCCAAATCAACAAAATCCCACATATATTTACAAGTATTTTGTTGCTACTATTCTTCTTATTGTGGACTAGGAATTTAAAAAGAAAAGAAGAAACGAGATGGGGGAAAAACCATGGTTCTAGTTTCTATGGCAGCTACTAGAAGTAACGTTCATGTGCTTCAGGATTTGATCAAAGCCATGCAGATTTCTAATCACCTTGCCTATGCAGGCTCACTTCAATTATATTACAGTCCAGACTACTATTAACTTGGGATTTGGCTAATACATTCCTGCACTAATACTGAGATTATGCTGTTTTCCCTTTCACGGTAAAGCTTTATTACAAGGCTCTGACATACACAAGACTGTTTAATAATGTCTGCCCAGTTAACTAAATTATAATTTGCCCGTGTTTAAAACGACTTTTTCCAAATCACAGTACTAAAGAGAGGGGCGTGGGGGAATCACAGCTCCCTAATACAGGTTTTACAGTTCCTGGGAGATATGCAGTATATAACACCTGAAAAACTGACAGACGTCTGCTGAAAGCTACCTAAGAAAAAGAAATCAAGTCTGGCACACAATTGTCTGCAAAATGAATCTAATGTAGAGATGCCCACAAGCTGCCTATTTTTCATTATTTATGATTGGCAAACAGGCTTTACATTGCTTGGGGACTCTTTGGAAATATTACTCATTTTTTTTTATCATGTTTCCACATGGTGATTCATTCTAATTATGGAATTCTGCCTACACAGAAAAACAGAACACCGTTCTCTTCCAAAATTACTTATTCAGATTGCAGCTAAATTACAGAAACGTATCCTGCTAAGAGGCAGAGAAAAGAGCATATTTAAAGGTATCCAGCCTAAGTAAGAGAGGCAGACAATTTAGGGCTCATCCACATTGCACATTTCTAGGTGCAGGTCTGGGCTTTCAAAGTCCAGGTCCGAACACGTTTCTTTCTGCCCTGCTGCTTTCCCCATGAAAACCCACTCTTTACTGCTGAATCAAAGCAAATGACAATCTGCAGAACACCTGAATTGCTGTTTGTTCAGATTCAGCATTAAAGAGCAGGTTTTCGTGGGGAAAGCAGAGGGGCAGAAGAAATAAAAATAAATAAAGCACTCAGACACGGACCAGGAAAGTGCCTAGGTAGATGGCCATTTCAGCGAATACATGGAGGTTGGGTACTAGGACCAGCAAGGTGTAGTAACTTTGGGCGCAGGGACAATGGGTTCAGCCTCCTTCCCCACCTTCACAATTACTGTGGATGTGGTGGGAACCCCTGAAAAGAACTACAAACCAATCCCTTAAGCTCTAGTGACCAGTGGTATAGTGTGGGAGGGGTCCCACAGGGGTGGTTGCCCCGGGCACACAATGGTTAGGGGGCGCAAAATGTCGACATCCGGTGCTGCCTCAATGCACCTGCATGCTTCCAGTGATGGGCTCTGTTGAAAATAGCTTCTCCATGCAAACCAGGAAGTGACCTCTCCTGATACCAGAACGACTCTTCTTATCTCTGTGTCTCCAGTCTTCTGGGTGATGCAGATGCCGTTAGGCAGTTGAATGAGCATGTGTACTCCATCTGTTTACCTCTTCCCAGCCCACAGCCCTGGTGGCCCTGGGTGCTAGCAACCCATGCTACGCTGCTGCTAGTGACGGAGAGCCTTTTTTCTGCTACTGAACCACCAGATCTAGGATCTAAGATCGGAGCTTAGCCTATCCCCGGTATATAAGCTGCAGCAACAGCCAGCATTCACATCAGTGTAGCCACACACAAGTGCAAGCACACCCTCTCTCCCTCACCTCATTCACCTTGATATGCCTCTTGATAGCTTGCTGCTACTCTAAATCTACCTCATGCTTGGGCACATGACCACTTTGACCTCTGAAGGAAACCAAGTGCAGAGAACGAGACAGGCAAGCTACACTGGGAAACCTCAAACTCTTAAAACTGCAGCCGAGATCCTAATTGAGTTGTTGCTCTAGGGTATGTCGTCTGTAGCATAATGATTAATCCAGTCTCACACCTAGCGGAGCACGTTGCATAAACACAACAATAAAAACACCCACCCACAGATCACCTGCCCTATGAATGAAGGCAAGGTCCCATCTGCACTGTGCATTTGAAGCAGGAATATCATACCGCTCTAAACAGTCATGGCTTCCCTAAAGAATCCGGGGAGCTGTGGTTGCTAAGGGTGCTGAGAATTGTAATTTGCGGAGAGGTATTAGGGAGGGTTGCCATACGTCCAGAATTTCCCGGACATAGCTGGAATACCACAGCTGGAAGCAGTGTCTCGGTGGAAATGTCTGGGGAAATCCGGATGTATGGCAACCCATGTCAGCAGTGTTGTTTCGGAAATTTTTCCTTTTTTTGTGATTTTGCCAAAGAAGCTCAAGAACTTTGGGCAAAACTTTAAAAAATAACTTTTGGGTCTGGATTTTCATTTTTTGAAATATGGGAACCCTATATTAAAGGTAAAGGGATCCCTGACCATTAGGCCCAGTCGTGACTGACTCTGGGGTTACGGTGCTAATCTCGCTTTATTGGCCGAGGGAGCTTCCGGGTCAAGTGGCCAGCATGACTGAGCCGCTTCTGGCGAACCAGAGCAGTGCACGGAAACGCCGTTTACCTTCCCGCCGGAGTGGTACCTATTTATCTACTTGCACTTTGATGTGCTTTCGAACTGCTAGGTTGGCAAGAGCTGGGACCGAGCAACGGGAGCTCACCCCGTTGCGGGGATTCGAACCGCCGACCATCTGATCAGCATGTCCTAGGCTCTGTGGTTTAACCCACATTTCCCTGTGAGAGACAATTCCCTAATAAGAGGGAGTGACTGTTCAACCATTTTTCAAATTGCTGCTCTGTGAGGGGAACAGGAGGTTTCCTAACAATTCCCAGAATTAAAGTGATATGATACTGCTTTAAATGTATAGTGCAGGTAAGTCCTGAGTATCACAGAAAAGTTTATCCTGGACAGATAAGCTGGGTCTGTGTCATCTGAAAAACAATTGGGGAAGATCTCTAGTTAAAAAGGCTTGTTGGAAGAAGTCTTCATGAAGTACTGACAATATATTGAGTAGGATTGAAAGGTCAGGGAAAGACCTACAACTGCTGCCAGTCAGAGGAGACAATCTGTATTAAGTAAGACAAAGTGCAAGGCAGCTTTGTGTGCTTCACCCCCCCCCCACTTGCTACCTAGATGAATGAGATTTTCTGGATGAGTGTCATGTTATGAAACCAAAAGACAGCAGTGGCCAAACATTATGCTAAGTCCCTCTGTATTTGGAATGTTGTTTCCTGGAGCTGCAGCTTATTATATGCTTTGTGCTTAGGCACAGATAAGGTGGTGCAAGAACACACACGTGTATCAGCCCAGTTATGAATGCCGCATGTGTGTACAGATTGCAGCGACCCCTCTTAAAAACTGGAAAGGGAGGGGAGTGTGTCCCAAACTTTCCTGATCACTGATCACATGTGCAGTAGTATCTCTACTTACAACCGCCTCTACTTGGGCCCGATCCAAGTTGCGACCACGGCAAACCTGGAAGTAAATACTGGGTTTGCCGCGATTCACGCATGCGCAGAAGCGGCTTCTGCCATCTGCACATGCGCAGAAACGGCTGCCACCATCTGCGCATGCGCAGAAGTGTGCTGTCACCGAATGCGGCTGCGTACAATGGCGCTTCTACCAGCAACCCAGATCCACTTACGGACGGACCTCCGGAACTGATTATGTCCATAAGTAGAGGTTCCATTGTATTTAAATTAGAAAAACATGACTTATCATTTTGCATGCACCCTCCTTCGCTGATTCATGTGTTTTGCATTCAGGTGTCTGCACCAAAATACAAAACAGGCCATAAGAAGAAGCAAGTGAAGAGGGTGATTTCACAACTAGAGGAGCTTGAAACCTGAACTCTTCCAGTTTGGATCAGCCTCACCCCAGATCGACTTGAATTCAACTCCAGCTTGTGAAGAAGCTTGCTCTCACCCAACTCCTTCCTCCTCACCTTGTGTGAAATGATATCTCCAACTTAACCTAAGAAGGAGACAGCATAACCTGCTTCATGGAAAGCGCCTTTGAAGCGTGCTCAACAGCACAGCTTCCTCCTAGGAAGCACGGAGATGTTCCATTTACATAGGGAGGCAAGGGAAACCATAAATCCCAAGGCCCCATGTGTGTCTAATGGGGCTTCCCTGCCACTGGTTTCATCTTCTCTTTCTCTAATAAATGGGATTTGGCTTGGTTTGTGGACAGCTGGGTGCATGTCCTTTAGCCCCATTCAGTGTTTTATGCACTGAACTCATTCAGGGTCCCAACTCACGTGGGAAGACTGCATTTGTAGAACATACTTCCTTCAGCAGGCGTGCCTCGCAATGTGTGGGGCCAATGACAGCAGGGCCAGTAGGGCTGCAATGGTGGTGCTGTGAGCAGTGGGCTGTAGCTCTGTTCTCCCCCTCACATGTTAACCTCCCCCTTAACCATGTTAAGGAGACTGTCTCCTCAGAACCTCCAAGTGTCCCTATTTTCCAGGGGCAGTCCCAAATTTACAGAAGCTGTCCCAGTTTCTGATTTGATCCCGGAATGTCCTACTTTTCCTTAGGGTGTCTCTATCTTCTTTCTTTTTTATATATAATTTTTAAATTGATTTTTGCACATATTTTCCAACATAACAACTCAAAAACAACATAACAGATCTTTGGCTATCACAGCCTAAGACTTCCTTCGGCCCCTTCTAAGGGTTTTCTAACTTCCTTTCTAATTCCGCATTTTGTTACTATGTTTATTGCTATGATTCAAATCTTACCTCCACAATTCTTAATCCTGTTTACAATAACTTGTAAAATCCACCCTACAAAACTTTCTGTCACCCTACAAGCGATGTTAAATAATTATAATTGTCTTTCAAATACATCATGAATTTCTTCCAGGCCCTCAGGAAAGTCTGGTCCTGCTGGTTCTGAATTTTCCCTGTTAATCTCGCCAGCTTGGCATAGTCCATCAATTTCGTTTGCCTTTCTTTGCCTTTGCTGGCATTTCTTCCTGTTTCCATCATTGGGCTAATAGTATTCTTGCTGCAGTAGTCTCATATAAAAACAATTCTTTATCATTTTTATGAATTTCTGTACCTACCATACCAAGTAAAAGAGCTTTTGTGGGGTTTTTTTTGGAAATGTATATTTCAACATTTTTAAAAGTTCATTATAAATCATTTCCCAGTAGTCTTCTACTTTTTTACATTCCCATCACATGTGGTAAAATGTGTAGGGCGTCTCTATTTTCATCAGAGAAATGTTGGAGGGTATGCTCCCTACATAGGGCTAGGGTGCCCTGTGTATGGTTCCAGTATGGTGTCGCATCCAGGAAATAATAATATTAATGGTAGTTTTATTATTTGTACCCTGCCCATCTGACTCAGTTGCCCCAGTCACTCTGGGTGGCTCCAACATATATATAAAACACAATGAAACATTAAACATTTAAAAAGCTTCCCTTTACAGGGCTGCCTTCAGATGTCTCCTAAAGGTTGTATAGTTACTTTTCTCTTTGGCTTGAGAATCACATAGCTCCATACCCTCCAACACATTGTTGATGAAAATAGGGATGCCCTAAAGAAAAGTAGTACTTTTTTTATTAAAAAAATTATCCCTATACAGTGCTGCCTTCAGATGTCTTCTAAATGTTGTACAGTTACTTATCTCCTTGATATCTGATGGGGGAGGCATTCCACAGGGTGGGTGCCCTCTTCCTGGTTCCCTTTAACTTCACTTCTTTCAGTGTCGTTGTCCTGGGATGTTTAGCTTCAGGGGTAGAACCAACCCTGGAGTCTTTTGGACCACATTGAATCTATGGGGTTTTTTTTAAAAAAAATGGCTTCTCACAGTGCTAGAAAAAAGTGTGGGTGCAGGGAGGAAAGCTTATCTAGGTACATTTTTGAGGATTGTGCTTCTCTTACAACTCTGTTTGCAAGGCACATAGCATCTCAAAGAACAGAGGGTTTTTTTATGAACAAATTCAATCTAAATTTGGTGCTCCATATATTTCCTGCAGCTGTGTATCTTCTATTTGTGTAGCAGTGGGTTCAATGGCACACTGCTTATTAGAATGGTTTCCAAATGCTCCAGTAAATCTCCATGGAGAGCTACCTCTCTCTCTCTCTTTCGCACACACACACACGCCCCTCCAATTCCGCCCGAAAAGTGGGTAGAAATGGAGATGTTTAATCATAGGAGTCCCGTGTTTTTAAATAAGGTGAACAGCATGCGTAGAACAAAAAATAAAATAAAAAATGCATTATTCATGGGATCATACTGTTTCTAAAGCTTAATAAAGAATTTGATTAATAATCTCAGCACATGTCCCACATACTTCTGCCCTGGTATGCATACAGATGCAACGTATAAGATTAGATGCGACTTGTAATCTCCTCTTGTCATTTGTGTTTTTCAGGCATTCGGGATATGGAGGAGTCGAGTCGGGTGGCAAAGCCAAGCTAAGGAACGTGGAATTGTTTTCATTCCAGAGAAGGCGTGGGTGGTCGTCCTCCCCACTGGCCCCATTGCCATTCTCGTTGCACAGATTTGGATATTTCAGAGACAAAAATCTATACTCGCCGCCTAATGGACCAATAGGGAGCCGAGTCTCCACTGAAATCAATGGCAAACATACAGTTTGCTAAAACATGGGGCCTTTCTTATACTGAGTTCAGTGGCCCTTTAGCCTTGTCCGCCAGCTGCTTTCTATGGTCACAGGTAAGGCCGTTTCCCAGTGCTATCACCTAAAACAATTTAACCAGAAAAGCAAAGGATTCAACCTTGGATCTTCAAAATGCAAAGTATATGGTGCAAATTTGTGGGCGTCATTCCCCAAGCAACCTTGACTTCTGTGGGTGTTGATTGGATGTGCAAGACCAATGAATGTGCTAGACAGGGGGAAGCACGCTGTCTTGGATGAGCCATTTAGTCTTACTGAAATGTGTTTTGCTTCCCTGGATGTTTTTATTCTGTGTGAGGATTCAAGGCTGCATTATGGCAATTGTTCTGTCAGCACAAGCTTTTCAGCATGTCATATAGAACAAGCCCCCTCTTCTTCCCCTGCAAGCTATTCTCCTAAGCCCCTTCCCTGAGTCAATTGTGGGAGCATGGAAGTGTGTGTGGGGGGGCACTTCTGCTAATGGGAATCCCCAAGCCAAACGGAGGACATAGATGATGCCTTCCTGGAACAGATGGCCAAGCATGCAAAAGGAAGGGAGATAGTAGTAATGGGGGACTTCAATTACCCGGATATTTGTTGGATGTCAAACTCAGCCAAGAGCATAAGGTCAAACAGATTCCTCACTGCCCTTGCAGACAACTTCATTGTCCAGAAAGTGGGAGAAGCAACAAGAGGAACAGCCATTTTAGATCTGGTCCTAACCAATGTTGATGACCTGGTTAGTGGGGTAGAAGTGGAAGGATCATTAGGTGCGAGTGATCATGCTCTTCTGAAGTTTACTATACAGCGGAAAGGAGCAGCCAAGCATACTAGGACTCAATTTCTCGACTTTAAGAAAGCCGACTTCATAAAGCTTAGGGAAGTGCTGGGTGAGATCCCATGGACAGTAATACTAAAAGGAAAGGGAGTTCAAGATGGCTGGGAGTTTGTTAAGAGGGAGATAGTAAAAGCACAACTTCAGGCAATACCAATGAGACGGAAACATGGAAGGTGCCTAAAGAAGCCAGGGTGGCTATCTAAAGAACTTTTAACTGAGTTAAGATTAAAAAAGGATGTGTACAAAAAATGGAAAAGGGGGGAAACCACCAAAGAGGAATTCAAACAAATAGCCAGCACATGTAGACACAAAGTCAGAAAAGCTAAAGCACAAAATGAACTCAGGCTTGCTAGAGAGGTTAAAAGCAACAAAAAAGGCTTTTATGGGTATGTTCGTAGCAAAAGGAAGAACAAAGAAACCGTGGGGTCACTCAGAGGAGAAGATGGTGAAATGCAAACAGGGGACACAGAAAGGGCTGAACTCCTCAATGCCTTCTTTGCCTCAGTCTTCTCCGATAAAGAAAACAATGCCCGACCTGAAGAATTTGGAGCAAATGATTCAGCAGAGGAAACACAGCCCAGAATAACTAAGGAGATAGTACAAGAATACTTGGCTAGTCTAGATGTATTCAAGTCTCCAGGGCCAGATGAACTGCATCCAAGAGTATTAAAAGAACTGGCAGATGTGATTTCAGAACCACTGGCAGTCATCTTTGAGAATTCCTGGAGAACAGGCGAAGTCCCGGCAGACTGGAGGAGGGCAAATGTTGTCCCTATTTTCAAAAAGGGGAAAAGAGAGGACCCAAATAATTACCGCCCAGTCAGTCTGACATCAATACCAGGGAAGATTCTGGAGCAGATCATTAAGCAAACAGTCTGTGAGCACCTAGAAAGGAATGCTGTGATCACCAATAGTCAGCATGGATTTCTGAAAAATAAGTCATGTCAGACTAACCTGATCTCGTTTTTTGACAGAATTACAAGCCTGGTAGATGAAGGGAACGCAGTGGATGTAGTCTACCTTGATTTCAGCAAGGCATTTGACAAGGTGCCCCATGATATTCTTGTAAAGAAGCTGGTAAAATGCGGTCTTGACTATGCTACCACTCAGTGGATTTGTAACTGGCTGACTTACCGAACCCAAAGGGTGCTCATCAATGGTTCCTCTTCATCCTGGAGAAGAGTGACTAGTGGGGTGCCACAGGGTTCTGTCCTGGGCCCGGTCTTATTCAACATCTTTATCAACGACTTGGATGATGGACTCAAGGGCATCCTGATCAAATTTGCAGATGACACCAAACTGGGAGGGGTGGCTAACACCCCAGAGGACAGGATCACACTTCAAAACGACCTTGACAGATTAGAGAACTGGGCCAAAACAAACAAGATGAATTTTAACAGGGAGAAATGTAAAGTATTGCACTTGGGCAAAAAAAATGAGAGGCACAAATACAAGATGGGTGACACCTGGCTTGAGAGCAGTACATGTGAAAAGGATCTAGGAGTCTTGGTTGACCACAAACTTGACATGAGCCAACAGTGTGACGCGGCAGCTAAAAAAGCCAATGCAATTCTGGGCCTCATCAATAGGAGTATAGCATCTAGATCAAGGGAAGTAATAGTGCCACTGTATTCTGCTCTGGTCAGACCTCACCTGGAGTACTGTGTCCAGTTCTGGGCACCACAGTTCAAGAAGGACACTGACAAACTGGAACGTGTCCAGAGGAGGGCAACCAAAATGGTCAGAGGCCTGGAAATGATGCCTTATGAGGAACGGCTAAGGGAGCTGGGCATGTTTAGCCTGGAGAAGAGGTGGTTAAGGGGTGATATGATAGCCATGTTCAAATATATAAAAGGATGTCACATAGAGGAGGGAGAAAGGTTGTTTTCTGCTGCTCCAGAGAAGCGGACACGGAGCAATGGATCCAAACTACAAGAAAGAAGATTCCACCTAAACATTAGGAAGAACTTCCTGACAGTAAGAGCTGTTCGACAGTGGAATTTGCTGCCAAGGAGTGTGGTGGAGTCTCCTTCTTTGGAGGTCTTTAAGCAGAGGCTTGACAACCATATGTCAGGAGTGCTCTGATGGTGTTTCCTGCTTGGCAGGGGGTTGGACTCGATGGCCCTTGTGGTCTCTTCCAACTCTATGATTCTATGATTCTATGATTCTATGATTCTATGAATCACCAATTGAAACCGGCAAAATCATTGATGTTTTCCAATTTGAAATTGTTTAATTTGTTTTGTAATACTACTACTACCACTACTACTAATTCTATCCTTTATACCCCACCCATCTGGCTGGGTTTCCCCGGCCACTCTGGGCTGCTCCCAGCAGAATAGTAAAATCACAATAAAGCACCAAACATTAAAAACTTCCCGCTGTGGGTTAAACCACAGAGCCTAGGACTTGCCAGTCAGAAGGTCGGTGATTCGAATCCCCGCAATGGGGTGAGCTCCCATTGCTCGGTCCCTGCTCCTGCCAACCTAGCAGTTTGAAAGCACATCAAAGTGCAAGTAGGTAAATAGGTACCGCTCCGGCGGGAAGGTAAACAGCGTTTCCGTGCGCTGCTCTGGTTTGCAAGAAGCGGCTCAGTCATGCTGGCCACATGACCCGGAAGCTGTACGCCGGCTCCCTCGGCCAATAAAGCGAGATGAGCGCTGCAATCCCAGAGTCGGCCACGACTGGGCCTAATGGTCAGGGGTCCCTTTACCTTTAAAACAGGGCTGTAAACTGCTTTCTCCCCCTGTCCCCAGTGTTTCAAATTCTGATAATGAGTGGGTGTCTATTGTAAGCTGCTTTGGGTACAGCTCACTGTAGAAATGCAAAATATAAATAAAATCAATCAATCAAATTCTTCTTTCCCAAGCAGGAACTAGGGCTGGGTGATATCTGGTTTTCAACATTGTGAAATATCAGCAGCTAAATATCGCTCACTGGACTGAGTAAGCCCCCTTACCACTCTGGCTCCTGCGAACAGGAGCTGTATGGGGGCTTGATCAGTAATGGGAACAGGCCTCCTATCAAGTTATCAGGCCCCAAGGTGTATAGGGCTTTATAATCTGTTACAAGCTTCTTGGGGCAAGAAGCCCAGATGAGATACAATAATAATAATAATAATAATAATAAAATGACAGACTTTTCATTGGCAAGGTTGAAGTGATTTTTTCGAAGGCTGTGTTTTATCTGCCATGCCTATCTCTGTTACGTTTTGTTACTTTTTGTTAAGCTGCTTTGAGAAATCTCTATAATATATATATATTTTTAAAAAGTATAGACATCCTGAAATGAAGGTAGAAACTTGGTGGTTGATATCTTGGTGTTATCTCGTCTTGGTTTCCTTTTCCTCAGATGGACTGTTATTAAACAGACTTAGAAAGTCCCCCCACCCACACTAAGGTCACACAAACAAATTCACGAAGCCAGCATCCTTAAGAGAGAATTCAAATAGCCTGCCCTATAGACAATGCCCTCTGAGATGATCAGAACCCATCAAAACCCACCATATTCTAGTAAGTTTGGCAGCAAAACAAAATCTCTGGAAACTAAATGGATTGCAAAACTTCAATAACCCTGAATAAATAAATAAGTATTCCAGCCCTGTCAAACTATTTCAAGAATGGAACTCTTGAATAACCCTCACAAACTACAGGAGGTTTCACAGAACTGTCTCATTAAAAAGAAAAGGAAAAAAAGACAGGCGCTTTTGTCAAATACTTATGGATTCCAGGCAGTGCAGGATCTGTCACAAACAAAGGGAGCTTCCAGATGACCTACGTATGGAATATTCATCCCTATTTGTTTGCAGAAGGATTAGACGACTTCGGCTGTTTAATGAACATTTGCATTACCCTCTCCTTATTGCATAAAGCCCGATTTTGTGGGGATGCAGGTTTCTAGTGCAAGAGCTCTCAAAAAACTTTAAATGTGCAACTGGAATTTGCCAGTATGTGACTGAATCCCAACTGAAAATAGCAACAGTCTGGAAACGCCAAGAGACTTAAAATTTGTAACAGAAGATGAGAAATGTTTTAGAAACGATTACTATTGTTACTGTTAAGTTTGCTATGCAGCTTGTTGTGCTCTCTGCTGTGATGTGTGTGTGTTTTGCTGCTCCTTTTCTGGGTGTGGAATTTATTCTTTCATGCTTTTGTTTTATTTAATTTAGCTGTTCTCCATTATATAACTGTTCCCTTCAGTACGTAAACATAAAGGTCAATATAGCATAATGTCAAATGGGGCATTACATCATGTGGAGAAACATCAAAACAAGAGCAGTTAATCTACAAATTGTTTCATTCTCTCTCTCTCTCTTCCTTTGCCCCTAGCCTAAAGGTTTATAACACTCAATATCCTATGTTTTTTCATAATTCTTGTCATGGGTGATCATAGGACAACTACTTCTGTATGGATTTTGCCTCATTTTCATTGTCCCCACCCCAAATTTCAAAGCTTGTAAAATGAAACGGTTTCCCCCCTTATTCTGAACCCAAATGAAGTGAGGTGCAGGAAGATGGAGCAGTTACCCATTTTTTACACAATGCCTAGTTAAGTTGCTCTGGCTATTTTATACACCTTTTTAAAATAAAGATAGAGAGAGCAAAAATATTGTGAAGAATTAAAAATGGCCGCCCTTTGACTCCATTGAAAGCTTCACTACAGCTTCTTAATGGCCCCAAGTAGGTGTTCTCGTCTTAGTATATTCTAGGAATAACATCCAGGGATGGGGGAGAAATTCAGTTCAGGGTTTCTCCGCGCTTCCTCTTGTCCTGCTGCTTTCCGCTGGGGAAATTGCTCGTTAGCGCTCAATCGGAGCAAACGGCTATTTGGGTTTTCTCTGGGTTTTCTCCAATTTAGAGCAAAGGAGTGGAGCAAGCAGAAAAACTGCTCAGACTTGTGCTTTCTAGCCATGGAGCAAGCAGAGGTGTGGAGGAGCCTTCAGTTTGCATTTACCGTGGTACCTTGGGTTACAAACACCTCGGGTTACAAACACTTCGGGTTACAGACTCCGCTAACCCGGAAGTAGTACCTCGGGTTAAGAACTTTGCCCCAGGGTAAGAACAGAAATTGCCCGCTAGTGGTGTGGCAGCAGCAGGAGGCCCCATTAGCTAAAGTGGTACCTCAGGTTAAGAATGGTTTCAGGTTAAGAACAGACCTCCGGAACGAATTAAGTTCGTAACCAGAGGTACCACTGTAAAGGGTAATCTACCAAACCCACAGCTTCCCTATCAATGTATGAATCAACACACAGCCATCCTTCAAAATCCAACTGCCTATTTCAATTATTCCTTTGCAGATATGCTTAACTGTTCATGAGTAACCACTGGCACAGCCTCTTTGCCTTTCAGCCTTTTCTTTTCTCAGCAAAGGGGGACTTGCAACGGTGTGGAAAAAAATAGCTTAAATTGCTAGGTGGTTTTTCCTCTGCTTCCCTCCCCCCTCTGCCTTCAAAATGCAGTTTCCTGGTTTAATTTATCAATGCTATCTACATCTTCTATTATGTGCCATCAGTGAATTAAAAGGTGTTTTCATGCTGCGCTGTGCTGAGAGATCATTTTGCCTGTGAATACTTCACCACCATATGCCGATCCCCTACTGACTTGCGGGCGTCGTCAAGCACACCTACAAGAGTATTTCAAGGAGAATTCAAGAGGGATAGTTTTCAGGGCTACGCACTATTACAGTGAATTAATGCTGGCAAAGATACAGACAGCCGATATGGATAAGAAAATTATTTTTGCCTTTGGAAGAGCCTCTGTCATGGCCCAAAATGTGCCATTTCCTTGTTACAAGTATATGGCAGCCAGTTAACAATTCAAAACCATCATAGGCAGACATTGACAGGGAAGGAGAGTGACTCCGTCAAGTCTGTTGGAAAGGCAGTGTGGCCAGAACATCCTTGACCTCCAGACCTGAGCATTGATGTCTGCTGATGTCAGGCTTCAGGGAATCTGATCCCCCTCCCTCACAGCTGGCAGCCAGAAATGGGAAAACAAGAAGTTCTTACCATGGTATTTTATTCAATATTCACAGAGAGAGAAGTCCAGTTGCACCAGGAAGTGATCTGACAATGGCACTTCTTTTGTTTTGCTTTTACTTAATGTCAGATCACCCACATCACTAGAGGTGAACACCAGGTCTAAGGCATGTCCATGACTATGAGTTGGGCCAAGCTTATTCAGGGACAGCCCCATGGAGGCCATGCTTTCCACAAAGTCCCAAGCAACCCCTTGTAAGGTCGTGTCAGCATGGATGTTAAAATCCCCTAGGACAACCAAGCTAGGTGTCTCCAGGAGCACATCCCACCACGACATGAAGCAGCTCGGGCAGGGACTCCTTGGCGCAGCGGGGAGGTCGGTACACCAAAAGGAATCCTGTACTGCCCCTATTGCCCAACTTCCAGAATATGCACTCAGAAAACTGGGTCTTCCCAATAGGATGCCTGAGGCTGAAGGACACGGAGTCTGTCAGCTGTCCCTCCCCTGGTGTTTCTTCTTCCTGCTGTTCCTCTCCCGATATTTCCCAGCTTCTCCCCACTGCAGCCTCTGAACTATGTCTTCTGCAAACCACTGTTCTAAATCTATACTGTCCTCCTGCTCTTGGAAGGGTTCAGGAGGGGGGAGTGTCCCCACCATTCCTTCTCAGTCTAGTTCCTGACATCTGAGCTCCCCAATTTGGATTGCTTTGGGCTTCAGTGGTGGAATAAAATAGTGTTGTGTGTGAACCTGCATGTTGCCCGAGTCCCTTCTGATTCCTGGGGTCCTGGATCCAGCAAAGGTTAAAATTGTTGAACTAGCCAGGCAAGTTTATTGGTGAGTTGATGAACCTAAGCAGTTTACCTATGTCCACTGTTACTATAACAAAGGAAGTTCCCCCTGGCCAGAGGGGAAATGGGTGGGTCCCTTCCCTCACCTGGCTGGTAGTTAGAAGGACAATAGCAAGTACAGTGGTGTGAACTGAGCTTCCATAGAAGCAGGCGGAAGCCAGAGAGTGAGAGTCATGCTGGATTTCTGTTTGATTTCAAGGCTTTGACTATGGAAAAAGCAAGACCTCCTGGCGTGTTAAGTCTGTGAGCCCCCCCCTATCTTAGGCTCAGGTTGTATTTATGTGTTAATAAACCGTATATCATAAAGACACTGCCATCTCTACCACCCCTCAGTCCAAGAAAACCGAGCCATGGGTAAGTGCCTGGAACCCCTGGAATCTCACACTGTTCTGAGATTGGGGCGCAGGGGCAAATCTGCTATGAAACTGATGAAGCTTCTGAACCCCTAATCCCAGAGGGCCCCCCAGAAATGACTTTAGTCCACATGGTTCTAGTAAAGATATGGTGCTCTGTCATGGAACAATCTCATTGAAGAAGATGATAATGGTTACCCAGACCTTATTGCTGGTTGAATGATAGTTCAAGCTTCAGCCCCCCCCCCCCCAAATATAGGTCCATCACTGTTGGGGGGGGCAACAATATGTTCTGCTAGGAGCTAGTACTGCCTGCTGCTGTCACCTCCTTCCAGGCTCAAAGCCAAGCTTTTGGCCCTTAGAGTGAGGGACTCAGAGAGCGAAAGGGGTTGCCTTGATTCTGCAATCAAGAACTTTAGAAGGGATGCTCCCCTATATGAGTTTTCTGGCTAGGACTCTCATGACATCCCAAGCTTGAGGGAGGAAGATCCACATGTGTAAGTCCACCCCTACTGAGACTATAAACAGCCTTTTTCCAAACATGTGCCAGGACCTCCAAGATGCTCAGTTACTTCACTGACAACTGACAACAGATATATGAGGATCTGACCTTCTTGATGGTGACACCACTCTTCCTTCCCCAAGGATGCCTTTGAGTGTGCTCTCCTGGGTTGACCCTTTGATGTGCACAGTCCAGGTTTTGCTCTTATCAGCTCTACCCATTCTACCAGTCCTCACTGGGGTTGCTGTCAGCTGCCTCTCAGTTGTTGCGTGTTGGTGATGGAGGCACAGCAGGCCTGATATTTGCTGGGCTCCCAAATTTGGTTGGCTCTTGGCTTCAGTGGTGGAACCAAAGATGTTCTGCTAGGGGGAGATTGGCTGCCTGTGAAGGGTCCCGATTCCCTCCCCACAGTAACTATCAGGATAGCAGGGTAAACTTCCTGGCATGACAGGCTATGACAGACTGGCTCCAAGAGGTATATAATCATGCTAAATAAATAACAAATGAATATCATATATAGTCCCAATTCCAGAATGATGCATATCTCGAATCCAAAATGATTTCTATCTACATGGCAATGAATGGCACATTCAGGTTTTGGAAGGGTCAGCTGAAGTTCAATACTAATGCTGCTACTGCTGCTGCTTACTTGTAGTTGTTGATTGAAAACTTGCCGGGATCCATTTGTTGCTGTTGATTTCTGATCTCTTCAGGCCAAGAGAGTGTGACACCGAAACAACAGCTATGGGTGCAGACACAAGGTAGCAAGAGTGTTAGGCTGTTACAAGGAACTAATGCTACACTAGATGGCCAGTGAGCCATTGCATCAGTTCTTCTGTTCTTGCAAAGAACTGGCTATCTACATTTGCAAAACCTAGACAACGATCTTTTTAGCATTGATGAGCAGCACAACAATGATAAGTGTAGAGTCAGTAGCGCTCAGGTGCTCCATTTAATGCTGGCACATAGGTTTGCCAGAAGGTAGGCATACTGTCATTCTTGACTTCTCTCTCTGTTTGGGCTCTTGACATCTCAGTAGGAGGATGTGTTCAAGTGCAGGTTGGCTGTCAATCAGTGTTCCATTCAGTTCCCTAGCTATTAAAAAAAAAAGGCTTGAAGGCGAGGAATTGCTTTGAGTGAAGAGGCACCTCACACACCTTGCTGTTTTGGCAAACGTTGAAAATGTCAAGATTTCTCAACAGTCTAGGAAATTGCTTCCACTCTGGAATGCTCTGATTTAAAGACCTTCTTTTGCCCTTGAATAAAAACCAACAAAATAAGTCTAAAAGTCATGTTTGTTACTAGAAGTTCTTTCCCCTCGCAATCTGTTCTGCCTGACTGAAATGTTGAGCAGGCAGTGTTAGCAGGTGAAAGCTCAATACTGTGCAATTTATTTGCCACACAGTATTTAGCTCTTCGCTTGGCATAAAATGAAAAGAGACAGTTGGCACCATCCCACAAAAATAAATGTCCACCAAGTCCTCCCCCTCCTTTTTAAAAAAAGGGTTGTATTCAATGTAAGTTCTGCTCATCATAGAGCCATTGAAATTAATAGGCATAACTAACGTGTCTCAAAATTTCAATGTGTCTATGATGAGTAGAACTCATTGGAGTTCAACTCATCATAGACTTATCCAATGAAAAATGGCACCCTTTGTAGGGCTGGGGAACATGTGGTTCTCTAGAAGTTGTTGGACTCCAACCCAACATCCCTGACCATTGTCCATGTTGACTTGGGCTGATGAGAGTTGGACTCCAACAACATTAGGTGGGCCACCGGTTCCCCTTCCCTGGTGTAGCTTGACCAGGAGAGATTGTTCACTTCCTTTTAGCCTGTTAGACCCTAGCAACCATGGAATTTTGATTGCATCACTTCCTGCCGGCGGCATGAGGGAAGTGTGTGCATACATAGTGCATACATAGACTGCTGCAGTGTTGAGAGAAGTCCAAATGAGTGATTTAAAAACAACAGCACCGGGTTGGTAGGAACCTTCTCCTGATGTGGGCTTTGCCCTGTTTTCAAACTCAGTGAATTCACAAATGTGACACCTTATTTGAAGACTGGGGAAACGATATCAGATCTATACCCATGTGAGGAAATGACATATCAGGTCAGAGCCCCTTTAGAAGTCTCCAGGCATCATGGAAGCAACATTTAGTCAATATATTATTTGTTTATTTTAATACTTGTATCCAAACTTTCCATCATTTGGGGAGCCACAGAAGACTTTCCAGCCACATTAAAACTAACAATGAAATGACATAAAACCAAAAAGTTAAAAAAATACAATTTTTAAAAAAACTAGAGCAGAACGAAAGAGAAGTTCATATTCAGAAGTATCACTGGCACAATTTATTTGGGTGGGTGAGTACGTAGGGCTTGTAATTGTTTTGCTGATGCTTTGTTAATTATTCTATACGATTTATGCTGTATTTGTGATGTTTGGCTATGTTCTGTCATGGTATGGTTAGTCGGTTTGGGATTCATTTGAATGAAAAGCTGCATAGAAATATAATGAATCAAATCAACCCAGGTTTCATTTTTGGATTCAGACAAGCAAAAGGCATGAGTAGAATTTCAAGGATGCATTTTAGCTAGACAAATAGGGGTTCAAAGGGAAGCCAGTGAGTCGTGTGACCTGGGGAGAGTTCTGCCTTCCAGCTGACCAGAATCATCTCTGTCTTGCCTGGATTGCTCCATTTCAGCCAAATGATGCCACATTATCATTCAGAAGGTCAAACGACAGCTCAGCTTTGCGAAACCGGTAGTGTAATATTGGCTGTGTATCTGGCATTGTCAAAAGCAGATGTTCTCAAAGTGTGTTACGCTAATTAACTCCGTTGCTTAAACAAACCTGTTCCTGCTTCCTCGGGAGGATTTAGCTCCTAAGATTCATTCTTGTCACAGGTCCATAAAAAAGCTGATTAAAGAAAAGCAAAGGACAGGAGCCATGCAGAATCACCACCTTACTGGGTCTGAATGAACTCAATCAGTTCAACAAGTGTGTGGCAATTGGCCTGCAGGGCGAGGCTCCATCCAGTTGGGCTGGGTGTGTTGGCACTCCTTTTTCCTGGCCCGTTGAATGACTTCTACAAAAACAGGCCTAGGAATGTTCATGCCTCTTCAGAGAGACCCACCTCACACTTTGAGAACCAGCAATCTGGAAACTTATTAAAGTGTTAAGTGTGTAATAAAGTGTATATTGCAAAATTATAGGTCATCTTGGCTGGCTGCATTTATTGCTAATGTTAAACATGTGAACGGAAAGGGATGTTAAAGAAAATGAGTGATGGTTATAAAATTTAAAAAAGGCTTGTGGAGAGAATTTAGTGGAAAGTGAGTCTGGGTTTTTTAGCCAGAAATAGCAGTTTTTTCCCCAATAAGAATAATAATGGGTTTTAGATTTTCTTTCTGTGAGGTTCCTGGAATTCCAACAAAAAAGCCCAGCAGAGGAATTGCAGAGTCCATACATCTGGAGAACATAAAATAGGATTTATCGCTCTGGAGGAAATCGCAAGTGTACAAATGCCTGTTTCAACACTGTTCATAACTGAATGTATTTGGCAGGGGAGCAAAGAATTAGACAATCTTTACAGCCCAGCTTTTGATCCAGACCTGCACAGTAAATAACACAACACCAGCTGTGTCCCTTGCCCCTGTACACACAAAAGATTTGTGTTTTAATGCATAAATGGGTATACCACCTACTGGGAAACTCCTTAAAGACACCCACCCCCACAAGGTCAATCCTATTCCCTATGCAGAAGGAACTTGTGCCATGCATGAAGTGATGGTGTTGCAAAACTCTGTTGAATGGCATCCTCTGATCACTGCAGGCTCACACAAAAGTGAAACACACACACACACCCCTTTGTTAGTCACATTTGGTGGTGCTACCACTGGGGACTGCCTGAATGGTGTTAATTCATGATAGGGTCTTCTTGTCTGTGGTTCCCTGTTTGTAATCTGTCTTCCCTGTCCAGGTGCACCTGTTGCTCCCATTATTGACTTTAAGAAGGAATTTACAAACATTATTGTTTACTCAGGCATTCATTGGCTGAAAAATACTCTTCCTGGCAACTCTGGACTCGCTGACTAAGAGAATGTATGTAACTGTTTTTAGCATACTTTTTTTTGAAATGGTGCGTTTGCCTCCTTGGGCTCCTTTGGGAGGAAGGTTGGAATATAAATTGACTAAATAATAACAATTTAAACTGCAAAGCCAGTAGCTGAGGTTTCCTATCAAGGGACCGTAGGCAGAACTGCCCTGGGTTAATTCTTTACTTCACATAACATTGATGATTATTACGTATTATCTTTATTCATCACTTTTCACAAAAAGATTTCTCAAAGTAGCTCACAATTAATAAAATACAATTAAGCTAATAAGCAGAAGTGCAACTTCCTAAGATATCATACCTCTTTGGTTTGTTTAATTTGCTTTATTCAAAGATCTTGTTATTAGATGTTTTACAGTTCATTTTTAATATGACAACTGTGTGCTTGTTTGATAATATACTGTAACCAAACCTTTTGTACATTTGAAAACTACTATCCAATTAAAAAAAAGATAATAAGCATTGAAACCAAATGTACGGAAACAACAAAATAACAAAATATTCAGAAAGTGCATTTCCATCAACAATTATAATGACTAATACCTCCCAACCCACTACAAGACATATAACACCAAACAGGCCGGAAATCATACAACAGTCCAATCTAATTTAATAACACAAAGCCATTGCTTCTCAGAACTTTCTGAACTCACCCCAGTCTACAAAGGGTTGAAACCAAAGAAGAAAAAGTAAAGCTCCCTTCCATGGACTTTCCCCTCTGCTGCTTCTTGAACCAGACCTGCTGCTTCTATTTGCCCTGTTGCATGACTGGAGTCTTGTAGAGGTAAGATGAAAGGCAGTCACAATTCTGGAAAAAGCAGTGGAGAATGGCTAGGGAACCTGTGGCCCTTGAGATGTTGCTGGACTCCACCAGGCAGTGTAACCAATGGACAGGGATGATGGGAGGTACAGTTCTACAGCATCTTGGAAGGTCACAGTTTCCCCACCCTTGCAGCAGAGGAGGACTGGTTTCTAGCCAGGGGATTTTGCCGCCTCTCTGTAGCTATCCAGTCAGAAAGGCAGGTGTGTCCCCATCTAACCTCCCAGTTGAGGAAAACGTCAACTGCTCAGCATGGATAGCTGAGCAGACAGTCGTTCCTACCACCTGAAAAGCTCTAAAATAAGAAGCACATTTTGAAACTAAGAAACTTATTGTTGATTTTGAAACTAAGAAACTTTTTGTTGTGGGTGTCAGGACAGCCCTTTATCCAAATATAGCCGGGGTGTGCACTGGCCACAAGATTCAACTTGTATCTATCTGTAGCTTTGGGAAGCAGGTCTGATCTGTTTTAGAGCCACTCTAATTCACCTTTTAATTTGGGGTGCAAGCATAACTGATGCAACCCCCCCTAAATATGCCGGCCTTGTGATGCATTCAGTTAAAATGGATTTTTGCAGTTACAATGTATCTTACACATAAACAAGATCCATAAATGAACAAAACAGGGGGCAGGTCTAATTCATGCCTACCTGAAGGTCACTTATATTTCTCAAGAGGAGTCCATCCACAATTTGATAAGCAGTGGCACCGTGTTTCTTTTGAGGCTTAAAAAACCCCCAAGAACCTTGAAAACACAAGTTGGAAAGATCCAGTTCTGAAGAGTAGACCACCATATTGCTAGTGTAAGATGTAATAAAGTTACATCTGAAATGTTAGATCTACGGGAAATACAAAGGCCACTATTCTTCCACCCGTGGTTGGTTTACACGTAGCTATTTTATATTTATGTCCAACAACTGCTTGAAAATTTTTGGGAAGAAGAGCTGTTCCCTTCATTTACATTCCAGCACCAAAGAAAAGCATAAGCCCTCCAGACATAAAAACCACTGCTTCAGGGAAAGGCAGGCCAGGAAGATGGTCAGCTCTGAAGACTGGATCAGCCCAGGGGGCCACTAGAATAGGAGACATAGTCAATTTAGCTCATAATTTCCACTTCCTGAAACCATGTGCAAATCCAAACACAGCTACCTTTCAAAAGGTGAACATCTCCAGATTTTGCAATGCAGTTATTCAGCCAAAAAGAATGTGGACAAGGATGCATCTGTTAGTAAGAATGCTATACAATAATAGCATGCAAAATAATATAGAAACTATACGAAAATAATACAATGGAAGCTTTCAAAAATGTGTTGGGTGGGCAAATCGGTATACGAAAATGTATAGGTTAGGAGAAGTGTGTGCTAAAATTCTGATGACTTCTTGTGAAGACTTTTTTAAAAAAACAAATAAATCACAAACTGATACTGCAGTTAATATTGGGAAAGTGAGACAAACCAAAATTGGTGGATTTGTCCATCCACAACATTGATATATTTTGGAAATAAAATCTCTCTCTCTCTCTCTCTCTCTCTCTCTCTCTCTCTCTCTCTCTCTCACACACACACACACACACACACACACACACACAGAGAGAGAGAGAGAGAGAGAGAGCGTTTGAATGTGTGCTCTTTGCTTGGAGAATAAACCAAACTTCACTGGAAGGAGAAGCTAAGACAGTGCATGGGCACTAAATTCTCTGAGACACAAGAAATTTAAGGATGTGCTTAATTACATACATCTAAAGTTACTATGGTGCTGAGCCCTTTCGACTGACCTCTCTGATCCACAGGAGGTGTAAATCAACATAGCTGCACTGAGGTCAATGGGGTTCTGCTGATTTATACAACTGGAGGGTCTGTCCCACTGAGCATAATACAAGACTAATGACTCCTGCAATCACTTCAGCCCTGGCAGCTCCAACGAGTGCAGTTTCGTGTTAGTTATGTATCCTGCACGCACACCAGAGCTCCAACTTACTGTAAATAGAAAGGAGAGTGCCTTGTTGCTGAATAATTTATGGCACATTAAAAATGGCCCAAGGCAATAGGCTTTTCAGGTTCCACAAAAGCCTTATGCACTTCCTCCCGGTGCAATTACGTAAAGGAAATGCTGACTTTCTGAGCTATGAAATATAGATTAGCCATTCAGTCAGAGATCAAAAGTACCCTTTGCAACAGGGAAGGCCTCCTTCATCAGGTTTTCAGATTTCCTGCTCTCACATTCTTACAGCAATTGCCAAGTTTAATTCGGTTCAATCTACCAGGTGGGAATAAGAGGGACATCACAGCCATCTCTAAATAGTTCAGTGGAAGCAGTTATGGCATCTGTTGACCAAAAATGGAACCTCCTGGTGATTCTTGGGTACAAAGGCAAAACTCACAGACTTGGGACCAGACTTGTCAATGACAAAGGTGACAGTTAGGTGCTTAGTTCTCAATGATTCATAGTGTGTTTTAGACACAGATGTGCAAGTTTCCAGCGCAGTAATGAGCGATGCCCACACCAGAAGCAGGTTTTCAATGATGCCCTTCCTCATCCTTCAGGACCAGCAAAATATTGTGTTGAGAATGGCTGGGGGCCTTTAAAAGTAGTGATGCCTGAATGCCAGTCTCTCAGGGCTGAGAAAGGACTGTCCTTACCAGTAAGTAAGTTTTGCAAATGTTCACTTTTTATGCAAAGAATACAAATTTAATTTGGGGTAGCCAACATAGTGATATCCTGGTGCTGCTGAACTCCAGTCAGCCCCAGCCCAGCAGAGATGGTGCGAGTTGCAGTCCTAGATTGGGAGGGTGCCTCATTGGCAACCCCTTAATTAATCACAGATTCCTTCTGTGAAATAGTCATAAGATAGGTGCATTGCAGATTCCTCTGTATCCTAAGCCTGGTCAGTGCAAGCCCTATGTCAAGGTAACCCTTTGTGTAGGGCTCGTATTATACGACCTTCCAAACATATTGGCTATAATCCAGCACAGAGTTAAGTCCACTTAAGCTCTCTGAAATCAATAGGCTTAAGCATACCAAACTCTGGGCTGAGCTCATGTCCACTGGGCACAGTCCAATGGCAGGTGCACTCAAGCTACATTGAAACCAATAACAATTAAGCACTTAAATCTCATTGATCTCAATGGAATTTAGACACCCCTGGCTTCCACTCATCAGCCATCCCCTAGTCTATTAGGATGAGCGATTATGCTCTATAAGCATAGGTTGGTAGGGCACAAGAATGTAGTTTCCTTCATTACAGTGGTACCTCGGGTTACATACGCTTCAAGTTACATACACTTCAGGTTACAGACTCTGCTAACCCAGAAATAGTGCTTCAGGTTAAGAACTTTGCTTCAGGATGAGAACAGAAATTGTGCTCCGGTGGCGCAGCAGCAGCAGGAGACCCCATTAGCTAAAGTCGTGACTCAGGTTAAGAACAGTTTCAGGTTAAGTACGGACCTCCGGAACGAATTAAGTAATTAACCCAAGGTACCACTGTACCCCATCCACTTGTAAAGAGCTCAACTGTTTAGTTACTTGTTCATGCAGAGGGATGAGAGAGAAATTTGATTCAGTTCACATTTAAAGATGAATCTATCAAATTTGCATGTTCTAAAGCAATAGGAGCACCAAAATTCACACTTACCAAATTTTACAACGCAGTTCTCGAACCAAGCAGAGATTCATATATTAAGGGTTAATGTTGTCCAAATGAATATAACAACAACAACAACAACAGCAATAATATTTTTTTATTTATACCCCGCCCTCCCCAGCCAAGGCCGGGCTCAGAGCGGCTTACAAGCAATAATAAAAACAAGATGAATGATTACAACTTAAAAACAAAAATAAAATACAACATTAAAATAATGGAACATTAAAATATTAAAATGTAGCCTATAGTGGCGAAAATAACACAACGTATTGTTGCATCAAGAGAAATTGCTTGCAAAAATGTGTACATGAGTCAAAGCTACGTCCAAAAATACATTTATTAGGAGAAATTGGCACTAAAATGCTGAATGATTTTCAAAAGGGTTTCTCTCAGACCAAAGGCAAATTGCTGGAGAAATCTGGAGAAGTGAATAGAAGATTGGAAAAATAAGAAACTGAGGGGACTGGAATTGACAGATCCTCCCATCTCTAGTCATGAATGTCACATTTATTTTGCCATTCGTGTGTTAGAATATGTTTGTTGCATTACACACATTTCCAGCAGTGGTCTTCACAGTGACTGCCATGCTTTGTTTACCCACAATACCCTGGATGTTGCATTGCTCCAGGACACCTGGGAGGAAATAATAGGGGAGAAATGCCAGCTGACAGCCCCAAGGAGCATTCACCAGAGTACATTCTTCTGCCACTGGAGACAGATAAACTCCTTACCCATCCCAAGTGGCACGAAGAAGTATGAATAGGACTCTTGAATGGGATTCCCATTTAGACTTCTGAAGCATTCATTTCAGACTGAATGAAAATTGAACCAAATAGGCTCCGTTCAGTTCACTATTTCATCCAGCCTGAAGGCATACCCTCTAGCTTGGATCAGTTGCAAAACAATTATCTCTGAGGCAGAAGACAACAATGGACGGTACCCAATGAAGTAATTCCATTAGAACAAAGATTTCTGTTTGTGCCATAGAAATTCCCTTCCCTCTGTCTCCTCACGTGCCCCTCATACTCTCCTCAAATCTGCTCCAGATAGATGGAGGAACAGATTTAGGGGGAATGGGAGATAAAATGGGGAGGATAAACTCGGTCGCACAGCCACATATTGTTGTGTTAATGGAAGAACTTTGCTGAATGATGCCTAACGACTCAAAGAGTGAGTTAGCATCAGGGCTACCTGATGCCCAATCCCCTGATGGCCCAGATCGCTCTGGGCCAACCAACCCAAATTGTAGTGATCCGTAACTGTCTGTTCCCAACTCATCCGATGTCCAAGTCCCTCCAAATATGCCTGACTTGGGCCTCAGTTGGTATGCAACTACTGTGTAAAAAAAACCCCTCTATGTTAGCATTTAACAGAGTATTAGTCAATGAGTATTGTAACATTTCCCGCAAACAGGTTTTCACCCACACAATGTTTTGTTTTACTCAAAAGTCCTACTACATTCAATGGAACTTAATTATTAGCCCCAGGGCCCAGTTCCCTTAGATTTCACTTAGGAGAAGATGCTATCAAAGCAATACATTATGAGGCTTCTTTTGATGTTCTAAGGAAGTGGTAAGAAAGGAAGGTGGGAGATGTATGTTCTCCTAATGTGGCCTGCCACTCGTATTTCCTATCTCACAGTTCTTGTCAAATGTTCCCCACACCAAAAGGTGCCACCTGACTGGAATAAAATGACCCAACCTATTCCTGCATCTTATTGAACAGACATGTGTAAGATTTTCCTGTCTGCCTACAACAATCAGATACTTTCTCCTCACCCAGGTAGGACGTTTCCTCTTTGGATATCCTTCTTTTGAAGCACGCTAGACCAGTTCGCGGCATAACATTACATAAGCCTCCTGAGACAGCTTTTGAGTGGCATGTCACAGTGACAGCGCACAAAATTGTCATCTAGGGTATCAAATGGGATTACCATATAATAGAGAGATGGAGAGGGAAATGGTTTGACAAGCAATGATGTGCCAACGTTTTAACATAAAAAGCGCTTGCCAGATCAAATGCACTTTCTCTCTGTGGATGGAATATTAGCTGCGGCAAACTTAGTCATGCCATCCTTGTATAATCCTCGCTATGGTACAGCCATAGGGAAGCAAGACATCAAGGCTTCTGCTTGAATACTGGTCTCGGGATGCAACCCCGTGGCAAAACTCCTTTTGATTTCAATGATAGGCTAAGATCCAAGAGGAGCAGTTGTGGTTGGTGGGTGGAGCAAAGGCTAAGAGTTGCCCTCCCAACACAGGCACTGCTGCAGCTTACTAGAGGGTGGCGTAAGGGGGCAGTGGATGCACTGGATTGGCTGCACTGGTGCATCCACCACCCTGACCCACCCCATTGCCATCCAGGTAAGCTGCAGTGATGCCAGTGTTGGGAGATCACCTTGGCTACACCTGCAAAAGAGGAAAGGGAATGAGAGGTGTTCCTGAGCCGTGCCTGTTCTCATTCATGACAAGCTGGATTCACCAATATACCATATTCCACACAGCTGTCAGAGGCATAGGAGTCCTCTTCTCCTTTGCATTTGGTCATGCTACTGGAAGGTCAAAGTCAAGGACCCCTGGATGGTTAAGTCCAGTCAAAGGCGACTATGGGGCTGCCGTGCTCATCTGGCTTTCAGGTCAAGGGAGACTGCATTTGTCCACAGACAGCTTTCCAGGTCCTGTGGCCACCATGACTAAACCACTTCTGACACAACGGGACACTGTAATGGAAACCAGAGTGCACAGAAATGTTGTTTACCTTCCCGCTGCAGCGGTACCTATTTATTTACTTGCACTGGTGTGCTTTTCAAAGTGCTAGGAGCTGGGACAGAGCAATGGGAGCTCACCCCATCGTGGGGATTTGAACCACCGACTTTCTGATTGGCAAGCCCAAGAGGCTCAGTGGTTTAGACCACAGCGCCACCCGCGTCCCACATACTGAGAGGATATAGTGTGAAAGGACCATGAGGCTGCCACCTTGCTGGTCAGCATTTGGATGAGAGGCCACCTTAGAACCACCACCATGGTGGAAGAAAGGTGGGATAAGAATTTTAAGGAAATAAATAAAAAGAAATGAATGAGTGAATGACTGCAATCCCAGTACTTTGCCTTTACTGAAGTCAATAAGACTTACATAGGTGTAAACATGGTCAGGACTGGGCTGTACTGCATAGGAAAGGAACCCAATATAGCTTTTATTACCAAAAATAAAGTGTATTCTACCTGGAACTGGCACTATTACAGGTACCACATAATAGTCATTCTGCACTTGTAAGAAGTTAGGATGGCAACACCTAAACTTTGGAACTCCCTGCCAATTGACATCAGGCATGTGCTTTCATATGTTTTGGCGCCTGCTAAAAACATTTTTGTTCAGGCAAGCTTTTTTAGACGTGCAGAAAATGACGTTTGTTTTAATCTGTTTTTAGCTTAAATATTAACTTTAATTATGTTTTGACTTTTCTTAAACATCTGCTTTTAATTTTGTCTTTTATTGACAAGTATGACACTTGCTTCATTTTTTAATTTTTTCTTCTTCAAACCACTTAGAGATTCTATGAAACAGGACAATCGTGCAGATATAGTTTTCCTAAAATTTCAGTTCTTGGAAGGACAAAGAAAAATAAAGAAAACACATTGTGTTCCATCTTAAACAATGAAGGAGGGACAGTGCAGGGACCCAGGAAAATGTGCAGCACAGCATGATTTTATTTAAACAACTTTAGTATCAACAAGTTCTGAAGAGTTAAGTCTTCCAGAATGTTCCATGGCTGGCTGGCTAAGGCCACATTCAGACAGCACTTAACTCTGCTTCCTCAATGTTTCCTTACCTGACAATGACCACATTTTATATGATCTTTCACATGATGGAAAAGTCACTTCTGGAAATCTAGCAGAAGTTTAGTGCTCGTTTCCCTGTCAATTGCTTCCAAAAAAGATATGTTTGCATCCCGTTAACCTGAAAAATCGTGGGAGTTTTGCGCTGTAATTTTCCTGCAATGTGATGACAATTTGAGCGGTATTCTGGCATATGGCTCTCTCCACCCCCACCCCCATTTTCATAAGTTAATCCTAAGGGAACAGAAGCACACATGATCATAAAGGTGGCGACATGTCCAATGATGTTCGCTGTTGTTTCACACGGCACCCACTGTTGTGAATGAAATTTAGTGCAACGTGGTGATAAAAAAACCCCCACCAACCACAGTTCCAAAATGCAACAGGAAACACAGTGCGAACAGAATGTTAGAAACCGGAACAGAAGTGCTGACATTATAATCAGAAAGGCTAATGTGAAAATCTCAAAGTCTGGATGCATTCTAGGCCCAGCAAGTGTAAGAGAATCAGAACTTGAGGTCTACGTAAAACAAAGGCTGGCACTCCTCCAGATTCTGGTATGACGTAACTGCTAGGAAAATGTGAAGTAACAACAACAACAACAACAGTAATAACAACAACTTACTATTTATACCCTACCCATCTGGCTGGGTTTCCCCAGCCACTCTGGGCAGCTCCCAACAGAATACAGTGGTACATCTGGTTACGAACACTTCTGGTTATGAACGCTTCAGGTTACGAGATCCGCTAACCCAGAAGTAGCTGCTCCTAGTTGCAAACTTTGCCCCAGGATGTGAACGGAAATTGCACACCAGAGGCACGCGCACAGCAGGAGGCCCCATTAGCAAAAGCGCACCTCAGGATAAGAACGGTTTCAGCTTAAGAACAGACCTCTGTAACGAATTAAATTCATAATTAGAGGTACCATTGTATTAATAACACGATAAAACATCAAAAATTAAAAATTTAGGAAGTAAATTTTAGGTTTATATATGGATTTTGAAACACATGGGGGGAAATACTGCATGTTTTGTGAATTCCTAGAACGTACTTTCTACTCCCACTTATGCTTGGTTGGAAATGTCACCCTTGTTCCCGTGTCAGAGGGTCCAGGCGAGACAGTTTAACATTCATCTGGCCTCTGCAAGCAGGCTGTTGCTTACATGTTCCCCTCGCTTTATGTTGGCCTTCTTCCTAGCTGTGTTGCACAATTTGGTGTCCTCCACCTACCTCCTCCTCCTCCTCTTCCTCTTGCTTCACCTCAAGCTATGAATAAAGAAAGGCAGTTGGTGTTTGGGTGTCGTGTTACTGATTCAACAACTTGCATACCTTTCCTCTGAATCGCTCTTCCTGAGCCCCTCTCTGCACCAGCGGCTGCTCCCGCTTATGTAAAAGCAACACGAGCTTGCTGACAAAGAGCAACAGCACTGTGAAGCACTGCCAGGCGTGATGGGGGAAGGATGTAACAGGGGAGGGCTGTAGCTCAGTGGCGGAGCATCCTGCCTTGCATGCGAAAAGTCATCGGTTCAATCCCCGTCATCTCCACTTAGTGCAGCCAGTACATGGCTAGATGGAGCGATAGTCTGACGCAGTTAGGGAGGTGGGAGAAATCCGATTCAGTTTGCATTTCAAAGCAAACTTACCCAAGTCACATCTGCCCAATTGAAACGCAAATGGAAACATGGCTCTCCTTCGAAATTTGCACTTCTCTGAATTTTGCAGCGCGGTTTTTTTCCAGCCAAGTAATGTGTCTAAAAATGCACGCTCCAGGGTAAAGTGTGCCTGAAACACACGTTAGTGAAAGTAGCATACAAATCTGCAAAAAAGTGTGTATGGTGCAAAATTTCACACAAAAATGTGAATATTAGGAGGGATGTGCACTGAAATGCTGATGAAGTTTCACATATTTATAGACATACATACATACATACATACATACATACATACATACACACAAAAACTGATGTGAGAAACTGGGGGGGAGGGGGGATAAAGAGAAAAGGAGAGAGACCAAAGTTGACAGATTTGTCATCCCTGGACTCAGTATAATGGCAGCTTCCTATGTTCTCATCAGCTATGGTTCTAGGGGACTTACTGGAAAGCAAATCTCACTGAAAGGAATGAGAGCATACAATGCAATTCTAAGCATTGAACGTAGAAGCAAGTCCCAGTGAATTCAGTAGAATGCAACCCCAACCCCACTTACCTGAGTCAAAACCCCACTGAATTCAATAGTGTTTACTTCTGAGTAGATGTAGTTAGGACAGCCCTGTTACTTCCAAGTTAATATGGTTGTAAGTAACCTATGCATGTTCTCTAGATATGTGATATTGCAATGTTCCCACACCTTGAATGTGATGAGGATTAGAAAGAGGAAACTGGCACCTGGGAGAAGAGTAAAGCCCCATTTCCTCCCATATCTGCTGCCAATTTAGCGTTGCAGGGATGCACGCTACTTCCATCACCTTGAAAAATGCAGAATTCAGGGTGTGCCTTTGGCAAGATATCGCTTGAGGTGTTTTTACGGCACTGTGCTTTAAGAAATGACCTGCTGCCAATTTTAAAAAGTTACTTGATGTTGCTATTGGTGGTTTATTCTATTGCTTTAATAGCTGAAAGCTTCTTATATAGGCCACTTCCTGTTTATAAGAGTGGTTAATGGGGCGGCACATCATGCTAGGTGCAAAAGCCAGTTCAGGCCACAACCCAGTACTGAGGAAGGACCGTAGCTCGGTGGTGGAACATTGATATCGGAATTGTGCACCTCAAACAGCACTTAAAGGCGCAAGAGCAGGTCAAAACTTGCTTTTTGTCCTTTGGCCACCTCACTGGGAGATCCAACACTCCAAAAACTAGATGCATGCAGCCTGTAGAACAGTGTTTCCCAAACTTGGGTCTCCAGCTGTTTTTGGACTACAACTCCCATCATCCCTAGCTATAGCAAGATAAGTGGTCAGGGATGATGGGAACTGTAGTCCAAAACAGCTGGAGTCTCCTCAAGTTTGGGAGACAGTGCTATGGAGTTTTCATCTCTCTCTCTTTTTGCCTGGAAAAGGCCCAAGATGCTTATGCACAGCATGAAGAGGCAGTGAAGGAAGAGCTTCACCTGTTGAATTTCTACTTATTAAAGGCACAGGAATTCTACCAGGAAGCAAATGTGCCAATTGGCTCTGTGGACCATCCATCTGTTGACCAGTCCTGTTCTAGCTTGTCTGCAGATGAAAATGTCAAGGTGTCCCATTTGACAAGCCTTATACAGAAGCCCAAATCCTTATACAGCTGTAATTTCATAGACATGAACACAGATCTGAAGCTGATCCCAGGAGACTATCCTTTTGTGAGCTTTGAAGAGTTGAATAAGAGTCCCCCAACATGTAGGACATACCTAACTCTTTGTCATTTCAAACTCCGTTTCATAACCCTTCCATTATTTATTCTGTACACCATCCTATCATGTTGGCATGGTAACTGCCTAAAATTGGTAACAGGCTGAGCTTTTATTGCCGTTTAATCAAAAAGTTTTCAGTACACCACAATGCTCTGAGTACAGAAGCTAAAAATATTTCTCTCCTTGGAGAATAAACAACTGTAGCATGTTTTACTTACATGCAAAAGAGAAAAGGCCTGAATTTCTTCCCAATCAAGAACTCAAGTTTGTGTGTAGTTCACCAGCACTAAGTAATCTCCTGAATGCTTTATCTTGAATGTATTTTATTTCTCAGCAGTCACATTCAATTCCATTCTTTTATTTTGCTACGTTTTCATCCTGCATTTCCTCCAAGTTTCTCAGGACCATGTATATGCCAGTTTTCCAGCAACCTCTGATTTTATTATCACAACAACCCTGCGAGGTTGTTTAGGTTGAGTTAGAATGGCCTAATATGAGTTTTACAGATCAGCAGGGATTTGAACCTTGATCTCCCTGGCCCAAGTCTGATAGCCCCAAATCACCTCCCCATCCTCGCTCTCAGGCAACTGAGATATTAGACAAATCCTGTTGTTGTGGAAGGGGTCTTAAATTCGCAGGTAACATCCAGGTTAGATTATGGTATGTGGAAGCCACATGGGTTCAAAATGCAGTGACTGAGGGCACAATCCACACTTACTTTTTGCTTTCTAGGCACAAGTCTGCGCTGTAAGGCTCTGTGTCCTAGCATTTCTGTTTTTTGATCCACCATTTTCTCCACGAGAAAACCACTCTTTAATGCTGAATCAGAACAAACAGCAATTTGGGTTTCCCTTGGATTGCTGCTTGCTCTGTTTCAGCAGTAAGAGCGGGCTTTCATTGACAGGCATGGTCTGGGATGCCCATTGGGCGTGCCCATTGGTTTAACAGACACATTGAGGTGAATGTTGACCAACGAGGCCACAGTGTGCCTCTAGGGCTCTTAAACCCAAGGTCCACGCAGAGGAGAGGGAGGAATCTTAAGAAACCTTGCTGTGTGCACACAGAGTGCAGCTGTTAACTTTGCCCAGGTGATGGGAGTAGAAATGACACCCATTTATTAATGGACAGCTGCCCGGACTTAAGTGGATTTGGTTACATTGGTTGAATCTGACTAGTTAATTTGTTTTGCAGATCCTCAAGTTGTTATATTTAATCAATGTAACCTATTGATCCACATTTGATTGTCTTGACTCTTCTTCCTGGTGTGCTGGCAAAGCACCGGTAGAAAAAAAAGGTGTTCTGACATGGAAGTTTAAAGTGCAGCCCTGTTTCTAGCATGAAAGGAAGTATGTATGTACAGAATATTAACTGGATCTCGCCATCTGGAACATGGTCTTCAATTCTGTTGCACCTTCACTGGTTACCAGTTTGTTTTTGGGCCCAGTATAAGGTGCTGGTTCAACTGACGGTATCAACTATCTCTTGAAGGAGGTGTGTTTGGATATTATTACCATCAGTGATATTTTTCTAGAAAAAGGGAAGTCGGATCTCACCACGAACACCTCCCTTGTTCTCTTATAATGGCAATGGTGCCCACCTGAGAGATGCCAGAACTGAGTTCTGGTGAGTTCCGGCTGTAAAAAGGCTATTCTTCTTCTTCTTAATTACAGTCTCATCCAGGTAAGCTATACATGTATACAGTACTATTTTTCTAGAAAAATGAACACCTCCCTTGTTCTGTTATAATGGCATTGGCGCCCACCTGAGTTCCAGCAACTGCCAGTTGGGGGGGGGGAAGCCCTGCATGTATACATGTACAGTGGTACCTCAGGTTACAGACACTTCAGGTTACAGACGCTTCAGGTTACAGACTCTACTAATCCAGAAATAGAACCTTGGGTTAAGAACTTTGCTTCAGGATGAGAAGAGAAATCGCATGGCGGTGGCGCGGTGGCAGCAGGAGGCCCCATTAGCTAAAGTGGTACCTCAGGTTAAGAACAGTTTCAGGTTAAGAACGGACCTCTGGAACGAATTAACTAAACCCACAGCTTCCCTATCAATTTCCCCCTTGTTCCTGGTACAGTGGTACCCTGGGTTACAAACACCTTGGGTTACAAACACTTTGGGTTATAGACCCCGCTAACCCAGAAATAGTACCTCGGGTTAAGAACTTTACCTCAGGATGAGAACAGAAATCGTGCTGCGGCAGCGGGAGGCCCCATTAGCTAAAGTGGTACCTCAGGTTAAGAATGGTTTCAGGTTAAGAATGGACCTCCAGAACAAATTAAGTTCTTTACCCGAGGTACCACTGTAATTAAAACTGGCTTTGGATCGATGATAAATAAGTTATGGCCTGATGGACCTCCTAGTGGATGCAGAGGACAGCACCAAGTATTTAGAGTGCTGGGTGGAGACAAGGAAAGAGCAAGACCAATAAATCACACACAAAGAGGCAACACCTGTGGAAAAGGATGTCCTTACAGACATGTCCTACCAAAGGCTATGGCTATTATGACATCCCCCAAAACCAGGAATACAAGTTTCAAAGGCACCTTCTGTGTCCTTGCCTAATTCTTAGAGTTCACCCAGAGACTGGCTTCCAGCTAAGTTTCTCAGCGCCGGCTGAGCTGTTGCATCAGCGAAAGCGTTTCACGTGGGAGGAACTCAGGCTGCAAAACCAGCCCCTAGGAAAGGAGTGGTGGAATCCCTGGTTGCAACAGCCCACCTCCGGCAGCGTGAAGAAAGAATGCATTCCCCATGGGGAGGGCTCAGGCTGCTCTGCACAAACAAGGAAGGAGTAATGAGACGCCGTGTGCATGTGCGTGGAAACTGGCGAGAAGCGTAATGGAATCTGCACAAACATTCAGAGGGGTCGTTAAAGCCAGCCCGCCGTTGTGAAAAGCATGGGTGGCCAAGAGGCCAGGGGAGGCAGGTGGGAGGAGCAGGGAACATTTCACCAGAGTGTTTTACAAAATAATTTCCTCCACTCCGCAGTAGAACAGGCGTTTTCCTTATTTAGCTTTATATGAAGGCGGATGTCGAAGGAATGATAGAAGGAACACGGTTCATTCCTGCGATATCTATTGCCCCAAGGATTACCTCCACTGTGGACCATGACTCGCAATTTAAAGCAGATTCGATACTCATCATTTCAAGGAGTGACTGAGATTCACCTGGTAAATATTGCAGCCGTTCTGCTTTTCTGCGCAATTATCTCGAAGTGCGGCTGTAAAGTACAAAAGGTACCTGTTTCTCGTTTGCAGCACGTTCTTGCCTATGGCCTGGTTTGCCCAGATTCAATGCACATTTTAGAAATGAAATAAAATACTGGGTACTGTAGTCTGTTAAACATGATGGGAACTGTAGTTCTGTGAATGGGGAACTATAATTCCCAGGATCCTTGGGGGGGAGGGCAGTCATGTGCATGAAATGTGTGTTTTGAGTATGCTTTAAAAATATCTTATGGGTCTACCCACTACTGTTTTCTGCTAGCTCCCAGGGACTTAACCTTGTCAACAGTTCATGGTAAAGAAGGAGAAAGCTTAACCATTAGCCTGAGTTTGGCTGACGCACCAAGACTTAACTGTCCCGCTGCACTGTGCTAAACAGTCCAAAGCAGTCAAAATCACTAAGCCATGATGTTGCTTAACATTTCGTGTGAACGCAACTTATGTCAGAGCCAATTCAGTGGGGCTTACTACAGTTCTCATCATCCCTTACCACTAGCCATGCTGGCCCTATAACACCTGGAGGGCCACAGGCTTCCCATCTTTGAGTTTGTAAATTGTTATTCTGTTTAAGTATTTTTTTCTAAAACTTTGATACATAGCATTACTGATTCTTCCTTCTTCCCAAAAGATAAGCACTTCCTCTTCATCCTTCTGTGGTTTCCCTATCACTATTTCTTTATCTTTCCGCTTTGGGATGTATATTACTCTTGCTGCTGTTGTCACATAAAGAAATAGATCAAAGCATCTGTTTTGGGGATGTCTGGATAGTATGGTGGTACCTTGGTTTAAGAACAGCTTAGTTTATGAACAACTTGGATTAAGAAAGCTGCAAACCCAGAAGGTGTTTTGGTTTGTGAACTTTGCCTTGGAAGCAAAACATGTTCTGCTTCCTGTTGAGTGTGTTCCATTTGTAAATTGGTTTAAGAAAGCTTTGGTTTATGAACGGACTTCCAGAATGGAACCAAGGTACCACTGTATAAATGGACAGGACCAAACCAGACTGTAGAGCAGGAATGGGAAACTTCCTATACCCTTCCACTTTCCTTCTTCACTGGTCATGCTGGTTGGGGTGGATGGGAGTTGGAGTCCAATAACATCTGGAATGCCTCAGGCTCCCCATCCCTGCTGTAGAGTAGAGAAAACATGCTGGAAAACCTTTTCGCATATAAAAGAGGGACAATCCAGCCCGGGAGCAAAATTTCTCATGGGAACCAGTATGAGAATATTTCCTGTTTCACAGTTATCATGTTTGCTGCTTTCTGGGGGTTTTTTCCACATGGGTAAGGGGATGATGGGTAATGAAATGATGGTCTGTTTTTTTATCGCAGGATGCAGCTACTGCCTAAGGACATCTGGAGTTCATTATGTAAACAAAATGTAGGAGAAAATCAAAATAATAACTGTTTTGAAATTCCTGATGGCCCCATTCGTAAAGAGCTCACAACATGCCATCATTCCTGCAGATATCTTCTGCACACTGAACTTGTCCAGTAGGTTGCATCGACCTGTCTCAGGATTTTGTCTTCTCATGCATTTCTGGTAGCAAGTCTAGCAGGGAATTCATCCAAGAGCTCCTTTATGTCAAGGTGAGGAACCTGCAGCCTTCCAGATGTTGTTGGACTACAACTCCTATCATCCTCAGCCAGCCACAGGTCCCCATCTCTGCTTTATATGGAAAGAGTTATTTTATACTGTTAACACTTCTATGTCATTTTAGCTCTTTTGTCCTTGGGAGAGAATAATCTCTGCCTGATTTACAACACACAGAAGCGATGTGATTTCCTTTAAATCATTTTAGCACCATCAACTTATTTGTACTTAACTCCACTTATGACATCTGAAGTAGCTTGAGGATCAGGCTGTCATGCAGATTCCTGAGTTTCTGTGTTGTTCACTTCAGTCTTCCCATGCTGTCTTTTCATCCTTGAGATAAAGATGGCATGCTTTGCTGGAAATAAATGATGGGCGCAGCATAGCATGAGGCATATACCAGTATGAAATTGGAGGAGAGCCAGCCTTCTTTGTGTGAATCAAGCTGGCTTAGCTCTCCCCAAGGAAGGGGACATAACTCATTCATAAAGCACACTACCTTCTGGTGGTTCCCTCACCACAAGAAGTGAAACTACAGGGAACCAGACGAAGGGGCTTCTCAGTAGTGGCATCCACTCTGTGGAATGCCCTCCCATAAGATGTCAAGGAGATGGGTAACTATGCAACCTTTAGAAGACACCTGAAGGCAGACATGTACAGGGAAGCTTTTTAATCAGCAATGTTTTATTAGGTTTTTATATGTGTTGGAAGCCGCCCAGAATGGCTGGGGCAACCAAAAAGGGGCAGCTGAGAGCCCTGCATGACCAAAGCCTCAACCATCAGCTGGAGTTTCCTAGTGCAGCCGAGAGGAAATGAAGGAAGTGTCTTGGATTCCTCTAGCCACTCAGACATGAGACAGTAGCTGTCCATATCTGCAGATGGTACTGGAAAGCTGATATATCTAGGTTGGTACTATACCTGTTGGAATTAAGGAGTTGAACAAGTTGCTAGCACATCCAGAGCAGCAACCATGTTCTAAATACCTTTTTCATCTTGTTCCTCTGAGATATTATCGTTTTATCACTGCAAGGAATAAAATAGTCAATTCACTTAGGGGTAAACCCATTTTGTCCAATCTAGGAGTGGGTGGTATAACTCGAAGCCAAGGTAACTACCATCCATGTCAGCTAAGTTGTATTTGCAGCCAAGTGTGGCATCAAATGGAGCAAACTGTAAGCATATTATTACAACCCATGTGAGCACATTTACATCCTATGACCCTTAAGCTTTTTGTTTCTCAGGGGCCTAGTTTCACATGTTACGCAGAAACAAAGCCTGTTTGCTTCAGAGTGGACAATCAGCAAGGAGCTGCAGCTGGTCTTTGTACATTTCAAACATATTATTGGGGGGTGGTGGCTTAAAAATGCCATTTATTTCATGGCCCAAAGGCCAACCAGCGGTGAGTCCAGTCCAAATCCCATTAAACTCAATTGTAGAGCCCTCATTAACATTCACAGTTCTGGGTTGCATATCTGAACAGTATGCCTAGAATGACTCTTAATAAAGTGACTTAGCTTACCTCAAAACACCCTTTTCCCTTTCACTTTTTTATGAGAGTAAGCAAATGTTTTTGTTAGCAATGAAAACCCATTCATTATATAAAACAGCAGCTGGGAAGTAGGTGGTGGCAGAGCTGTTCAAACTCCGAAGCAAACAGCTTGTTGTCTTCCCCCTCCACAAGTGTTGTTTCTTCATATTTACGTCTGATGGTTGCATAAAAGCCACCTTTAATGACATCTGTGGAGCCTTTCTGAAACGTTAATTTTTCTTTGAGACCTTTTGTGTTTAATCTGGAGGGGTGAGGAGAGAGGTATGGCTTATTCAAACAGCTGAACATGCCAGGTTTCTTTTGTTCCTGATTATCTGTTTTCTTTCCAGCATTCTGTTAATATCTGAAGTAAATGATCTCTTTAACATCAGCCGCGAAGGCTATAAAACCAAAACGAAAGAACAAAGTAATGCTACTCTCTAACCAAGCTTCATGCTGACATCCCAAAATACCAAAAGCTATAGTCTGCCCTTCCTTGCTGAGATTTATTTGAGGAAGCGAGAGAACTTGGGGGAATAGTCCATCTGTGTGGTGAGTCAGGAAGCCAGACAATCTACCTTTTCATGGTACCCCAAGTGAAAACATTGCAAAAGTATCTGTCAAAGATCAGGAAAGCACATTTGGGCTTGGGTTGTCACCTGAACATGATTTTTTGTGCATTTGTCACAGTGTGGGAGACCTGTCATTAATAAATAGAAAATATTTTCCGTGTTTTTTCCTGAAGGCAGAAATAACTTCAATCTGTTCTGCCTTGGAAAATAAGCATGGCTGGGTAGAGAGTAAGGATGGCGGAGACATTTGATTCAGTTTGCATCTAAACACAAACTTAACTATTTTGCAGTTTCCCAATCAATGTATGAGCCAAAACACAAATGTCCTTCAAAACTCAAACTTCTCTGGATTTCATAATGCAGTTCTCCAAACAAGTAATATGAGCAAAAAAATGAATATGCTATGTATAGAAAACACATATATTGGGGGAAATTGCTTTGCAGAAATGTGTACACAGTGGTACCTCGGGTGAAGTACTTAATTCGTTCTGGAGGTCCGTTCTTACCTGAAACTGTTCTTAACCTGAAGCACCACTTAAGCTAATGGGGCCTCCCACTGCCGCCGCGCCGCCGGAGCATGATTTCTGTTCTCATCCTGAAGCAAAGTTCTTAACCCAAGGTACTATTTCTGGGTTAGCGGAGTCTGTAACCTGAAGCATATGTAACCTGAAGCGTATATAACCCGAGGTACCACTGTACTGAAATGCTGAATTTTCAGGAGGATAAAAAAAATAATAATCTTGAAGTGATGTGGAAATGTGGTGAACAGCATTTAAGAACAGTAAGAGCTGCTTGGCAGTGGAAGAGACTCCCGCCAGAGGTGGTGGACTCTCCTTCCTTGGAGGTTTCTAAGTAGAGGTTGGATGGCCATCTGTCATGGATGCTTTAGCAGAGATTCCTGCATTGCAGAGGGTTGGACTAGATAACATAGCTGCCAACTTTTCCCTTTTTTAAAGGGAAATTCCCTTATTCCGAATAGGATTCCTCGCAAGAAAAGGGAAAAGTTGACAGCTATGCTCGATGACCCTTGGGGTCCCTCCAACACTAAATTTCTATGATTCTGAGACTGGAAAAATAATAAATTGCGACAGATTTACCTATCCCTAGTGGAGCTTTTGGAGAAGGCAACAAATGATCTTGAGTGTGAAATGAATGAAATGACATCTCAACCTATTAAGACTTAGATATAAAGGCTCCAGTCCAGACTCAGTTGGCTGCACTAAATTTCCTTTGAGATAAATGGGGCTTAATTCATGACTTACGTCATGATCCTAATCATGTCTTCTCAGAAGCAAGTCCTACTGAATGGGGCTTACTCCTAGCTAAGTGGGATTTGGAGTACAGGCTATGTTGTCCCCTTGACTTCAACTGCAACCCTAAATACACTTAGTAGGAAGCAGCAAGCATTGAACTCGGTCAAACTACCTTCCAAGTAAACATTTATAGGATTGTGTTCATAATGTATAGCATTCCTTTGTTTGTCGTAGCCCTTCTGACACTTGCACAGTAATTACTATATAATTACTGCATAAGTAAACAAAGAAAAATTAGGGAACAGTTTTCCAAGTCATTATTTAATAATTAAAATTCATTACCAACAAAGTGAGTAGATAAAACAACCCCCATACTGCTTTGGTAGCAACCAATCCCAAGAATCAGGTGTATGGACTTTGAGTTTGTAAACTGATAATAGGAGACCTGCAACAGCAGTTGTCTGTTGATGGCAGAAGACATTCTCAGGTGAAGGCAAATGGAGATAATATTTGACCTTGAAGCTTGATACTCTTCTTTACAGAGGCGTATATTGTCACAGCTCCAGGCCACAGTGACCTTACATTGTTGGAACAGAGTTGTCTCAACCAGACAGTTTTTGCCTGATAGGCGTGCTGGTAAATTACTGAACCTGAATTACTGATATCCTCCAAAAAGCATGCAAACAGAAACTTTGGCACTGTGTGTCTCATGTCTAAGCAGAGTACAAAGGATTGCTTTAACTTGGCTGCGGGATACCAGACCAAATGCCAAAGCTCGTTTCTGTGATGGGACAATGAGCCCTCAAAAGAAGTCCACATCTTAGGCTTTGTCTAAAGCTTCCAGTGTTAATGTGTACCAGGGTGTCAGAGCAGACCTTACAGACCAAAGGAGGCTGCAGAGACTTCACTTGAGCAATTACTCTTGTTGTTGTTGTTTAGTGGTTTAGTCGTGTCCGACTCTTCATGACCCCATGGACCAGAGCACGCCAGGCACTCCTGTCTTCCACTGCCTCCTGCAGCTTGGTCAAACTCATGTTGATAGCTTCGAGAACACTGTCCAACCACCTCGTCCTCTGTCATCCCGTTCTCCTTGTGCCCTCAATCTTTCCCAACATCAGGGTCTTTTCCAGGGAGTCTTCTCTTCTCATGAGGTGGCCAAAGTATTGGAGCCTCAGCTTTAGGATCTGTCCTTCCAGTGAGCACTCAGGGCTGATTTCCTTCAGAATGGATAGGTTTGATTTTCTTGCAGTCCATGGGACTCTCAAGAGTCTCCTCCAGCACCATAATTCAAAAGCATCAGCCTTCTTTATGGTCCAGCTCTCACTTCCATACAGCACTACTGGGAAAACCATAGCTTTAACTATACGGACCTATACAACTAGAGCAATTACTCTAGGGATAGACAAATCCATAAATGTTGGTTTCTCTTAGTTTCTCATTTTTTGCCAGGCTTGGGGGAGTCTCTGCTCCACCGGTAGCATCAAAGAAGAAAGTGTGTATTTATGGTTTTATTCAGTTACTGTGTTGCAAGACAAAGAATCCAATCCTTAACTCCATAGTGATGTTGCTCACTCTGAGCTCACTCCGCTTCTTTCCCAAGCAACAGCCCGTGGCCCTACAGGTGGCCTCAAGACCCAAACTCTTTGAGCCCTTTGCTCTTCCAAGGGAAGCAGAGGAGAAGGAGGTAGCAATCTCCAGCCCTCCTCTCCAGTCCCTGACATTTCCCCATTTTTTTCCATTCAGGTCCCCACCCTTCCAAATCAGGTGGTGATTTATTTATTTTTAGACTCCTCATGAAAATTCACTGGTGTTTTAGTGCAGATTTATTCTATTATACACATTATTGTATGCCATCTCTCCTAAAGTAATGCACCTTTGCATGTATGTATTATTTTTATTAGTAGTATTTAAATTTATTAGTCACCTAAAAAGTCCCCAAGTGACATACATTAAAAACAAACATAAATGCATTATACCATCTATAAAAAAAAGATTCATACAAAACATTAAAATGTCCACAAAACACCCTTCTCCCCCATAACAGCCGTTTTCACGAATTATTCAAATTTTTATGCACACTTTACTTGCTGGAGTTCTGAACTGCAAAATTCAGAGAAATGTGAATGGCAAAGGATGGCTGTGTTCCTGTTCACGCATTGTTTCAGAAAGGGTGAATTAGGTAGAGACATTTTTAAATTTCTTCAACACAACACTTAAAATCCCATTTTCCTGTCGGAGGGTGGCAGGATAGAAACATTATTATAAATTAATCAGTTAACCTGATTTGCCCATCAAGTGCACACTGGACAGGAATATGCATCCAATTCTGGCTCTCTGCTTAGTGCTTTACGATGTGCTTGTCTCATTCTCTTATTAAATGTGCACACTTAAGATTCTTTAAAAGTATGCACAGAAAAATGTGCAATATTAAAATTGAACCTTGGTGCCCCTTTTCCCCAGGAACTCTCGAAACTGGATGTCAGGAACAATAACAAGGAGCATTTCTTAGCGTTGTGGATGTCTCTGATCTGAAATCCTAGAGAGTCACTGCCAAAGACAATACTGGGCTAGACATATCAAGGGCATGACTCAGTGAAGGGCTACTTCCTGTATTCCTAGGAATGCTACATTGCCCAGCATTTGAGAAAAAAAAATGTCCTTCCTACAGTCCCACTATTTTGGGACAGTTCTTGCCTCTCTTCCACATTGCAGCAGGAAGTGCTCAACATGACTGTGAGACGAATCTTAAGAAACTGTCCTACTGATGCAGACCATTAGGCCATGTAGTTCTGTAACTGTTTGCTGCAGCTTTCCAGCATTTCAGACAGACAGGAGTCTTGACCAGCCATACCTGCAGATTGAATCTGGGACCTCTTGTATGCAATGCATGCGCTCGTGAAGTTCTCTGACTATTTTAATCTGCATTATGTTCTGCTAGGTCACTGTTGCTGTCAGCTCCTGGAGTTAAAATCATTGAGCTGGCAGCAGGTCACTCTTGGAGTCTTCGCTTTTTCTGGACCTGCTTGGTTTGGAAATCTGCCAACATCACAGTTTGGCAAGCGTCAGAGTGCAGAGTTAGCTATTCAGAGACAGTAGGGCTTTGGGTTTTTTTTTGTTTGTTTTTTAAATAAACTAACTGTTGCATCATTCTGGCAGCAGAGCATTAATTACAAGGCCTCATTCTTCATTTTCCTCCTTTTTTATGTAAAAAAAAAGATGTATTTACGACACATAAAATAAACATTTTCATATTTGGCATGCCTTAATTCCCAGCTCCCTTCATGATATCTCCATTGTCATAGAGTTATGCCCGAAATCACACAGCAAATGACTAATCAGTTCCAGAACAGAAATAAAGTTAGAAGATTCATTTGGTATATCCCAGTAGCACAAGCCAGCCTGCTCATTTCATTTCAAGTAGGGCTGAGCCAAAATTTCTCGGGAAACAATTGTCCAGCCATTTCTGTTTGAATGTTTGTCTCTCTTGAGCTCTCTGTGGACCCAATTTCGATACTGTTGAAGGTGGCTCAAGCCAGCAATGGGCTTGGACCCCTTTCTCCTAGCTTCTCCTCGCCTAGCCTGCTGCTTCCTTCAAGGTAGCAGCAGAGTTTTGCCCAACATTTTACAAGCCGAAATATCTAAGTAGAAAATTTTCTGGAGGTGAGGGGGCAACCTCTTGAATAATTTTCATCTCCCTGCAAGAATATTTGGCAACATCTCCCCAATTTTACTCACAATAAATAATGTGGAGAATTTGGGAGGCCGGTCTTGATCAGCGCTCAGGCAAAGCTACGGTTGCCGAACATAACCTGAAGCAAAGGCTGATGACCTCATCTGCACTTCATTAATAAAAATCAATCAATCAATAATAAATAATCTATTAAATTTATATACCACCCTATACCCACAGGTCTCAGGGCGGCTCAGAATATAGAACCACAAAACACATAATAAAAATAATTTATATTATATGACTTTGATTTATTTTAGCTGCCTTTTTAAAGACTTGGGTTTCTTTCTCCATTATTATTATTTTAGACAGTTGATAAGTCGGACAAGCACTTTTGCACTCTCGCAGCTGGGGGGGGGGGGGCGGAGGCGGCGATGAGCTACTATAGTTGTAACCAATAGTAGTACATTGCTGAACGACAACCCCCATCATCCCTGACCATTGGCTCATCTGAAGGGCATTGCTTTGGCTACCCCTGGAATACTATCTGATACTGTCCCCTGAAAAGGACTGCGCAGGATAAATAATTGGCAGAAACAATCCCATGTCACTTCAGCACATCACTTTCATTTCCTTGCAGCCCCCCCCCCCCATACAACGGGAACAAAAGGCAGAGCTTTCTGAAATGCTGGGCTTGCTTTTTTACACCGCATTTCATCAGCTGCAGCACCTAAAACTGCTTTGTGCGCATCTAATTTTTGTTTGTCATGCAGCACGCCACTGTAAATCTTGCACTTCTATTAAACAGCACCCTCTGGATTTATTTATTCTTAAGAGGAATGAGCAGTGAGCAAGCTTTTAAGTCTGGCTAGGCAGCAGAATGCGACTACAGTCATACCTCATGTTATGTTTGCTTCATGTTATGTTTTTTCAGGTTGCATCCTGCGGCGACCCGTAAGTACCGGAAAGGGTTACTTCCGGGTTTCACTGCTCGCGCATGCGCACGAGCACTAAATCGCGCCGCGCACCTGCACAGATACGACCCTTCAAGTTGTGGGCTTTTCATGTTGCAAACAGGCTTCCGGAACGGATCCTGTTCATAACCAAAGGTACCGCTGTATGTGCTTGGTTCCCATCCCACCTCCTACTCAAAATCTCTGCATAAGGAGTTGCCAGCATCTTCTCTGGAAGTTCCCAGCTGTGGGCCTATCCCTGCGAGGTGAGGAGGTGGTTGCAGGAGAGAATTGGCAGGTGGAAGGAGAGTTTGAGGCAAGGGCTGTTGCTCAGTGGTAGAGCTTTGCAATGCAGAAGGCCCCACATGCAGTCCCTGGAGCTCACAGGTAGGGCTGGGAATGTCCCCCGCCTAACAACCTAGTGAGCTGCTGCCAGTCGGTTCACAGAATAAAATACAGGATTGGAAAAAGTAAATAATTAAAGACAAAACAGCAAAACAATAAGACGCCCCCCCCTTCCCACAGACAAATTTAAAAGGCTGTAGAATGTTAATCAGCCCAAAGCCTGGTTGAAGAGGAACATTTTCATGGCACCTAAATTACAGTGGTACCTCAGGTTACATATGCTTCAGGTTACAGACTCTGCTAACCCAGAAATAGTGCTTCAGGTTAAGAACTTTGCTTCAGGATGAGAACAGAAATCGGGCTCTGGCGGCGCGGTAGCAGCGGGAGGCCCCATTAGCTAAAGTGGTGCTTCAGGTTAAGGACAGTTTCAGGTTAAGTACGGACCTCCGGAATGAATTAAGTACTTAACCTGAGGTACCACTGTATATATAATGAATCCGCCAGGTGAACCTCCCTGGGGAGAGCCACAATGGGGAGCCACATAGCTGTCAACCGTCCCTTATTTGGCGGGAAACTCCCTTATCCCAGTGCCGTTTCCCGCTGCTGTCCCGGATTGATGATGTCCCTTAAATTTCCCGGGTTTCATGCTCACCTGGCTTGGGAGGGAAGCAGCGGCTCAGGGTCCTCCCTTTTCCCCCTCAGGGGCACGTCATGAGGAGACAGGTGGCGGCGGGCGGGCAGGCAGCTCCTCTCTTGAGAGACATCCGCCGCGCTGCCAGAGGAAGCCGGAGGTGGTGGCGGCTGAGGAGGCGGCCTGAGGGAGGAGGAAGAGGAGGGGATGGGGAGAGATGCAGAAGGGCGGCGCTTCAGCGGCTGCGGCAGCGCCACAACCGCCTCATGCCAGGCTCGTGGGCGAGAGTCTCTCTCCCTCCCTCTCTCTCGGGCAGGGAAGGGCCAATGGAACTCCTCACACGAGGACAACAGCAGCCCCAACGAGCTGCTTAGCATACCCTCCAACCAGTGCAACATCTTAATGTAGTGATTTCCCCCTCTGCATCCCTTTCATAACTCTATTTTTATAAATCATTTGTCCATCCATAGTTCAAATTTTTATTAAAAGTTTTCTGTCACCTACCAATGTAACTCTTTACAATAGCTTTTCAAATAAATTATAAACTTTCCCCATTCTTTATTAAAGAAATCCTCTTCCTGGTTTCTAATTCTGCTTGTAAGCTTTGCCATCTCGACGTGGTTCATCAGTTTTGTCTGCCACTCTTCTTCGGTTGGAGTTGTAGACCCTTAGGGTCATCTAGTCCAACCCCCTGCAAAACACAGTCAGTGGCAGCCAAAGCAGCATGGCTCCATGAGTGGCGGATTTCTGTATAAGCGAAGTAAAATCCCTTATTTTGGCTGCTGATCCCTTATTTTCGATGCTGCTGGTCCCTTATTTTCAAATCTGTAAGTTGACAGCTATGGGAGCCACTACAGAGAAGGCCCTTTCTTGTATTGCTACCTCTGGACCTCACGTGGAGGAGACACACAAAGAAGGGCCTCAGAGGATGTATGCAGAGTCCGGGGCAGTTTATATTGGGAGAGGTGATCCTTGATACTGGGCCAGATGGTATAAGACTAGGTATAAGGCACCACCCTATGTTCTTCTCCATTTAAATGAAAAGAGCAGTGATGAAGGGTGGTATAATAATAATAGAAACAAAAACAACAGCAACAACATATTACAGGTCATAGGTTCCCCAATTCTGAACTATAACGGGCAAAATAGTTTAGTGTTGGCTAAGCCTTTTAATTTATTGTGATTGACCTATTCTGTCTTTTCTCCCCAGAGATAAAGCATATTTCAATAGCATATTTTTTTTTTTTAGGTGATTGTGCATATGTCTTGCGTTTTTTCCTAAGAAAATGAGTAAGAAAAGAAAGACTATTAAATTGACATGCATTCCCCGGATAAACTCATTGAACCCGGAGCCAAGGACATTTTAGAATTTGTTAAGGTGCCTTGACCTTGCCTCCATGAAACTTCCTAACATTTTTTTTTTATCTACCATACAGCCTTGCAGAGTTTTCAAAGGGATTCCAATCTACGCTTTCAAGTTGGAAGAAAATTGCTTTCACACTTTATAAAACTAATCAAAAAATTCATTCTGCCACCCATCTAGTTTTGATTTGTATTGGTTTGCTGGATATTTCCCCCAATGAAGTAATAATAACAATAAATTACTCTTCAAACGAGTCATCATTTTATGAATATTTTTATTTGATATTCACTCTTTCTCCACTGCCTCCCTGCACCTGCAATATGGTAGAGTTCCACTTCCCTGCCATTTTTTGGTTTTTACTGGACCTGCTCAATGATACAGAGATTAAACAGCAAAAGCCTTTCCAGCCATGAAGATAAGTAGCAGAAAAATTGACACCAAATTAATTTCCATGGGTCAGACTGCTGTTAAGAGCACAAGAGCAGGGCCAGTATAAAAGGCAGTGGCAGCAGATCCAGCTCTGGTCACTACAGGCTATGAATCCTGTATATCTCTTCCAGCTTAAAATAAAAATAAAAATTAAATAGTTAAATTAAGTTTTATGGCTGTATTAAGAGATCTTTTGCTGCTTTGAGCAAACTCATGGAACTTCTGTAATCTACAAAGAGAGCAAACCATTGCACTTCATGTTCTAGCCTAATCTGATGATGACGATGACGATGATGATGATGATAATTTATACCCCACCCATCTGACTCGGTTTTTCCAGCTGCTCTGGGCGGTTTTCAACAAAGTATTAAAAATACAATAAAACATCAAGCATTAAAACTTCCCTAAACAGGGCTGCCTTCAGATGTCTTCTAAAATATGCATTGCTTTTATTCCTTGACTAGGGTCTGCCCCACGGCTTACTCTGCTCATCAATTCCCTCCCCTGCCCACTCTACCCTTGTGGGGTTCCGTGTGCCTTCTCCCAAGAAAACCCAAGAAAGTAGCTTATTTCTCTCCTTTGTCCTCCCTGCCACTGTGGAAACCAAGGGAAGGATGCAAACTTTTTCCTCTTGCTCCCACAGCAGCAGGATGGGCTGGGGAGGGGGAGACTTCCTCCTCTTCGTTCCCCTCCTTCCACAAGTGGCAGCAGTGATGGGGGCTTGAAGGCCTGCTTAAACCTCCCCCTTTTTGTCTCATGCTGCCATGACTGCTGTGCATCTAGAGGCCAGCCAATGCTTCTGTGTGCCTATCTCATCCCTGGCCACTTGAGGCTGTCCATTCACCACCTCTGGCCATGCTGTAGTTCATGGCACCACCTGTTGGTGACCAAGAAAACTGCACCATGATGACACAAACATGTTGTTAATATAAAGTAAGATCATTTTTATAAGTTGCTTTGTTTTTTGTGTTGTTTTTTTAAAAGCTGAAAAAAAGTGAAGGATTGTTAACTTCAGTGAAAGAAAGCGACAAGGGAATGGTTTCTCCCTCTCTCACCTTCAGGGTGGCTCACTACTTTTAAAGGGCTAAGCCAGAGTGGTTAGTAGAAAACATCATGAGCTCTTTTCCTTTAAGTTGCTGGGTGCTGATGGATTCTGCCACAGAGTAAGACTACAATTTAAACCCCACTTAACTGGGAGTACGCCCCAATGAATTTGGTAGGGCTTCGGAATAAACATGGTAAAGGTTGTGTTGTAAGCCCATTTATCCCAGAAAAAGCAGGGCTTTTACAGCTATTCTAGTATGATGTTGCCAAGTTGTTGTTGTTGTGTAGCAGTGCTCCTGTGCATGTAGTGTAGAGGCAAAGCAGAGGAGTGCATTCAGAAAGGGAACCAGGTGTGCCTGGGTGATTAATGGACCCTCCTTGCTGTGGCAAGTGAATGAGAAGGCCTTGAAGTTTGTTTAAGGGAAATTACCATAGACGCAGCCAGAGAACGAGAAAAATAACCAAGCAGAGACTGGGTTTTCTTTTCGTTGATGGGGTAGATATGTATAGGGCTGCAATCATGCTGATCACATTAAACTGTGTTGCTCAGGGGCAGAATGTGCTGGCTGCATTTTTTTTTAGGGGTGCCATGTTTCAAAAAGTAGAATCCCTGATACCCACAAAGTTGTTGAGCTTTGAACAAACTTCCCCCTACAGCATTTTTACACCCCAAAGCCATGACATTTTCTGACATATGGCGAGCCTGAATTTTGGGGACTCTCCTTCCTGGTGCTTCGATCCTGGGTGGGTGGACTGCCCAGAAATGCCCTTACATTTCAAAGGTTGTCGTTCAGCCACTAGCTCTCCAAGTGTAAAATAGCTCAATTGGTAGGGCATGAGACTCTGAATCTCAGGGTCAAGGGTTTGAGCCCCACATCGGGCAAAAGATTCCTGCACTGGAAGGGGTAGGACCAGATCACCTTTCCAACTCAATGATTCTATGAGAAGAAGATGAGGATCCCATCTCTATGGGTTTGTGTGGAAACAGGAGCGCCATTTTGGCCCCACCACCATGGGTGCCCGGGGCTGTGGGCTTGCCATGCAGTGTGCATGATCCTGGCGCCCAAATGTGTGGGTGCCCGGCCCCTTCACGGGGAATTTTGTGGGTGCTTGGGCACCTAGGGAGCAGGCACTTAGGTGTGGAAGCTTCTCGGGATGAACTTCCCCCTACCATGAAATTGCCAGTGCGAAATTTTATGTCAAGTGTTGTATTACAGTATACAGTGGTACCTCGGGTTACATATGCTTCAGGTTACATACGCTTCAGGTTACAGACTCCGCTAAGCCAGAAATAGTGCTTCAGGTTAAGAACTTTGCTTCAGGATGAGAACAGAAATTGTGCTCTGGCGGCGGCAGCAGCAGGAGGCCCCATTAGATTAAGTGGTGATTCAGGTTAAGAACAGCTTCAGGTTAAGAACGGACCTCCGGAACGAATTAAGTACTTAACCCGAGGTACCACTGTACTTGGCACGGATTGTTGCATTCCGGCGATCATTTCGGGTGGGGAAGCCAGGCTTTTCATTATAACATTTCGACGTTTATATAACCAAGTTTCTTCATTAAATAAAGAAGGAAACCCTCGATGTAGAGATGCACGAGGATGCCGGGAGGAGAGAGAAAGAGAAAATCCCCTCCAAACACACTGCAAACTGAGGTTTAAACGGAAACAACCAGAGGTCAGTGCAACGCCACAACTTGTCACTAGCTGTAGTAGCAGCAGCAGCAGCAGCCGCCGCCACGGCTCACAAAAGCTCCTATTTCACAGCTCGCGCTGCGGAAGGATATTTTACCTTGTTTACCCTGCAGCCGGCTCATTGAATGAGTGGAAAGAGGGAAGGGGAGGGAGAGGCTTGGGCAGGCTTTGCTCGTGTGATTGGCGCCTCGCCGGCTCAATGGGGAGGCACCTCGGGGCTCGGGGCGGGCCCTCTCCGCGGAGCCAGTCGGCTCTGCGGCGGCGGGGACTGGGCAGGCAGTCAGTCTCTTAGCCAGCCAGCCAGCCTGCTCGCCTGCCTGTGCGCTCCGGGTCGGCGTAAATGCGCTGGAGCTGCTGCAGCCGCCGCCGTTTGTGACACCCAGTAAGTAGAGACGCAGCGAGAGAATTCCCAGCGCACGTAAGTAGCTATTAATACATGGTGGGGAGATGATGCCTTGCTGAAAGGGATTGGCTCGGCCATCCCTTTCCCTCCCTACCTCCTCCTCCTACCTCCAGGAATTAAGAGAGACCGACGCCTGAAATAACTGAGTATATATACATATATATATATATATTCTACACACACACACATATTCTACGTGCATCTTTAAAGTGGCAGCATCTCCTCCGCATCTCAGGACTCTCCAAAGGAGGGACAAAGAGGAAACCGGCGAAAGGAGGTCTCCTCTCTTGCAGAGCTACTATTGTTAAGTATTCGCCTTTCATGCTGCTGCTTCTTTTGCATCATCACCATCATCACCATCGCCGCTGCAGGCGCGTCGCGCTCCAGGATTTGCTGAAAAGCGAAGGGATTTTCTCCCCCCACTCTTGTTGGAGATAAATAAGCAAATCAGCCCCGCGCGAAATGGAAGAGCATTGATCCGCGCTTGTCCTTGATTGCACTTTTTGTCTGATCAAAGGAAACAGACGCGAGGGAGGGCGCGCGCACACGAGAGCCGTCGTCGCGGGCGCGTGGATCTCCGCGCACCTCTCTCTTTCCCGGTGGTGACGGTGCCTTTCAATTTAGGAACATTTTCCCTCCCGCAAAAGGAAAAGAAAAAAAAAAGAGAGAGAGAGAAAGAGGAGTAAAGAAAACGATGACCAAATAGCGTCTTTCTATTTTTCTCTGTGTGTATTTGTATATACATATATATTTATATATATATATATTATATTTTTCATCTTTTTGTTGTTGTTGGAGCTCCTTGCTGACCCTCTGAAGTTAAATGCTCCCTCGTCGTGGTTTTTTTTTTTTCTTTTCATATCTGGATAGTCCTTGCTATCAGGGAAAAAAGCTTCAGACGCCATCTACAGTTAAAACGTAGGGAAAAAAATTGATTGGGGGGGAAAAGAGAAGGGGGGGCAGTCGTCTGGCTGTTTGCTGCACGTTACCTGAACTTAACACTTTTCCAGCCGTGCGAGGATTTTGCAGGAGCGCAGAGGAAGCCAAATACTAATAACAATTCTCACCTCTCTCCGTTCTCGACTTGTTCATTCCATTGTTATTTCTTTAAAAAAACAACAACACCACAGTTGCATTTCCTGAGAGGCCACGTTTTTGCAAAGACTCACGCTTTGGCTTTGTTTGTGTCACTTTGTTCTCTTGCGCAAAAGCTCCCCGACGTGCCGGGCTTCTCCGGGAGAGGGGAACACTTCGGCTTGGCCACCGGCTCTCCAGTCTCCGCGCCCCCTACCTCCGGTTTCCTCTCTCGGCGACCTAAACTGGACAGTAACCCCACGGAAACCTGCCTTCCGAAATCCCCCCTCTTTTCTTCCGACGACAGCACAAAGGCATCGTTGCGGCCGGCCTGATCTTCACAATAAACCCCCCTCTCCAAAACGATTGTGTGTGCGCGCGCGCGCTGCTGCTGCTGCTCGCTCCCGCCTGCATCTGTGCGTGTTGTGTGATTTTTTTGGGGGGAGACGACCTTTTTTTGGAGGGCTTGCTCTCTCCATCCCCATGAACATACAAAGGTCAACCCCAATCACAATCGCACGCTATGGAAGACCTCGGAATAAAACCCAGGATTTTGAAGAGCTCTCTTCTGTAAGGCCCACCGAGTCCAGCCAGAGTTTCAGCCCCAACCTCGGCTCACCCAGCCCGCCAGAGACTCCCAACTTGCCGCATTGCGTTTCTTGCATCGGGAAATACTTACTGCTGGAGCCTCTGGAAGGAGATCACATTTTTCGAGCCGTGCATCTGCACAGCGAGGAGGAGCTGGTTTGCAAGGTAACAACTTTCCTGCCTCTCTTTCTCTTCTCCCACCCCCTGGGATTTATTTATTTTTTAAAGCCTTTTCTCTGTCTAGCGAGTTTATTTTTAGAAAGTACTCCGGAGTGGGGGCTGTGTGTGCTGGGGGCGGCGGCGAACCATTGATTTAAACACTGGGAGAAGTTGTAATTAAAACAAACAGGGAGAAAAAAAACCCTTGCATAATTTAAACGGCTCTCAGCAACTTTCCAGACAATGGCCACGTTATAACGGTGGCCTGGAGCCAAAGACTTGGGGAGGGGAGGAGGAGGGGAGTTAGGCTCTGAAGGCCACATAGGTGGAAGTACGTATAATCTAATTTCCCTCCTCTCTTTCCTTTCTGACTTCCCAAAAGGGAATCCCTTGCTAATTTTCAGCCGGTCCTCCGAGGATATTTCACTTCCCTTGGGTGGTGCTGGATGCAAACTTGGCAAGTTGGCAGCTTTGCCTCTGTGAAAGACTGCAGTCCTGTGTAGGCTTACTTGGGAGGAAGCCTGATTCCACAGAGAGGGAGTTTTACTTGCAAGGCTACATGTGTGGGATTGGGATGTGGATCCGAGTTATTTTTTTAAAAAAATGCACACCAGCACCAAGCCTCCTTGCTATGGATTGTTTGCAAACACAATCGCCCACGTTTCAGCAGGAAACAATAATAATAATAATAAATCCTTGCACACTTGCATGCTTATTTTGTTAGAAGGGCATGCAGAAAACAACAACAGGGCTCAGACTTGGTAGGTTGCTGGCTTCTCAGTCTCTTCAGCTACCCAGTGAAGATAAACTGTGGAGAAAGGAAGTCCACATGCTTCTCCTACGGAGGGAAGTGGCGTCCATTCACTCAGAGGCCATTCACTCAGAGGCGATACTATTTCCTTTGTTCCTAAACTGCTGTGGTTACTCTTTCTTTCACTCTCCCTGGTGCCCTCTTGGAGCTCTGCTCCTGGAGCAGCCCCTGGGAAGGCTGTGTGGGAAGATTGCCACACTACACAACCTTTGTAATTACAGAATATTTTCCCCAAAATGTGTATTTTTATGGGATTGAGAACAAAACCCAAACAAGCTGCAATCCTAGTGTTGAATCTGCAGGCTGTGATATAGACACATGGACCACCCTTTAAACAAGCCAAGCTTTTTGGTGACTGTAGACCAGGTGGATGTTTTTATTTAGATTCATATGTGGTGACAAAATTAAATTGCAGCCCCTGGTTCGTCGCAAAGGGCTCTCTGTTCAGGGCACTATAAAATGTACTGGCCACCCGTGAGTCATGAACCCTAAATCTTAATAAAGATTTAGTTCTGCACAGTTTATACCTGATTATGGAAAGTAGAGCCTCTCTGACCTTGCAAGGACTTCCACTGCACAAGGAACCAGAAAGTGGAGCGATGGTGCAGATCATTTAAAATGCATGCATTAGTTTGTCCAAAATAGATGCAAATCAAAATATTATCAGCCTCCTCTTGTGGGAGGAGCAGATGAAAGGCAAAGAACGAGCAGCTGAAATGCAAAGAATGACATCTTTATGAAGATGCACAAATCTCGCAAGGCTGCCTTATCTGCTTGAAGATTTTCAGGAGCTAGTAACTTCTTTTTACACATATAGTAGTTAAATTTGATCCAAAACCACCTGTGATTGTGTTCTAAAGGTATGGGAAACTACTGTGGTACAGAAGCAGAACTCCTATGAAAGAGCATCTTTGTCCATTATAATGTCTTTGAGCTTCAGGATGGGGAAGTATTAGGAATTTTCATGTTTTGAGGACACTGGCAACCATTTTTCATAACTGAATGCCTCCCTAAAAAAAACAAAAACATTTCAGTTCCCCTTGCTTGCAAAATTGTAACCGTTCATGTTTGCCTTTAAAAAACAAAACAAAATCTCCTTCTTTGGCTGCTCCTGAAAAATAGTGCACTTGCATATACAGCTAATAATAATAATCAACCAACTCTTGTCTAAGTAAAACAGGCTTGTGGATTTCCCCCCCCCCGCCCCACCCCCATTAAGAGCCAGATAACAAAGGAGGGCTGATGAGGCTTAATTTAATTTGGCTGGAACCCCCTGAGTATGCAAAATGCCATTCTAGAATCCAAACGAGCTCTTTTTTTTACTCTCGCTGCTGGAAAGAGCTATACTGGGCTACCTATAAAGTCACATGTCCTGACTTCTCATTATAAAGAACAACAAAGATAAGCTTTTGGGGAGCCAGTCAAAATGACTTTTTTTTTTTAATGGCTCTTAGGGGGAAATTTGGCTGTTAAGGGGAGACGTTTTGCTTGCATGAGGGCCACACGTTTTTATAGTACTTAGAAGCTGGTCATGGCTGCAATCCTGATCCTGTCTACCTAGGAGTCAGCCTCATTGGATTCAGCAGGACTTCAGAGGAGACAAATAATATCTTGCAGATGATGTGCTGCAAGATTCCACAAGGAGGCTGCAGTGGTGGTGGGAATGTATGTCTGTTCCCACAGCTTCTGGTATCATTGATGGGTTCCCCTGAAGGAAAGACATCTGGAGCGGACAAAAACAAACACCACCTGCAATGGTCTTCCCTTTTACAGATATGTAGTTAACTGGTCAACAAGCCCGTGTAAAAGAGCTTTTCTCTTTCCACACGTCAGGAATAACAGGAAGAGCTGTGGCGAATGCAGTTCATGGAATGCCAAAGCTTGCACTTATTTATAGAAACTTGCTAGAGAGTTTCTCAGCCTGCTGCAAACCCCTGCATGTTTACCTAGGAGCAAGACCCATTGAATTGGGTGAGACTTAGTTCTGAATGGGCATGCATGGGATGCTGCTAGTAGGCACCTCAAAGGCAAGTGCTGTTCCGCTTCAGAGCATGACATCAAGATAATGGCTTCAAGGCAGGTTTGGCGTGCCTTAAATTAATTTCTGAATTGCTAAGCTACAAGCTATAGAAAGAGCAAGTGGTGAGCCACAGTCATTTATCCTTAGGTTGCGCAATATGGTTGGCCTGCGTTCTTCAGCGTTAATCTGACTTTGTAACTTCCTGACCTTCATTACCAAGGGACAAATGCATCAGAATCTCGCGAATAATGAAAGCCTTTGTGTCACGCACTGGTTATGCCTTCTTACTGCAGTGCACCCGTTATTCTCAATGAAACGTTCCCATTGCCTGGAATCCAAATGTCTCAAGCACTGATTCATTCATAATCGCTGGATTAGTGGAACATTTTTTAAAAAATATATTTGAGTTACCCAGCATGCTTGGCGATTCCTTACCATTTCATTCATGAGAACGCAAGGTGGATGTGTCTGCAAGCTTAGAGAGGCACTTGTTCTGCTAAAAAAAATGCACTAAAAATCTCCATAAATATTAAAAGGCAAATACAAGTTTGCAAGTCCATTAGAACATTTCCCTAGTCTTATGGGTAGGGAACTCGCAGCCCAGGGGGCTCAGGCCACCCTCCAAAGTGACGTCTCATATGTTCGCCATCATTGCATTTGCACCTAAGCTTCCCTGTTACACATCTCCCAGGAGTTTCTCCTATGCAAGCCATCAAAGCGAAGGGCTATCCATTTTGCCTCATCTTACAACCGCCCGCCCTGTCACCGTGTGAACAGCAACCGAAACCTTGTGTTTTCTGTTGCTTAGCAACGGAAACACAGCAGAGTCCTTCCCTCGTTTTTTTTTAGCATTTCAGACACAACTCTTGAGACGTCACCAAAGGCCTCTTTAACTCCTTCCTTTTTGTGAGACAGCAAGGGAGGGCTTTTCTGTATCTCGGCTCCAAATTCCTATGTGGCGGTCTAGCGGTCTTCAACCTTGGGTGCTTTGCTGTTGTTGGACTACAACGCCCATCCTCCTCGGCCAGCTTAGCCAGTTGTCATGGAAGATGGGAAGTGTAGCCCTAGAACCGTTGGGAACCTAGGGTTGAAGAGTATGGGGATAGACAAGGAGTGGGGAATGGGATAGACTCTGCCAACCTCTGTTGGTGCTTGGGGATGGAAGAGGCTGTTGCCTGCATATTGGAGAGGGGAGGAAGGAATTTGAGAGCCTTCAGCTTCTATATGAGTTGTGGACCGTGGCACTATTTGTGTTGCCCAACCATCTCAACAAGAATTTTGACTTCCCTCATTCCTTCCACTGCCAAAGAATAGAATCATAGAATTGTATAGTTGGAAGGGACGCTGAGGACTGTCTAGTCCAACCCCCTGTGATACAGGAATACGCAGCTGCCCCATCAGGCAATTGAACCTGCAACCTCGTTATCAGCACCACGTTCTCTAACCAACCGAGCTATCCAGGCTGTGGAAAAAGAAGGTGGTGTGTAGAAATGGCAAACAAGGCTGTGCCCTCCAGAACTACAACTTTTGCCAACCCCAGGCAGCATGGCCAGTGGTCAGGCATGATGGGAATTGAAGTCTGAAGGGCACCATGTTGACTTACCCCTCTGATAACCAGAAGAAGGCTGTGATAGTAGCACAACTTGGTTTGCAAGATGGGTGGGTAAGGGGGAACCTGTGGTCCTCCAGGTGTTGCTAGATTACAATTCCCATAATTTTTGACCATTTAGCCCATGGTGGCTGGGGCTGATGGGAGATGGAGTCCAACAATATCTGGTGCCTCAACCCTGGTTTTTAAAAAATAAAATGAGAATACAGAGGGAAGGGAGAAACTGGGAGGCAAATGAAAGTGCAATTATCACATATAAGAAGAGAAAGGTAAATTCTGTCAGTAACCAATTTGTGTGAATGATAAAAGTATTAATAGAAGTTAAATTTTTTAAAAACAAAACAACAACAGGTTTACCAGAGGGTATGGTCCTTTTAAAGAAATGTAGTATTGTCTGCTTACTCTTTAAAATCCATGACAGAGTTTTCATTCAGATACAGAGCCAGTGTGGTATAGTGGCGAGATTGTTGGCTAGGGAGGCAAGGGTTCAAATCCTCTCTTGGCCTTGAAAGCTCACTGGGTAACCTTGGACCGATCCCTGCCACTCAGCCTAACCTACCTTGCAGGGTTCTTGGGATTAAATGAGGAGCGGGAGAACTATGTTTGCCACCTTGAGCTCCTTGGGAGGAAAAAAAGAAAAAGGTGGGATGTAAATGCATAGAACCATAGAATTGAGGAGTTGGAAGGGACCCCGAGGGCCATCTAGTCCAACCCCCTGCAGTGCAGGAATCACAGCTAAATGAGTGTCTGGGTGCTGGATCCATTGGTAGTATGGGTGGACGGACAGATTGGACAGCCCCTCAGAGGCAATGCATAAAAGCAAAACAAGAGTGGGGGAACCCTAAATGTTTTGAAGCATGATACAGTGGAACCTCGGGTTGCGAACGTGATCTGTGGAGGAGGCACGTTCGTAACCTGCAGCGCCGCATCTGCGAACGCATGTGATGCGATTCGGCGCTTCTGCGCATGCATAAAGCGCAATTTAGTGGTTCTGCGCGAGCGCCAAAACCCAGAAATAACCCGTTCCGGTACTTCCGGGTTCGGCACAGTCCGTAACCTGAAAACGTGCAACCCGCAGCGTTCCCAACCCGAGGTGTGACTGTACTTCCCTCCTCTCCCCTTTGCTGTAACTATTGGCCACCCAGAATCAGAATTTTCATAGATTCTGAGCTGCCGTCGCATTTTTTTGATGCTTTTGTTTGCAAAGAACCGGATGTTCCTTTTTAAAACAAGCCTATTTATGTTTCTTCCCTCTTATCAGCCAGGAAATTAGGCCATTCACTTTCCTTTCTCTCGCTGATATAATTTACGTAGGCCGGTTGGAGTGTGTGTTGGGGTGGAAACCCTCATTTAGTTTTCGTAAGGAAGAAAGCACTTCCAGACTGCTCAGGGCATAGTGTGCTGAAACACAAGCGCCAGTTTGCAATTTGGACATCTTCGCTTTTGTAATATGCAGAGGGGTTTTTATTAGTTTTTAAATCGGTGTGCCTTTGCTACAGCCTGTTTCCTTTCTATTTCTAACCCTTTCCTTTTTGATTGCCCATTGCATCTCTAGGTGTTTGATATCGGCTGCTACCAAGAGTTGCTCGCGCCCTGCTTCTGCCTGCCCCCTCACGACAACATCAACCAAATCACTGAAATCATTCTCGGGGAGACGAAAGCCTATGTGTTCTTTGAGAGGAGCTATGGGGACATGCATTCCTTTGTTCGTACCTGCAAGAAGCTGAAGGAGGAGGAAGCAGCCAAGCTGTTCTATCAGATAGCGTCTGCTGTGGCGCACTGTCACGACGGCGGGCTGGTGCTGCGAGATCTCAAGCTGCGGAAATTCATCTTCAAGGATGAGGAAAGGTAAGGGATTTCTCTCCCTTCCTCCCGGCCCTTTGGAATGTGTCAGGGATGCAGTTTTGAAAGGGGTTGTTTTCTGAAGGCTCGTACTGTTAGCCCCATGTTGGAAGTAGAGGAAACATTCCTGCCAGTTTTGATGGAAGATCTAGGAGAGCAGGTGGTGGTTATTCCACCTTGTTTCCTTCTGGTCCCTGGGGTGAAGCCGCCGCCACCATGTAGCTGAAGCTAAGCAGGTCTAGGTGGGGTGAGTGCCTGGATGGGAGACCTTGTGAGAATCTGTACGGCAATGAGTTACATGAGATAAACATGGGATTAAGATGTAATGAAATTACACGCATGCATACATACATGTTCCTCATACATACAGTGTTCCTCATAAACTAGAATCTGTACAAGATACCTTGTGATTTTCCTCTTAAAACCAGTTAATACTCCTTCTGTACACACACACACACACACACACACACAGAGTCACAATCACAATCTACACTCACAAACATATCTTTTGAACTGTGGATTTCTATTTTCCATTCATTTGATTCCTGGGAAAAAGTGGGTAGTTGTTTTTTGGCAGTTACTGTGAGAGATTGCTTTGTGGTAGAAAAGCGATGGATGGGTTTATAAGATAAATAAAAAGAAGAAGGGATGAATAAAGCGTGTACCACCCCCAACCCCCCCTCCCGGTTTGGCGACTGCTTAATCTATATTCTGCTTTTTGGAGCAATAAGCCCTTTTTGCCACGGTGTTGTAAACCCCAACCTACACTACCCACTCAAAAGTTTGGCCGGGACTCACTTCTGCCTTATGGAGATCTTGCACCAAGCGGCCCAAAGGGCTGCCTCTGTTGATTACAGGGGGGAACATGGAGACTAGAGGCAAAGAGCGTGCCTTCCTCATTCAGGTAAAAATGTGTGGATCACTTAACAGACCTTTTACTGGCCTGTAAAGCTAGGACAGGTGTCGCTGCTTCTTTTCTAAGCGGGGCAAGCATAGGGATGTCTGAGTTGTTTTAGTACAGAGAACTCTCCTCTTACACGAGTGTTTGGTTCCGGGGGTCGACTCGTAAAACCCAAAAACGTGCAAAGCCAGGAACCCTTGGAACTGCCCCCCCCCCCCCCGGGCAAGGTGTGGGGAGCTGCTTACCTACCTTTGGGCTGCTTACCTGCTTCCTCCCCAAAGCTGAGTAAGGCTGCAATAATAGCTGTGTATGGGCGGGTGGAAATAAATAAACCAAGAGAGGGTTTCCTCCTCTTTCCATTCATTTATTTCCTCCTCACCTGCAGAAAGCTGTGATCGTGTAAGTAAAAGAAGCATAAGATGTGAGTTACCTGTGTGATGTTTGTTGTTTTCTCTCTTTTTTAAGCATTTTGTGGAGATGTCACTTTTGGAGCAGAGGTTCTAAAACACACACACACACACACACACACACACACACACACACATGTTTGCAATGCATTAAGCTTGACTTGAAGGGACCTTTTGTAATTCTTTGTTAATGTAATGAATTAACACATGTTAAGCTGGTTTCTTAAGCTTGCTAATAATATCCAAGAAGGTAAGGAGACTGGAGGAGGCAGTGGAAGGGAAAAAAGACATGTTGCCTGTGTGATGTCCCGTAAATACAGCAGGATTCTTAGATGTTTGGGATGACTGGATAAGGCAAAGGGGTGTTTTACCTTTCCATCTTGGCAGCATAAGCAAGCAAGCAAGCAAGCAAGAGTGAGTGTCTCCTAATCAGTGCGTTTGGGGCTGCTGATGATTAGAATTCCTTTCCTGTGCTTATCAGTTTTCTAGGGTACTTACATCACGTAAGGTAAATGCCTTGGCTGGAGATGACAGGCACAACAGGGAATGGTGCTAGAACAATGAGGACCAGAAACAAAAAGTTGCTCAGTCTTCAGGGTGACCTGCAAAATACTTTTAAAAAAAGAGTTAGAATTTTTTCTGCATTACTTGAAACCTCCTTAGCATGTTTCATAAAGTCTTCTTCAAATGCGAAGTGTGAAACGGTACATTCCTGAAACCACAATAATTGGTATCTACAAAGAAAAAACTGGCCAGTGAGTTTGACTGGCTGGTGAGAGTGTTCAGCTTTCCTTTCCTTTGCCATCGCTGGAGGAATGTTAAAAATGCTCTCACAATTTTTGACTGTTTCCCCGTCTACCAAGGAAACCAGGAAAGCTTTTAAGAGTAGACAGAACATTTGCCTGTTGTGTTACACACACACACACACACACACACACACACACACACTATGCACACACCTGTGCTCACACAGGGAAGTCTTTCTCCTTTGCTTCCCATTTTCCAAATACTGGCAAAATGCCCAATTCCTAGCTGGCAATATGGATTCGGCAGAATAAAATTGGTGGTGGTTGGTGATGGGAAATGTTAACTGCAAACTTGATTAGTTGGACCGCCTTCTCAAGCTGTGATGTTCAAACTTCCCTAGCATAATTCCTGGGTGACATGGAAGGAACTTTTGATTGTATTCAAAGTACTATTGATTTAGAACTCAAACATCTATAAAGATTTGGAGGGGGGATATTTTGTGTTTCTGCTGTCAGGCAACAGTATTTGTTGTTGGGTTCTGTAAATTGATGCAGCTTGAATGGAGTGTTGTTAGAGAGGAAGGGAAAAGACATTGCTTGGTAAAGGTAAAGGACCCCTGGACAGTTAAGTCCGGTCAAATTTGACTATGAGGTTGAGGTGCTCATATCGCTTTCAGGCCAAGGGAGCTGGCGTTTCTCCCCAGATGACTTTTCCAGGTCATGTGGTCAGGATGACTAAACCGCTTCTGGCCATAGCTGTCAACTTTCTCCCTTTTAAAAGGGAAATTCCCTTATACTGAATAGAATTCCTCGCAAGAAAAGGGAAAAGTTGACAGCTGTGCTTCTGGCGCAACGGGACACCATGATGGAAGCCAGAGCACACGGAAACTCCGTTTACCTTCCCACCACAGTGGTATCTATTTATCTACTTGCACTGGTGTGCTTTTGAACTGCTAGCTGGCAGGAGCTGGGACAGAGCAATGGGAGCTCTCCCCGTCACACACAGCCCAAGAGGATTGGTGGTTTAGACCCACAGCGCCACCCCCCAATTGCTTGTAATGTGTTGGTTTCTCCCCCCACCCCCACCCCTGGGCCTACAATAGAGTAACTGGGGTCTTGGTTGGAATGAGAAGGATTTTGAATGCAGCTCCCTATGTTCCCCTGTAGTGGAACTTAATTTAACTGAGGTGGCTAAGATCAGTTGATTTGCAGCTACTTTCATGCAACGGCTTTGGGGTCTTTCTCCTTGCACACCTTGTCACAACTATGAATTTGGGAAGCCTAGTTGGGGCATGTGCCCAAAAGCCTGAACTGGAATGCTTACGTGGAAACAAAAAAAAAAAACCCTTCCATTTAAACACACACACCCATTTTCGTCCAATGAATCTTTTAGGTCAGTGTGTGTAGAGAGCATGCTCCCTTTTGTGACTGGCATTTGGTTTGCTTTCCCTGTTGTTACACATTCCTTATTTCCTTACTATATACTCCTGTGATCTTGTACTCTCATGGTTGCTTGTTGGCTGTATTTTGTCTCCCTTGATTCTCCCTAGTTCTTAGCTGTTGTGTGGCTCAGGGGCACTGTTATCAACTGCTTCTGCCCACCTCACTACAGATGCTCTATTCTGACATTGCAGTTATGTGTGTCCTTGACTCTGATGCCAGTGTGGTGTAGTGGTTAAGAGCAGTGGACTCGTAATCTGGTGAACCGCGTTCGCTTCCCCGCTCCTCCACATGCAGCTGCTGGGTGACCTTGAGCTAGTCCCACTTCTCTGAAGTCTCTCAGCCCCACTCACCTCACAGAGTGTTTGTTGTGGGGGAGGAAGGGAAAGGAGATTGTTAGCAGCTTTGAGACGCCTTAGGGTAGTGATAGAGCGGGTTATCAAATCAAAACTCTTCTTATTCTTCATTAGTTGCTTTGCAAATGCAGCCTTGTGCAGGTGCTTAGGTGAGTCCCAACCTTATCGAACAGGATGCTCATAGACTCTCCTTGTACAAGTGTATACTGTAAATTGTGATCCTTAATGCTTGGAGGTGCAGTTCCCCAGCTTTACATTTTCTGCTCTGTGGGTAAGACTTTGAGTACTTTATGATGCAAGAATTAAGCTTTCTTTATTACCTGAATGGAAGCTTCAATAGGCTGCTATGCAGCAAATATGTCCTAGATGCTTTTAGTGATTCCGTTGTTTGTTGGGAACTGGCCGAGAAGCCAATGGGCAGTGCATACAACTTTGCCTACGATATTGTGTGATTGAAAGGGCAACACCTAGATCTCTTGTGTGGATGGAGTTGTCTGAGGAAAATGGATGCAAATAATTTGATGTCTGGGCCAAAGCACAAAGGCATGATCCCATCTATCTTTCAAGTCTGTTGAGAAGGATCGTTCTGTGGGTCTTGCATAAGATAACTTTTATGCTCTTTTAAATGATAAGAGTCTAGAGCTAAAACACTGCCTAGGTACAGAGCTTGCTTTGAGTGATAGATTAATATTTCTTGCCAGCAAATTATTAATGTTTGGGGGGTATTAAATCTTCAATTATATTCAAATATTAGCTGTCACAATATTTGACACTGAAAAAGTTTGTGCTCGTTAATCAGTCTTGTTAACAAGGTTGGGATCATTTTTAAAATATTGAGACTTAAGGCGTTCTGTTTACTTCTGAATTTCCTTTCATAAAAAGAGATTTGTCTCTAGTTGAGAGTTGAGAAAGAACCTGACTTGCCTTTGCGCTTTGTGCTAATATAAACATCAGTCCCAATAGTTTAAAAAGCCAGTGTGGTACATGAATGCCTACTATGTCTGTATGTAGTTATGTTGGTCTATATGCTTTGGTTATCTAATCCCACCTGCTCACCTTGTTTAGCTAGGATTTGCATTACAACCAAAATCTGCAAAGGCCAGAGTCAGTCCTAGCAAGACCTAAGCTGATCAATTAGCATATCACTGTAGCAGCAGCGTAGAGGAGTTGCTTCCTCATGGCACAGTCATGCCTAGATGGAATAGTAGTGTAGGTATGATTCCTTCCTATGCCCCTGGTACCTGGACCTCCAGGGAAGACAGCAGCCAGACACAACTGGCTTGCAGGAAAGTAGGTATTGTGCCACTGTGGCACATAGGAAGTGACCTTGTAACAAGTCATACAATTGGTCCATCTAACAGAGCATTGTCTGCACTGGACTCCTAGCAAGTTTCCAGGCAGGATTCCAGGCAGGGGACAGTCCCACCTCCTTGGGGATGCTGGGGACTGAACCTGGGACGCTCTCCCACTGGCCTTCTCCTTAGGAGCTGAACCTAAGGCTTAGCTCTGTGGAACGCCCTCCCACCAGATGTCAAAGAGAAAAACAACTACCAGACTTTTAGAAGACATCTGAAAGCAACCCTGTTTGGGGAACCTTTTAATGTTTAATAGACTATTGTATTTTAATATTTCGTTGGAAGCCATCCAGAGTGGCTGGGGAAACCCAGCCAGATGGACGGGGTATAAATAAATTATTATTATTATTATTATTATTATTATTATTATTATTATTATTATTGGGCATGCACAGTCCTACTGCATTGCTTTCTAGTTATACCTTCCATTAGATGCTTGGGCAGATCATTTCAGGTTTTTGCTCTGCTCTGTTTTGTTTTATTTAACAATTCAGCGAAAGGAAACTCAGCCCACAAAAATGTGACCAGAGACACAAGCTGTTACATTCCTCACCGGTTGCCAAGTAGTAAGATTTCTCAGAGCAATGAATGGCTCTGGTTTTTTAACCGCCTGTCACCCTTTATTGCAGCCAGCTGATTTACAGTGATTTACAGTTGGAGCTAGTAACCCTTTTGAGCAATGCTTTGGGTAAAGGGGGGGGGGAGCCATGGAGGAATTATGGGATGCCCCTGTTTTAAGATGCCTCTTAAGGCTGAGCTTATGAATTTATTGGTTCCGGAACGATCACGACATTGGTGATGGGTTTCTGCAGTCATGCTAGGTCACAAAATGCTTTGCAGCTTTCGTAGCATGCTTCATCTCAGAAACCCTGTGTGGTAGGCTGCTGCTTTTTCCACTTGAGGAACTGAGGCTGTAGAGTTTGGGATTTGACAGACTCCTGGTTGCAGAGGTTCTGGGGTGGGAGTCCCATACTTTTTCCACACTGAATTTGTCCTAGTTGTCAACATCAGGTGGCAGCACTGATCTGTTAAGCATCGGCCCAACACAGACAGGACTGAGTATATATTCCAGATCCTTAGATCAGGGTAGCAGATGTGCTCCTCCAGAGGTTGTTGGGCTAAAATTTCCATCATCGTTGACCATTGGACCCTTGCTAGCTTCGCCCGATGTGGTCTGACAATATCTGAGACCCACCGTGTTGGGTATCCCTGCCTTAGATGCCAATATGAAATTTCCAGGGATCTGTGTGCCAAGCTACACATTGCACTTAATGTATAGTGTACCAGGATGTCGCCCATTTTTAATTTTAGTTAATTGCAAGTGCAAACGGGGATGGGAATATTTCATGGGATCACAGCAGGAGAACAAGTTTATTGGAGTCTCTGACAGCCCAGATTGCAGTTCCTCTGTGGTTGGTTTTGAGCTGGAATTGTGTGTATGTGGGGTATCAACCAGAATGGTATTTTGCTGAATTTCCTCCCAATAGGTTTTGCCGCCTGCACCCGATTTTGCTGCTCCCTGTTTGTACCAGGACTCTTTGCCTGGTTTGTGGGTCTGGCTGACTCAGCGTAGGAAAGGAAATTCACCATTTGGAAGACCAGCCAAAAGCATGCTTAGAGCTTGGATAGAATGTTGGAGGAGGGGAAAATAAAGATCTGCATTTAGTTTTAAATTGAATTGCATCCTTTTACGGCTATATCATATGCGACCCAGCCTCTGCAAGACGACATCAGTTGGTTTTATGGTACTGCAGATCTCGCCGGTAAAAATTGAGTGGTGTTCCATTTTCCTTTGTATTCCGGATTCTTTCCTTTATCCACTTTGATATCTGTGCCATTCCCTCTTGCTTTCTTGTGTAACTCTCCCCCCTTGAGGTGCACACATGCTGAGAAGCCATGTTTATGTAACTATGGAGGATGATAGTCCTCATTAACTCAGAACCGAGAAGAAAGCCACAAGGTCAAATGGAGGGTCATCTTTGCTGTGGCAGGTGAAAGAAGAGATCACTTTTCATCCCAGAAGCAGCCCGGTTTTTCCTCATGATTTTTGAACTTGTCCATGTGTAGAAAGACTGTGGGAGGGGTTTTTTGTTTGTATTTTCGTCCTCTTTGGGCAATAACTAATTTATCAAATAACAGAAAGGGAATAGTTTTGCAACTTCCTTTGGCATCAGAGTTTAGACTACTCTTTTTGGATTTCAACATCATGGATCATTATTCGCTTATATTGTATAACAAAAGATGCAGCAGTGGAGTTGATCATCCTGATGAATGTTGGTCCCTGGAATCTCAAGACATGGTACATGTAAGGGTTTGAGAAATCAAGTCTTGCACCTGCTCCTGAATTTTTACTCCCTCTTTCCAAAGTGCCACATCGCCAAAGACCCAGCAGGTCTACAGGACTGTGAATGCACATAGTGGCAAGGATGTTGTAGTTCCATGCTCTGGAACTCAATGTGATTCCATATACCCCTTGTGACATGCTCCGATTGACTCCTTTGTTTGAATCCTGCCCTCCCATTGTGATGATCCCCACTGACTTGCTTAGGGGTTTGTAAAGTCATGTTGCTTCATTCTGAAAACATAACATTCCACCATCCCTGGTGGGGTCCCAGTCATGAAGCACCATCAGATCCGGACTAACTTCAGCTCCAGGGTTGAAGGGACCTGTGGTTCTCCAAATGTGTTGTTGGACCAGTTCCCCTCATCCTTGACCATGCTGATGGGGGTTGATGGGAGGTGGAATCCAATAACATCTAAAGAGATGCAAGTTCTCAACCCATCCTGTTCCTTCCTTATCGTGCCAGCAGGGTCACTGTGTTGTCTCCTTAGCCCTGGCAGAGACTCAAGGCGTAGGCTTTTTCCAGATCAAGTGTATTGTTCTGCTTGCGCGGTTACCCACTACTAGTGTTGCATAGTGCTCTGCCAGCATGCTGGGCAAGTGGAGCAATGACATTGTGCTCAGTGGGTTTCATTTCAAGGATAGGATTTCCCTGTGCATCAGAATCTCTTTTGTAACCCTCGGATTCATCAGGGAAGAATAATGTGAACCGCTGTAGAGGGGGGAAATGTGTAGGACAGGCTGATTGTTTGCCAGAAACGGATGCTAGCTCAGGAGTTTACTTTAAAGGTCCTTCTGGAAAAGGCTTAATTGATCAGGTTTTGTTACATTGCAAAAGCGCCAAGTCTGAATGTACTCGAGTAATGAATGGCATATTGATAAGAAATTCAGAATGGTATTGTTTTTCATGGGCTTCCCTGACGGTTTCTATGGGGACAAAGACGCATTTCCCGTCTGAGTGCTATTTGCTGCCCTCTGATTGCACTTCTGTGGTTTCATTCACCAGTAATGGGAAAGCATTCACAGGCAGAATAGCTTCCCCTTTTTAAATAGCAATGATTCAAGCTTGCTTTTTTTTTTTTAAAGCATTAGACTAATGCAGGGTTCTGTCAGTGACCTGAGAGCTGCATAATGCTGTCTGCCCAAGTGCCTCTTCTATCTCCTCTTCCGAACTGAAATGATATACTCTAATTACACTGGCTCTGACAGAAGGCTTTGCATTATATAGTAAGTTTTATAAAGCGGATCTTATCTAGCTGTGTGGAAGCCCCTATTTATCTAACTAATTTCAGTGCAACCATTCCCATGGCTAAGGGGAACACCAAAACAATTGGTTCACGGGGTGTCTTTAAAAAATGGAAGCTCAGGTTAGGAGAATATATATTTTTTCTTCATTCCGACTCTAAATCTAGATTCTAACCTAAAAGTGATGCTGGCAACTTGCTGCTTGAAATATCCATTGGAGTTTTGTGTCCGTTCTGCCTGTGGCACTTTGTTTAGCAGCTGGGTTCAAAAAAGAGCATTGCAGGCGATGCCATAAATATAACCCTGGTCATAAATGTAACCCTGGTCACTGCTGTCTGCGCCTACCCTGGATTCATGACACAATGTGGCTTACTCTTTATACATTGCAGATAATTTGGAAATGACATGTTTCTCTCTCCCTCTCTCTCTCTCTCCCCCCCCCCCCATTTTCTGCCATGTGCTAGAGGCAAAGAACCACCCTCTGGCATTCACTTCTACAGACTTGGGAGAGAGGTGACAATTCATTGTCCTGGGCTTTCCTACTGCCTTGCAGGCAGTCTCTCTTTCCCTGCATTTGAGATTGTGATGCCAAGCCCACCAAAATTATGGACAATACCGCAGTTCCTAATCATAATGTGTCGTGCTTTTGTTTCTCTTACGGTTTGGATGCACTAGGGTGGCAATTGTCTGTGCTAAATACTTTTAGGGTTCTTGTACTTTCCCCGTAACCAGTTTTATGAACAAATGAAGCCTCTCTCTGCGTGTGTGTGTAAAAAGCTACCCAGACATTGATCCACGGTGTATTTGCTCTGGTCCAATCCATTCAGCAGGATAAAAGCATGGCTCCTCCTCCTCCTCCTCCTTTTTTCTTTATCCTGCGAGAGATTATAGTGGAACATGCAGATAAAGGCCAGCTGTTGTTCAGTGGCCTGGTTTAAACAAAATCTGCTTTGCTGTGACTGCAGGTCCTTGATTCTTCAGTACAGTATAGAAAAGGTTGGTGTGTGCGTGTGTGCTGAGAATCAAACGAAGCCAAGATTGGTATTCCAGTCTTTGTGGCAGGAGTCAGACATGTAACAAAAGGACACCCTTTTGTTCAGAAAACCCCCGGAGTCCATTAAGCAACAGATATCTCAGGAAGGGAGACGAGAGTTGAGGTGGGGAGGGTTCCTGACCCTCCAATGTCAGATTTTCTGCTAAAGAATAAACAGAAGACTAGAGAGAGAGACATGGGAAGTGCATAAATCTTTTGGAAAGGTAACCAAGGCAAGGACAAAAAGCACGCTGCTTTCTGGTTTCTTATCTGTGGCAGTTATGGGCATTGCATGTTGACTGAAACAGCAGCAGCTAGATAATTGAGGGAAAACAGGGTTGGCAAAAGGGTGGGGATGATGATTACATAAATTGCCAGGAGATGAACAGAATAAAGCAAATACCCTGTATGCATATTCAGCATGACACACGCTTAAGTTAACAGGGTGTACAAAGGAAAGCCAGCTTCTATATTCTTCAGAGTTTCTGTGTTTTCTGTATTTCATTCCGGAGACCCAAACCAACCAACCCTCCTACGTTGATAAAAGATCTGTTGCTGGGGTGGATCTGTCTGTGATAAAGCTGGCAACACTTGGTGGTAGGGATTTCACATACGCTGAACTTGTGCTAGAACTATATGGGAACATCATTTGTGGGGACTGGGAAACAAATAGGCTTCCACAGGTCTTGGGCATGGAGAAGAAGTATAGTTCAGTGATACAGCACATGACCTTTCCCCCTGCCCCCTCAGATTGTAAGTGAGATGTAAATGGTATGTGCTTCTGAGAAAATCACCTCAAGTGTCATTGTTTTGTATTCAGCATTCGAAATTTGCCAGGAGCATTCTGCACCTGGTTATCAACCATTTTGTGACCAAGCGCCAAGATGGCGCCTGATGTCTCCCACCATCTGGAAGTGCATGTTTTCACACATCAGCAACATATCCTGTGGTATTCTATCCATTGTATTTAATTAGCACAATCAGAAATAATTTCAGGAAATGAAAGGTTGTGTTGACAAATACAACTTTCAAGCCGTCTGGCTCCAAAATGGCAAACAGGTGTTCCTTTTTGGCGACTGTAACCCTGGTTTAAGGAGCCATTTGGCGCCTAGCTTGTATATCTGAGTTTCTAGCTCTTATTTGTTTGCTTGTTATTTGCATCTGTAAACCTCCCCATATCAAGGAAGATCTCAGGGAGGAGAGCATACATAATAAAAAGCATAAAGCAATTAATTTAAGCATCGTTAAAATCGCATTAGATCAATAAAAACTATCCGGAACAATTCAGCTGCAGCATCTGAAATGGTCATATTCATTCCCAAATGCCTCTGTAAGCAGATGTGTCCTAAGCCAGTGTTTCCCAACCGGTGTTCCGCGGCACACTGGTGTGCCGTGAGACCTTGCCTGGTGTGCCGTGGGAGGGAGGCGGGAGAGGCGGGGCGGCGGCGGCATCTCCTGCTGGATGCAAATCCAAACATGGCGCCGCCTCCCTCGCTCCTTTGTAGGCGGACCATCGAGAGAGAAAGAAAAGGAGGCGAAAGAGCGAGAGAAGGCGCCTGCGCGGAAAGAGGAGCGAGCAGCGCGCCGCGGCGTCCGAGATCGCTTCTCCCCACCGCCCCTTGCTTCAAAAGAGGTCCAGGGACAGCAGGAAGCGCTTCGCGCTGCCCCCGGACCTCTTTTGAAGCAAGGGTTTGCAGGGAGAAGCGATCTCCCCGCAGCCCCTTGCTTCAAAAGAGGTCCGGGGGCAGCGGGAAGCGCAGCGCTTCTTCCCCGCTGCCCCCGGACCTCTTTTGAAGCAAGGGGCTGCGGGGAGATCGCTTCTCCCGGTGCTCCAAAGCGGGGCGGGGGGGGGCGGGAACACCTGCCCCAGCCGCCCCGCTTCGGAACGCTGCTCCGAAGCGGGGTGGGGGGGCGGGAACACCTGCCCCAGCCGCCCCGCTTCGGAGCGCTGCTCCGAAGCGGGGCGGTGGGGCGGGAACCTCGCACCCCGCCGCCGGGCATCGGAACGATGCCCCGATGCTGGGCGGTGGGGCGGGAACCTTGCACCCCGCCGCCGGGCATCGGAACGAGGTCCTGGACGTCTTCTGAAGGCAGGCGGGGGCAAAAGTCTTTGCTCCCCCCGCCTGCCTTCCCGGGACAGCGGAGACTTCTCCGCTGCCCCGGGCGATCTTAAAATGCTGGCAGGCGGGAGCGAAGCGTTCGCTGCCGACCCCCAGCATTTTAAAATCTCCTCGGGGCAGCGGAGACTTCGCTCCCGCCCGCCAGCATTTTAAAATCGCCCCGGGACAGCAGGGGCTTTTAAAATGCTGGCGGTCGGCAGCAAAGCCCTCCTGTCCCCGGAGCTTGCGGGGCGGGAGGTGGGAAGAAGGGCTTTTCTTCCCACCGTCAGCCTTCAGAACAGCCTTCTGAAGGCTGGCAGTGGGAAGAAAAGCCCTTGTCCCCCCCCCCCGCCTTCAGAAGAGGTCGGGGGACAGACTGTCCCCGGACCTGGTCTGAAGGCGGTTTCCCTAGGAACGCATTAATTGATTTTCAATGCATTCCTATGGGAAACCGTGCATCGCAAGACGAAAAACTCGCAAGACGAAGAGACTTGCGGAACGAATTAATTTCGTCTTGCGAGGCACCACTGTACTTTTTATATAGTCAATATAGGCACAGAGTTAATTTTTTTAACATTTTCTAATGGTGGTGTGCCTCGAGATTTTTTTCATGAAACAAGTGTGCCTTTGCCCAAAAAAGGTTGGGAAACACTGTCCTAAGCTGTTATCTGCAAAACAATCAGTGAGGGAGGCAGACTTAAAAGAGAAGCTGCAAGCAAGTTTTTAAGTATGCCTTGATTAAGAAATGGAAGGGTTAAGGCGATATGCTTCCGATCTTGCTTGCCTCCGGTTGTTCATCCTTCGAGCAAGCTGTGTCTGACTGCAGCTAAAGAGATAGCGGCTGTGCCCCGTAATAGTACATTTCTGTGTTTGTTCCTGGGTTTCACTTAAAGCTGGTCCGTGTGTTGCCCCTTTGGAAATGGGTGCATGTGCAGCACTCTGGCAGCACCTCCGTTGTACATCAGGCAAAATGTGCGACTCAACGTGCGGCTACAGCTGCGCTTACGTTGGCCTGGATTTTGCAAACCTTCCACCTATTTTTGGAAGCGGACAAACAATGGAAATAGGCCATATATCTCACATTGTGTGTTGCTGGGTAACACACACACATAGGTTAGGTGTCTATTGTGCACATAGTATTTCTAGATCGTAAACGTGAATCGGCCCTCCAAGAGAGACAAAGCAATCAAGGGCAGCTTTTGCTGGTGCTTTTTAAAAAGCAAACAGTTGTTTCTGGAAGTAGTCAAGTTATATAAGAATGGCATGGAAGTGAAAGCAAAGTACAGTGGCATCTTTGGTTACAAACATAATTCGTTCCGGAGGTCGGTTCTTAACCTGAAACTGTTCTTAACCTGAGGTACCACTTTAGCTAATGGGGCCTGCTGCGCCGCCGCCACACTATTTCTGTTCTCATCCTGAGGTAAAGTTCTCAACCCGAGGTACTACATCCGGGTTAGTGGAGTCTGTAACCCAAAGTGTTTGTAACCCGAGGTGTTTGTAACCCAAGGTACCACTGCAATGATTATGATTATTTATGAAAGGAGTCCAGGGTTGCAAATGTAATAAAAGCCATTCTGAAATAAGGATGGAACTACGCAGAGGCATTGTCTAGCTTCACGGTTTTCCCTGTACACACACATATACAGTCATTCCTCATGTTACGTTTGCTTCAGGTTTTGCGTTTTCAGGTTGTGTCCTGCGGTGACCCGGAAGTACCGGAAAGGGTTACTTCTGGGTTTTGCCGCATGCGCAGACGTGCAAAATGACGTCATGCGCAGAGGCGGGTTGTGTTCTTTTCAGGTTGCGAACAGGCCTCCGGAACGGATCCCGTTCGCAACCAGAGGTACCACTGTATTCACGATATATTGGCAGGTCAAAAATTATGAAACTGATATCACAATATGGACTCCAAATCAGTTTGGGTCAATATATCATCCAGCCCTACTTTATGCTCAACATGGCACCTGGGATTTAGTTCTCAATGATGTGGCATAATTTTTGTTTGGGCTGTGTGTACCACTTCAGATTGTTTGGTGGGCAGAACGCTCCTCATGGGACAATGCTCCTTCATTAATTATTTTTCATATCCTTCTACATGGGCAACTACCAGGTTAGGGAGAAAGTTTTTAGTCTAGTTGACTCAGTGGCATATATTACTTTTCTATGTAGAATAAGTTTTGTTTAATGAATAAGAATTGAATCACACAAGCCCCAACTGAAGTGGTATAGTCCAGACACAGGTTTATCACCTCAGTTAGGCCTTGGACAACATCAGCAATGCAAGGTTTTCCAAATACTGTTTTGTCGCATTCCCACACTGCTTTCTTAAATTATAAAAGATCCCCTTTGTGATTTGATAGGATAAAAAGCATATAATATGTTGCTAGGGCTTTTGAAAGCTGGGGAGTAGCATCCCTTAGCACTGGCTTTTCCCACATTTTATTAGTATGGACTAGCTGGGACATTATCAAATCAAGTTTTACTACTTCCTTATTGACACTGAGAACTGGAGGTTGACTTCCAGTGGCATGCGATGGCTGCTTTTGAGAAGGTTTTGGAATGTAGAGGATGCACTGAAGGAGAAATCAACAATAGCTTTTTAGCCATGGTGAAATGCTAGCTTCTGTCCTGTTAGGTAAGAACTAGTGAATTAAAGCAATTTATGACTTCCTTGTCCAAAGGGTCTTCATCAAAAGGACTTGCTGGTAAATATGGCTGGATGCTTTTAGTTTTTTTATTGGCTATCTGTTTTCTAAACTAGAACCTAACTAGCTGGTGGTAGAATACTGAGCTAAGTGCTCGGTTGTCTGTGGATATGAGTGGGTGTGGGTGAAACCTAGAGGAAAGGAAGATTCAGTGAATAAATGAACCCTTTTGGGGTGCTAGATTTCTGGGAAACTTCCAGAGCTTACGAGGCTACTGCAGAGGCCAGTTGCTATATTAAACAAACACATGACTTTGCATCACTTGTGTTCATTTTCTGTACTTAAGTGTGAGAGTCTGGTTGAATTCTAAGGCATGTCTATATACTTTTTTTCTTGCACAAGTGAAAATTCTCCTGTGAGTCACCATGATCTGAAGTTACTGGGGGTTTTTTTTGCCCTTGTTACTGTTTTCTTCTTTTTATTTTAGGGGTAGTCTTATAACTGTTTGAGTTAATAATAATTAAAAAAATCACTTTCTGTCAATTTTTAAACAAATACCTTAAGCAAAAGGAAACAAATACCTTAAACTTGAGAAATGGGGATTGTGTCTAATGGGAAAACCATGCCTTGGAGGGAAAACTTATTGGGTTATGAGTTACATTGGTATCTTTTCAGTGTAGTCTTTAGCTGTGTTTATGAAGCACCTCAAGTGTTGTTCTTTTTTTAAAAAAAAGTGTAAAAAAGTAATGGACATGATAGGCTTTGGTTTGGCTTATGTAGTTCTCTGCAAGCCAACGGTTTTCTAAACTAAAAACCACTGGGTTCTGTTTTCCAACAAGTCCAATGAGAGGTGTGAAAGGAAACTTCTGAAATAGTCAGTGACTATCTTAAACTCCCTGGATATTCATTTGCCGGACCAGCTTCTGGCATTTTGGGAAATACCTGGGCCGTTTCCCAGTGCCTGGAGAATTTCAGAAGCTGATGTCCATGTACACATTATCTCCCTTGACGGGCCAAGAATTGAAAAGAAATATTGTGAGCATTCTTGAATGTCCTTTGTCTTGGTGCAACAAGGCAACTGCGTAGGTATTTGTCAGTGAGTCTAACTGTGGCCTGTCTCTTCTTGCCCCACAGGACTCGAGTAAAATTGGAGAGCCTTGAAGACGCTTACATTTTGCGAGGGAACGACGACTCCCTTTCCGATAAGCATGGATGCCCCGCCTACGTGAGCCCAGAGATCTTGAACACAAACGGCAGCTACTCTGGCAAGGCGGCCGACGTGTGGAGTCTAGGAGTCATGCTGTACACCATGCTCGTTGGACGCTATCCCTTCCATGACATTGAGCCTAGCTCTCTCTTCAGCAAGATCCGCCGCGGGCAGTTCAGCATTCCAGAGACTCTATCCCCCAAGGCGAAATGCCTTATACGTAGCATTCTGCGCCGGGAGCCCTCAGAAAGGCTGACTTCGCAGGAAATTCTGGACCACCCTTGGTTTTCTACAGATTTTAATGTGTCTAATTCAGGATATGGTGCTAAGGAAGCAACGGATCAGCTGGTGCCTGACGTCAACATGGAAGAGGACTCGGACCCGTTCTTCAACTGAGCGTCGGGGACTAGTGTTTTGGGTGCTGCGTGGCCAGGAAGGGACAACATGAAGGGAGTCCTTTCTGGCCGTGCAGAATTATATCTGTGTCTCAGCCTGGCTTGATAGCAAGAGAGAGAGAGACAACCTGGAGTTCTTTTTTCTTCCTGGTTGGAGAAGGAACGCCCAGTAAATGAGCTAACACCACAGATGTAGCATGTGGACGGTTTAGATGGGAGGAATCGTTGCTATTCAGTTAGATTGACATAGAAAATAACGGAGGCGGCAGCACACAGAGAGAGACTGTAGCTTCTCATCTTTATGGAGCCAAGGACACTACGCATCCCAAGTTCCAGTGCAGCCACTAATCCACTCCTGATTCCGTTTCGTTTCATGTATTTACAGTTCCCAGTAAATAGAAACTTTTGCCTCAACTTGCATCTTGGCATCGCACTGTTAGATATTTAACTTCAGCCATTATTCAGGGAAGGTACAACTAGCTATTATTTTATTCTTTGTTTTCCTGGATTATTTCCCCCCCCCCCCCCCAAAAAAAATTCTGATGTTTAATAGTTACAAGTGGGATTCATTTTCGTCGGGCGGGGCGGGGCGTAGCGCACAAAAAGGAACACACGAGAAGTGGGTGCTAAACCATGCCTTTTGATAGGTTGTTCTAAAGTTCACGTTTCTCCTAGATTCCTTATTTTATTTTGGGCCAGGAGGAATTAACATTTAAAATGTTCTTTTCCACATCCCTTGAAGGGATGAAAACTCACAAGCTGTTCAGGGTTAGTTTGATTATTGTTATTATTATTGGTCAAATGGCTTTGTGGCAGGAAGCAGTTACAATTCAGACATTCAGGTGTATTTGACTTCTTTATTAGCAAAACCGACAACAACGAAAAAGAATAATTGTCCATATTTGGGGTTATGTGTTTAACCGGGATTGGAAACACTGGCTTCCACTATACTGCACATAAATTTTGACCACAATATTTGGGGAAGGCCACCTTTGCATCACCTAAAGAAGAAAAAGGGGGAAAGCCCTAACCCTGTAAACAAATTTTCCTCTGACTTCCTGAACATGATCAGAAGAGCTCTTTATATTTGAAGGGAAAAAGGCACCCCTACACTTTGTGGAAAGGCAATGACTTGGGTTTTCTTGTTTTCGTTTTCTAAACAGGATACTGTTTTTAATTTTCTTCTCATTGATCTATTAATAAGCTGAATATTACCACGACACAGATCTGTCTTCTAAAAAGTACACGGTAATATGCACCTTTTTGTATTGTCAAGACTTATTTATTGATTAAACTGTCACAGTTGTGATGAATTAAGCCAGTACTTAATTACGGGTTGACTTGGGGGTGACATGTTACATGCTGTAGTTAACACACTTCTGTTTTGCTCTTCAGGTATTCCTGTCCCTAAATGATAATACTTTATTTTTTACTATTATTTTAGCCCGCCCACCCAACGCCACCACCTTCCTTAGAGAGCTTTCATTTTGATTTAGACTGGCAAATGATTTTTATTACTGCTTTTTATATTGCTGTATGATATTGAGGGGGGTGTTGGGGTGGGTGGGGACACAAGAAAACAAACAAAACAGAGATCTCTTGGCATAAATATTTGTGTTTCCAGTACCTCAGTTGTTCTGATGTTACTGCCTGTATGCGTTTTTTGTGAAGTGGTCATGTTTTTTGGATAGGTACACGTGGACTCTGTAGTATGTAAATGTTACTTGAATTTCGTGCTTAATTATAGTTATGTGGCATGTGCGTACTTGGCATTTGACGTATGGATGCTATACACCTGCTCTCGCAGGGAAGGTTTCGATCCCACTCTCAAGTTGATAGTTCCACAGTTCCTTATCAAGAGACAAAGCTGCAGCTGACCTGCCTTGGTTCTATTTTGGTATCTTAAGAATATAAAGGAGTAATGTTTTTACACTCTGAAGATGGTGCTGTGTTGAGGGATTTCTTCTTTTTTAAAAACAAACAAAACAACAATGTTTATTATTTTATAAACTTGTAGGAGGAAAGATTGGTGATGTGCATGGTGGGATTTTACTGCCTCTGGTGCTTTGTCTTGTATTTGGTTTAATGTTTTTTGTCCTAATCTCTTCAATAAACAAAATTGTGCATATTTAACTAAATTCAACTTGTGAAGGCTTTATTATTATTATTATTAGTTTACTGCCCTATACACACAGGTCTCATTATTAACCCATGAATAGGTAAAGGTAAAGGACTCCTGGATGGTTATGTCCACTCAAAGGCGACTATGGGGTTGTGGTGCTCATCTCACTTTCAGGCCGAGGGAGCCGGCGTTTGTCCACAGACAGCTTTCTGGGTCATGACTAAACCGCCTCTGGTGCAACGAAACACCGTGATGGAAACCGGAGCACACGGAAATACTGTTTACCTTCCCGCCACAGCAGTACCTGTTTATCTACTTGCACTGGTGTGCTTTTGAATTGCTAGGTTGGCAGGAGCTGGGACAGAGCAATGGGAGCTCACTCCGTCACAGGGATTTGAACCGCTGACCTTCCGATCGGCAAGCCCAAAAGCCTCAGTGGTTTAGACCACAGCGCCACCCGTGTCCCTTCTTAACCCATGGCTAGAGGCATGCAAGCACAAGATTCTGAAAATATAAAGGGGGAAGGCCCATAGGAGTAGGGCACGTGTTTTGCATGCAGGAAGACCAAGATATAACCCCTGGAATCTTACAAGGACTCCTTGCCTGAAGAGTCACTGCCTGCCAATGTAGACAATGGATAATCTGATTCTGGATAATGCAGCTTCCTGTGAATTTTTTTTCTTTCAGAAAAACAATCTTAGTTCTGAAGTCAAACTTGAATACTAGACATAAAGACTTGGAATATTTGACCGAATCTGCCTTAGAGCCCCAATTAAAAATGTTGGATTTTAACTCTTTGCTACATGCAAGCTTTGATTTACTTAGAGATGCTGATTTTAAAAGGCTTTCCTTTTAATTTAGAGCATATTTGCTGCATTTCAAAACAACACAGTCCTGTTTATGAAAGGTGCAATTTAGAATCACACACACAGACCCTTCCTCAGGAGATGGCTATTAGGTTAAAATTAGTCAGACACATTGTAGTTGTGTGTTGAATATTTTGGCACCAACTGTTGATAAAGAGATTCATTCATTCATTTAATTTATTAGTAACTTCGTACAGGGCAATCCCTAGGCAACTGATAAATAAGTTTAAAAACTTCTCAAATGTCATCACTTTCCCCCCTTCACTCTGAGGACAGGTTGTTGTAAGCACACAATAGCTACCATTCCTCAGGTAATGACTTTTTAATTAAAAAAAGTGTATAAAGTCTCACTTTCAGAGGTGCATTCTGCATCCAAGAGAATCTGACAAGATGAGATTCCTCCCAGAGTGTTTCCTTGTGGCTTTTGGCACAATTATTGCTGCCTCTGCAGCGGCCGTCTTGCAGTTTCCTATTGTTCCTCAGAACGGCAACGGGGGGGGGGGGGATCATTAATATGTAAACTTGGAGAGAAATTGGTTTTTAAATGCAGCCAGAGTTTAAATTACCAGAAACTCCATCCAATTAAACTCCTACAATAAATGTGCTTTAGAAAAAGCCGGCTGTGATTCCTTCCTTTTAACAAAAAAGGCTGCTTGGGCAAGAGGAGTTGAATTTCACCACCACCTCTTTCCAACTTCTCTTACTTCAGCCCACCTCCCTTTGGAGCCTCTGTGAGCAGCTTCTGTTCTGTTTGGGTGGAAATAGTTAGAAGTGTGCCTGTTTCCTTTGCACTGCCAATAATTATATAAAAATGTGGCTGACTAATGGTTGCTCATTTGCAGGGAATTATATTAAACACGGAGGCCTGCTTCGTGCTGGTGTGAGGGAAACCTTTTGGCTAAAGGAGCCAGTTTCCAAATAAGAGGCAGGTTTATAAATGCCTTGGCCTTACGTAGGCCTGAACTTTCCTACGTTACACAGTACTGAGATCTGAGTTGCCACCTCTTTTAATTTTCAAAGGTCCTGTGAGGACATACATCATACGTAACTAATGCTGATTTTCCTCCATGATTTTTCCCGAAATTCTCATCACCACTAGGTGTAAGGCAGTGTTTCCCAAACTTGCGTCTCCAGCTGTTTTTGGACTACAACTCCCATCATCCACAGCTAGCAAGACCAGTGGTCAGGAATGATGGGAATTATGGTCTGAAAACAGCTGAAGGCCTAAGTTTGGGAAATACTGGTGTAAAGGAATGAGTTCCACTTCCCAACCTGCCACATTCACAGGCGAACAGTAAAGTTTACAGGAGCCTGATGCAATAAGTGTCTTCAACTGTAAGTTAATGGATCCATACCTGCCCTAGTCCTCAGCACTGGAAATCGAAGCAGAAGAGAAGATTTGGTAGGGCTCAAGAATCTTGAAAAAAGCATAGGTTAAGGTGCCCTTCTCAGTACCGCAATGGCATGAGTTTTGCCACAGGCAAGCAAGAGACTTTATCAGAGACCAAGGACCTCAGTGTTGTTGTTTTTTTAAGAACAGATGAGGTTTTGGTACTCATCTTCATAAAAGTGCTGTCAGAGCATGATGGGGAACAAAAAAAGAGAGAGGTGATGAAATTGTGTACCATTGAGTACCATGACAAAAGCACCTTCTGCATACATGTGTATACAGACATAACACACTATTTAAACCTGCAACCATTTTTTGTATGTTTCACACACACACACACACACACACACACACACACACACACACAATTTTAACAAACAAATTATCAATCAAAATAACCAATTACATTTTTTGCCCCTTTTTATCCCCCCCCCTTCCCTCCCTCTCCCACCCACAAAGGACTTCCCTCAGCTCCCCTCTCTTGATTTGTTTGCACATATTATTCTCTTAATGTTTAAAATGGTACATATCATTACCTTATCTACCATATATTCTACTAATAAATTTGTGGATGCTTATTCAAAACCTGCGAAGGAGTCCAAATCATTTTGTTGTTTTTTTAGATAGTTTGTAAAAAGATCCCATTCTTCCTCAAAGTCACGATTGTCCTCACGTAATTTATATGTCAACTTTGCCAACTCCGCATAACTCATTAATTTTTCTTGCCACTGCCCTTTCATTGGGGTTTCTCATTTCTTGTATGTTTCAGTCAATATTGCTTCTGCTCTGCTGGCTCATGGCAGGTTGCAGATGACTTACAGTAATCCATTCAGCATGACGGCCATTTAAAAAACATCAGGACACAGCTGAGTTGACTTTATACATAGAAATACGTGCCACTAAATAAACTGAAAGAAACGATGGGCTACTTCCAAACCCAAACCCCATATTTTCCAGGCAGATGGCAGAAAGGGGAAAGTATTGGCCAAGGAAGCAAAATAATCTTCAAAATCTTGAAATGATTCTGCACAAACTCTAAAACGCCTGAGTGAAACCCCATGACTAACAGCAAATACCAAAGAAGTTACTGGACATCAGTGTTTTTCTTAACCTTTTGTTGAAGTCTATGAAACGTTCTAGCAAACTCAAGTATTCCAGCAGCTCTTGACTCATCTGTGCTTTCCTTGTCCCCCATTGCAGCAGCTGTGAGGGGATGTTGTTAAATCCACATCCTTAGAGAAGGCCAGGAAAATTAGAGGCAGATATATGTGATTAGCAGCTACAAGATGGATTGTATGTTGATATAATGAAACCCAGCCCTACACCCTGATGATCTGTACTGGACACAAATATTAATTCCAGAGTCCACAGCTGGGTAAGACCTTTATTAGAAACAACCAAAATGTCACAAAAATGTGACAAGCTTCTGAGATCTCTAGGAGTCTTCATCAGGGATGACGTTTCACAAGCTCGAGTGTGGATGGAAAAGGAAAAATAGTAAGACTGGATGTTAACAGCCATGATGTCTGCTTACAGATTAAACAAGGCAGAGATTGCAGTCTGTTTACACATCTGCCTAAAATGGAGATTACAGGCGAAGGTGAACCTAGAAAATGCCCAGGACCTGGAAAATGCCCCGCACTTGGGATTATGGGATAAAGAATGGCTGCTCCACCCATTTCTTCAAGAAAGCAAAGCCCAAGTTGTAAGTTAAAATTCCACACCTCATATGAGACCCCAAGTTTTTGGCAGGTAGAATGTGAGTATACCACATAAAGCCTATTTCACCTCCAACCCTGTGCAGAGTTGACACTGGATTCCATATCGGGTTGCCACTGAGCCAGAATTTCTCATTAGAGTCTGGATAGAGTCTCATTAGAGTCTCATTAGAGTCTAAAACCTCTGGATCCAGGAAGGACTTTGGCTGTCTGTTTGCGTGCAAGTGAGGATTCCCAGGTAAGATCCTCCCTCTATTGTGTGGGCAGGTAATCCCTCCCCTACCTGGCCTGGTCTCCTTGGCAACGCTTCCCCCAGGTGGGATTGGACAACTGACTGAGGTAGGCGGAGACCTCCAGGTATCCCACCTGAGGGAAGGCAAACCCAAGCCTATGCTGTTGGAGCCGCTCCAGATCTAGGGGCTGCACGCGTCCACGCAAAGGGCGCCCCCCGTTTTAAGCGGGGAGCGGTCATTCTCGTTGCTTAGTGTTTGGGAGTTCAGCCAGTGGAGGAGCTAGCAGCTCGAGCACTCGGAGCGGCACACATGCCATGCACCCGGGGGGCAGGGCAAGCCGCCCAGGGGGGCAATTGGCACAGTGATTGGCATCCAGGGGGGTGGTTCAGTGATCCGGAAATACCTTTGAAAGTGACCCGGAAACTACAACTAATCCAGAATGCGGCAGCTAGACTGGTGACTGGGAGCAGCTGCCGAGACCACATAACACCGGTCTTGAAAGACCTACATTGGCTCCCAGTACATTTCTGAGCACAATTCAAAGTGTTGTTGCTGACCTTTAAAGTCCTAAACGGCCTCGGTCCAGTATACCTGAAGGAGCGTCTCCACCTCCATCGTGGAGCTGGTGGTTCCCTCACTGTGAAAAGCCAAGTTACAGGGAACCAGGCAGAGGGCCTTCTCGGTAGTGGCACCCGCCCTGTGGAACACCCTCTCACCAGATGTCAAAGAGAAAAACAACTACCAGACTTTTAGAAGACATCTGAAGGCAGCCCTGTTTAGGGAAGTTTTTAATGTTTAATAGACTATTGTATTTTAATATTCTGTTGGAAGCCGCCCAGAGTGGCTGGGGAAATTCAGCCAGATGGGCGGGGTATAAATAATAAATTATTATAATATTATTATTATCCCCCCGGGGGGGGGATTTTGTCACCCACCCTCAGGGATGACAACCGGGGTGGACCGCCCCCCGCCCCCCTTCCTACGCCCCTGAGTTCAGCAGATTAGATGCTTTTTGTGAGGCTAAACAGTCTGGATATTGCTACTGTGTGTTAGTTTTTTGAAAAACAAACAACAACGCAGCAGCATGAAATAGTACTTTTACATCCTAACCTTTGAATTATAATTTACTTTTAGTGTACCAGTGAGTCGCTTGACACGCATGCATTTATAGCAGTTTTCCAAATTGTTAGAATTAATGTTGCAATATATCACTTATATTGCACTGCTCTGTGCTTCTGGTTTTATTCATCTTCTTAACAATCATGTGAAGCCAGTCCTACTTTTTTTCTGATTTGGGGCTGAGACAGAGGTGAGTTGCTTAAAGATCATTCCCCGGTATTTTGCAAGTCTCTCCCTGCTTCGTCCAACTCATGAGCCAGACCTAGTTCACTCAGTTCACTTTGCCCTTGGTCCTAAGATTAAACTTGGCACGTTGAACTTGGGTACCAAATGCATTCATATTTCAGTGGCAAAGCACATGTGTAAATGCTGACCCCAACTGTAAAGGATGTGCATGCATTCAAATTATTACATTTCCTTGCAATAAGCAGAGTGCCCTACATAGTTTCACAATTTCCATATTCATTGCAGGGAAACATGACTGTAAAACACTGATGTGCAGTTCACAATTCTTACCATTGTGCATGGATTTTGCCATTTAAACTTGAGACCTTTTTATGACTCAGCTAAAAATACAAGGTATGAAACAGCCTTACAGATGCTAGGCCAAGAATCTGGTAGCGGTTTAAGTATAACTGTTTCTGACTCACAGGTAGGCACTTTCCATTTTATTATTTTTCTGACTTACATGTCAACACTTCCCATTTTATTATTTTTGCCCTGGGAGCAATCTGCCAAAACGTTCTAATGTGTGAAAATTAAAATATGGAAATCACCTCTCATTACGTGGCAGGTTTCATATTTGGAGCAAGAACCAAACTCAGTCATGTAGCTTGGATGTGCTTTTGTAACACAGGAGAAAAAGTGATTTTTAAAAAAGGTTTTCTCTCATATTAGTGCAAATGAAGTTTTCTCTTTGGTTTTTTAAAATCTCATTGATTGATTGGTACAATCTAAGTGGTGCAATAAAGGATGCTTTTTGTTCCATAAACTCATACACAGGTGAGAAAGAAACAAGGAATGGAAACAAAGATGGCATCACACTAGTTCAGAGGTTGGCAACCTAAGGCCCATGGGCCAGAAGCGGCCCATGAGGGTCTCTTAACTGGCCCATGAGCTGCCCCCAAACTGAACAGCCCGCTCGGCGAGTTCCCATGCACTGTGCTAAACCGGCGCAGTGCAGCACAGGGACTCTCTTCCGCAGCTCCGGAAATCACTTCTGCACATGCCCAGATGCTGGAAATCGTGTCTGCACATGTCCGCGGCGTCGGAAATCACTTTTGTGCATGCTTCTGTGCAGAGCGATTTCCGGTGCCGCAGACATGTGCAGACACAATTTCTGGTGTTGCGCTGCGCCAGCCCGGCCCACGGAGGATCTCCGCGGGAGTGATCCGGCCCATGCCCGGTAAGCCTTGCCGACCCCTGCACTAGTTTATCAAATCTCTTTAGAAATATTGTTCTCTTTGTGACTAGTCTGAAGGGAGCACATAGCCAGCAATGGAAGGAGGCAAGTGCTCCTTCAATGAACTTTTTCTTGCATGACATGACCCCTTCAGAGAACATGTGAGCAGGAAGTGGATCCATGACAGTCAGCTATGATCCTAATGGCGCATCCTTCAAGCCATGATCCCAATGCATGCACATCCAGCAAAAGACATGAAAGGGGCTTGTACGCACATACCACTGCACCCCTGATGGAGCATCTACACTATTGGGAACCTACGTCACACAAGGTGTCTGATTGTGTAGAACCAACGATGTGTGTGCAGCTGTACATGCCGATGTTCGAGGTGTGGCTAGGCAGCATGATCCCAGTCATACGTTATCAGAATGGCCATTTTCACACATCACATTAAGCGAGGGTCGCTAGCCAGCTTTAAACCATGGCTTGCTGTTTGCTTACAAATCCTGTCTTGTTAGGCAGCAACAAGCCGCGTCCTGGGGTTTGGACACAACAGAAAGCCAAGTTTATTGGTGGCTTCCTGGCTTGTTCCTCCCACTTGTGCCATAGGAGGAGCAAATTGGAGTGACTGGGCTGCATACGCCAGCACATTGCTCGTGCATCATAAACCATGCTAAGCCATCAGCCGCTTTTTATGGAGACATATAAAGGTGGGCACTGTGTGTGAGAGTGAGTGCTTCTTATGAAGAGGTCTACTGCCTGGAATAAAAGCATTTTGAAAAGGTCACCTCTAGCTGACTACCTCTTCATCGTTTGGCCAGAAGAGACTTCAAAACGCACTCCATGCTCTTATATATTTCGCAGCTCAGAATCCTCCCGCTAAGGAGGGTATTGACTGAAAAGGATTGTTGTCGAATGAGAGGAATTAATGATTTTGCTCTTTCACAATGAACAGGAAGCTTTCAAAGGGCTTTGGCTCAGCTCATTGACTGCTGAACCTCTGTGGAAAACAAAAAGGTTATGGTTTCAGTACGAAAACCACGCTCTTCCTCTCACGAGTTTGCTGACTTGGTTTTCTTAAATTTTATAATGATGAAGGAGCAGTGTTTCTTTTTCAAAAAGTCCTGGATCCAACCCCATAGAACATGGAATATAACTACCTCAGTTCATGCAGTGGTTTTCTGGCTAATACATGCCAGTTGTTCCAAGCACCAATATTTTCTCTTTTGAAGAGATTTGGGAAGGAGCTTTAAATAAAAATTTAAAAAAATTGTCCACATGCCCTGCACAAACTTATTCCTGTGCCTCCTCCATGGAAGGGTGGCAACATGATAACGGGCCTTTTCTATAGTGGCTCCCTGTTTAATAATAATAATAATAATAATAATAATAATAATAATAATAATAATAATAATAAATTATTTATACCCCGTCCATCTGGCTGGGTTTCCCCAGCCACTCTGGGCGGCTTCCAACAGAATATTAAAATACAATAATCTATTAAACATTAAAAGTTTGTGGAATGCTCTCCCCTGGGAGGTTTGCCTGGCTCCTTCAGTGTGTGTGTGTGTGTGTGTGTGTGTGTGTGTGTGTGTGTATATATATGTATATATATATATATATATATATATATATATATATATATATATATATATATTAGGTGACAACGTTCCCCTTCCACTAGGCTGATGAATATCCTACAGTCTTCTAAATTGTATCTGTGGAAGGGGTGGGGTGGGGAATTGTTTTGCTGTTTTGGTTTAATTATTTACTTGTGTTCTATCTTGTATTTTATTCCGTGAACCGCCCTGGGATCTCTTGATGAAAGGTGGTATATAAATTACACAAGCAAACAAGCTGAGTATGTCCTCTTGCTAGAACATGTCTCACATCATCAGTATAAAAAGCAACATGGGAAAAGCTTAATGTTACATGACAGAAAGGATTCATCAGTTGCAAAAGTTGAGGTTCTTTTAGGTTTTGGCCCAGGCATCTCTAGGAGTTAAGTCTGCAATCCTATACCCTGACTTCAGAGTAAGCTTCGCTTAGCTCTATGGGACTTACACCAGGAACATTGGAAGTTCCCTTATAGAGAGTTAGGTCATAAGTCCATATAGCTCAGAATTGTCCAAAGAGACTGGCATTGACTGTCCAGCATTTCAGATAGGGAACATGACCAGACGTATCTGGAGATCCAGAATACAGTGGTACCTTGGGTTAAGAACTTAATTCATTCTGGAGGTCCGTACTTAACCTGAAACTGTTCTTAACCTGAAGCACCACTTTAGCTAATGGGGCCTCCCGCTGCCACTGTGCCACTGGAGCCCGATTTGTGTTCTCATCCTGAAGCAAAGTTCTTAACCCGAGGTACTATTTCTGGGTTAGCGGAGTCTAATGTATTTCTGGGAAATGTATTTTATAAAGGATGCTGAGAGTGGCTGGGAGACCCCTCTACCCTTCACAGAACTGCAATTCCCAGAGTTCCCTGTGAAGAGGGATTGACAGTTAAACCACGCTGAGACTTTAACAATGACAGCAACAGAGTGAACCACCTCCTCCTCTGACTGAACTGAAGAAAGTGGGGAGGCAGGGCTTTTTTTCAGCTGGAACTTGCTGGAACTCAGTTTTGGCACCTCTCAGTTGGGCACCATTGCCATTATAAGAGGACAAGGGAGGCGTTCATGTTGAGTTCTGGCACCTCTTTTTCTAGAAAAATAGCATGGAGGACTGTTGGAGGACTGGCAGTGAGAGTTTGGGTTTCATTTCTGCATGGATGTGCTTTGGACCCAAATTAGTTGTGGTACTGAAAACAAATTCTGGGGTCCGGAATTATTTAACGCCCATGTCTATGTCTTTTGTACCTAGGTCTGGTTGGTGGGGCCTAAAAAAAGCACAAGAAATCCCACAAGGCCTGTGCATCCCTGCCCTATGACGTGTTGCCAACTCTGCAATGTTGCCCTGGGGCTTCATGACAGATTCCCCAAACTTCCACAACAGATAAATCAAATGAAATGATGGAGGTGGAAGGTTTGGGCATCACCGAAACCGTACTTAGCAAGAAGGAAAACCACGTTGTACACTGTACAGATTGCCATCTACCTAAACAAATGACTTCACTGCGTGGATGCCTATTGCTTTGATAACTTGGAGGCCCGTGACTCAACATGTCTGAGAGGTGAGAGTTACTCAGGTGTCTGGTTTGTCAGATGTGTTAAAACATGCATTAAGTGATTCTGATCAAAGAACAGATCCATGGTGCGTACTCAGCATAGATTGCATCTGGGATATTATATCGACTCTCCAATAGTTTTAATAAAGGGCAGGTTTGATATTTAATAGACTGAAAATGTAGGATTGGCACCCTGAGGTTCTTGGAGTTCAGAAGAATCCCAACTGAATATTATTACAGATTTGGGAGGGGGTCCCCCCATAATCCAAAATTTAATAAATGGTAGGTTTTTGATTATTTGGGATGTGAAGGGAGAAATACAAGCTGCAGAGGAATTCCTAGACTAGCCTACGCAAAACGACTTTGCCAAGCCAGAACCATTAAGAAACAATACAGGGTTATTGAAGGGCATCAGCCATGCAAGAGAACTGTCCTTCCCTGCTGCCCTGAGGTGTGAACAGAGGAGTTTGGAAGGTTGCCAGGGTAACTGTGTGTTTGAGGTGATATGAAGTCTGGTAGCAAGGGATTCTGGGAAGTAGAAGGAGGTAGAGAGACTGGGATCCATCTCTGGGCTGGCTGGCTGCAGAACTGAGTGGGAGAGATGTCTTGGACTCCATGGTGGCACTGCTGTGGGGGACAAGCCCCTCTTGAAATGACCATGCTGTAAGATGTGGGCTCCCTCCATGCAGACTGAGGGTGTAAATAGGTGTATAAACCATATTTCTTAAAGCTACGACAGACTCCGCTGTGTCTCAGTTCTCTAAAGGACCACAGACCCTGGAACCCCTGAGCTCTTGCTGCCACTTGGAGGAGGCAGCCAACTTTTGTAACAGCATTAATAGCTAGGAATTAGCACAGAGCTTGAAACTTGAAGGAAGCTAGGAATTAAAATACTCTTCTTTCCTCATTAGTCTAGTCCTTCTTTCCTACATTTCAATGGGTTAAAAAAACCACAAACCACTTCAGAGGACTGATTCACACATGCAACCTTACCTTTTTATGACTACAGCACTGAGTAAGATTTGCATGTGCTAAAACAACCAACACAGGTCAAAGACACAACTTGTATAATGTTTCATTTCAAACTTAAGTGGGAAGGAGCTGCTGATTAAATGATTCAGGAGGGGGTCAATTGCATGTGGTTTTTTTTTATGCATTCAGCCATTCCTGGTAGTGCTGTGAGTTCATGGTTATTTGTGCAATTGCTTCCCAACAGGTATGAGTGATAAATTTGATTTGGTTCACATTTAAAGGTGAGTTGTTCAAACACACTCTTTCTTTCTTTTCTTTTTCTGAATATTTTATTTGTTGAATATAAGAACAACATATAATCAAATACAAGCAATCAAATACAGTTTTCCTCTAACCCCCCTCAAAACAGCCTCAACTTCCTAAAACAACATGAGAACCAAAACACAACCATCCTTTGAAATTCACACTTATCTGAATTTTGCAATGAAGTTCTTCAACTAAATAATGTTCGCATAAATGTGCATATTATGGGACGTGGGTGGCGCTGTGGGTAAAAGCCTCAGCGCTTAGGGCTTGCCAATCGAAAGGTCGGCGGTTCGAATCCCCGAGGTGGGGTGCGCTCCCGTTGTTCGGTCCCAGCGCCTGCCAACCTAGCAGTTCGAAAGCACCCCCGGGTGCAAGTAGATAAATAGGGACCGCTTACTAGCGGGAAGGTAAACGGTGTTTCTGGCTCGCCAGAGCAGCGATGTCACGCTGGCCACGTGACCCGGAAGTGTGTCCGGACAGCGCTGGCCCCCGGCCTCTTGAGTGAGATGGGCGCACAACCCTAGAGTCTGTCAAGACTGGCCCGTACGGGCAGGGGTACCTTTACCTTTACCTTTTAAATGTGCATATTAGGGGAAAATGTGCATAAAAATTAACACATTAGTGGGAAAACATGAGAAAATGCATTGTATTAGGGGGGAAAGATTGCAAAAGTGTGCAACTAATCAAAGCTGCATGCAAAAATGTGTTTATTAGGCGAGATTACCAATAAAATGCTGAAGTTGATTTCTTTTTTTTAAAGTTCCAGATTGCTGCGGAGATATGGAGAGCTGCATCTGAGATCGGAAAGATGAGAAAATGGGGGAACAAAACTTGCGAGCTTCTTCCCACCCAAATGACTGGATCATTTTAAAAGAGGCCTCTAATGGAAAAGCTGCTTTCATGTGACTGAGACAGTATTTAAAAGGCTCCTCAATGAAACCACTTCACTCATTCAGCAAATCACTCATATCTCATTGTGGGATGAACCACTTAGTGGCTAAAACACACCTATATGAGTCAGCCCTCTCTGAACCATTCTGAGCAGACAACTAATATATTGAAACTACCACAAAAATCATTTTTTTAAAAAAGAGCAATAATTGCATAACGACCAGGCAGAAGACATGTTGTTGCCAGAGGTGAAGGTGAAGACGGTGTACCTCCATTTTATGTGCAAAAGCTGACCAAAATGTTGGTGGAGTCTTCCTTCAGCACTGGTGATGGGACATGTCATGGCTAAAAATTGGCCGCTGTTTTTTAATGCTTAAAAAGCTGGGTCAGCATGAGTCAGCGGCCTGCACCGGGTTGTATATATACAGTGAGAAATGTTAGTTTGTTGTTGGGTTGGTTGGTTGGTTAGTGAAAGCTGGTAGTGTTGATGTGTGTACAGTTGGTCAGTCGCTTTTGCAAAAAGACTTTTAAGAATAAAAGCAGAAAGTACTCTGCAGGGATGCTCTTCTCATGGACTCTTTTATGCCGACAAGGGTCCGAGGACCAGGCTGAGGCGACAAAGGGAGGTCAGAACCCTTTTTCCCCTTCACAAAACACTGACAGGACAATGCCTGCATAGCAAGATAGGAAGTTGCCTTATATAGACTCATGCCATTACTACATATACATGGGATAGCTCAGCTGGCAGAGCATGAGACGCTTAATCTTAGGGTTGTGGGTTCAAGCTCCATGTTGGGCAAAAGATTCCTGCATTGCAGGGGATTGGACTGAATGACCTTTGTGGTCCCTTCCAAGTCTACAATGCTTTGATTGTCTACATGGATGGACAGTGGCTCTCCAGACTGGAGACATTCCTGCCAGCTCTACCTAGATTAAACCAAGGTTTCTTGGTTAGCTTTTCTAGTAGGGCGGTTTTCCATACATTTTGGTACTCGTGGTCTACGTTCACTCCTGACAGGTCCTTCCAGGGTCTAATTATCATGTGGTGTAGTGGTTAAGAGTGGTGGACTCGTAATCTGGTGAACCGGGTTCGCTTCCCTGCTCCTCCACATGCAGCTGCTGGGTGACCTTGGGCCAGTCACACTTCTCTGAAGTCTCTCAGCCCCACTCACCTCACAGAGTGTTTGTTGTGGGGGAGGAAGGGAAAGGAGAATGTTAGCCGCTTTGAGACTCCTTCAGGTAGTGATAAAGCGGGATATCAAATGCAAACTCCTCTTCCTCCTCCTCTTCTTCTTCTTCTTCTTCTTCTTCTTTCTTGCTGCTTATAGTGACATATGAGTTCCTTGTCATGTACGTGTGCAGTGTCATCTTGGAAGATATTTAATAAGGCTAACTAAATACAAAAAACAACAACCCCAAGGACCTTCTGTGTGCAAGGCTAGAACCCTTCCCCACCATACCTGAGGGAAGCAGGTATGATAAGTCAGGGGGATGCCCAGCCCCACCACCACTCCCTGCCCCACAGCACCTGGCAAATGGGGAGGCTGCCTCACTCTGCCAAACGGCAGAGCCGGCCCAGGTAGTCACCAACCATTTCAGTGTCGTGCAGAAAGGATGTGTTCACAACCTGGAAAATGAACTAAAAGTCTTGGCAGTTCCTGCTCTCAGCATGTCTCTGAGGCTGCAATCCTGTACCCAGTTTCTACTGAACTTGCACTGCAAGGGCCAACTGCATTTTTTTTTGGCCTCTGTTTCTCCATGGTTTTGTTTTTATTTATTTATTTACAGCTGTGGAGGCAGACAATTGTTATCAGGATCACAGCACTGAAAATTGCAATGGTGGGGGTGATATATATATATATATATGTGTGTGTGTGTGTGTGTGTGTGTGTGTGTTCCAATTGATGCCAATGTCAAAGAAAGCACTCATACAAATGCAAAATCCTCACTTTGTGGTGTATTCAACAGTGGGCCGTATCCAGTGCTCTTTTCCCCAGCCCAAACTCACCGGACCTCAGTTCCGGCACCTCTCAGGTGGGCGCCATTGCTATTCTAAGAGAACAAGGGAGGTGTTCATGGTGAGTTCTGGCACCTCTTTTTCTAGAAAAATAGCACTGGTAGTCTCTGATGTTAGCCTACTCAGAGTAGATCCACTGAAGTTAATGTATCTAAATTAGTCAAGTCTATGAATTTCAATGGGTCTACTCAGACTAGGATTAGGATTGGCCACCCCGCCATGTCCACCATGACTGCAGGATGGCTGCCTGAATAAACTCTCACAGAGGAAATTGCAAACTTCAAACGCAGCACCATTAACTGCAATCAGGCCCTCAACCATTAGCCATTCTTAGTGCCCTTCTACAATATAGTGAAAGGTTTGTGCTACCCCCCCTCCCCACCTCAGAAGCTAGTAATTAAGTGGATTTGCAGTTCAGCAGATCATAAACTCTGGCTCCAGCTGTGCAGAACAGTATGATTAATAGTGAATATGAGCAACCAATATAACTGGGCAGCACTGGGGGTATTCAAATGATTTGCAGTGTTCTTCCCGAAACTCAAAAAACAACATCAGACATAATGGAATGATTGATTTAGCAAATTCCAATGGAAGCTCGGTTGGTGGTACTGTTACTAATAAGATTCAGCTACAATTCGCCCAAAACCCATCGTCCACTGTTATATCATCAAAGGGACACAAATTCCCATAAATCTTTCCATTTCCTTTGTTTCGTTTTTTGACCTCATAGTTACACGTTTCCTCTTGAGAAATATGACCAGCTCCATGGCTTCAGCACCAGTCAACTATTTTCCTCTATTCTCCTGAAGAAGAGTTCTGTAGAACTCAAAAGCTCGCACACTATTTTGTAACGTTTGAGTTGGCCTCACCCAAAGCCCTAGCTTGGATTTCCTTTTCAATTTAATAGGCCAACTCAGCTTTAAGATGTCCTGTTTATACAAAGGAAACCTGCTGTGGAATCGCAATTATTTTCTTGGTTTAGCCTGATGTTTTAATTAAGCTTTAATCTATTGCTTTATGGTACATGGTAGCCTGTAAATTTAAATAATATGTAATAAATAAATTGAATGTTTGCTACCTCGTGCCACATTCCATTGCAAGACGGTGACTAAATGTCGACTCTATGGCTGCAGCATCAGCCAACTTTTCCCCTCCCCCAACCTATCTAACCTGATGAAGAGTTCTGGAGAACTGAAAAGCTTGTGTGCTATTTTGTAACCTGCTATTTTGGGAATGATTAATTCTATATGCAAGTAATGAAGCCAGACTCTCTAAGTGTCCCTATTTTCCAGGGACAGTCCTGGATTTACGGAAGCTCCTGGTTTCTAATTTGATCCTGGAATATCCTGCTTTTCCTTAAAGGTAAAGGTACCCCTGCCCGTACGGGCCAGTCTTGACAGACTCTAGGGTTGTGCGCCCATCTCACTCAAGAGGCCGGGGGCCAGCGCTGTCCGGAGACACTTCCGGGTCACGTGGCCAGCGTGTCAAGCTGCATCTGGCGAGCCAGAGCCGCACACGGAAATGCCGTTTACCTTCCCGCTAGTAAGCGGTCCCTATTTATCTACTTGCACCTGGGAGTGCTTTCGAACTGCTAGGTTGGCAGGCGCTGGGACCGAACAACAGGAGCGCATCCTGCCGCGGGGATTCGAACCGCCGACCTTTCGATCGGCAAGCCCTAGGTGCTGAGGCTTTTACCCACAGCGCCACCCGCTTTTCCTTAGGATGTCCCTAAGTTTCATTGGAGAAATGTTGGAGTGCATGGAATAGGACATCCCCAGGGCTCCCCCCCCCAGCCAGAACTCACTGGAACTCACCTTCAGTACCTCTCAGGTGGGCACCATTGCCATTATAGGAGAACAAGGGAGGTGTTCATGGTGAGTTCTGGCACCTCTTTATCAAGAAAAATAGCATTGGACATTCCTACTTTCATCAGAGGAATGCTGGAGGGTATATCTCTATTTTCCTCAAAGAAATGTTGAAGGGCATGGATGAAGCCACATTGGGAATGGGAGGGAGGATCTAATTCAAAATGCATTAGGAGTTTTTCTACACATTTCATTGCACTTTAACTAGTTCCCTTGGACTTCTGTTTCTTGCATGACAAGTAACTCTTTATTTTAGAGTGAAATTTAAATGCTCAGAAGAGAGAGAGGTGGGGGGGGGGGATTCAGATTCAGATCAGGCATGCAGAATTCACATCCCAGTTGCAAGTGTGTTTGGTTTAAAGCAACAGGGGAATAGTGGTCTGTGTGTGTGTGTGTGTGTGTGTGTGTGTGTGTGTGTGTTTTCACTGCTAACCTTTAGCCAACAGCTCTCCTTCCTGACAAATATGTTCATAAGACACCCCAGCACACACACACCTTTTGAAAAGTCAGCCATGGTGTGGAGCTGCCTGGGGTTCAGCAGTTGCTCACTCAGGAGAGAATCCTACATCAACCAATAAGTGAGAGCCAAAATATGTTGCAATATTATTTTAGAGGATTCATCAGCTTATTTCCTGCCAGTCTTGCATAACCCTCATTTATTTCTGAAGCCTGCCTTATGTGGATTTTTGTTGTTGAAAGTGTTCCACTTTCAGCGAACGCTTGGGTAATTCACGGAAACAGATGACTCATTAATACTTTCCCCCTGATGATATTATTCTGATCTTCTATAACCCATGGCTTTCTGTATTCTTTTTAGAAGAGTGCTATTTGTTTTCTCCTGAGCAAAATTCCAGCTCTGAAGAACAGAATGCACATGATGAAAACAATACTTAGAAAGAGTTCTCCAAAGTCTCTTGTCATCCTCCAATTCCTGGGAGCGCATCTCCAGGAATGCTCTGAGATCAGAAAGAGAGCTCTGACCTCAGAGAGGTAGATCTGATGTCAGGTTCCTCCCACCCCTGTGGCAACTACCACAGAGCTCTGATACTGGTAGGGTCTAAAAGGGGTGTGTTTGTGTCAGAGGAGGACCAGAAGTCGGATAGATCTGAAGGCTCCAACACCTTCTTAGTTCCCACACTCAAACCAGGCAGGAAATCACACCTGACCAGGAGCTGAGGTGATTCAATCCTGTTTATTAGTTTGAATAGGAAGGAAATTGTGTGCAAAAGAAATGTGGGGAAGGGGAGAACCTCTGCAGAAAGAAAAAACTGGTGCTCCTCTAGGGCAGTCCAACAGGGCAATGAGCAAAGCACTGTCAACAGCCCTTTGAGTCTTAGGACTGCAACCTTCGTGGATAAAGTGGCTCATATGTTGAATGATATGCACCTGTGAAATACAACAAATTTGCAAGTCTACTCTCCTGATCTTTAGGGAAAGATGAAAATATATATGAATTAAATGTTTGTGTCTTAGTTTATTTCTTTTTAAAGCACACAGTCTATGGGAACACTGGACAAGGAGGGGTAATTCTGGTGGTGGAATCAGTCATTAAAAACTGCAAAGCTAAGAGTCAACTGAACTGACTCGGTTTTGGGTGTTGCCTTGTATTGTTCATTCAACCTGAATGTGGCAGTTGGTGATGGCATTAAGCGGTTGTATCTTGCTATAACACAATACTATGTTTGTTTTAAATCTTCAGGTTGTTGTTGTTTCTCCTTCTTCCCATCAACAGTAGACTATGTTTCTCAGCACATCACCTCCAGAGCGGATAGAACAAGCTAATTGGAACCCCTATAGACATCATGCAACAGATGATGGTGGTGTGTTAGTGACTAAGCCTGAAGGAGAAAATTGCTTCAGGTTGCTTCAGGTAACTAATTCACACCTCTTGAAATGATCCATGACCTGAAACACAGCTATCCTCTGAAATTTGCACTTATCTGAAATTTGCAGCTTAGTACAGAAGTGTATTTATTAAAGGGATGTATGCAAAATAAAATAAAATGCATCTGTTGCTGAAAAAAAGTGATTATATTAGGGGGAAATCTTGAAACAATTTGTATATTGGGGAGACTCAGATTCAAAGTGTGTACATTAGGGGAAATGTGCAGCAAAAAAACCTTGTGCATTTTCATGAAGACATTTATTTATTTTTAAAATCACAAACTGATGCAGAAATGTGGTCGACTGAACTTGATTAGAAAAATGAGTAACCGAGAGAAACCAAAATTGATTTGTCCATCCTTATGGTGAAGGAATGGGTTTCCCATATCTAAAACCTGACTGTGCAGTCAGTCTGAAACGGGCCCCAAAATCCCCATTTTTCCTTCTCCAAGGGTGCATTAGCTAAAAACCATTAACTTGAGCACTTGAGCAAATGTATAACAGGAACCCAGCTGTATAAACTGGCAGTGAATGCAACTCATTAATTGCACAACTTCAGTCAATCTACTGGATGATGATGAGCCCGTGCTCTTAGGAAAAGCAATATATACTTGAAAAATGGAAAGAATGGAGCCTCAGATGTCAGCTACAGTTTCTACATCTCAGACCCATCATTACTAAGGCTTCAGTTATTGGAAAGAATGTGTATCAAGTTCAAGTTCTGTAACTGTTAGTAGAGCATGCTGGTACCACAAGTTTATCCTAGGCCAGAGGTTTCCAACCTTTTTGAGTCCATGCCCCTCTTGACCAATTACATTCTTTCTGTGGCACACCCCATTGCCCCAAAGAGAGGTGCTGCCTCATACTGCCCCACAGGGGCCTGGGAAGAGGATGCCCCCAGTCTTAGTGACCCGATGAAGACTGGCCAAAGGTGGAAATGAGGCCTGCACAGGGGAAAGGCTCTCCTTCAGCACCAGGCACTCAGCTCCCAGGCAAGCCTTGCACACAGCAAGCCCAGGAAAGGCCAGTGCAGTGACTGCCTGCCTGGCCTCCCACTAGGCTGTCCATTCCCAACAGCAAGGGCTGGAGGGCTGGCTGGCTGGGCTCCCTCACCCACTTCCTTGCTTACTCTGAGGCTGCCTCAGCTTCTGGCAACCAGCACCCCCTGACCAGCCCCAGAGGCACCATTCGCCTGGGGAGCTAGGAGCAAGGGCTGTTGCAACAAACAGCCACACAAGCCTTTGGGAGGCAGAGATGCAAGAGGGCGTCAGAGGAGGGAGGGAAGGAAAGAGGGGCAGAGGCCATTGTTGCCCATGACACCCCTGCCCATCATTCAAGGCATCCCAGGGTGCCACGGCACGCTGGTTGAAAACCACTGTCCTAGGCCGGTGCTGACTGGAAGTTGATTTTAATCATTGTACATCCTGACCACCATCTGACCTGTGCCTCCTTTATGCCACCATGCAGGAACTGCTGCAGGCGCAAACCCTATATGCAGTTGTAGTTTTGAAATTTGTGCCAGACAGGAACAGTGCCAATTTTGCCTGCGTCATCAGCAAAAGTAGCGTGTGGGTGGAAATCCCTGGCACTGCACATCGTGAATATTATGCTGATCCTCTTCTTCCTCATTCATTTGGACTCAAAACGGAACGTGGGTGGGAAATGCCTTTCCACTATAAGAATTTTTAAAAAGCATTTCCCCATCACTAAGTGCTCAAATGCATCTCAGAGAGACTGGAAACTGTCCAATTGTGAATAGATGGAGCCTACGAGGAAAATATGTACCTGTACAAGCTATGAGAGGGTTGGGGTGGGGATGCCATCCCAGTGATAGAGAATCACAAAAATGACGCTTCCCTTAGAAGGACCATGAAACCATTCTTATTGTCTTTCCAAAGGCAAGATGTATTTATTTTTCTTTTCATTGAGCTTTTGGACATAAATCCATTTTTAAGGAGCCCCTTCTTTTAGGAATGATATGTATGTATGTATGTATGTATGTATGCAGAGCTTTTCTTCTGGGGGTACACAGGGGTACGCATACCCTTAACATTTTGTGAATCTTTGTACTTTTGTCCATTTACTGTATTTATTTCCCCCCGATTTGTACTATAAAATGGTGATTTTCTTGAGTCAAAATGAGAGTACCCCTAAACATTTTTTAAAGAAAAAAAGCACTGTATGTATGTATTTCTCACTCTTCATTAAAGTCCTTGGGCAGATGACAATAATATTAAAACAACCAACAATAAGATACAATAAAATATTTTTTGTTTCTGTGTGATGTTTTTGACTGTTTGTTGGTTGATGTTGTTTTTAATTAACTTTGGGAATTTGATTGGAAAGGAGTGTGGACATTTAATTTTCTTTACCCCACCCACTAAATTTATAACTAAATCGTATAGTTAAAGCCATGGTTTTCCCAGTAGTGATGTATGGAAGTGAGAGCTGGACCATAAAGAAGGCTGATCGCCGAAGAATTGATGCTTTTGAATTATGGTGCTGGAGGAGACTCTTGAGAGTCCCATGGACTGCAAGAAGATCAAACGTATCCATTCTTAAGGAAATCAGACCTGAGTGCTCACTGGAAGGACAGATCGTGAAGTTGAGGCTCCAATACTTTGGCCACCTCATGAGAAGAGAAGACTCCCTGGAAAAGACCCTGATGTTGGGAAAGATGGAGGGCACAAGGAGAAGGGGACGACAGAGGATGAGATGGTTGGATAGTGTTCTCGAAGCTACAAACATGAGCCTGACCAAACTGCGGGAGGCGGTGGAAGACAGGAGTGCCTGGCGTGCTCTGGTCCATGGGGTCACGAAGAGTCGGACACGACTAAACGACTAAACAACAACAACAACAACACCCCACCCACCAAAAATTGCAATTGTAAGGAGCAAAAGGCAAGTTTTGAGAGGAAAGCAAAAGTGTTAACCGCCCACTCTATTTTAGTTAGAGAACCCATCTGCACTGTACACAAGCCTACCCAGGTGCTTAGAAAGTTGAGGTAATTTTAATTTGTTTTAGTATGTTGTTATTATTTATTAAATTTCTATGCCACTCTTCATCCGAGGATCACAGGGCAGTTTACAATATAAAAACACAAAAAATACATACGTAGCACAGTAACAAACAACAACAATACCACTGCCCAGTTTTAAAGGCCATAGATTGTTAAATTAGCCAAAGGCGTGTGTTTTTGGGTGTCGTGAGAGTATGATCCCGAAAAGCTCTGGGATCTTGTGCAGGTCATGTGACTCACATGGGAGCATGGCTGGAAAGAATTGTGCCCTGGTTTGGGGACTGAACATGTTGGAGGGTATGAGAATGGGGGCAAGTGGGAACACTTGCTCAGGGCCTTGGAGAGCTAAGCTGGCCGGGGGGCTTCACTGCGGCCTGCTACTAGGCTTATGTTGTTATTGCAAGAATGCCCTTTTCCTCCCAACCAATCAGGGACTTAGTGCAAGCCTTTGATAGTAAAATCTGGACCTGCTTTACTGCATACTAGTGTGTAGCGTCAGATCGGATCAGGCAGCGATGCCACAGAGCTGCCTCTCATGGGCAAGACTCCCACCCTGGGCCTCAGACAAACTCTGCACAGGCCTGGCTGAAGCTAATCACTTTTAAAATAAATAAAAAAAGCCAAAATAAATATCTTTGAGCTAGGCTTTGAGCAGGAGGAAGGAAGCCTCTAGGACCCTGTCATAACCCTCATGCCTCCTTCCCAAAGCCCAGCACTTACTAGGGTTTGGGAAGGAGGTAGGAAGGTGCCTCGTTGGCTTCTGCACCCTCCTGCGGGGGAACTGGTCACGCTGCCCTAAATCTGCCTCTGGACTGTGTGACACCTTTGATGAGGCACTTGCCTGGCTGCCTGCAATAAGTAAGAAGTGCTTCCAGTTAGACAAGTGCACCAATGCACTCTAAATGCATGCACAGAGAGCATCCCCACAGTCCCTGCATAGAGGACTGCCAGTTCTGAGCAGAGAAAAACCTTACGTCCATTGGGGTGGAGCCCATCAGCTTGGATGGGCGATGGGCATAATAATAATAATAATAATAATAATAATAATAATAATAATAATAATAATAATAATCTGGTTGGGTTTCCCCATCTGGTTGGGTTTCCCTAGCCACTCTGGGCGGCTTCCAACAAAGTATTAAAATACAGTGGTCTGTTAAACATTAAAAACTTCCCTAAAAGCTTCCTGATGTTGTTTCACTCCATTTTCCATCGAGCCCCAGCCAGAATAGCAAATGGACAGTGATCATAGGAGCTGTAGACCAACAATACCATGTTGTGTATCCCATGATGACAAAGCATCCACATTTCTTTGCCCCTCCTTGAGGTAAAACCAACTAACCAACTTGGGGGAGGAGCAACAGTTAAGAAACCCCTCTCCTTCCATCAGTTTTCCATTTCAGATTACAGCCTGGGTGGCTGGGAATTTCTTGCTTGAATGACCGCCAGCAAGTCCATGGAAGAAAACTCTGAAGCCATGCAGAACAGATCACTCCAAAAAGTGATTCAGTTATACCCTAAAGTCCATCACCATATCCATTAAATGGCCAAAGAATGAAGCATTTTTTTGGGGGGGGGGATTACACACTACTCAGACACATGTTGTGTCATATATGGCTGCAGTAGGGCTAGGAGATGTATTGCAATATTGTCCAAAACCGGTTTGAAGTCCATATTGTAATATTGGTTTCATAATTTTTGACTTGGCAATATATCACAAATCATGATGTCCATGTGCTATGCAAAAATCACTGTGTTCCCCACACAGTGAAGCTAGCTGATGCCTCTGCATAGCTCCATCCTTATTTCGGACATCGTGATATATTGGTAAATTGCAATGTTTAGCTGGTGATATATCACAATGTTGAAAACCAAGGATCGCCTGGCCCCAGCCTTCAGACGAGAAACAGATGAGAAGGAGTGATTGCTTCCACTTATTGTTTTTCTTCCAACGCTACTATGAAAGTAGAAAAGACATGTCATTTTTTGCATTTAGTCATCCTCATTCAAATCATGGTTGTTGTTTCTAAAAGCATCCATAAAGAAGGAAATAGACATAGCCTACATCATTCCCTCGGGAAAGCGAATAAGGCCTTTGAAACACATTGTTCGCATACCAAAGAATATTCAAAAAATATTGTATGAAGGCTGCAGAACTCCTGCTACACTTTTGGAATCTCTCTCTCTCTCTATATATATATATAAAAGCATCAAACTGGTAAGCGAGAATGGTATATTAAAAAAATCACAAAGTCTGTTTCTCACAAAGACTAAGCAGGATTTAACCCAGCTCCTGAGAGGAAAACAAAGTATTAATCTATGTCAGTGCCAAAGCAACAGGATGAGGATGCTATATTAAGAGTAAATGAAAAGGCTTTTCTCTTTTTTTCTGTAATCTCAGTGTACACAGATCACCTGCCAAGTCAACAAATCCTTTTTGTATTTCCTGGTAATTTCTTTTCCAATGTACTTGGTGGCCAGTTTTTGTTGATTGTATGAAACCATGTCACATGTATATTTTTTTGAACTTGCTTTATCCTTCCAAGAATTTCAGAAATGTGGCTCTGAGCCAAAAACCCACAAAGCCCACATAGCAAGCAAAAAAAGAACCAGATTTGGGAACTTCCATTTCCAAAATTTCCCATTTTAAGAAATGGGCACAGGGAAAGGGTGGAGATTGATTGATGCTTTTACATTTGGTTATTTCTCATCAGAAAACAGCCCAGAAAGAAAACATCACAGACAGCATGCAAGTACCATAAAAGAGAAGAAATACCATTCAGTTATTTTTAACAACAAAAAACCTTTTAAAAATCATAAATTTATTATATATTTAAAAATCTTTAGAGCTGGGCATGATCTGTGCAGACTCACTGGTAATGTTAGTGGATATGGCTAACTTCATTGATTTCAATAGGCCAAATCTGAGCAGGGATGGTACCTGTCTGATGTCTAATGGGCTTATAGTATACTTATAGTCCCCTCCCCCACTGATGAGCTCAGTGATGAGCCAGAGACATTTGAGATTTAGGTATGGATGCAAATTTAGAAATAACTACTATAATTGAAATAGAAATGCAATGCATCTCTCCAAAGTAGGGTAAACTGTGGCCAGGTGACTGCTACTCATCCATCTGTTCAGGTACTTAACTTCTGAAACCTTTCTGTTATGTACTAAGCTTGGATCCTAGAACAATAGGCAAGTAGGATCCTAGAATGCAACAACTGATTGGCCTGCAGTAGCAGCCCAATCAGGCTCCAGGAGGGAAGCAGAATCAGCCAATCAGCTGGGACTCATTGTGTAAAGAATATATATAAAAGCCTGAGGTTTTGGGGGAAATTCAATCACTGTTTTACAAGCTGAAATAAAGAGCATGAAATCACTGCAGGACTCCAAGTATATTTCACTTACCTTCTTATCGTTCTTTACGTTAAAACTGGATTTGTACCTTTGGATTGAGAACATGTGGCTACCATACAACACAAAGCCTTGGAATAAACTATTTTGGTTCAACAAAGTTCACTGAAATATCTTGTTGTTGTTGTTTAGTCGTTTAGTCGTGTCCGACTCTTCGTGATCCCATGGACCAGAGCACGCCAGGCACTCCTGTCTTCTACCGCCTCCCGCAGTTTGGTCAGGCTCATGTTTGTAGCTTCGAGAACACTATCCAACCATCTCATCCTCTGTCGTCCCCTTCTCCTTGTGCCCTCCATCTTTCCCAACATCAGGGTCTTTTCCAGGGAGTCTTCTCTTCTCATGAGGTGGCCAAAGTATTGGAGCCTCAACTTCACGATCTGTCCTTCCAGTGAGCACTCAGGTCTGATTTCCTTAAGAATGGATGTGTTTGATCTTCTTGCAGTCCATGGGACTCTCAAGAGTCTCCTCCAGCACCATAATTCAAAAGCATCAATTCTTCGGCGATCAGCCTTCTTTATGGTCCAGCTCTCACTTCCATACATCACTACTGGGAAAACCATGGCTTTAACTATACGGACCTTTGTTGGTAAGGTGATGTCTCTACTTTTTAAGATGTTGTCTAGATTTGCCATCGCCTTTCTCCCAAGGAGCAGGCGTCTTTTAATTTCGTGACTGCTGTCACCATCTGCAGTGATCATGGAGCCCAAGAAAATAAAATCTCTCACTGCCTCCATTTATTCCCCTTCTATTTGCCAGAGGTGATGGGACCAGTGGCCATGATCTTCGTTTTTTTGATGTTGAGCTTCAGACCATATTTTGCGCTCTCCTCTTTCACCCTCATTAAAAGGTTCTTTAATTCCTCCTCACTTTCTGCCATCAAGGTTGTGTCATCTGCATATCTGAGGTTGTTGATATTTCTTCCGGCAATCTTAATTCCGGCTTGGGATTCATCCAGCCCAGCCTTTCGCATGATGAATTCTGCATATAAGTTAAATAAGCAGGGGGACAATATACAGCCTTGTCGTACTCCTTTCCCAATTTTGAACCAATCAGTTGTTCCATATCCAGTTCTAACTGTAGCTTCTTGTCCCACATAGAGTTTTCTCAGGAGACAGATGAGGTGATCAGGCACTCCCATTTCTTTAAGAACTTGCCATAGTTTGCTGTGGTCGACACAGTCAAAGGCTTTTGCATAGTCAATGAAGCAGAAGTAGATGTCTTTCTGGAACTCTCTAGCTTTCTCCGTAATCCAGCGCATGTTTGCAATTTGGTCTCTGGTTCCTCTGCCTCTTCTAAATCCAGCTTGCACTTCTGGGAGTTCTCGGTCCACATACTGCTTAAGCCTGCCTTGTAGAATTTTAAGCATAACCTTGCTAGCGTGTGAAATGAGTGCAATTGTGTGGTAGTTGGAGCATTCTTTGGCACTTCCCTTCTTTGGGATTGGGATGTAGACTGATCTTCTCCAATCTTCTGGCCACTGCTGAGTTTTCCAAATTTGCTGGCATATTGAGTGTAGCACCTTAACAGCATCATCTTTTAAAATTTTAAATAATTCAGCTGGAATATCATCACTTCCACTGGCCTTGTTATTAGCGATGCTTTCTAAGGCCCATTTGACTTCACTTTCCAGGATGTAGTTCCCATAATTGCCAGGTGTACGGAATGTGAGTTAAGTTCAATTTGGGGTAGAACTTTCATCTTCAAGTTCTTTCCCCTTCATGTATTTTTCACTCTTTAAACTTAAAGATAGTTGCTGGGGGGAAATAAACAATTTGCATTTCACTGTGGTTTTTTTTTAATGTTTCCTTTCTTAAATATGCTTTGCACTTTAGCACAGCGGCTTGTAACATTCTGAATGCTGAGAAAATTTGTCGAAGGTGGTCTGAACGAACTGTAAACTGAACAGGAACAAAACTGGTTCATTTTGTAAAGGGAGGAGCATGAATTGGAACAGGTTCATTTTGCAGTATGTTGAAATTGATTGACACCTAGTTTCTTTTTAAAACGAGCACCGCAGAGGAGTTTAAGCAGGCCTCTCTTCACATATCTGGAAAAGACGGATGAAGAATCCCACAAAACTACCCAGAGGGCCCCAATTTCCAGCACTGACTTCTCTTTCCATAGTGTCCTTTGACTATACTTCTGAGCATTTTCCAGAACATGGACCATAGGAAATATTTTCAGGACATACTATTTTGGGGCAGCTGGAGAGAGACAGCAGGCTATCAGTGATTGTGTGTGTGTGTGTGTGTGTGTGTGTGTGTGTGAGAGAGAGAGAGAGAGAGAGAGAGAGAGAGTTCATGAAAGTGAGAATGATCTTTAACTGAGTCTCGTTGTCCCACCCCAGACATTTATATACATCAGTGAAACTCAGCTGAGTCATTTTTCACATGGGTGGAAGCAGCTGCTGGCCACCTCATTATACAGCAGCTCACAATGGAGTCGTTCATTTTCCAAATAGTGGAGCTTTTGTGGCGGAAGAATCCTAAGAACCGAGGGCCATGTTTGCATGTTATAGTTCAAGTATACTGTGTGGCTTTATAATCACAGGATAAGGGAGAAGGCACCCACTGGCTGTGAATGGAAGTATTTTTCATGGCGTTTGTATCCAAGTTGCTGAGGTTGGTATGCACTGGGTTTTTCCTTGCTTTATCCTCAAGACAACACTGTGAGGCAAGTGAGGCTGAGAAAGAGCACATAGCCACCAGCATTCACCGAGGAAAACAGGGCAAGTTTTTGTGTCTGCCGAGCTGAGCCGAAAGTTGGAATTGGAAGCTGGTGGAGTGAAATGCAGGGTTTCTGAAACCAGGGGAGTGTCCTTTCTGGAAAGAAATTCCTCAAACATTTGTAGGGATGGGGGCCAACCATAGAGGTGGTAGTGGTGGCAGCAGCAGCAGCTATAGTGGTAGTCTTTCTATCCTTAACGTTTTAAAACTTAATTCTGGCGCCTCAGACGGTAGCTGAGATCCACTCAGTAGCCATCAACTATCAGTCACTATTTTCTGCCCAGATTGTGAATCATTCTAGGGGAATTGGGGAGGGAATTCTTCATAATGAGGCTTGTGGCTGTTCCTTAAGTCTCTTTTCCTCCTACCGAATGCTAAATCGCCACAACCATTTACAAAGTTTTTTTATCTTTACATTGGATTTGGGCCACACAGCCCTTCAAACAGAGGACTCCTTCAGTCAGAGGAGTGTCCTCTGTAAATTAGGAGACCTGCACTGAGGAGGAATGAAACATATTGTGGTGAATTATATTTACAACATCCATTTGAATGAATGGAATTAGTCTGAAGTCTAATTCTTCATTTCCGTTCCTAACACTTCTGCGGCTTGCTTGGTTGTGTCCCAAGTGGGGGACTTGTTTTAAAGTTTGCTCTGGGACTAACACAATGTGGAAACTTTATGAATAATAATAATAATAATAATGGTGCACACCATTCTATGTCAGTGGTGAATGATGTAGTGCCAAACTGCAGTTTAGTCTTTGTGTATTGGTCCTGCACATTCCCATGAAAGGCAATATCCCATCTACATTTAATGGATGGAGGGACTAACCTTTCTACGGTCAACATCGTTTGCCCCTTGGTTTGTATACTAGTCACTGGGTCAACATGCACACTAACCCTGCAAGTACGGTATGTAACTATATCACAGCCTTCAAAGAACTACATGAAGAATTACATGAACTACATGAAGTGAAAAGGCAAAACACTGAGGCAACGGGAAGGAGAAATTGTTTGGCTGGTGGATATCAAATCTCAGGTCCTGAGCCTCAGGAAGGGACACAGGAACTCTAAAGTCATGCCTCTCCAAGGCAAGCCTCTAGGCCATTATTTCTCAAACGTGGGTTGCCATCTGTTGTTGAACTACAGTTCCCATCATCCCTGACCACTGGACCTGCCAGCTAGGGATGATGGGAGTTGTAGTCCAACAAATAGCTGGAGAACCAAGTTTGAGAAACACTGCTCTAGGCTGTTCTGTCTGTAGGAGCCACTGCCTGGCTATCTAGGGAGCAATTGCCAATATGTCTAGGATCCTGACTCTAATTGCCTTTTCCTGTCTGGGAAACTTCCTATGTTATAATTAATATCTGTTCATTCACCCCAATTTTGTATAATTATGACTTCCTGGCCTGTGAGTCTCCTGGTGCGGTGAAGAAGGATGGGTCTGTTGCCTTTTCTGTAACTTCCAGATCGGCTGAGGGAGTTTACAACTCACAATTTATCTGTGCCTCCCCTAGCTTCTAATTTGAGGAGAGGGATGGGTGGGTGTGAAATGTGCATTGTGGGTCAAAGCTTGTCCCACTCTGTGAACCCTGAGACCTCCGAGTATAGGGCAGTATAATAATAATAATAATAATGCTCTCCCCCCAAAAGAGGGGGTATCTGTGGTTCCACTATACAAATGCACACAATTCGGCTCGGCAGGCTAAAAGACTTAATTTGTCACAACTTGAGAGTTTGTGTTCTTTTCACAGCGCAATCCTATGCTTGTTTAGTCTGAAGTCAGCCCCTTATGTTCAACAGGGCTTACTTCCAGATCATAGGAATGTATCATAGGACTGATCATAGGATTGTAGCCCAAACAGTTATTTTCTATGTTAATATATGTATTTTTTTCTGAAGGAAATAATGTTTGTTCGAGTCTGACTGTGTTGTCCTGAGATTCAAGTGGATCTATCCAGACACTGCTTTGCTGCTTGGTTCATGCTTGAAAGAAGCTTCAGTTAGTTTGGAGTATCTAAAGACCTCTTGACCAGAAATGACATTGGATATAATAATAATCAATAAAAAATATTACTTGTACCCGGCCAATCTGACTAGGTTGCTTCCAGCATATACAAAAACATAACAAAACAAAACATTAAACATTAAAAACTTCCCTCTATGGGGCTGCCTTCAGATGTCTTCTAAAAGTTGTATCTCTTTGACATCTGATGGGAGGGCATTCCACAGTGTGGGCGCCACTACTGAGAAGGCCCTCTGGCTGGTTCTCTGTAGCTTCAATGTCTCGCAGTGAAGAAACTGCCAGAAGGCCCTTGGAGGTAGACCTCAGTGTCCAGGTGATGGGTGTCCTTCAGTTATACAGGGCCAAGGCCATTTGGGGCTTTAAAGGTCAGCACCAACAATTGTGCTTGGAAATGTACTGTGAGCCAATGTAGGTATATGATGTTTTACTGGCTGAATCCAGCATAGGCACACTTACGTCTGCTTGAAAGCAATGAGTTTAAAGCTATAGATACAAGGAGCTTATCTATGCTGTACACAATGCTGAATTGTGGCTGCTGTTTTTCCTCCAGAACCCAGAGTTCCCTAGGTTCTGGTTCTGTCTATGAAATCATCTGGTTGAAATTTCGGACCGCTGATGCGTCTGTCAAGATTGCGTCTCATGCTAAAGCCTTGCGACAAGACGACACTCTCAGGAAATCTCCCTGGCAGTTTTGAAAATGGAACTTACAAGTCATCTGCTCTCAAAAGTCAATTGCCTATTGCTTAAGAGGGACACAACCCAGCGACCTGGAGCATTGGGGATGGGGTGGGGGCTTCGACTGGTTCATGATGCTCATCGCAAAATGTGCTAATGTAATGCAAAGAGGCATTTATTTTTCAATTGAATTCCTAACCCTGGAAACTTGGACTATGTTAATCTTGGTTAATAAATGCATTGCTTTGCTCCTGTGCAAATGGCTTCAGCATTTATTGGAGCAGAACAGCCTTTGCAGCAGCTTGCGTTCAGTGTGCTGGGGTGGGGGGTGGGGATACAAGATTGATAGAGACACCTCATTTAAGAATACATTGCCTTGAGCTATGTTATAACTAATGTACATACATCAACATTTATTGAACATACTGTGCACCCTTGGTAGAATGTTCTGGCATAAGCTTTTCCTCTGAATTATCATAGTATATGTTAAAGAAATGCTTACGGCAAACAGAGATCTCTCGGTGTTAGCCTTCGCCCGCAGTCCCCTGTGGCCCCACATGTGCTTCTCACTAGGCAGGATTACACTTCCATTGCCTGTGATGCACGTCAGTCAGCTTTCCCTCTGCCATGTCCCTTGGAGGGGGGGGGGAGGTGCACTTTGATTTTACACTGTTTACCTCAACTAAGGCTTGTCTGAATTTTGGAACTGGGCCAGGGAGATGGGCAATGAAAGCCTTTCTCAGCCTTGCAGCATTGTCTGTGCCCTTGAGCAAATCCCACCTCACAAAGAAGCTTGAGAAGAACATAGTATATAACTGCTCTTCTGAGCTTCTGGGAATCGTAGCATCATCGGATTGTAGAGTCAGAAGGGACCCTGAGGATCATCTGGCCCCACCCCCTGCAATGAAGCAATATGCAGCTGACCCATGCGGGGATAGAACCTGCAACCGTGGCATCATCAGCACCACGCTCTAGCCAACTGAGCTAAGATGGATGGGATACAAAGAAATAAATGAATTAATGAATAATCTTCCTATAAGCTGGAAGGGGATACTGCGAATGCACTTTGAATTAATTACTTTATGCATTACAGTGGTACCTCGGGTTAAGTACTTAATTCGTTCTGGAGGTCTGTACTTAACCTGAAACTGTTCTTAACCTGAAGCACCACTTTAGCTAATGGGGCCTCCTGCTGCCACCGCACCGCCCCAGCACGATTTCTGTTCTCATCCTGAAGCAAAGTTCTTAACCTGAAGCACAATTTCTGGCTTAGCGGAGTCTGTAACCTGAAGCGTATGTAACCCTAGGTACTTCAGATGTGTATCTGAAGAAGTGTGCATGCACACGAAAGCTCATACCAAGAACTAACTTAGTTGGTCTTTAAGGTGCTACTGGAAGGAATTTTTTTTGTTTTGCCTAGGTACCACTGTACATTTATATTCCACCTTTTTCTCCAAGGAGCTCAAAGTAGTTTACATAGTTCTCCTCCTCCATATTTGATTCTCACAACAACCCTGTGAGGTAGCTGTGGTTGAGGCGGATTTCCCATCTTACTCCAGCCCTCAAGCTACTACAACACACTGGCTCTTCGATTTCGTGTAGCCAGTGGTTTGGTTCTAGTCAATTTCCTTCTTTGCTGTAACAGCTCTGCTGGATTATTATCTCTACTGTTAATCTTCAAAGCCCTAATTGGTTTATGGAAAGATTCTTCTCCTTCCATATATACCTGGCTGGACCCTATGATAATCTCCAGAACCCAACTTTGGTGATGTTGGTGCCTACTAAGGAGAGGGTCTTGTTTATGGCAGTGACCCAATTGTATAATGCCTTCTCCAGAGAGGTCCGCTTGGCACCCACACTGTGGTCCTTGGATAAAAAAGAACGCAAAAGAGCCCTGCCCCACACATTCCTCAAAAGTTGCAGGGATCACAGGCTGCTCATGGACTGCCTTCATGCTTCTTGTGAAAGCAAAGGGTAAGTCAGTAAAGGGTAGCTGTGGGGAGGAGGGAAGCAATTGAGAAACAAAATGTCCATGGGGGAAGAGTTAAGTAACCCACTTTCACAGTCCCTCCTGAAGATCACAAGCTGCTTTTGTTTTTAAAACAAGAACAAACCACCAGGAATATGTTCAAATCTGCATGTGAAGTCTAGCATTGCTCTTCACTGGGAACTAAAAATGGAAGGAAACAGAGTTGATTGGTATGTCCTAAAGATCAAGCAATGCCGAGGAGGAATGCTGGCCTGGCCTCAATTTATTCCCCTGGGGGTGGACCCGATTGGCTGGTTGGGCCCGCCCCCTGGGGAATCCCAGCCCCCAGGCTGGCCTGCCATTGGCCATTCCATAGGTAGGCAGGCAATCTTTCCCAGGTTGGCCACCAGATCTTGGACGTGGGCAACCTCACCTGACCATTGAAGTTAAGCGGACTTTTAAATCATTTGATTAACAGGTTTTACAGATGAACTCTTGAGGAAAGTAGTAGCTAGTATGAGTCAGTGAGACCTTATTATCCCAAACGACCTCACACGGATGTTGTGAAAATAAAATGGGGGAGAAAACCCAATGTTCCTTAGAAGAAGGATTGGATTTAAAAAGAGGGAGAGAAGCTGTTGATGAAAAACAATTCAAAATTAGCAATTTCTTCCTGCAACATCCTATGCCAAAGCAGCCTTTTAGGCAGTGATCTCTGATCATCCCACTCCATCTCCTAATTCAGGGTTAATTAGTGCAAAAGTTAGATAAGATCGGAAGGCAATCGTTTCAACATTTCCATGTTTTGCTTGAAAGCTCTCCCAGCCCTGTAGCTGATGAAGTTGGATGCTAAAATGCTAACAGCTTTTAATAGATTCAAGATGAGTGGGATCATGTAAAGAAATCATGAGTAATATGAGTAGGTTATATATTAAATATTTGGCTTTAATATTGCTAATATCTTAGAAAATATGTTCCCAGTTGAAATATGTTATTTCATCAGCAAATAAATGAGACAGTGATCTCTTCATCTCATAATTTTGTGGCCCCCCTCCATATCTTCTGTAGTTTTTATATTTGATTGAAGAACTGTGATTTCTCTTGTGTTGGCTTTACATAGAAGGGTGCAGCACTGTGAGATGCAGTGCAGATAAGGGAGAGCAAACGCTGACCGAATTAGCCATGTGGTCTACAGAGGCACATCTATGGAATTTCTATATGTAAATATTTAATACAGCAGCCTTCTTGGCTGGTATGCTATGCTTGCAGAAAAAGGTGATCTTGGAATATATTACATGCACGGCTACCCTCTCTAATAATAATGCAGTGCAGACAGGGATTGGTTGGCATTTTGGTATGGGTCATAGAAACCAAAGTCTAGGGGGCAAGGTCCCTTCGTGTCCCCATATAATATTTGAGGGGTCTGAGCCCCCCCAGTTGATGAGCAAATGGTATTCATGTGCCATGTTTCGTGATCAATTATGTGGGGGGGGGATTACCCCCCAATATTTTATTCAAGTTGGCACCCCTGGTATGTCTACTGAATTACACCAGTAGCCTTCAGGTGCATTGCAATTTGTTGTTTAGTCGTGTCCGACTCTTCGTGACCCCATGGACCAGAGCACGCCAGGCACTCCTGTCTTCTACTGCCTCCCGCAGTTTGGTCAAACTCATGCTGGTAGCTTTGAGAACACTGTCCAACCATCTCGTCCTCTGTCATCCCCTTCTCCTTGTGCCCTCCATCTTTCCCAGCATCAGGGTCTTTTCCAGGGAGTCTTCTCTTCTCATGAGGTGGCCAAAGTATTGGAGCCTCAGCTTCACGCTCTGTCCTTCCAGTGAGCACTCAGGGCTGATTTCCTTCAGAATGGATAGGTTTGATCTTCTTGCAGTCCATGGGACTCTCAAGAGGCATCTTGCAATAGGCATCTTCAAAATGGAAAGAGTTTAGCTTATACAGTATGCCTTTCCAATAGCATCCTTTCTAGTAGTTTGCAGATGCAGCTCACTGGATGGGGCAGAGCTGCTGCACTAGTTTCATGGCAGGCGGGGTCAATGTTGCTTACCAGGAGAGAGAGGGGGGAAGCAGTGGGGGGGGGAGGTCAGTGCAGTAGAAGCAAACCAGCAGGGATGCCTGCTCTTGTCAGTGGGCTCCTTGCTGGAGTGTGAGCCCTCAACCAATACCCACCATATCAACTCTTGACTGGGCTTAAGTTAGCTGGTTGGCTTCCCTGCAGCCTTTGCCGTCGCAGCTGAATTTTTAGTGATGTATCCCACAGTTGATGGACTTCAAAGTTCTGGCCGTGGCCACTGTGCTGCCAACAAGAACACTGAAGTGAAAAGGGCTTTTACTGTTGAGACAGAAGAGCTTTTCTTCACCTCTGGACACAGCACAGGGCTTTCATGACACTCCTGTGATGTCATCTCCCCTTGTAGCCAGTAGGAGCCTGCGTCATCTGTGTGAGCCCATACAGCAACGATGTAGATTATTTTACATCAAACGTACCGCAGATGGTGACCAGCTGGGGAGCCAGATTTATTATTTCTTAAAATGTATCATCCCTTGTAAAATATCTTAATCGCTATCAGCCTCTGCAAATGGTTGGTTGACAGAGCAAGCCGCCTTCAATCTGCAAAGGGTAGCTACAAGTCGTACAAAAATGCTGCAGCTCCCTACAAAATTTTCACACCTTTTATTTTGTGGACGGCTATTGCTGCAGCGTTTTCTTCCCGCACTTCCTTTTCCGTAACTCAAAACAACGCTGTAACCATGCATGCAAAGAAGCAGACATGGATCAAAGTTCACCTTCTGTTCAGTCCATTGAACTCATGTAAGGATATGATGCAAGCCCCAGAAGAGTTTCGGAATTGCTATTTGTTTTATCTGGGGGGTTACTCTGCCCTTTTATAACCAGAATGGAAAACTGCTATTATTTCCTTTGCAGAGCTCAGTGGTTAGAAAACAAAGTAATCAGAAACTGGGCGGTTCACTCCCCAACGTGAAATCAAGCTGGTAAATGGAGGAAGAGTAAGCAGTGCAAATGAAAAGAATGAAGGTTAGGAATGGCCTTTTGGAGGAGGGGCAATGGGAGGGACGCTGTGCTGCAAGCCAAAGAGCTGGGAACTGTATTCATTGTTGCAGCAACATTAAGGAGGTGGATGTTGAGCCTCAATGAGGAGGAGGATGGAGAATCCATTTTTGGCATGGTTGCATATAGTGGTGGATCGCTGAACCACAAGCACTCTTATGGACCTGGTTGGTGCTGTTGGTGCTGTTGTTTTTTGCTGCCAATTTTCGGCCACAGCTGCAGCATATATTGAAAGCACTTTACAGCATCACTTTAACTGTCATGGCTTCCCACAAATAATCCTGGGAACTGCAGTTTAAGCGTGTTGAGAGTTGTTAGGAGACAATTATGCCCCACACAGAGCTATAGTTCCCAGAGTGGTTTAGCAACCAATCCCTCTTCCTAGGGAACTCCCTTTAACCTGACATCTCACCATTGCCACATTCAAGCACCGCTTATTGTGCAGCATTTATTGAACATCACTGTCGGATCACTTACTTTATTTAGTGCTCTCAGTGAATTAACCACATTTGCTGGCTTAAAAATAAATGCTCATGCTATATGGTTTGGGAACCAACTGTCCTAAAGACTGTCTACTATATGGGCATTTGAGGAATGGAGAAGGGTGCTCAAAAAGTCAATTTCCTTGAGGAGAATTCCAAGCTGGCTCCGCTCCTAGTCAGTCTCACCTATAGGGGCAGAAGCTTACTTTGGGATTTATGTAGGTGGAGACCCATCTGGCTTTCTATAAAAATAAAACGGCCAAAATTCAGTTCTTCCCACCATCAACTTTAAATATTCCTTAATATATTCCTTCTTACCCAGTAGTACTTCCCTTTTGTCTGTAATTTCCCACAAAAAATATGGACAATTCTCTTGCTGGTCAGTCTTCTGAAATTTGACATGTATCATATCCTCAGAAGGGTTGATCTTTTCTGCAAATTTCATCGAAATACTTTTTGAAATAAACACATAAATAAATTAAAATGAAATAGGCAGGCTTTGTCCTCTGCGGAGGGGCTAATATGTTGCATGTCTTCAAATTCCATCCACTTCTGTCAAAATGAGGAAAATATTACAGCCATTCTTAAAAACAAAAACAAAAAACTGTCCTAATGAAGTGTGTTTCAAATGGACCCTGCATCTAATGAGCCAACCTACAAAGTGCCTCATACCAATAGAGACCGTTTTCTGAAGTGCTGACTCAGATGAATATTGTGGTTGGTGCACACACCTATTACCCTTGAAGTTATATCTAAAGTGAAGTGTGACTGGTGAAATCTTGTGAGACGTTGAACCAAATACAGCCTGATGGTCATGTATTGTGTCTGACCAAGTACTTGACATCCTCAGTCCCCCACCCAGGTATGCTGCAAAAATGAGAAGCTTTCAAGCCTCTGGGAGGCCACAATGGCTGGAAAGTTCATAGCCCATATGTTAGCAAATACTGGTACAAATCAGAACACAGCATTGCACAGTAAAGCATATATCATTGATATTAAATCACATTTCTTTCCAGTTGCTTTATTGGAGTAGAATTTCATACACATTTATTATTGGGTTGAAGAAACTATTTCACTTCTCTGCTGTCTCCCACTACATCTTTGCCATGATTTCTATTCCAGAAATGGAAGCCTGGAAGAGAGCATTGGGACCTCCCACCCTACACTGGGAGAAGCAGTAGAGGCTGAAAGTGGGTAGCAGGGTGTTGCTAAGCAGGCTTCCCAATGCCACACATTACTACCAGTTGTTGAGAGGAGGTTTAAGGCAGTGGCAAGCTTGGTGACAGTGCGTGGTGGAGCCAATCCAATGCTCCTGCCACTGCGCCCACACCACCCTGAGCTCCCTGCTGCCTTGTCTCCTCCTTTCCCTCCTCTTCCTCTCGGTAACTGGCAGCAGCATGCAACATTGGAAAGCCAGATTTGCAATGCTGTGCTGCGCTGCCAACCATTACTGCTTCTACCCCCTCCTGACTACATGTTTAAAAATCTAATTAATCTGTGCAAGACCACCACCACCTCACCGGCAATTCAATTTGGGGCCCAGATGCAGGTCAGATTAGCACCACATCGGAACTCATATCATAATGCGGCATGCGCATCCCTAAATTTTGTTGAGGGTTGGCCAGGATCCCCACATGGTACAGATTCACTGTGTGTTTGTTTGTTTGTTTGTTTGTTTGTGTGTGTGTGTGTGTGTGAGAGAGAGAGAGAGAGAGAGAGAGAAGACACCAAACAAACAGACAAAATCAGAATCTTCATAACAGCAAGACTCTGTATCTTATACATAACTCTGCCATCTTTAGATATAGAGTCTTGCTGTTATGAGGATCCAACTGCCTCTTTTTTCAGAAACCACACTAAAGAACATGTGCTGGACAGCTGCAACACTGAAGCTGATGCGTTTGCTTATGATCCTGGTGGTTGGCACATCGAAGGAAATTCTTGCATCTGTTTGAACAGCTAGGCCCAAGCAACAGATCCGTGAATATAATTTAGTGCCGATGTCACATATTTGAACAACAGTAATGCACATTGCTCTTCCCAAGTTATCAAGAATTCAACAAGTGCTAATTGTTTATTGCACTTTGCTTTCTACATTTCATTACATTTCCCTGATGAAATCCTTTTCTTCTGGAAGCACATTAAATGACTGTGTTGACAGGGCAGCTTAGAAAGGCAGGAAATCAATCTTCTGGTGAGTTAGTCAAGTGATACGTTGCTGTCCACACTTTGAGGAGACTGCAACAACAGCCTATTTCTAGATAAAATATTGTTTTAAAGTAATAATGCGCAAATATGCTTGTCCTTTACGTTCCATGAAGCTGAGCAGTAATTTGATGTTACAGTATTAGCATATGGGACTGTGATCCATCACAGCAATACAGTATGTGCATGAGACCGGTGGTTCATGAACAGTTCCATTGCAATTGTCACACTGCTAAGTACTGAAAAGCATTGCTGCATCAGGGCAAGAGGGTGTGGAAGAATCATCCAGTGGAACCTCTGAATGCAAATATGATCATCTGCTGGAAGATTACATAGCTTGCTGGAACATGGCCCAGTTGTGTGTGTGTGTTTAAATGATTTAATCATAGATGCAGACCACTGGTGGTCCTCCACACAGACATGAGTGTCATAAAATCATGCAGGGTGGGATGCTGATATATGGCTCTGGTTGGCTCATCATTTGGGGAAGCCCTGCCAAATATTTCCGTATTGTATCAATTTTGTTTTAATACAGGCAACCACAAAAATGAAGTGATGGATAATTCTGATACAAAAACATAATAATTTTAATGGCCAAATAAAAGCAAATGGAACATCTGTGGATTTTTCTAATCTGTCATCATCTAAGATTAGATTTATGGGTTTAGCAGATTGTGAATCACTAATGGTTGTGTATTTTGCTTATTTACCTGCTGCACACAATTTTTTAATAATGTATATATACAAGATTTAGGGAGGAATGGGATGAGTGGATATCATCTTCGGTACAGCTGGAGATATGCTGGCATATCTCCAACATCTCGGCTCAACTGGGACCCAGCCTGGTGGATCTTAAGATGGTGTAAGCCCTGAAGATGAGGCATGCTTGGCGCAGGACCAGAGAGGGGGAGACTCAGGCTGGATTCTAAGCCTGGTCAGCTCAGTCTCATGACCTGGGAACCCTATGCAAATTAAGCCAACAAAAAGGGTGGCATAACACCATTTAAAGGCTTGTTTCCCCTCTGCTAGTTAGGCCAGCCCAGCCAATAGTAGCCATGCTCCAGACTGGAGATTGGATCTGACATACTTTACCCTGGCTTAATTTACCAGGATTGGTTTGTTACATTTTTTAAAATCTCAGCTTTCTTTAAGAATGTTTCTAGCCCTTAATGGCTGTTAGAGCAGCAGGATTTGGCCAGCATATTGTTGCGATGGGCAAACCCAACTGCTTTCCAATGCATGATATTGCCGCATGCGTGCTAAAGGTGCCATATGCATGCACAATATTGAATTGTCTTCCAGGTGTTATAATTTGGTTGCACCTGCCCGACAATTACCGCATAGCACTGGAAATGACTAAGAAATCCACTATACCTTTGTCCCAAAACAAATGCTCCTGAAATAAAAGTAGGTTCTCTAGATTTGTATGGGGACACCACCCATATAAGTCTGCAAGAAAGCAGACTTACAGTGGTACCTCAGGTTAAGAATTTAATTCGTTCCGGAGGTCTGTTCTTAACCTGAAACTGTTCTTAACCTGAGGTACCACTTTAGCTAATGGGGCCTCCCGCTGCCGCCGCGGGATTTCTGTTCTCATCCTGAAGCAAAGTTCTTAACCTGAGGTACTATTTCTGGGTTAGCGGAGTCTGTAACCTGAAGTGTCTGTAACCTGAGGTACCACTGTATAAATAATATACTCTCCAGTCAATGGACTGCTTGATCAAGGACATTGGTAACATAGTTCGTAGCAATGAATTTTAGTTTTGCCCTTGCTTTGTGTAATCCCACATTCCTCCTGTTTTCTTAGACTATCTGGAATTGATTGTGTCCTGTTAGTTAGGTCAAATGTTTGCCTAGCACTTTGGCTTTGTTACCAATACCTGTGCCCTTCCGCTGCCCTGATCTTCCAAGAGGCACAAATGACAAAATATACATTAACACTGCTGAGATCTGGCGACACTAAGCCTAAACGGTTACTTGCTGGCAACCGGCATAACATGGTTTTAGATTATTAGTACCCATAAGCCTCAGGCAATAAATACATCTGCCAAAGTTCGGACATCTGTTTGAAATCACCGTGGCAATCATGGGCTGAAATGAAACGTGATAACATCACTCCCCTTTTGGGGAAGCAGGTAGCTGGAATTCAGATGTGCTGGGACAAAAATGAACTTGGGGAGGGGGCTAGAATGATTCCCTGCTAACAGGGGGAGCCCCCTCTCAAGGTTATGTGGGAACACTGTGTTCCAAATGTTAAAAAACACAGGGGGGACTGAGGATGGCCTGTGTGTTTGCACCACACTCATGCTGCTTCCAGTGGTGGCTCGTGAAGAAGGGTGTGGGGGTAGTGATGTCATATTCATGGTGGTGGAGCAGTCCTCATTGGGTTGGAAACAGGGTCAGGTGGAGGTGAGATAGTGGGAACTCCCAGTTCATGGTGGTAGCCCAAGGTACCAGGCCGCCATTGGAGTAAAGCTCTGCTGATCTTGCTACTTCATTCCATTTCCAGCACAATGAGCACACTGTTGCTGCCGCTGTTATTAACATTTGCACACCACCCTATGCCAGTAGATCTCAGGGTGGTTCACAACATAAAACTACAATACAGTGGCACCTTGGTTCTCAAACGCCTTGGTACTCAAACATCTTGGAACCCGAACACTGCAAACTCAGAAGCAAGTGTTCTGATTTGTGAACTTTTTTCGGAAGCTGAACATGCTCCGTTTTGAGTGGTACACTGAGGTCTGTCTGTTTTTGCTATTTATTTTGTGTTTTTGTTTTTGTGGCTCTCTCCTTTTGTTTTTGTGACTGTGTGGAACCCAGTTCATCTACTGATGAATTGATTGTGTGACTGCACAATGGATCAATGGTCTCGTTAGAGAGTAAAATTCATGTTAAATTGCTGTTTTAGGGGTTGTTTTTAAAAGTTTGGAACGGATTAATCCATTTTGCATTACTTTCTATGGGAAAACGTGCCTTAGTTTTGGAACGGACTTCCGTAACAGATTAAGTTTGAGAACCAAGGTACCACTGTATATAAAAAAACACAAATTACATACTAAAGATGAGAACGAACCCCCCTCCCCAATAACCTGCCCTTCCACAACACATTTAAAAGGGCTTTGGATGTCAATGTTTTTGCCTGGCGCCTGAAGTTGCACAACAAAGGCGCTGGATGAGCCCCCCTGGGGAGAGCATTCCACAAACCAGGAGCCACTACCGAAAAGGCACGTTCTCATGTTGCCACCCTCTGAACCTCTTGTGGAGGAGGTACATGAAGAGAGGCCTCATATGATGATCACGGGGTCCAGGTGAATTCATATAGACAGAGGTGGTCCTTGAGGTATTGTGGTCCTGAGCCATTTAAGGCTCTATAGGTAAAAAAACCCCAGCACTTTGAATTCAGTTCAGAAACAAATGGGCAGCCAGAGCCAGGATTGGTGTAATATGCTCAAAACATCTTGCCCCGGTGAATAACCTGGCTGACGAATTCTGCACTAGCTGAAGTTTCGAAACCATTTTCAGAGGCAGCCCTGCATATAACTCATTGCAATAATTAAACTGTTGCTGCTGGGGGAATGCCACTGCCCCTGCTCCCCATTTTAGGAGCCCTCTCTGGCTGCTTCCAAACGTTGGTAGCAGAAAGCAATGCAAGGACCCTTTCAGTTTAAATTACTAGTGAGATACCACCTTTACACAATGATGGTGGGAAGGGAGTAATACCAGTCTTGAAGAACATTACCTCTGAGGCAAGTTTCCACCCAAACATTACTTCTTCTTTTAACACCCACCCACTCAGAAATAGTATATTTCTTGCAATTCAAATAGTGGCACTTGGATGTTACATTCCATAAGTAAGACATGTTGGTTCTTTTTTTTTTTAAAAAAATGCTTGTAAATACAGCTTGAAATTTCCCCTATCCATACCAACTGATGGTATTTGTCCAGCTCTATAAATATTTGACTTCTTGTATGGGCAGTTGGCTTGTATGCTGTTGCCTTTTACATGATGCGACAGAAGCCAATTATTTTTTAGTGAACATGCATCTTTTATGTGGTTGAATTTTTTATTAGTCTAAATACAAAATATTTATGTTCCATTACATATTTACAGTCCTGTTCATGAAAAAATAATGGTAATCTCAAAGCAGTAATTCCCCAGAAACTGTTTAAAGGAATGTTCTTCTGCAATTTCCTGTTTCCCACAGTGAGTGAAACTATTTCTCATGGATGTGTGCAGAAGATTGTCTACAGAGTGGTTGCCATAGTCAGCTAGCAGGGAACGCACCTTTGTTGCCTGACTGTGCTTCAAGCAAACACAGCTGGACCTTTGGCTATCGACCTGTACTTTCCCCCTTGAATAAAAATGGATCCAGCTATTTTCTTTTCTTTCTTTGCAACTGTCACATAAGGCTCCATCATAGGAGCCTATTCCTATGGGCCATGGGGGCTTTGGCCCACATAATAAAATATTTGAGGGGACTGGGCCCCCACAAAGTTGATGGGCATTCTCATTCAAATCAAATGTGTGCACTGTATCATGTGATTGATTATGCAGAGCAGGCCCTATCTGGGCCCCCACAATAATTTATTCATGTTTGCACCCCTGAGCTCTATTGCGCATGCGCGGGTCACGTTTCGCCGCTTCCGTGCATGCACGTGACGTCATTTTGACCGTCTGCACATGCGCGAGCAGCGAAACCCGGAAGTAATGCGCTCCGTTACTTACAAGTCGCCGTGGAGCACAACCTGAAAATACTTATCCTGAAGAGTATTTATCCCGAGGTATGACTGTATTAATATACTGCCCTTCATCCGAAGGTCTCAGGGCGGTTCGCAAGATAAAAATACAAGATAAAAGCACAAATAAATAATTTAGAACCAAAACATAACAGAGCAAAATAATACCTCCCCTTCTCAAATACTTTTAAAAGCCCATAGAATATTAATCAGCCAAAGGCCAAAATAACACCCTATAAATAATTAGCATTGATGATAGCCAATATGATCCATACTCAGACCCATTGAAATAAAGGGAAGAATTTCCATCTCATTAAATTTCACTGGATCTGCTCTGGGTATGATATCAACCCAAACGATTGACTAGTTTTGGAAAGAGATTTCGGTTTTCTGACCCTGGAACATCTTTCAAATATTTGGGGTTACACTTCTAGTGTCATAACTTGAAATTGAGCTGTACCAATGACCCATTTTCAATTTCTGCAACCTCCCCATCCTCCACCCCTGGGAAGAGTTATTCGTTTTCAAACTATTTTCCACCATTGTAATAATTTAGGGATACTATTATAAACTTAATTTCTGCCTGGTATACTTTGATAAAGATTCTAGGAAACATGTTTGGGGCCTCTTGAAGTAGCCCGCCCTTATTCAAAAAAATCTATTAAACTTATGTCACAAAGCAATCTAATGTAATAGCATTGTTTAGGTGCATATTGGGGCCCATAAGCAAATGTGTATGTGTGTGTGTTTTTGATGAAATTGACAGATGCTATTAGCAAAGTGGTCTTGCTCATACCATTAACGGAAAGCTTGGTATTTGGGGGAGGGGGGGAATTTATTTATTTTTTGAAAATGTTAATGAAGCCACCTCATTTCATGTTTTCCTCCAGAACACTCCATAAACAGATGTTTCCTCGAATGCTTTTAAAAACCCCGTCGTATTAGAGTACTATTATGGGGAATTTTATGTTCAAACATTGACATTCCAGTTTAGAATGAGAGGCATTGTGTGTGTGCATCCTATAATAGCAGAAAGCCAGCAATTCAAGCTTCTCCGGTGTTTTGTTCTCCTGCTATTGGGTTCTGCTCTTTCGCTATTTCCTCCAGCCTAGCCTCCTCCCACTTTCTGTAATGCTTGTGAGAGAGTTGCTTTGGCCAGCTATATGCCAGAGTGGACAGCTGGCAGGAATAGATGCAGAAAGTGAGCAATCGTCTCCTCCTCCCATCACACCCCCTTTTCTCTTTGCTAGACTAATTTGAGGCTGCTTTCGCTCAGTGCTGTCTGTGGCAGGCTCCTGGAGTATGTTAAAGCGTACAAGATAAGAAGAAACCCAGCCAAGTAGGGAGTTGCTGGTTTCTGTTTTTAAAAATGCTGGCATTTCAGGCAGCGTTCATCTGTGGATGTGCAGGGTTCCCTTTCTTTGCTGGAGGCAATGGACATTTGTTTTCAGAGAATAACTTTAAGGGCAGAGAATAAGCAGGGAGCCTTCCCTTTCGAAATGGCACGCAGGCTGCAATCTTATACGCATGGGCAAAGAAGTCCCACTGAACTACATAGGACCTGCATTCTGGGTAGACACATACGTATAGGATTGAATAGACAGGTGGCTGAATTCAGTTTAGATGTAGGGCTGTCTTTAGCATAGCTTCATTAAGACACACACTTTGGATACCTGTTTATTTATTATTTATTGTTTATTAAATTTGTATACCGCCCTATAGCCGTAGATCTCAAGGCGGTTCACAACATAAAATCACAACATATTAAGAACATACACAACACATTTTAAAAGGGCATCGGATGTCAATGAGCCAAAGGCCTAGTTAAAGAGGAATGTTTTTGCCTGTCAGGCGGCTGTAATCAATTCCCATGGCCGGTTGCCAGGAATGTACAAAGACAAGGAAAAGTCCTTACCACCTGCTTTTTATTCAATATTTACAGTGAGAGGCTTAGAACATAGCCTCTTGGATAATGGCGTTGTCCACCTTCCTCATTCGTCATCATCATCACCTCTACGGGTACCACTAAGTGCCCTCTGTCTTCAAGCTCTTTGCTCTCCTTCTTTTAAGGCTTGCTGGGTTCTGGGAGATGGTGGGTCTGGAATGCTTTTTAGTGATAATGTGTCGGCCAGCTGCTCTTCTCCCATTATTTCCCAGCTCCCCCCCCCCCTCATCTTCCTCTGAGCTGTGACCTCCTTCAAACCCCTGTTGTAATTCTGACCTGTCTTCCTCTTCTCTGGAAGGGTCAGGCTGGGAAGGCGGTCTCCAATTTCTTCCTCTGTCTAGTCCCTGACATCACCTGGCACCTAAAGGTGTATAATGAAGGTGCCAGCTGAACCTCCCTGGGGAGCACATCCCACAAATGAGGAGGCCCTGCAGAAAAGGCCTGTTCTTGTATTGCTATCCTCTGGACCTCTCGTGGAGGAGGCACATGAAGACTTATTGAAGTTGGCAGATCAAAACAGTGTTGTTGTTTTTCCAAACTGCTCAAGTTTTGTTTTGAATGCCTGCCTTTCTAGTGTGAGGAAGAGGGAAGAAGAGAAGACCCACACCACCTCAGCTGGGTCATGCATGGATGTTTATTACTTGAGCCCTGTCCAGATCTTATTAGAATAAGTGTTACCTGAACATGTGATCAGAACTCCTGCTTTTTCAAGGATCATGTGGAATGAGCCCACACACCAGTTGGATGCAGGCGATGCCATTCCCCTCAGGGCACTGCTTAGATAATGTTCAGACAGAGCTTCTAATAACTGGTACAATTTTGATTTTATTGCTTCCCCTTTAATTTTATGTGTATGTCGGGCAGGCAGTGGATGGGTGGAAGTAAGTGGCATAATAATAATAATAATAATAATAATAATAATAATAATAATAATAATTTATTTATACACCACCCATCTGGCTGGGTTTCCCCAGCCACTCTGGGCAGCTCCCAACAGAATATTAGTAATAATAATAAAAAAGCGATAAAACATCAAACATTAAAAACTTCCCTAAACAGGGCTGACTTCAGATGTCTTCTAAAAGTCAGATAGATGTTTATTTCCTTGACATCTGATGGGAGGGCATTCCACAGGGTGGGCACCAAGAAGGCCCTCTGCTTGGTTCCCTGTAAAATTCTCACAGTGAGGGAACCGCCAGAAAGCCCTCGGCGCTGGACATCAGTGTCCAGGCTGAATGATGGGGGTGGAGACGCTCCTTCAGGTATACTGAAGTAAATAAGCAAGTCAATAAGCTTTAACTCATTTACTCCTATTCACTTGTGCTGCACTTTCTCTAGCACATTTTCCAAAGTGCTCTTGGCTGTCTATGGTTACTACTTGACACAGTTTCCAAAGGGACATTGTATCTGCCTTGCGGTGCTCAAAAGGATCTGTAGAGATCTCTAATTATGTACTTCCACTGCGCCTGTTGGGTTTGTCGTGGTCTGAGGACAGGGCGGATGCTTCAAAGACCAGGAAATGGAAATAGGGTGTTTTTGTTTTTGCTTTGCGTTCATTCTTTGGAAGAATGTCTTATGATTTTTCAGATGATGGTCATGTGAACAGGAAAGCAGACATGCAGTGGTGGGGGTGCGGGTGGGGTGGGATTATGCCTTGGGCTGACTGGGATTGTTCCTTGAGACACTGAGATTTGGGATTGGGCCAAACATGCTGACAGATTATATTTCCTGTTTGTTTTGGTGAGAAAGCACAGCGGAAGCTTGTCCGTCTGAAATTCTTTTTTATTTGGTGGTTGAGGGGGGATAGATAACAAAGTTGAACTCTGAATGTTCCAAGCAATGCAGAGAGCAGAAAATGTCAATCGCTTGTACTTCCTGTTCTCCACCATACCGCCATGTTGGATAATGCTTCTGAACTCAATTTCAGTGACTAAGTCTGAAATTCTACACACATTTTTGGGGATGGTGGTGGGGAGGGGAAAAGTTCCATCAAATTTAGTAAGATTTGTTCTGAGTAAACCTGCATAAGGGAAGCGAAGATAAACCCTGTGGTTTCTTCAGTTTCCAGATCCGCATCCTGCCTTTTAACGAGGCAACACAGAAGAAGAAGAGGGGTGTTCCTTTCCATGGAACCATGGTGGTCTTTAAAGACAGGATATCTGGCAATGCTTTAAATGCATTATATTTGGCAATGGCCATGCATTAAAAAAACAAAAACAAAGAAAAGGGAACTGCAGATGTGTCCTTTCTCCTTTCTGCTTTTTAAGCCTTCCAGAAAAGGAGACCTTCTCCATATTTTGAAATAATATTGTCTGTTGGATGTCAAACACATTAAATTCATTTCCCTCTTCTTTCCCTTAGCTAGGGGGATTGTAGCTGGGAATTTACTGGGAAACATCACGAGCGTCTGAACATTCATGAATGAAGGCATTTGAATTCACTGGGTGTTGACTGCTTTAGACCTCTTGTGTTTCATAAACCTTCTGAGATTTTCTCAGTCCATTCATTCATGGGTCATGCAATTGGCCTTGGATCAAGCCAACACAAAACTGCTGCAGTTTTGTGGGAATGGGTGTTTCTGAAATGCACTGTTAATAGATGAGCTGTAATATCTGATTTAGGTTTCCGTGAGAGAAATATTCACCTCCTGGCAATATTTATTTGTTTATTTCATAAATATGCACATCTTGAAATTGAGCTGAGGTGGCCTTATATCATCCATATCCATATGTCTTATAAAGAAAGCAGATGGAAATCAGTGCAACTGTGTGGTCCAACTCAGAATAAGGCTGCTTTATATGGAACATATGAAGCCTTCTCCACTCCTTATTAGGGATGGGAAAAAATTGATTCAGTTCAGATTTAAAGGGAATTCTATCTAACTTGCAGTTTCTGAAACAACACAAGAATCCCAGTGTAGTCAACCTTTAAAATTTGCACTTCCCTGAATTTTGCAGTGCAGTTCTCCAGAAAAGTAACGTGTACAAAAACACACACACTAGGATAAAGTGTGCATAAAAATGCATATATTGGGGAAAATATATATTGAAGAAACGTTGCTATGGGAAGATTGCTATGTAAAATTGTATATATCATGCAAAATTGCACACAAGTGTGTATATTAAGAGAAATTCACACCAAAATTCTGATGGTTTTTTTTTAATTATTATTGCAAACTGGTGTGGAAATGTCGAGTGCTAAATTTAAGACTAGAAAATGAGAAACACTGGAATGGGAAGATTCACCCATCCTTTCTCCAAATGCATTATTTTCCACTTAGTTCAACAGGTGCTTGAATCCTTTTCCTGACCATCATTCTCAATTCTAACTGGGTACACCACTTTCAGGTTAGATCCCGATCACAATATTTAGCATTTAAGTATCTTATCTGATAAAATAATGAAAATCTATTACCACCCTTCTTGCATCTCCTTTCCTACTTAATAAGCTTCAGATGTACATGCTCATTGGACAATGTCTGTAACATTGGGTGATGTTTTGCACATGTGAATGAGTAATCACTGATCAAAAGTGCAGAGAGCACTTTCATCTGCAATGCATTTTCAGTGGAGGCAGTTTACTTATTCACCTACATGCCAGTAATTCATAAGATGTCAATGTCAAGTAGCTGTTTGAAGCTGTTTTCTGAGTTCAGTTTTTCAGAACAAGGTTTTGGAGTCTATCAAATCCATAAGCATTCACAGATCCTCAAGAAGACGTTTTGAACTCTGAAACAGCAGAGCGACAGCAATGAACATTTTTCTTCAGTAAACAATGGAGCTCCTCTTCTCTTTGTCTGAATTATTGTGGTACTTCATTCCCTCTCCTCGCACACTTAAGTAGCTGCCATTAAATTGTCCCCAAAGGCCCAGAGAAAGCTCTGAAGGAACATAATGCAGTACATCTCTTGATGTCAGGCAGGCATGACTGAGTAAGCAGCCTTGATGACCGGCTGCTTGGGATTTGAGTCGTCTGTTTGCAGAAGTCCTCACTGACCCACAATCTATTGGAGCCAATGACTCTTAAACCAGGTTGAGTCCCTATAAAGGAAGAGGCTTCTTTGACAGAAGGCAGAGTTTGATAGAGTTGCAGTTCCTATTTAAGGCTGAGGTAAACTTGTGCTGAAACAACATTTGAGCTCTGCTCTTGTAGAGTTTCCAGCCTGAAAGGAGCTGTCCAGGGTACCTTTGAAACGTAGGATCAGAACCCTCAGACTGTTGAGGCAGTCACTTGGAATGGAACAGTTCACTGGGCTTAAATCCCACGTAAGTTACACTTGTGACTAACTTAACTCCCATTAATGTGGGAGGCATGAAGCACCATTCACTTCCTTTAGATCACAACCTCTGAATGGGAACTGTCTCCATCTAATGTGAGAAGTGTAGGTGTACCCTCTGGGCTACAGTAATCACTCTTGTTATGGTTTCTCCCACTCTTAGATAATCAGAGTAGCATGAGGTGGAATCATGGGGGAGTAGCAATCAATGCAAGTAGTGGTCCCAGGAAGCTCAGCTACAGAGTCTATAGATCTATAAATCCAATGGTTAAACATAAGTTGTCTATAGCATTCCCTGCAGAATTGATATCTCAGTAATGATGTTTATCTGGGGCTCATAGGTTTATACAAACAACTTCTTTAGCAAGAACAAGTCTGGAGGGTGTTTCCTCTCCTCTCTCACACACTTTTGGACAAGAAACTGGCCTGTTTCTGATCTTTAATGGACCCAGATATTTCAAAGCATTGACCCGTGATAGACTAAAGTTTCCTAACTCACTGCCCTAATATCTTTGCCGTGGCTAAAGGACAAAACACAAACCTATAAATACAGACATTAGGAGAACACCACTGAAGGAAGCAAGGTTCTGTATGTGTGTGTTCAAGATCATAGTCCAGTAATCAACCCATAATGTGATTATGTGGTTGAATAATAATAGAGTTGTTCCTCTAATTGAATCAGCCTATGCAGGAGAGCCACAGACATGACTCAAAGGAAAGAAATCTTCGGTTTGTGGGGTTCCCTCCCCCTGATAACATTTGATCTTTGTCATGTCTTCCAGCATTCTGATCAACAGCTTGTCTGCTGTTTTAAGCTACTCAGGCATATTTTTTTCTCCCTCCCCCCCTCTCTGCCATTAATTTAGTTTCTTGTGCCCCATCAGACTGACAAACTAAGGCTATACATATTTTCCTCTGTAAATAAAGACCATTTATATAACTAAAACTGTAAATGCAGACTGAACTTAGCATGTGGTTGCATGAATGCTTCAGAATACGCACACACACACACATTTTCAGAAGTTGTTGTTTTTTTTTAGCATTGTGTTGCTGAAAGTAGATCAAGGGCTGAGATCCTTTCTTTTGAGTTTTCGCTGCTTTTAAACACTTGATCCTGGTAGCATTGTTGTCAGTGTATGACAGAGTGTACAATGTTGGAAAAAAAATATAATATGAATCTCAGACCCATATAAGCCTATCTGCATTAGATGGGATTGGATGGATACACTGGGAGATTTTGCTTGTTGCATGTAGCCAAGGAATGACTTCTAGGCTAGAGCTGTTCAATGCAGGAAGACAATTTAAGGAGGAAGGGAGGGGAGGGGACTAAAGGCTAAAGCTCTTTTCAAGGTGGTATATCCCTCTCAAAGTGGTTTCCCATTGCATCCCAGCCCCAGCTCCATCAACCTCACTAACCCCTTCTGCCAACCCCTTATTTATGCCAAAATTTCCAAACTCTTCATTGTGACAAATCCTGTCTGATTTATTTCTTCAGATGACTACATGGGCATCTTTAAGGAAGGCCCTCGTTTTCCCTAAAGCTTCAGATTTCAGTTCTAGACTTATACGGGACTTAGTGCTACCTTCATTCTAAAACTGCCACGCTTCCACTAAATGGACCATGATCTGCACTAATCAAGACGATGGTTTGAGTTTCCAGCTGGTGCACTCCACCACCACTAGCTCCATCACCTCCATCACCTCTGCCCATGCCCTTCTACTACATATCAACTGTACATATCAACTTCTTGCCGTACATATAAACTTCTCACACTGACCAGTCTGTGGGCCACTGGATGTCCAAGCTACCTTCCACCATTGGAAGCAACTGGGGAAAGATCATTTAAGTGCCAAAATCTACTTACATTCTACTATATCTCAAGAGCATTTAAGGAGTTCAGCAATGTTAGCAAACGAAGGTTCTTCACTATAAGAGGTAGATCATGACAAGTAACAACCTTCTGTGAAGGGAATGTGAAAGAAAACACATATACATTTTATGAATATTTAACAAACTTTCATTCATTTTGTTCCTTTAAATAAGGTTCATTTTTAGAAGAAGAGAAGTGTTTTCCCTTTGCTTCTACATATGCGTATATCATTAATCAGAAACAACAAAAAATAGTGTTTAATAATATACTAGTGGAAAGATGCTGCTGTTAACTATCTCATTCTTATGCATTTAGCTGTGTCAATTCCCGCCCCACCCCCAGACATAGTCAACTGAGCAACATGAACAACTGAGTTAGTGAAGAATGCATCCCTGCTCCCCTGTCTACCTCAGTGTGCATATGAATAAATATGTGAGTGAACTTGGCTGGCTGAAAACATGCTCTTTGACATGTAGTTCCCAACCATGCACTCACCCCTTTATGTGGCCCTTGGGGCCCCAAAAGGTTACCCAACCCTTCAGTATGAACGCTTGTCTGAATCCTGAGACGCATGAGAAATGAAAGCTGCTGTAAAAAGAGTCACAGAAATGCATGATAAGGAGTTGTGGGGGGAGGGGATAATTGGGAAACCATGTCTCTTCCTCCTACATGGAAGCGTTTCCCTCCCCCCAAGGGCCTGGAAGTCATTCTGATGTAAGAAAAACTTTCACTTCAGCACAACCAATTCTACCAGGCTCACTGATGAAATGCTGTGATTCATTCTGCACGTTCCAGCACGCCCGTTCTTTTTATATCAATTAAGTCTTAGATGCCCTATAAGCAGCTGTCGAAACCAGAAAGAGGCCAAAACTCTGTAATGTGCATAATGATCTAACTTGAATCAAATATGTCATTAGAAGCACTAGGGGATTTCCACTGTATTGTATGTTTTTGGAACAGTTTTGTTGTTAAGACTCAGAGATTTAGAGGGGAAATTTCTTATTTATCATAAGATGAAATAGCCGCAGTATAAAATGGGGAAACATCAATAAACTTTCTGCATCTATGAATTTGTCTGTGAACTATTAGCTACTCAAGATTGGATGAGCAGAGTGCATTACAGTTTCTATTGCCTTAACAAAACCCTGTAAAGTCACTTCCTGTTCCTGTTCATACATGAAGGCACCAAGACTAAGGCTCTATGTCATAGTCATTCATCATAAAGAAGTCTCATTACCTGGGAGAGGGAAATTTTCGGATGCTTGGAGACAGGGAGTTCCATGCAGAGTAAGTTGAACGTAGGCCCATTGAAATCAGCGTGGCAGTTTAGTTATGACTAAAAAAAGTCTCCTTGATTTTAATGGAAACCAAGTTCAATGAACTTAGTCTGAATCCAGACCATGTTTTGTATGTTTGGCTGTTGCAAACCCTCTTTGTGGTTGATGGTCAAGGACCCCCCCCACCTTTGGAAGGGCAGCATCGACTGGCTCCCCTTGGGTAGAAAGGTGATTGGACCACAGCGAAGGTGGAGGAATTTGAGACATGTGCATCACCAGTGGGAAAGCTGAACCATCCTAGACAGAGTTCAAATAGCTGAAAAGGAGCTCTCGCTCAGACAGAGGACCATTGTAACAGATGTTGTCTGCTACTCCTATGCTGTGGTGGAACCCACAAATAAGGGGTTGATAGTTATATATGGGGATCATTTTAAACATCCAAGATCTCCTTTATGGTACTGTCATCAGGGATAGAGTTTGAGTGCTCTATATAGCAGCCTCTGGTTCTCTAGATGTCAATTTCCATCAGTGCCCAACCAGCCAATGAGGTCGTAGGTCAGGGATGGTGGGAGTTGTCTAGCAACATCTGGGAAGGCCACCAGTTCCCCCCATTCCTGCTGTAAAGGGAGGACTGATGAGGATGGAAAGGAGGAATAGAATCTAGGCATGAGTGTGCACATGTCTACTTTCCTGGGTACCATCGAGTGGCACACTTACCTGTTCCACACTACAGACTATTAGAGGAAGAAGTGCTCTTCCCATTACAATCCTACATGAACTGCACATTCAGTTTTCATAACAGCTCTGCTCTCCTTGTCTCAATGGCTTCATTTGTGGCATCTTTAGGCAATGAAAAGAGAGCAGATTGAAATCATTATAGACACTGAGCTTCTATACACGGCCATTATTTATCAGTATTGATAAAGTGCATGTTTCATCCAGAAAGTCAGCTAAGTGCTCAGAAAAGGTAGGAAAATCTGATATACTGCTTTCCCCATACTTCTTGTAGAAATGTTAGCTCAAATGGGGGGGGGGGAGGAGGTATTTATTAAATCTAAGTATTGATTCTGCCCTGGTGTAATTTTTCTGCAAATCAGTGAATATGGAACTTCCAGATAACACAGCAACTATAGCCCTCTGCAGGCGCTACTTGGGAAAGGTACATCTTCTGATATAAGGTATTTGGAAATACTGAGTTGCATCCAGAAGAAAATAAGTTGAACCTGTATTTCTGAAGCCTCACTGCACATTTTAGAAACTCTGGAAAGTCAGAATTCTAACACAGACACAGGCAGCTTCAATGAGCACCGGAGGCTCCCTGCTTCAGTCACCTTCCCGCTCACAAAGGGTGATGAACAGTAGTGGCCAGCAGGACAATGTTGGGCACCTGCCTTCCCAACAACATGCATTGCTGCCAGTTACTGTGAGGAACAAGGTAGCAGAGAGCTCAGCGCAGTGTGGGTACAGCAGCGGAACCAATCTGATGCTCCTTCCGCTGCACACACACCAGGCTGAGCTCCCCACTGCCTCATCCCTCTCCCTCTTGATAGTCAGCAGGAACGATGGCATTGAGAAGCCAGGTGAGCAACTATGCCCCCCCCCATCGGTCCCATGGTGATGAGAAATATAATGGGGAGGGGATCAGTGTTAGCAGGCTCATCTCCACTTCCCTCCCTCCCATGTTTACTCTCTGAGAATGTCTGAAGAGGCTTATGTTAATAAGTGCCTTATCATGCCAACTGCATAGGGCAGAAGTTTTCAACCTTTTCAAGTACACGGCTCCCTTGACTGACCGCATTCTTTCTGTGGCTTCCTTGTGGAGCTCAGGAGCCCAGTTACGTCAACCCTTGCCTGCAGAGCTGGCAGCCTCTCACCCTTTTTCGAACACACTCACTTGTGCAGTGTTCCCTCAGCCTCCTCTCCTCTCTCCTTGGGAGTCCTCGAGGCAGCTCCTGCTGCTGCCCCGATCTCTGAGCTGCCCCCACCCCAAAGAGAGGTGTCTCCTCACATTGCCCCACAGGGACCTGGGAAGAGAATGCCTCCAACCTTAGTGGCCCAATGGAGACTGGCCAAAGGTGAGCGTGAGGCAAGCAATTTTCTCACCTTGGGAGGCAAGAATAGCAGCAGCAGGCACCGATGGGCCTGTATAGCAGAAAGGCTTCCCTTCAGCACCAGGCACTCAGCTCCCAGGCAGGTCTTATACCCAGTCAGCACAAGAAAGGCCAGCACAGTGTTTGGTTGCTTGCCTGACCTCCCATTTGTTTGTCTATTCCCAACAGTAAGGGTTGGTGGACTGGCTGGCTGAGCTCCCTCACCTGCTTGCTTGCTTACTCAGTTCATGGCACCTCAGTTCATGGCAACCAGCACCCCCTGGCCAGCCCCAGAGGCACCATTCACCTGGAGAGCTTGTAGCCAGGGTTGCTGCAACAAACAGTTGCGCAAGCCTTTGGGAGGCAGAGATGCAAGAGGGCATCAGAAGAGTGAGGGAAGGAAAGAAAAGGGGGAAAGAGGCCACTGTTGCCCACGGCATCATTTAAGGCACCCCCATGACACACTGGTTGAAAACCAGGCATAGGGGAATTGAATGAGGTGTTCAAACAACACAGTACAGTGGACACTTGGGTTGCGAACGTGATCCGTGTGGGATGCACATTTGCAACCTGCTGCGTTTGCAACCTGCAGCGGCACGTCTGCACACGCATGGGTTGCGATTCGGCACTTCTGTGCATGCGCAACTGCCGAAACCCGGAAGTAACCCATTCCAGTACTTCCAGTTTTGGTGGGTGCATAACCTGAAAAAACGCAACCTGAAGCGGCTGTAACCCGAGGTGTGACTGTATGCAATTGGCAAAAACATTACAGTATGAAAACAAGGATGATTTCTTGGGTTGTGACACATTTTAATTTATGTACATACATACATACATGTGGTCACCTTGGCATGTCTCAGTTCAAGCTACCTAACAAGGCTGTTGTAAGTATGACATGCATCTGTGAACCCCTTGGAGGAAGGACAAGGCATAAATGTATCAAATATAATTAAGGAATACCTTTGTCTGAAAGATGTAGGATTTATATCCAAGGGAATGTGTTCCCAATTAGCCTACCAGAGTCTTTCCCAAGGCCACCTAGTGAGTCTAGCTTCAAGCACAGGACTCCCTCGCTCCATTACATCATAGCAACTTTCATGAAGAACCCCCCACTTTTCCAGAGTTATTATCCACAGATTATTGTTATTTGTGTTGCCAGCAATGAGATGCTCCCAGAGCTATCTTCAGTCATCTTTGTGCCTGTCAGAAACGCATTAACAGACTAAGATGACTGTGGTTAAAATGGCATAATTTCTGGCATGCTTGTCTCTGTAGAGATTGATTCCCACCCCCAACCCGCAGCATGATAAAATATTGCCTAGTGACTAGCTCTCTTGCAATGTCTGTGCTTTGACTAGGAATCTTAAAAATTATTTTTACTACAGCTACTATTATTATTCACATTTATTATACAAAGAAAAAGTCTCATAGTGACTCGATGAGATAGAATAACTTGAGAAGAGAAAATATTGTATTAGATTTGGATATAAGAAGAAAAGTATGCGTATATAGAGAATGATTCAGTTCATTGTAAGATACCTGTAACTATCTTTTTCCCAGTTAGCTTGGTGGTCTTCAGCTATTGCTAAGTTCCATTTCTGTTCCCACTGAGTCATAGGAGCAGATAGCCTCATGTAGAACCCAAGGCTGGTCAAAGTTATTTGATGCCTGAAGCAGAATATCCAATAATAATAATAATATATTTATTTATTTATTTATTTATTTATTTATTTATTTATTTATTTATTTATTTATTTATTATTTATACCCCACCCATCTGCCTGGGTTTCCCCAGCCACTCTGGGCAGCTTCCAACAGAATATTAAAAACAATACAGTGTCAGACATTAAAAACTTCCCTAAACAGGGCCACCTTCAGTTGTCTTTTGAAAGTAAAATAGTTGTTTTTGACTGAGTGTTAAGATGATGCAGGAGATAAAGATAATATGGCATTAGTGACAAAGCTGAAAGGAATATGTAAAAGTACTGTATAAGAAATAAGGGTGAAAAAAGTTAGAATAACATTATGTCAGAACTAAACGAAATGATATGAAGGGAAGAACTGGTGACATAATAGTTGAAATGTATAATAGTTAATAAGACTCAAAAGAGGGTAAGATACTGCTGAATATGATTTTGTAAAAGAGAACACAGAAAAGGGAGATGTGAGGAAGTCAGGAAAGAGGGCTATGAAGGTAACAAGTTAGAAACAGGATTTTTATGTTTTTCTTTTTTTCTTTTATGTATTTCTATGTATTTTCTTTTGTACTCTCTATGTTTGTGAAATCTGTTTAATTGTTCAAAAATCTTAATAAATATTTTTTTTAAAAAAAATTAAAGTAAAATAGTTGTTTATTGCTTTGACATCTGCTGGGAGGGCGTTCCACAGGGCAGGCACCACTACTAAGAAGGCCCTCTGCCTGGTTCCCTGTAACCTCACTTCTCGCAGTGAGAGAACTGCCAGAAGGCCCTCAGAGCTGGACCTCCGTGTCCGGGCAGAATGATGGGGGTGGAGATGCTCCTTCAGGTATACAGGACCAAGGCCGTTTAGGGCTTTAAAGGTCAGCACCAACACTTTGAATTGTGCTCGGAAATGTACAGAAGTGCCTCTCCCTACCAGTAAAAACACAATACTAATTTAAACAATGGACATCTGTCTCTTTCAGATCAGCTGCTTGAGGTGTTTACTTCACCCTGCCTAATGATAGGCCTGACCTTGAGTTTGTCTCATGGGTAAACTGTAAAACCTTTCTTTCAAGTCATGGACAACTAACATTGGCATGTATGTGCTGGCAGGTTAATAACATTTGGGGGGACTGTTGCAATTACTTTGGTGTACTTCCATACCCTCCAAGTGTTCCTATTTTCCACGGACAGTCCTGAAATTATGGAAACCAATCTGGCTTCTGATTTGTTCCCGGAATGTCCCTCTTTCCTCCACCAGTGCTGCCAGTGTTCAGGGAGGAGCATGAGCTGTGCTTGTCCCAAGTGGCAGCAGCAGTGGCAGCTGTGAGGGGGCACCCCAATGCTTGTCCATGGCCTCTCCATGGCCGCTGCTGGCAGCCTCCTCCCTTGAACAGGTCATAGTGGCTGATGAGCAAGGAGGAGGAGATGCTTCTGCCACTGAATCTTAGCTCTGCATGACACACTGGCTCTGAGGAACAGGCAGGGGACAGGGCCACCCGGGGAGGGAAGGAACGGGGAGCAGAGTGGAGCAGAGCACAAGGAGTCTTGATTTATTTTTTTTTAAAGAAGAAGTGTTTGTGTTTCCACGTCTTTCTAAATGTAATTTTTGGTGCTTGTTTTTCTTTGTGTAAAAAAAAAATGCAACCGTGTGGGTGGCGCTGTGGGTTAAACCACAGAGCCTAGGACTTGCCGATCAGAAGGTCGGAGGTTCGAATCCCCGTGACAGGGTGAGCTCCCGTTGCTTGGTCCCTGCTCCTGCCAACCTAGCAGTTCGAAAGCACGTCAAAGTGCAAGTAGATAAATAGGTAGATAAGTAGATAAATAGGCTGGAAGGTAAACGGCGTTTCTGTGCGCTGCTCTGGTTCACCAGAAGCGGCTTAGTCATGCTGGCCACATAACCCGGAAGCTGTACGCCGGCTCCCTCGGCCAGTAAAGCAAGATGAACGCTGCAACCCCAGAGTCGGCCACGACTGGACCTAATGGTCAGGGGTCCCTTTACCTTTACCTTACCAAATAATAGAATAGAATTGGGATTAAGAGGTTTTCTCAGGACAGTGACTGGCATTTGTGCTGTGTCCCATTGTGATGGTGGTGGCACTCGCCCTTCTTCTGATAAGAAATGCTCTGTGAGGGGGTGGGGCGAAAAGGGGGGGGGGTTTGAGGAGGATCAGTTGTGGGGGGGACTGAGAAGTGTCCCTATTGTCCTCAGAGGAATGTTGGACAGTATGTACTTCAGGAACTGTACTCAAGATATAGAGACTCCAAGAGGAGTGAGTTGTGAGGGCCAGCTGTGATCTACCTTGGCTTGTCACAAATGTGAACACCACCTCAGTCAAAGGTGGAGAACCTGCGATCTTCCAGGTGTTGCCAGGAGACAATTCCCCTCAGACACAGTTGGTAGGGCCAGTGGTCAGGAATGATGGGAACTGTGGTCTGAGAACTTCTAGAGGGCTGAGTTGGCCTGAGTTACTGGTATGATAAGAGAGAGTTACATGTCAAAGACAGTTGTCTCACCCCTCTCCCCTTACCCTAATATATCACAATAACATGCCACATTTTCAAACGACTCAGTCAGAAGACAACAGTTTTCACCGGGAGCTACTGGCATAATTTTGCACATTTCTTTTCTGACGAAAGGGTTTGTTTGCTGCTAAAATGACATATATTACTTCAAATTTCAATTACTTGTCGTATTCTATTGCTATCACTTTCCCGCTTTAGAGTTTTCCCTTGGAAAATGCTAGGAATAATTTTGCTCAATAAATCCTGTGGTTTTGTTTTTTTTTTAAGTTATGCCATTTTCTCAGAAAAAAAGAAAAGAAATCTCACCGAAAAAGAAAAAAACCTTGACAACAATCCTGTTCGCACCATGCTATTTCTAGCCAGGCTTTTAATGCTTTGATGACTTCAAAAGAAAAGGCAGCATGTTAAGCCTGCTTAATGTGGTATCTCAGTGAAAGACAACCAGCATGGATGACTAACCTTTCTCTTTCTTTTGCTTTGGAACATTTTAATTGTAATCCAATTATTCTAGCATATTTGATATACATCCAACACATTTCCCCTCTCTCTCTTTCTAAAGGGTGCACTAAAATGACTTTTTAAGACTTTCTACAAAATAGTGAGTCAGAAATGGGTTCTCCACCCCCCCTCCCAACAACCAAAGGATGAGTCACAGAATCGCCAAGTCTCTCTCCTTGGAATGTACAAATAGAAAGAAAAAGCAAATTGCTAGGAGGGAACATGGGAAAGAGTCAAAGCTCAAGTGAGTTGCTGACACCCTGTTTGCAGCAATTGCCTGTCAGACTTTGGACCAGGCCGGTGTGTAACCTGTGACCTGACAAGTCACATGCAACCCACTAGCCACATGCTTTGGAATGCCAATTGCTTGTTAAGCCCTTGGCCTTTATAGACCCAGAGGGAACACACACAAGCACACACAGCTATTAAGCCTCTGGTGGGGGCATCATTATGGCTGATGCGCTGCTATGCTTTGCTTGGTTATGCAGGCATTCCTAGCATCATGCAATTTAAACACACATACACAAAAAACACCCATCCCCCCCCTAAAAGTAGGTTACCAACATGAAAGTAGCAGTTTGTGCAAAAACGCTTTGGGCATGATTATCCTGCGATCCAATTGTGTGGTGCTCTCTTGAAGTCAGCTGCTTGCTCACAGGTGTATCTCATTTTCTGCCTCACCAGCAGTGGAGTATACTCTGCTGGGGGTCTGGAGTCCTGGAAATTCCCTAACGACCAGCATAATGAACTTCTTTAGCTAGAGAGGCAAGAGATGTAAACTCAGATATGCTATCTATGACAGTGACTCATGGTCTCTCCATTGTAAGAGTATGGGGGGCATGAGAGTGGGACACATAGATGGGCGTTTGTACATTCTGTTGATCTAAATATAGAGAAGAACGCTCAAATTGAAAAGCATTGACGGGAGATAGATGCAACTGTTAGAATTCCTGCTCCATGACTGCAGTCATGGGATTGTTGCCTATCACATGACGGTATATGTTTTGACTCCACAGAGTGGGAAATGTTGGAGACAGGATGTTTGTGTTACTGTGTTCCACAAAGTGGGACTATTGTCCTTTGTTTTTTCTCTTTGCTGCCTGATGCTAGAGAGAGGGAGCCATGTTGCAGTGCTCCGTGTGTGCTTCTATGTAAATAAAGTAGATTTGCCAAAATGCTGAGTTGCTGAGGTCTGTTACGTGAACTGCGAAGACTCTGCGGATCCCTAAGTGTGCTGATGTCTGTTGGCATCGGTCGCTGTGATGTTCGGGCAGAAGAAAGCTAATGAAGCTCACAAACAATCAACCAGGAGGGAGAGAACATACCAGTTGGGCGTGTGTCTCTGCCAGGGTCCTACTCGAGTTTAGGACGAGCTCCTGACAGCAACACCCCTCCGCTTGAGATGTGTGTTTAAGCAGGATATACATTAATAAATTGCACACATAAATATCACTGAACTTTCTCCACTGATTGAATCAGAATGAAGTCATGCAATGAAATGTACCATAAAGCAAAGTTAGATGGTCACTTTGTGTTCACAGTACAGCTCACAAGGAAATGAGATAGATTAATGTAACAGGAAGGTACAGTAAGAAGCATACATTAAAAAAACCCACCACTCACATACCCCACACATATGGGGTTTTTTTGCATGAGAGCATGACGGCCATTTGATTTCATTGGGAGAGCAAACTCAACAGAGAAGGCAGTAATCCCAAGCATGCTCACCTGAGAGCGCACCATCAAATTAGTCATGCCTAGAGCACACCTATTGATATCTATGGGCGTTAGGCTAGTCTGTGAGATTTACTTCCAAATAAGCACACACAGAAGGTCTAAACAGCCCAACCCTTCTCTTGAAATCAGTGGTGTTCCATATTTCTTCATTGTGCTTATATCATGCCCATTCTATGACCATGAATCCAAGCCTGAATATATTGGCTTAAAATAATTCTTCTGTTTTGTTTTTATCTCTTCTCTAATGATTTTACTTCAAGGATGACTTCCTACCTCAGTAAGGCATCTGTTTTTGAACGTATCCTTTAATGGCTGCTTCATGCACATCAGTTTCAAATTCAGCACTGCGAAGCAATCATTTCAGCACCAATAAATAAGAAACCATATGCAATACTTCTGGCTTTCTGCTGGTGAATTGCTTGCTGTTTTTTGTTTTTTTTATGAACCACTCTTACAATACCTTTTGAAGGGCAGTGTGCAAATCCATCCCTCCATCCAATCAATTGTATAACAATGACTGTGGTCTACTGCATGCCTCCTGCTCATTGCAATGTTAATTAAGTCACCACCACTTAGAAGTCATGGGTGGTATTCACCCAAGTTTTACTCAGAGTAGACACATTGAATTGAATGAACGTTACCGAGTTGGGTGCATTGAATTTCAATGAACCAAACTTGGTTGAATACCAGCAGCTATTAATTGCATATCCAAAAGAAGCAAGGCACACAATTTAGCCGAGATCATACAAGTACTATCATATTCTATGTACACAAAGTTATTCTGTCTTTTTTTCTTTGCAGGAAGCATATATGTAGACTAGTTGTTGCTCTAAGCATTAATAGCACGAATGTGTGCATGTGTCCAAGAAGTAGGATATCAATAGATTTCTATATTATAATGATTTATTGTGGGAGGGGGGTTCTCCTATTTATTTGATGTTGGATCCCAAAGGGAAAGAAGGAGGACTGTACACAGTGGCTGTTGTTTACCAAGGCAGGAATGTAGCAGGGCAAGGCAGTGATGAAGTCAGGAGAGTTCTGAGTTGGCGGTGGCAGTCTCACATGGTCCAGACCGCGGAGGCTGGTCCAATTAGGGCTATTGGGGCACAGCCCTCCCGAGGAGAATGTCAAGCCATTGTTGTCAATGCCAAAAATATCAAAGCCATACACTCTTTCCTGTCCCCCTTCCTTCCCACATGTTATACTTCTATTTGACAGAAATATTTGCAGAGCTCCTCTAAAGTCAATCTACTGTTCTCCGGCCAGTCAGGTTTCTATACTGCTCAGCTAATCCTAATCCAAAAGTGTAAAGGTAAAGGTAAAGGACCCCTGACAGTTAAGTCCAGTCACAGATGACTCTAGGGTTGCGGTGCTCATCTCACTTTACATGCCAAGGGAATCGGCGTTTGTCCACAAACAGTTTTTCCGGGTCATGTGGCCAGCATGACTAAGCCGCTTCTGGCGCAATGGAACACCGAAACCAGAGCAGCGCACGGAAACACCATTTACCTTCCCGCCAGAGTGGTACACATTTTTTGGCTTGCTTTCAAACTGCTAGGTTGGCAGGAGCTGGGACCGAGCAACAAAAGCTCACCCTGTTGCGGGTATTCAAATTGCCGGCCTTCTGATCGGCAAGCCCAAGAGACTCATTGGTTTAGACCACAGCGCCACCCGCGTCCCTAGCTATGGCAAAGAGGTCCCTCCCATGTGCCACTGGGCAGAAAAAAGTCATGTGGCAGACATTTAAATTGCAGGGGGAGTGGCCCCTTCTCCAGCCCCTGCTGGGAAGTCTCCTAGTCCATCTGTTGTTGGGAGGGCTGACTAGCAGTCTGAGGAACCAGCCCCCACTGCAGGTTGCCAAGAACGGACAAGACAAGGAAAAGTCCTTACCATCTGCTTTTTATTCAATATTCACACAGAGGGGCTTGGGAATGCAGCCTCTTGGAATAATGGCATTGTCCCGATTGAGTCTCTGCCCCCTCCATCTCTCCCACTTCCTCATGAATCATCACTACAGGTGCTGAGAAGTGCCCTCTGCCTATGAGCTCTTTGCTCTCCTACTTTCAATGCTTGCCGGGTTCTGGGAGGGGGGGGTCTGGAATGCTTTCTAAAGACACTGTATCTGCCAACTGTTGCCCCCCTGGTGCTTCTTTTCTTCCTCCTCCTCCTCTCCCACTATTTCCCAGCTTTCCCCCCTCATCTGCCTCTGAGCTGTGATCTCCCTCAAACCCCTGTTGCAATTCTGAACTGTCTTCTTCTTCTCTGGAAGAGTCAGACTGGGGAGGCTGTCTCCACTATTCCTCCTCTGCCCAGTCTCAGACACAGTCTCAGTATTGGCCTAGTAGAGCCGCATGTTCAGAGCTCTTCTATCTTTGCACCTACATACAAGTGCTATTCACGTGCAGTTCTATTACAGTGGTACCTCGGGTTAAGAACTTAATTTGTTCTGGAGGTCCATTCTTAACCTGAAACTGTTCTTAACCTGAAACACCACTATAGCTAATGGGGTCTCCTGCTGCTGCTGCACCGCCAGAGCACGATTTCTGTTCTTATCCTAAAGCAAAGTTCTTAACCTGAGGTACTATTTCTGGGTTAGTGGAGTCTGTGACCTGAAGCATCTGTAACCTGAAGCGTATGTAACCCAAGGTACAACTCTATTTTAAAAAATGATTTTCTCATGGAATGCTGTGCCCCTACCATATTCTTCTTATGTGGGGTCATGGAATACACACAGCCCTACAAAAGGAAGTAAAAGGTAAAGGTAGGGACGTGGGTGGCGCTGTGGTCTAAATCACTGAGCCTCTTGGGCTTGTTATTCAGAAGGTTGGCAGTTTGAATCCGCATGACAGGGTAAGCTCACGTTGCTCTGTCCCAGCTCCTGCCAACCTAGCAGTTTGAAAGCACACCAGTGAAGTAGATAAATAGGTGCTGCTGTGGTGGGAAGATAAACAGTGTTTCCATGCACTCTGGTTTCCATCATGGTGTTCGATTGCATCAGAAGTGGTTTAGTCATGCCGGCCACATGACCCAGAAAGCTGTCTGTGGACAAACACCGGCTCCCTCAGCCTGAAAGCGGGATGAGTGCTGCAACCCCATAGTTGCCTTTGACTGGATTTAACTGTCTAGGGGTCCTTAACCTTTACTTTTTTTTACATTAGGAGTAAACTACACCAAGTGAGATGGCTGGAGTTCAGAAGTAAAAAAATACTTCCAATGTAACATCTCCATTTTGAAAACAAGATGAAATTTGCAGGTGAAAGCAAGTCCCAATAACGGCATTAGAATGAACTGTTGAATTCCCGAAGTGAGCTATTCCTAGCAATAGATTAGTAAATCCTTAGTTTTTTCTTCAATTTAGACACGAACTGCCACGCCTACTGCATGCTTCAGCCTTAGTAAGATCTTGTTGTGTTACAGTTAAAAAGTAACTCCCGGAGTACCAATGTTTTAAAGTATGCACTCCCGGCAACGCCCCACAGCCCACACTTAAGTTTCTAAATACCGATTGAATCTCTTCAATTAGGCTCATAAAGTGGCACACAACTGGGTTTGGAAATAATATAATAGCTGAAACATAGCAAATGCTAATCTTTTGTGCGTTACAAGAACATTTCCTATGCTGGTTGTCCATAATTCCGCCTAACGGGAGCTCAGTGGCACCACTTCCCCTGGCTTTCCCCATAAACAAGGATAAAAAGAGGTAATGCACAGCCACCCATAATAATATACAATTCTTACAGCCAGTGAATAAACTCAGTAATTAAGAAGATGAAGCCTGTTACTTCTGAAATGAGCTAGAAGAGTGACACTTAAGCCCACACACAGGCAGTTTTCAGGCATCAACTAATTAATGCTTACAAAACTCCTGTATGGTACGTAGGTAACTGGAGGACATGCTTGAAGGGCTTGTAAAGAGAGTTTAGCTGGAGTATTTTTAGCCGGCGAACAGTCTTCAAAGCAGCCTGATCCAGCGATATTGACAGAGTCAGGAAGTGAATGGGAAGCAGGAGATGGAGTCATAGAAAGATCAGAGCTGGAAGAGTTCCAGGGGGATGCTGCAGCTGAATCCCTCTGCTTCTGGAAAAGGATGCTCTATGTCGGGAGTGGGGGGGGGGGGGGTTCCTCCAGATGGCCAGGGGGATTCTCTCACTGAATTCTATCTCAGAGATCATTCTCTAATTTCAGAGTTGCAGCATTGTTGAGCAAATGCTGAGGTGAAGGCCACAGCCAACGCTGCTGGTGAGGTCCATGGAGGCGGACCTTGATGCTTGAATCACAGTTGCAGACACCATCTTCAGTTTGCAATGTGCTGGAAGTTCTGCTTCCCGTACATGGTGTGTGTGGGGGGGGGGTGGGTGGGTGGAAGTCTGCTGCCACAATAATAGGTCCACCAGCAATCTGGTGCATTGCACTCTGGGAAAATAAATAGGGACCTTCCTCCCAAGGGGATGGCACTCACCCAAATGTCCACTTTGGCTGCAAATGCAATTTTAGTTCTTATGTGCACAGCAGCCTGAAAGGTCTGCTACTGTAAGTCCCAGACCCTCTAAGTAACTCTATTTTCCAGGGACAGTCCTAGATTTACAGAAGCCGTATTGGTTTCTGATTTGATCCTAAAATGTCCCACTTTTCCTTAGGACGTCCATATTTTCACTGGAGAAATGTTGGAGGGTATGGACATCTGAAGGCAGCCACATATAGGGAAGGTTATTAATGTTTTCTTATGTTGTTATATATTGGAAGGCTCCCAGAGTAAATAATAAAATGGTTGTTGTTGTTGTTGTTGTTGTTGTTGTTGTTGTTGTTGTTGTTGTTATAGAGGATGTCCCCATTTTCATTGTGGAAATGTTAGAGGGTATGTCTCATCACAACTTTTAGGCTTCTCAGCATGTGATGCAATGGCTAACAAGCAAAGCATCTATTATAGGTGGGCCCAAGCTTAATATGACAATGTGCTCACTCTGTGTGAACGGAGGTGGCAAAATTCTCAAGTGGTGAGATCAAATTCTTGGAACATAACTGAGAGCTCTTTCATTCTGTTTTCATGCTCCACGCTCCCCTGAGCTGTAGGAAGTTCTCAGCACAGCGGGAACCATTTCCTTTTGAGGACAGAGTTCTGCATAAGAGTTAGCATGCCTTTTGTAACTAACTATTTATAAATGTGCAGGTTGAGCAGAGGGGGAGTAAACATGCTCACACGGAGGCCTTGCTCAGTGCCAAAAATAGTGCCAGTCCCTAAAAGCAATAGCATCGCCCAAGACTGTTTCTTGCCAACCAGATACAAAATGAAAGACTTTCCCCCCTGATCAGTCTTAAGCTCTTAAGCTTTCTCTCTGAATCCATGCATGGCAAAAACTTTCTGTGGCTTGCAGTAGCCACCCACACCTAAGGTTGTTAAGGCTGCAGTAACATATCCACTTACCCCAAAGAGGGTGAGCCCCATTGATTTTGATGAGACCACAGAGCCTAGGACTTGCTTATCAGAAGGTTGGCGGTTCGAATCCCCGCGACGGGGTGAGCTCCTGTTGTATGGTCCCTGCTCCTGCCCACCTAGCAGTTTGAAAGCACGTCAAAGTGCAAGTAGATAAATAGGTAGCGCTCCAGCGGGAAGATAAACGGTATTTCCGTGCATTGCTCTGGTTCGCCAGAAGTGGCTTAGTCATGCTGTAGCCGGCTCCCTCGGCCAATAAAGCGAGATGAGCGCCACAACCCCAGAGTCGGCCACGACTGGACCTAATGGTCAGGGGTCCCTTTACCCTTTACCTTTACATATGAGTAGACTTCTACATAAGGATGGAGGAGAAATTCAATTCCTTTCACATTTAAAGGCAAGCCTACCTAATTCACACTTTCTGAAACATAGCTATTTTTCAAAATTTGCACGTCTCCAGGTTTCGGAAAGCAGTTCTGCAGTCAAGTAATGTGTACAAAATACACATGCTAGAGTAAAACATCCATAAAATCATAGAACTGTGCAGTTGGGAGGGACCACGGAGATCATCTAGTCCAACCCCCTGCGATGCAAGAATCTTTCACCCAATGTGGGGCTTGAACCCATGACCCTGGGATTAAGAGTCTCATGCTCTACAGACTGAGCTATATTAGTGAAAAGAACATACAACACAGTCAAATGGGCAGCACAGAAATTATAAATTAGTATTATTATTACTACAGAATGCATTATATTAGGGGAAAGTGTTTTGCGAAAAGGTGGATATCAGGCAAAATTGCATACCAATGCTTATATTAGGAGAAATTTGCTCGAAAATGCTGATGAGTTTTCATAAGGACTTGGGGGAAAATTGCAAACTGGTATGGAAATGTGGTGAACTGAATTTAAAAGTAGAAAATGAAAAATAATAATGAGAGAAACTGATTACTTGTATAGAAGTGTACTGTAAGAGAGCATTTTCGGCTGTACGAAAAGCCGGAAGAGCAATGACTATTGTACAAAGGGGCAGTCAGATGTTTACATCTAGTCATATTACGAAATGTCATAGCACCTTGTCTTGCAATATGAACCTACATTACCTATACAGTAATTCATATCCCAAATATGAAGTGAGGAATTTCCCCTGCCCTCCAAGTGCTTCGCTGGTGAGTATTAAGGGCAGGCTTTCAGTTGGGTGGGAGAAAGTTGGAGGTTCATGGGGCATAGGTGGGGAATGAGCCAAAGTATTTCCTATTTTCTGGGGAAAACATTTCAGAATATTCTGAACTGGTTTGAGGAAAATGCTGGGGCCTCCCATCACTACTCACAACATATCATTTCAGGAAATGTCAATGCATAACTTTCCTTACTGAGCCTTGTTTCATTTCATTTCCTTACTCTCTTTCATACTACACTCACATATTTTTAGGACACAGAATATGCAGAGCACCCAGTGCCTTCACCTCCCCCCCCGAGCATACAATAATAAATAATATGGGACTAATGGGAAAAACTGATCCAAAAAAGGATTTGAGTTTCCTTCCTTCTGCTTGGACAAAAGTGAGGGATTGCCATTGAAAAAAACTGCACGATAAATAATCTTGTAGCACCACCAAGTGATGAAAATAACACAAAACAAATTTTGCATCATTTTGCATGCAGTTGTATGTATGCTTACTTGGGAATAACCATCCCTGAATTCAGTAAAATTTGTTTCCAATTGAATATGCTGGATGGATGGCTTTCTGGACTAAGATGGAGTGTCAAATTTGTTTGCTAAAAAAACCAACATTGGTCATCACAAAAGCTACAAAGACTCAAGCTGAGAACACAGGATGTCTCCAGCATATTGGACCCCATTTTTGCAATAATTATTGGTCTGCTAGAGCAAACATGGAAACTTTAGACATAACATATTATCTATCCATCATCTATCTATCTATCATCTATCTATCTATCTATCTATCTATCTATCTATCTATCTATCTATCTATCATCTATCTATCTATCTATCATCTATCTATCTATCTATCTATCTATCTATCTATCATCTATCTATCTATCTATCTATCTATCTATCTATCTATCTATCATCTATCTATCTACCTATCTACCTATCTACCTACATCTATCTATCTATCTATCTATCTATCTATCTATCTATCATCTATCTATCTATCTATCTATCTATCTATCTATCTATCTATCTATCATCTATCATCATCTATCATCTATCTATCTATCTATCTATCTATCTATCTATCTATCTATCTATCTATCATCTATCTATCTATATCTATCATCTATCTATCATCTATCTATCTATCATCTATCTATCATCTATCTATCTATCTATCTATCTATCTATCTATCTATCTATCTATCTATCTATATCTATCTCTATCTATCTATCATCTATCTATCATCTATCTATCTATCTATCTATCTATCTATCTATCTATCATCTATCTATCATCTATCTATCTATCTATCTATCTATCTATCTATCATCTATCTATCATCTATCTATCTATCTATCTATCATCTATCTATCTATCTATCTATCTATCTATCTATCTATCTATCATCTATCTATCATCTATCTATCTATCTATCTATCTATCTATCTATCTATCTATCCTCTATCTATCTATCTATCTATCTATCTATCTATCTATCTATCAATCATCTATCTATCTATCTATCTATCTATCATCTCTCAACCGGTTTTCCCTTACTGTTTAAAAAGAGAGAGCCCATGTTTGTAGCGGTTAGCCTCTGGGCCATGAAGCTTACTGAGTGACCTTGGGCCAGTCACGGCCTCTCATCTTAACCTACCTCACAGAGTTGTTGTAGGGATTACATAAGGAGGGGGAGAACCTTGTGCTTGTACAGTGGTACCTCAGGTTAAGAACTTAATTCATTCTGGAGGTCTGTTCTTAACCTGAAACTGTTCTTAACCTGAGGTACCACTTTAGCTAACGGGGCCTCCCACTGCTGCCGCGCTGCTGGCTCGCAATTTCTGTTCTCATCCTGAGGTAAAGTTCTTAACCCGAGGTACTACTTCCGGGTTAGCAGACTCTGTAACCTGAAGTGTTTGTAACTTGAGGTACCACTGTACAACCTCAAGCTTCTTGGATACAAGAGTGGGATTTAAATTCAATAAATAAACAAACAGATAGGAAATCGTTGGGAGAATCTCTTTAAAAACAAACAAACAAACAAACCTTATCCTTAGGGGATTATACAGGAGTTAATATAATATTATAGGGACGCGGGTGGCGCTGTGGGTAAAACCTCAGCGCCTAGGACTTGCCGATCGCATGGTCGGCGGTTTGAATCCCCGCGGCGGGGTGAGCTCCCGTCGTTCGGTCCCAGCTCCTGCCCACCTAGCAGTTCGAAAGCACTCTTAAGTGCAAGTAGATAAATAGGTACCACTTTATAGCAGGAAGGTAAACGGCGTTTCCGTGCGCTGCGCTGGTGCAGGCTCGCCAGAGCAGCTTCATCACGCTGGCCACGTGACCCGGAAGTGTCTCCGGACAGCGCTGGCCCCCGGCCTCTTAAGCGAGATGGGCGCGCAACCCCAGAGTCGGACACGACTGGCCCGTACGGGCAGGGGTACCTTTACCTTTACCTTTTAATATAATATTACACAGTGAACAATATTTTGCAAAAATTCAGAGGACTTCCAACATGGTCTTGGTCACATCCATACCATGTGTTAAAATCAATCTTTATAACTTCTCCCAAAGAACCCCGCTAACTGTAGTTCATTAAAGGTGTTTTGTTCGCAGAGCTACAAACTACAGTTCCCAGGAATCTTCATGGCTGCCAAACTGGTATAAGAGTGTTTTAAATGTATGTTGTGGGTGTGACCTAAATATGCTGTGGGCACTATTAGGAATCTCCAAGCAGTGAATGCTTTCCCCATCACATTCCATATTTTAAGAATAATGAGAATGCTGTCTTTACATAAGAGATACTTGGGGTGCTGCAAGCAGTCAAGAGTTGTATAATGCAATCTCTGTGACTCAAGTAAGAGATTTAGCAAACTGGCTATAGGCTTTACAGTTCTTGACAGTCTCTACCCCCCACCGCAAAAAAAAAGAAAAGAAAAGGAGACTCATTGTGTTTGGGTATTGTGCAGGTGCGATTTTGCTCAAGGGGCTACTTTTGTGTGTGTGTGTGTGTGTGTGTGTGTGTGTGTGTGTGTGTGTGGTGATGAATCATCTGTACTGATCTGTGTGATTTCTTGAAGCAAAAGCCTGACAGCAGCACTTGGGTGTTTGGAAGTTTGTGCAATGGAAATTGTCATATCGAGGCAATTCCAGGAAGGCCTGAAGTGCATCATATTTAATCTGCTGTCAGACAAAGAGTTTTCTCTCTCCTTTAGCTACAATAGCTCTGTTAGTCAGAAGCAAGCACATTAACATTTTTATATAAGGCATGGGTGCTATGCCCCCGTTCGCTCCACTCACCGAGCCCCTCCCCTCTCCCCCATCCTTACACGGTAACCTATTAGATTTTCCACTTTCCACCTTATGCCGCTGCGGTTCCACATCCTGACACTCTCTGGCCTGTTACTCCTGGGTGTCTTCTTCATCCCCAGCCACTGCTCCTTCTGCTCTTCACGTTGTTTCATGCTGAAACAAAACCCTGAAGCTCAAAGTGTCATGGGGGCCCCTTCACAGCAAGATCTGGTTAACCACGGTTATCTTCTCCAGTGAGGTTGTTCCACGACAGATCACCACACTGTTACAACATCTGTGCTACTGACCTTCAGACTTTGGGATTGTTAAAATAAATAAAATAAAATAAAATAGCAATTTGACCCAAATCAGGTCTACTGGACCCATTTTTTTAAAATAAAATATAACAACAACAACAACAACAATAGTAATAATAATAATAATGTGAACCAAAGTTTCTTCTGGGGCCCCTCTGGGGCCCTGAAGGGTGGCACTGTGGGTTAAAGCCTCAGCACCTAGGACTTGCCGATCGAAAGGTCGGCGGTTCGAATCCCCGCGACGGGGTGCGCTCCCATTGCTCAGTGCCAGCGCCTGCCAACCTAGCAGTTCGAAAGCACCCCCGGGTGCAAGTAGATAAATAGGGACCGCTTACTAGCGGGAAGGTAAACGGCGTTCCGTGTGCTGCGCTGGCTTGCCAGATGCAGCTTGTCACGCTGGCCACGTGACCCGGAAGTGTCTGCGGACAGCGCTGGCCCCCGGCCTCTTGAGTGAGATGGGCGCACAACCCTAGAGTCTGTCAAGACTGGCCCGTATGGGCAGGGGTACCTTTACCTTTTTTAGTTTCATAGGAGATCAACCCCTTATCAAAAAGTGGTGTATCCTTTCATTGGTGGACTTTGGGGCCTCAAATTTTAGCTGTGCCCTGTGCAGTCCTCAAATTTGGTGCCCCCAGCCCCCCACTTTCCATTCTACATCATAGTTGTGGCACCCCCTGCAGCGCACCTGAGACCCTGCACCCAGTGCAACTGAACTGGTCACGCTCCCCTGAATCTGCCTCTGATCCTTTTGGTAGGATTGCCAAATATTATTTTATTTCAGGTCAATTTGGGTTTGCAGCCAGAGTTACAATTAAATCTGGTCTCCCCTTTTCATGTGTGGTAGCCAGTGCTTTCTCTCTAGAAAAATAGGTGCCGGAACTCACCATGAAGTTGTTACAGTAAGTGCGAACAAAAATGAGGTGCCAGTACTGCATACCCCTGAGTACCCCCTGAAGAAAAGCACTGGTGACAGCTCTTCCATCTCAATACAGGAAATGCATGGCCAATGGTGTTCCTCTGAATGAAGGTATTAGCAAGCACATGTTTCTGAGTTGTTTTTTCCCTGATGGATCTGCTATGTCATGAGGCATATGATCTGCCGGTCCTTGGAATGTCTCTGCTCTGAATAGACTTTGCCTTTGTCTGACATAATTAAAATGATTCCATTCCACTGCAATATCTGCATTAGTCACATACTGTTGTGCTAATTTTCCACCTATTTGTGGGTTAAAAATATCTCCCCTAATTTTATAATGAAATATTTTAGAATGTGTGATTATTCAACTATTTGGTTATTTGATTGTTGTTAGCCGCCCTGAGCCCAGCTTCGGCTGGGGAGGGCGGGATATAAATAAAATTTATTATTATTATTATTGCTAACCCGTAGCCATAATAGTGAACTGCCAAGATTTTTGTATGTGGATTCTTTGGATTGGTGAACTCAAAGGAATATCCATGGCTACCTGATGGGAAAAACAGTGGTAATATCATTGGTTTGAGATGTGGTGATCCTTTCTACATAGTGGTGCTTTCGTATTTATGTGAAATTAAGGTGCTTAAGGCACTTCATGTTCTAGTCTCGTAATATTTCCACCGCAATATTTGCCACTGTTGTCATTAGATGGAAATGTCAAGAATATTAAATGTACCTCATCCAAATCCATTTCTTTATACACTACATATAACGTTCTATAGATTATATTTCCTGCATTTGGTTGTTAGTCACAATTATTTTTAGAATATTGTTGCAACTGTTCATCAATAACCTGTGTTCCACTGATTTGTCTCTATTGCACATTGCTTGTGGTAGCATGTGTGGCGACATCACTTATTACACAAACTAGTGATATGATCTTATGAGGCGAAGCATACTGAGTGTTGAAAGATGTAAAGGTGAGCACATTATTGTCCTTCCAAATGTGTTCGCGGAAAAGTTTTCCATTTTCACCACGGTTTTCACGGTTTCTCTCTCTCTCTCCTCTTCTAGCCTCCATGCCCAGCATTCAGGGAAGGGCTGGCAAGGGAGCCCCCATCTCTGACCATAGCAGCCTGGTTTGCTCTTCCCTGCTGCCTATCAATGGACCAGACTGCTCTGCATGCTGCATGACAACAGCCATACAATTTTATTATATAGTAAGGAAAAAAAATAGGCATCTGATCAATCAATCTGATCCCACCAGTTGATTTTCTTTTGTCTCTCAATTAATTTGCAAACTACCTGCAAGCCTGTCAGGAGCACTGAAGTGTACAGTAATAAACTCTGCCTTCACACTGCCTCAATGATTCATATTGATTTGATGACAGGCTACGATGCCTGCTCTGATTGCCCCTGTGGCCCTTTGCTTTTATCCCAGCAGTGCTTTCTCATTTCAGTGATTGCCTGCTTGCTTGCTTGCTCACTCTTTCTCTCTCACTTCAGTGCAGCAAATGAAGTTTCTCAACCCTTTTGTAGCATTCCAAGCGAACAATAAGCTGGGTTTTTTTTATTTGTGTCTCTCCCTCTCCTCCCAATTTCTCCCTTGTGTGAAGTGGTTAAGTTGAGCATGTTGCACAATTACACACATACACACACCGCTTAGCACAAAGTGTTTTGTGTGGGTGTGTCCAGGAAAGACAAGGGAAAGTCAATTGACATTACTTTCCCCATGAGTGGATCTTTAGGTTCATGAACAATTTATTCTGCACAGTTGATGCTATTTTAGTTTGGTCCTCCAAACAGATATAGATCATGCAAGTAAAAGTGGCATATGAATGACTCTGTCCTAAAAAGTGTACCCACAAAACAGGAGGGTAGATGAATGCTTCATTATTATTATTATTTTTAAAAAAGCAATCCCAAGATTATATAGTCTGCCACTTGCAGAAGAATCACTGCAGTTATCCTTCTAACATTTGGCAAAATTCATCTCCTCAGAAGGGGCAAACATGCATGAACATTTCATTCAAGTCAAAGTTTTCTTTAAAACACACCCACCTATCCACACCAAACTTTGAAAGTTGCTTAGCTCAAAATCCCACGGACCCACATGACTGCAATTTTTACACTCTGGAAGGGCTACTATGCCTGCAAATTCCACCCTCTTCTGCCAAAAGTGGAGGGGCAGGAGTTATAGCAATTTTTAAAATTTAACGATAGTGAATGAGGGGAAATGAACTGTTGGCTTCAGACTGCAAGCTGATGAGCAGCCTCCAAAGTTGTTCCAGTTGTTTTCTGAAGTTCTGGATTAGGAACTGAACCAAATCTTTTGAGCCAGTGCACACCTTTAATGTAAATGATGATTACTTTGCAAAATGCCCAGATGTAATATCCCATCTGGCAATTTCATTCCCCCCCCCCCATCTGCTTAAGTTAAAATGTGTCAAAAAAGCTTTGGAAAATTAGGCCCTAAGGATTTAGTAAAGCCAATGTATAACTACTGCACCACACCGAAAAGGAGGAAAAACGCCACGCTGTGTTCATTCAACTCCGATCCTTCTACCTAAAATGGTCATGTGAATTGGCCTTTGCAAGCAAGAGGCCTCGTTCCCTTGGAAACAGTTCTGATAGATTGTGTTTACATAGTATGAGTCAGAAAAAAGATGTATGTCCAGTAAATTGCTTACAAGCTGTAGCTGAGATAATATATCAAGAGCACCTCATTCTGCATAAAGAAAACGAGCATTTTACCCCTCTATAGGATACACCACATTCAGATCAGTATAAAAAGCTGCCTATCACCCACTTTCCATTGCCCCTAAAGGTTTGCTTCACTTTCTCCAGAGACTGTCCCTTCTGCAATTTCCTCTATCATTCTGTGTCTTTGGTTTGTCTTTGAACTGGGGATGGGGAACATGTGACTCTTCAAATACTGCTGGGCTATAACTCCCATCATCCCTGACTATTGGGCCTGCTGACTGAGGATGATGCGAGTTGGCACCCCAACCTCTGCATTAAATAGTGCAAGACACTGCAGTTTCAGAAAATTAAGTCCAGAGGTTGCTTCTGCTCTTGAGCACTGGAGAAACCATACCCCAACCCAGTGCTGGATTTACGTATAAGCTAAACAAGCTATAGCTTAGGGCCCCACTCTCTTGGGGCCCCCAAAAAAATTTAAAAGAAAAAAGCTGGATGTACATTTCCAAAATATAAGATAAAAAACATATAAAATAAAACCTACATACAGCAACAGTGTTTTGTGTTGTATAGGCTCCTATGATGCAAGTAATGGGCTCCACCTGCTAGCCTTTTCCCTAAAATATCACTGGTTCGCTCATTTCTATATATAACCTATGGAACTCTCATAAGTTCCATTATCGCTTATTTTTGCTTATTAAAGCGCAAAAATCAAACACTGGAATGCTCAAGCAGGCAGAAGGTGAAAACTACCATGGATAAGGGAACGCAGCTACAAGCAAGTTGAAAAGAAGAACGAAAGACTTAGTAAAACCTCACTTGTTGTTATCTAACATATTATTGTTATTTTTTAAAAAAAAAAAATCTATATGCAGGAGTCGGTAAAAGGACAGCTGAGGGATAAGGATATTTATTTTTAAAGAGGATGATAATTAGAGATAAATTTGTAATATAAGCAGCATGTAACAGGGGAAGAAATGGAAATAACTGAGTGGGAAGCCAATTGTGTTGGTTTTTTTTTTGGGGGGGGAAGGATTATTAAATTAGTTTAACAAAAGTTACCCAGAAGCGAATGTGGCCCTCAGTCTGTTAAAGTTTCCTCACCATCTGATATAGACAGAATGGGCCAGCAATGAAGTTACACTTCAGGTTAACAGCTTAATCTTGGCTCTGGATTCCAGAGTGTGCTGTCCTAGGTTCTGATGATGGGCTAAAAGCACGTTCTTCTTTGTGACTTGCCTGTCAAACTCTGGAAGTAATTTCTGACCAGGTCTGTATGTATTCCAGTGGCTTTAGTCACAAACAAGAGGTTTATCTGGATCTGTCCCGAAATCTGCCTTCCGAAGTACCTGCCACAGGCTACTGGTTTTCCATGTGACTGCCATTTCTCCCTGGTCAGGGATGGTGACAGAATCTGTCTCAGCCAGATTCCATTCTGGCTTTTGCAATTCTTGGATGGTTTCCAGGTCAGACCTCTGGCTGGATTCAAATGAAGTGCTTTGGATTTTGGAACAGTTTTTTGTTAGTTTGTTAATGTGTTAATTTGCTAAGCTGCATAATGGGTAAGAATGTGAGATGGAACAATACCATCATTTCAACATTGCACCATTTTGCAAATAAAGGGAAATGGAAAATATGAAAGATGCACTTTCAGAGTCCCCTATGGAGCCAAATTCACTGAAGGAAGACTTCCAATCCTGCCCATCCCCCCCCAATATGTTGTAAAAGCCAAAATGACAGGCAGATATATATTTGCACAATTTCACCAATGAGCCAATCTGGCACATGTAAAATTAAAGGAGGACAGAACTAACCTAGCATTAGGGAACACATTCTGGAACACTTGTGGAAACAGAACTGCTCTGTTCTGCTCATCCCTAGTTTTGTAGGTGAACTCCACCATCAAATGATAATCTGCCTGTACCTTGGGGGTGTCTATTTCTGTCTGTTTACATGACCACAAAAATGGATCATAGCAAAGGTAGCTGTGAGAAAAACAGCTAGTTCTGAAGAAAAACAGTGAGTTCTGAAGAAGAATTTGAAGGGAAAGAAAGACCATACTGGTGAACTGGGAGAAAAGGGCAAAAATATATATATGCTTCCTGTAGTCATAACGTATTTAACCCTGCAGGATCACCCATTAACATTGGCAGAAAGAAGCTACAGATAGTGTTAGAGCATGTTCTGTGCATGCAGGAGACCTCCGAATTAGTCATCTCCAGTAAATTTGATTGCACGAACCATGAAGACTTCTGCCCAGTGAATGGACTGAAGAAGGTGTAAGATTCAGTTGTAAAGCTATGGTTTTCCCAGTAGTGATGTATGGAAGTGAGAGCTGGACCATACAGAAGGCTGATCGCTGAAGAATTTATGCTTTTGAATTATGGTGCTGGAGGAGACTCTTGAGAGTCCCATGGACTGCAAGAAGATCAAAACTATCCATTCTGAAGGAAATCAGCCCTGAGTGCTCACTGGAAGGACAGATCGTGAAGCTGAGGCTCCAAGATTTTGGCCACCTCATGAGAAGAGAAGACTCCCTGGAAAAGACCCTGATGTTGGCACAAGGAGAAGGGGATGACAGAGGACGAGAGGGTTGGACAGTGTTCTCGAAGCTAATAGCATGAGTTTGACCAAACTGCGGGAGGCAGTGGAAGACAGGAGTGCCTGGCGTGCTTTGGTGCAAGGAGTCACGAAGAGTCGGACACAACTAAACGACTAAACAACAACAACAAAAGGTTCATCTGTCCAAGTATCATTGAAGATCAGATGAGAGCCATATGTAAGCTGCTTTGAGCTCTTTGATGGGAAAGTGGAATATAAGTAAAATAGAAAGAACTAATAACACTCTGACTGGTACTCGATATGAATGAGGAATGGTCAGCTAGATGGATTGTAGCTCTGATAACAGTAACCGCTGACTACTTCGCAGCACAATCCTGTGCAAGTTTTCTCAGAAGTAAGCTTCGCTGAATTGAGTTAGAGAGTCACTCCCAAGGAAGCATGCATAGGATTGCAGTCTAATAGTGCAATCCTAACCATGTCTACTCAGAAGCAAGTCCTATTGAAGTCAATGGGGCTCACTCCCAGGTAAGTGGGGCTAGGATTGCAGCCTTAATTATTCAAGTTGACTTTAAAAATTTGTGTATTAAAATTATGCGCACAAAGCCTTCACCTTGTGTGAGCTGGTGTAATATCTTTGAAGACTGAAGCCTATATATTCAGTAATAGGACTGATATCCTTTGTTATTGTAAAGTAAATCACCCCAGTATTCTGTTACGCACAATTTTTTTTTTAGTATTTAACGTTTAGCGTTTCCTCAACAAATCCTCCTCTATTACTTTTTCTCAAATATTTAATGGATTTGATATTCAAGTCTCCCCCATGAGCAATAATATTATCCCTATTTTCCCCAGAAGGGAAGATATAGGACAGAGAGGCAACATTTTTAAATCAAAGTTGTTCAGTGTACAGAAGCATCTGAAGGAAATAGCATTTTTTTTTACCAGAAAAAAATATTCTTCACCTTTGTAGTGTGTTTCCTGTCACTGCTGCAACAAGACTCCTTGGCTAACATACAAGATTTCTTCTGTTGTGATAAAACCTTTGTGCGTGAATCCATTTTTTAAAAAAGAAAAGCCTTATGCCAAATATTGAGTTCAAAGTCATTTTCCTATACTCTCCAACCCAATCCGGATCTCCCCCATCCCCAGGGTTTCCTTGATCTAGAATCCCAACAAAGGAAAGCAATACAGTGGTACCTCGGGTTAAGTACTTAATTCGTTCTGGAGATCTGTTCTTAACCTGAAACTGTTCTTAACCTGAAGCACCACTTTAGCCAATGGGGCCTCCTGCTGCTGCTGCGCCGCTGTAGCACGATTTCTGTTCTCATCCTGAAGTAAAGTTCTTAACCCGAGGTACTATTTCTGGGTTAGCGGAGTCTGTAACCTGAAGCGTATGTAACCCGAGGTACCGCTGTATACAAATATGTTCTTGAAATGTAATTGATGGTGGGATCATTCTTGGGGAACGATTCCGGTTCACCTAAAGCAGTTTCCCACTGGTAAGGGACCTTGAAATTAAACATTTCAATCAACGCACAGACATATATACGATAATCACGAAAAAGAGGCTGATGTGGGATCGAAAGCAACCTAAAATCAACATTGGCACTGAAGATTTCCCAGGCATTCAACAAAAGAGGTTTAAAGATTCTCTCAAGGCAAATCTTTAAAAATGTAGTATATATACCGACAACTGGGAAACACTGGTCTGCGAGTGCTCCAATTCGAGAACAGCCTTTCCCGAAGGTGTCCTGGACTTTGAAGACGATTGAACTCAGGATGAAAGGGAGAAACGTGCTGAGGAAGGCAGGCTTGGCAAACCCTCACCATGATCAACTCCCGCCTGGAAACCTGTGTCCCCACTGTGGAAGGATGTGTGGATCCAGAATTGGCCTCCACAGTAACTTATGGACTCACTGTTAAAAGCGTGTTTATGGAAGGCAATCTTACTCGGCTACGAGTGATCATAGAAGGAGAAGGAGAAGAAGACGACGACGACGACGACTAGCATTCTATTTGCTTTCCCATCTGCTACACAATTCCCCATTTCCTATCATCTACATGGTGACATCTGCATTCCTCACAGACATTTAGGTCAGCACCCTTAGAGTCGCGGCAATTGTGTTAAAATCTGAGTGGGTCACAACAATGCCCTGCCCCCTCTCTTTTTGGCAGGTATGGGGAACCTTTGGTTCTCCAGTTGTTGCTGAACTACCAACTCCCATCACCCCTGGCCATCGACTGAACTTGCTGGGCCTGATGGGAGTTGTAGTTCAGCAACATCTGGAGGGCCAAGGATTACCCATTCCTGCTCTATGATCCAATTCGCTCTTCACATGGTTGAAACTGTGCAGAGTTTGGTTTGGGGTTTAGAAATTTGTATCCGATGTTCACATACAGGGTCACCAGCTTATCATCTGGCCATTGCAATTATAAAGGACTTTGTGAGGAAAAAAGCTTGCCACATAAACAAGAAAGGGAATTGCATGATCGCATTCCTAGTGACACTTCTTCAAATCAAAGTCAAATGAAGTGCACCGAATCTGGAATTTATCCTGGCTAAAACAGTTCATCTGTTTGCTTGCTACAAATCTGGAGCCCAATTTGGCAAGATCCACTAATTTGTATTTTTTTAAATCCTGTCAAAATATAATTTAGAGTTAACTCCTGTGACAGTTTGAGACAAACTAAATGGGGAAACTTTTCGTGGGTGGCATCTGACGTGCTACTTTGGGTTTGATGGCAACAATATTGAATCTGCATGACAATGAGGACTGTACTTTCAGCCAATTGATATGTGACTGTAACAGGCATGGCAATCTTTCTCTGTAGATTTGCTGAGTATACAAGGTAGTTGCCTCATATTGCCCACACTTTCTGAAGACAGGCTTAATTACTTTAAATTCAGAAGCTTCCATGGTCCATCCATCCCGCCCACCATCACTCTTTAAAACCCATACATCCACATTATTCCCTAACAATGGAGACTGACATTGCTCTTTCCAGGCTGCACAATTTACAGTAAAAAAAAGGGGGAAAGGAAAGGGAGAGAGGAGAAAGTTGTGTTATTTGGGAGGAGTACAAAGGAGTCACAAGCAGACCACCTACAGAGCATTTAACCAGTGGTGGTCTGATTTTAATTGTCCTGCGCACTGGTAAAGTTTTCTTGTGATCTATGGCACTTAAAAGTTTCCCACGTGTAATTTCATAGAAGCTACTTTCTGAAAAGGATTATCTTGCTAAGCACCGTAAGAACCCAATTAAAAGCAATCTCTTGATTTCAGAATCTTTTTGATCACTCTTCAGTCGCGACCTGTCTCCAAATCCCCCAGCCACTTTCTGCTCCAGACTGAATACCTCAGCTGGGTGTGTTCCCAGCTTTGATACAGCCTTGGTTCAAATGCCGGTATTACACTTTATCTGATCGCAGCAGAATTTCCCTACCTCCCACTGCAAATAATCAGAAAGATGGAGCTCCAAATTCTTTCCTGATGATGATGGGCTTTCTATCACAAGTGTTGAATCCTGAATACAGAAAAAAAAATAATCATACATTTTCTCAAATAAAAGTGTTAAAACGTTCAAAGGCTCTGTTTCTTTGCTTTTTTGATTTTACATAATAAATCTGTAAAAAAAGCAAAACTTGACCTACTAGTTTTCAGTCTGAAAGAGGATGAAAGTTAGGTTTTTTGTTTCTGTTTTAAATTGAGATGGGTGGGGAGGTTGTCACCTTTGGGCTAACCCACATCATATAATGACTTCTGGTGATCTCTCCTTCCTTTGTGTTATGACCCTCCCTCCATTATCATAACTTTCATGGAAGCTGAAAGTAGGTTAACCCATCGATTTGTCAGGCGTTCACTGAATTGTTGACTTTCTCTTTTCAGTGGCATCATTTACTGGCATGAATCATGAACAGAGTCTTTTGAGGCCAGCAGGCAGCATACAAAATGGGTCAGGTAGACAGTTCGCTTCTACTTTTGAGTTCATCAGTCAACATTTTACCTGCTAAAGCTGAATGGCTTAAATCAGGCTTGATCTGCATTTTGCTGAGCGTGTCAGCATTTAAAGGTCGTCTCCCTTTGTGAGCGCATCATATAAATGGCAGCCGATGAATATGGATAACGAGGAATCGGGAAACTTCAACATATATAAGAATAGTGGATGCCACTCTTTCCAACTCCCATGCTCCCTTCCCTAGTTTTAGTGGCTTATTCCTGATGTTATAGTGTCAACCAGTCCTTTTATACCAAAGAGATTCAGCTTATTCTCTCTAGGGCTGATATTTGCATGTTGATAGCCCTTCCCCTCTTTTCTGCCTTTGGAACATTTATCCAAGGTCTGCAAAAATCTAAAAGTGGACATTGTCCAGATAGACTTTGTGGGGTGGGATGTGGCCTTGGAAAAGAAGTGCCTACTTCTGGTGGGATGGATGGATATGCCAATTTTGGTTCTCTCAGTTTCTCATTTGTCCAATATTAAATTCAGTTTTCCAGATTTCTGCAGCAATTTGTGATTTATTTATTTTTAAAATCTGCATGAAAATTCATCACCATTTTAGTGTAAATTTCTATTAGACACATTTTTATATTCAGTCTTAACTAATATACACATTTTTGCAAACAATTTCACCCTAATTCTATGCATTTTTGTGTGCTATTTTCATAAATACCTTCATTTTTATGTACACTATCCCCTCAATTATGTATTTTCTCATTGCAAAATGTAGGTAAGCGCAGATTTTGAAGGAGAGCTGTGTTTCGGTTGAATTCATGTATTTCAAAAAGTGTGACTCTGATAGATCCGGCTTTAAATGCACACTGGATCGAATTTCTTACCCATCCCTTCTTCTGTGCTCCAGATGTGGAAGATGTTTTGCTTTAACACCTTATTTAGCATACGAATCCTACTTCATATGATGACTCTTTTGTCCTCTTACTTCCCCAGCACCCACCATTTCTCTGCTCTCCTTCCAAACCCCAAGCAGAGCAATGTTGCAGCTTCATGTACAGCAGGGATAGCCAAGATGGTGCTTTTTAGATGTTGTTGAACCTACAACTCCAACCATTAGCCATGCTGGTTGTGGCTGACAGGTGTTGAACAACTTGAGACCACCCCACTTGCAACCTCTAGTGTGGAGTCACTTCTGAGGGTTTTGGGGGAAAGAAGATCTGTATGTTAATCCAGAAATCGCAGATCAGGTCAGTTTCATAACAGCATTCGCTGACATCAAGTCCTTCAAGCATCTCTCTTCATGACACTCACCAGAGAGTGGTGGAGTATTCCTGTCTGGTCTTTGACCACAATAAAAATTGATTGATTGATTGATTGATTGAGTGAGTGAGTGATTGGTGGAGTATTCATTGCCGCATGCGCGGCAAACAGAATTGTGACCCCCGGTGCTTGAACTATAGCCATATCTATGGCACTTACTGCTATAACTGGAGAGAGAAGTGTTTACAACAAATTTATCTGCAAAAAAAACCCCCAAAGGCGGACTCAGGGAGCAGATCATATGATGGTGCCTGTTGAAAGAAAACAACGAGCTTGATCAGCAGTTTTAACACTGAATCCAGAAGAAACTGTGTATCTTGTGCAACAATGAAAAAGAAGAAGTAAATAAAGGGTGCTGGTGGAGGAAATAAATGAAATATTTCACGGGGGCAAATCCCACCAATCACTAATTTTAGTGTAAGCTTTTTGGAAGGACACACACAGCGAGAAATCAGGAGCCGGGGCACAGCTGTGCTCTTGTGCAACTCCAGAGCATTACAGTGTAGGCACAGCTGTCCTGTTGTGCAATTGATTTAGAAAGAAATGAAGAGGCAGGAGGAGGAGAGGGAGGCCTGGGCAATGCAACCTTGGTGGGCTGGGGAGTTCATGTGATCCCATTTGATTTTCTCTAACCTACCCTGGCTTGTGGGTGACTACCAGAGAACGGAGAGAATAGTGTCTCTCCAGGAATCTTGACAGAATGTTTAATTGACTGAATCATGGCAAAGGAAAGAGGGAGGTCGGGGGCTATGGGCAAAGCACAGCTTTTGACTTTGGAACAGCTAAAACCAGCTTCTCCAGCTAAATACGACCATTTTCATGCCCATCCCACATTCAGATCAAAATGCTACCCGGTGCCTTTATCATAGCCCTTTTAACTGAGAATGCAATCCACTATACTGGACTCTAGGCAGATCAGATCACATCCCTTCCCTGGCCACACCCTCTTTTCGCAGGCCACACCCCTCACCAACCCTTCTTTGCACCCACTCTGAGTGATTTTCCTCAGCTGGAACTGAATTCTGATGATGCCTCTTGCTTGCTTGTAAGGAGAATAAAGAGGGGTGTGAGAGTGAATGTGGAAACTAGCCTACTTGTCATAGGGCTGACAAGAAGATCAGGCCACTCACAGGTCAGAGGAGGAGACGCGAGGCTAACGTGCTGTTAGTTTATGTAGGAAAGGAAAAAATACAAGGAGGCTCCTAAGGTCAAACCCCCCTCATGAAGGAGTTGCTTGAACTGGTGTGCAACCCCTCAGTCAGAGCTCCTCCTCTGCTACAGCAAGTCTCAGGAGGCTCTCTCTGTGCCTGTCCTGCCCGTTGCTCAGCAACATGTAACATCCTTCCATGTGCTAGGAGTAAGTGGGGCCGGAGAGCCGTCAGCAGAGAAGCTGCCGCAATGGTTATTTTATTAAGTATTGGCACTGTTTGGAATAAAAACAGCATCTTAGGTAATGACCGCTCCCCGCTTAAAACGGGGGGCGCCCTTTGCGTGGACGCGTGCAGCCCTGGATCTGGAGTGGCCCCATCAGCATAGGCTTTGCCTTCCCTCAGGTGGGATACCTGGAGGTCCCCGCCTACCTCAGTGAGTTGTCCAATCCCACCTGGGGGAAGCGTTGCCAGGGAAACCAGGCCAGGTAGGGGGAGGGATTACCTGCCCACACAATAGAGGGAGGATCTTACCTGGTAATCCTCACTTGGCTCCAGAGCTTCTCCCACCCTACCCACCCTCAGTTAATGTCTTCTTTTGCAGGTTAACTTTTCTTCATAGGTTTTGCAGGTTAACCTTTCTCCACAGGTATGCGGGCGCTGCTACGATAAGGTCGCTGTTAAAGGGCCGGAAAGGAATTTCCCTGCATTGGCAGGTTTCGCCTTTCCCGTAGCAAAACGTCACAACTTTGGCGGTATCAGGCCTTGGGCGGAATCCTTTAGTCCATCTTCCTCTTTGCGGCGGCGATACCAGGGTTCCCCGTTAAGGGGTTTCTGAAGGGAGGCTTTGACCATACGCCGAAAGGTCGTCATTGCTCTCCTGTGCGGCGGCGGCGTAACAGGGGCGGCTATCTCTGCTTGAACATATGTTCTCCAGAGCCGGCCCATCCCCCCCCCACACACTGGATAACCCTGATGCTCCCTAGGTCCCCGGCTGGGGACTGGGGAGGGAGAACGCCCAATGCCTGAGCCAAGGTCTACCCACATTTGAAATTTAATAAAGTTGTGGCCAATTTAATCCCATAGCACGTTGTCTAGAGTCGTTATTCCACTTGACGGGGGGGGGGACCACTCGGGATCTGGGGACTCCGCCTGTCCACGCAAAACATTCATCTTTATGGCTGATATTCTACCCAGTAGCGAGAGTTTCATCCTCCTCCATATTTTCAGTTCTTTTATAACTTAAGACATAAGAGCAGTGCTTTTTCCCCCCTTTAAGAAACGTTTAGGGGTACTCTTGTTTTTACTCAAGAAAACCACAATTTTATAGTTCAAATCGGGGAAAATAAATACAGTGGATGGACAAAAGTACAAAGATTCACAAAATGATTTGGGGTATGTGTACCCCTGCATTCCCCCAGAAAAAAGCACTGGATAAGAGATTGATAAGAGATAATAAAATGATAAGAGAGAAGAGATTGATAAGATAGTACTTCCCAGTTTGTTACCTGCTGGCTGGTATCCCACAACCAGGATCTAGAACCTATGTCTTCTTCTGTGCCTTCCCTGAGGGACCAATGGGTGGGGGGCTTCTAGCACTCTTCATCATCCAGCCCATCCCTGACACTACTAGACACAGTTAAAATTCCTCATAAGGGAGCTGGTCCTAAAGGAAGAACTGTGAGGGGAGAGATTTCGTCAGGCAAGGCCTCCTTCCACCTGCTTTGCTCCACCCTCTAGTCTCTGCTTCTCAATTTGTATTGTATTATTTTATGTACTGTGCCTTGTTGTCATTTTATTAATTGTAGTTTAGAAATTATTTATTGTAACTGTTTAACTTCTATATGTTATTATTATTTTTTGATACTATTCTGATGATTGTTGGCTATTACTTTTTTGATGTAGGTTGCCTATTTTAAAGTTATGTTTTATTATAACATTTTTGTATTGCATTAGATTGTTATAAGATGTACATTTTTTGTTTCTTCAGCTTGTAAACCGCCTTGAGTACAGTGGTACCTTGGGTTAAGAACTTAATTCATTCTTGAGGTCCGTTCTTAACCTGAAACTGTTCTTAACCTGAAGCACCACTTTAGCTAACGGGGCCTCCCGCTGCCACCGCGCCACTGCTGCACCATTTCTGTTCTCATCCTGAAGCAAAGTTCTTAACCTGAGGTACTATTTCTGGGCTAGCGGAGTCTGTAACCTGAAGCATCTGTAACCCAAGGTACCACTGTATTGTAAGATAGAAAGACGGTATACAAATGAAAAATGATGATGAAAATTTATATTTGTTGCTCTGCCCACTTGTGCCTCTGGCACTGCCCAACACGGGAACATGGCCTTTGGGAGGTTGCTTGGAAGAGAATGTGACCTTTAAGCTAGAAAAAGGTTCCCTAACCAGGATCCATAGGTCGACCGGAGAAGAAAATGGTGGATTCCTTGTGCCATGTCCTATTTGACCTTCGTAGAAGCACTTCTGAACAGCAGGTGCCTCCCCGTAAATTTCCCAACTTCTGTGGTGATTAGCTTAGCTTATTCACTTCCCTGATATGACACTGAGAAATATAAAGAGAAGTCTAACGTAAATGTCAAGTCCAATAATGGTGGATTCTGTGACATTTACAGAACCTACTCAGCTTTGTTCCCTAGATTATTGCTCATTCTGCCATTTCTCAGAAATACATAAAGACCGTAATATACTTTTAGGTGTGAGTGGCTAAATTTTATGGATGTTATAATGCTGGGCTGAAATTCATGCCCTCCTCTCAACAGTCTCCCCCAAAATATTATTTCCCTAACAAGCTGGTTTTCTTCGTTCTTGTGTTTGTTTGTGTGCAGTAGAACTAGCATATAAATTTTCCCCAGTTTTTCAGGAGGAGGTAACTGCTTCCTTTACTGGGTCTCAACAAGTAATAATAATAATAATAATAATAATAATAATAATAATAATAATAATAATTTATTTATATCCCGCCCTCCCCAGCCAAAGCCGGGCTCAGAGCGGTTAACAACAATAAAAGTAACACAGCATTCTAAAATCAATTCATTCTTCATTTTAAAATCAATTCAAAATCAAATTAATTGCAACCATTGGGCTAGAGTTCTGTGAGGATTACAAAAGGCTGTGCCTTGGCCAAAGGCCTGGTGGAACAGCTCTGTCTTGCAGGCCGTGTGGAAAGATGTCAAGTCCCGCAGGGCCCTGGTCTCTTGTGACAGAGCGTTCCGCCAGATCGGAGCCACAGCTGAAAAAGCCCTGGCTCTGGTTGAGGCCAGCCTAACCTCCCTGTGGCCTGGGACCTCCAAGATGTTTTTGTTTGAAGACAGTAAGGTCCTCCATGGGACATACCAGGAGAGGTGGTTTAGCATTTTGGGGAGAATGTTGCCACTGCCCTTACTTAACTTTATGAGGTAGCCAAGGTGATTTTCTTGTCCTCCTTTGCTTTTTCAAAGAAAATGCCAAAGAATCCTGCCTGCCCTATCTTTCAGGAGGATTTCATTCGACAAATGGTTGAAAAATGAATTTTGGAAATTTTACCTCTGATTCCTCCATCGCAGCGGGCTGGGCTAGGTGACCCAGTTCTAGGATTCTATGAAATTTTCAGCACAGCTCTTGTGTTATATACAGTCCCTTCTCTCAGATACATTTTCCAGGTGAACTCTTCCAGCCTGAGTCAACTGCATGTGTGTGCTGCAGCCTGGACTACACACACATAGCCCTGACAATCAGCAATCGCACAGGGGTGGCAGAGGGAGATCTAATTCTAGCCCCCCCCCCCCCGCCTCTCTTTCTAAAGAGCTGATTGACGCTCGCAGGAATTTTCTAACAAAGCTACATTCACAAGTCTCAGTAGCTGAATCTGGGAACATGGATCTGTGCAAAATACAAATATTTTTTGTCCTGGCACAGAAAAAAGCATCAGCTTCTGTGCTGACTGGTTATGTGGATTGGACCCCCCCCCCACTTACTTTCTCAGTGGATTGCGTTTCTGAACAATTATGCCTTTCTCTGCAACTTTGCAAAGAAATGGTGATAGCATATGCTGTGCAGGAGCTTTGTGCTGGCTGCCAAAGAGACGAGGCAGTCTCCTTCAGAATAAAAACAGCAGCTTGTATCTTCGATAGCTGGACCGAAATCAATACATAAAATCCAAGCCACAGGTACACCTCTTGCTTGCACATGGTTATAACTTCCCTGGATCCTGGTCTTAGCTAAGCCATAAGAATTTTAATTGGGATATATTTTGATTTGCTTTCTGGGTACTCGCAGCTGTGCTGAAGGAACATGCCTGTGGGCGTTGGGCAACACTGCGTCACAGCAGGGGACTCTGTGCACTGATGCACACTGATCACAGTGACCCGCCGGAGACCTCTGAGTGTGCATGCCGGTGCTTGGTTCAGTCATTTCCCCCACTCCAATCCAAACAGCTCCGTTTGCTGCTACTGAAGTAGGAGAAAACCCTTGGCGAGCGTGAAATTAGAGAAGGCTTTGGTCTTTCAAATATCAGCGGCACCTTCTGCAAGGTCAATATTTTGTGGTTCTCCCCCCCATCTTGCCTTCTCTTCTGCTCAACTCCCAATGTCATAATTGCGGTGCACTGTGGCACTCCTTAGGCTCTGCACCCGGTGCCTTTGCCCTAAATCCACCTCTGAATAGAGGGTGTGAGAGTGGGCCCACTCCCAACAGAAAGGACCAACATCAGTGAGATTCCCTTCTTGCACCTTCCAGTTTAATCCTGCAGCATCTTTTTCTGACTGCCATAGGAATTTGGGGCACCTTTCATTCCCTGCTCCAGACAGGCATGCCAACTCTATGGAGCTGAGGTCTCTACAGCTACCCCCAATGTCCACTAGGATGAGACTCAGCTCCCCCCACCAACATCTTGAGGCCTGGCGGGATGTCACCCCTTGCCACGCAGCATCGGGAGACACCACACAGACATATCGCGAGGAGCCTGGTCGGCCTCACCAAAAGCGATAGATGTCACACGCATAATGTCATGCACACACAATGTGCATCACATGCTCACGCATGTTGGGTGCAAATTGGCACCTGTCGCCTCAGAATTCGTGTACGTTCCAAGTTAATCCAAGAGGAGCAGCAGGTTGCCTATCTCTCTTTCAGATGTGTGTGTGTGTGTGTGTGTGTGTGTGTGTGTGTGTGTGTGTATATATATATATATATATATATATATATATATATATATATATATATGCCTAGGTAAGGTAAAAGGTAAAGGACCCCTGGACAGTTAAGTCCAGTCAAAGGTGACTGTGGAGTGTGGCACTCATCTGGCTTTCAGGTTGAGGGAGCCGGCGTTTGTCCGCAGACAGCTTTCCAGGGCATGTGGCCAACATGACTAAACTGCTTCTGGCACAACGGAACACTGTGATGGAAACAGAGCACACAGAAACACCGTTTACCTTCCTGACGCAGCTGTACCTATTTATCTACTTGCACTGGTGTGCTTTTGACCTGCTTGCTTGGCAGGAGGTTGGATAGAGCAACGAGAGCTCACCCCGTCATGTGGATTTGAACCGCCAACCTTCTGATTGGCAAGCACAAGAAGCTGAGTGGTTTAGACCCCAGCGCCACCCGCATTCATGTATATGCCTAGGTCATGGGTAGAGCCTGCATCCTGTACATATTCACTCTGCCCACATCACAGCACCCCAAAAGGGCTCTTGTCTTTCTTCACCTTGTTTGCAATCCAGCCGCTTGACTTCTTAATTGCACACTGTGTTCTCCTTTCCCTGCTGTGATTGTTTCCAAAGCCCTGGCTTTTTCGAAATGTAGAAGGATCTAAAAACATATATAACGAAGGATTAAGATGTCCCCGAATTGCATTCCCACTTGAGATTGTTTATGCACGGCGGATAACGTCATCCTCAAGCCTAGGCTTGTATGGCATGAAAGGCGGAAATTAGATAATAACAGAAGTAATTTCCAGGCATAAGAATGGATTTCAATTTCTCAGGCTTGACACAAAGGAGTTGACTGCAGAAGTCGGTCCGCTTGTTTGTAGCGCAGTACCTAATAAAAGAACCTGAATATGCCAGACATATACATAGATAAAAACAGGCTTAGAAATATTTCGTGGTGGGATAGACATGCTGATGTAATGTTTGTCTAATGTGCTTTAAAAGTATGTTTCGTGTTGTGATGGGAAGTATAAGCACTTAAAACTTATTTCCTAGAGAAAATGTATATTTAATCCCCGTTTTTTTGTATCAACATTTCACAACTTTGACTGATTTACCGTATAGTTTTATCCTGATCTGTTTATGTTCAGACACACACACACACACACACCAGGCAGACAAAGAGAGAGACAAAATAAAGCAGAACCGGCTTACTTAACTGAAAGGTATTGAGCATATTAAGTGCTAAAGAAGCTACACTAGTGATAGATCAATTTTAAAGATTTCCTAATTTAGATTCTTATCATCAGAGCCATTCCACTGAGAATTTTGTTTCCTGCCCCAGAGCCAGAAGATCTATTTGGCCTTCAATCCCTCTTGCCATAGTTCTGGTAATGAACATTTCTTCACTTAATCAGGTTCCTCGTGTTTTCTCATGCTCAGTCCCTTTGTTTAGTCCTGCTGCTGATTTCACTGGATTTGTTGTCTTAAGTCTGAATCATGAGTTACTCTTGAACATGTTTGTATACTTCATTTGTCTCAGAGAATCGGGTTTTGCCACTTTTCGCTTGTCTGAGCAATGGGGGAAATACTCTGAAAGAAGGTAATAAAAGATTAATGGAAGATACTGCTAAGTCTCTCTGCTCCTGATTTTGGGAGCACATTTCTGCTGTGGTGGATTTGCAGGTTTCACCCAGGGTCGTCATTTTGCTTTTGTTTTAAATGCTTCCATTTTACATACATGGTAAAACATTTCAGTGCAGCAGTGCAAGCAAACTTTTAAAAAGCTTGTGCTCCTCCAAATAATTTATGTGCTTCAGCACAAAGATTACTATGCAAGCTAGAGAGGTTTTTGTGTGTGTGTGTTCTGAGAAGCTTTAATTGCATATGCCCATTCTTACTGTTAAACTTGGTGCTCATCAAATTTTGCTGGATACACTCTGCTTTCCTCTTTTCTTGCTTTTCATAGGGTGGGCTGCTATTGCGTGGCCAGGCGGAGACCCCAGGTGACCCTCATGAGGAATAATGACTCATGACAATGTGTTATGGGATTAAAATTGGCCACAACTTTATTAAACTTTCAGATGAAGGGAGACCTACAGAAATTTCTCTGTCACTTCGCCCTGTGCTTCATTGTTTTGCAACTTTTAAGAACAGCTGCAAAAGTTGCTTTGTCCCAGTAAATACCGTGGTACCTTGGTTCTCAAATAGCTTGGCTCCCGAACAAATCAGCTCCTGAACGCCACAAACCCAAAAGTGAGTGTTCTGGTTTGTGAACGTTTTTTGGCAGCTGAACATCTGACGCTGCTTCCACAGCTTTCGATCGAGTGCAGGAAGCTCCTGCAGCCAATCGGAAGCCACGCCTTGGTTTTCAAATGGTTTTGGGAGTCGAACGGACTCCCGGAACAGATTAAGTTCGACAGCCAGGTACCACTGTAACCTGTTGCCACCAGTTTTCCTCTCAGCCTGGGAAGAGCTTGGTAGTTCAATAAACTACTCATTTACTGTTTCCTTTGCTTTTGTTTTACTTGAATCCATAAAGCTGAAATACTCTTGATCCGCAGAAGCCGTTTTCCTGTTCTCCCACTGTTTCACCCCCTGCTTAAGTTCACACGACACACAGTGGTGGTGTGTGTTAACCTGACACTCCACTTGCTTCCGATGTTGAAGCAGAGGTCGAACCCATGCAAAGAGATGAAATCACTGTGTGGTTTTGTGTCCAAGGCAAAATGCAGGATAATAGATGGGTTGGCTTGCTGGAGTTGGCAGCATATCAAGGAGCCAGAGGCAGCACACAAGAGCAATCTCAGCCTCTCTGCAAAGAGTACCTAGGATTAATATCTGCATTAAAGATTTTCAGCTTCTTTTTATGCATGTTCAGCGGGGATAGTTACTTGGCTGACCCTTTTCAACAGAAGATGCTTACACACCTGGAAGCACAATTAGAGGTGAGCAGAAGCAAAATGATGGTTTTTTCCTCCTCCCCACCCCACCCGCGCCGTCAGCACAATGCATGCTAGAGAACAATTAGTCCCTGACTCCCAGTTCATCAATAACACCTATGCAGTGCTCACCTTGAAAGGATATCAGGCTTTGAAGCCATAGCTTCAAGCTAGCCCTTTCCTCTAATTTACCATGGTGAAATGAGTAAGCAGAGAACATTTGTAGAACATGCTGTCAAATCTATATGACTGATTGTTCAGTCAACTTGCATTTGGCATGCTATGGTATGAGCACACACAGAAAGACACCTTCATTTCTTTGATGGAATCTGATCAATCAATGGGATCTAAGTTGCAGTGTGTGACAAATATAAGTAACTCTCTTTGAGCAGGGCTGTCAGCACAACATTTAACACACTTGCCTGGTCTGATGAGTGGTGTGCCTGCAGGCTCTTTCCTCCCCCAATTCTTTCCTTCTTTCTCTTGCGCACCAAGCTTCAAAGCAAAGCTATATTAGTTTTTTAAACCACAGTTTCCCATGCCACCAGAAACTCTGGCTTGAAGGATCTCTCTCAACCAAGTTATAAAACCAGGAAGCAATCCAGACACAAACCATACTATTCACATTACCAGTTGATGTCCTGGCCTTCTCGTTAATGACCAGAGTCGGGTCCCCCCCATCAAAATACAGCACAGAGACATGGGTCTATTGCATAAATGCACTCATTCATTACATAATCTTTCCCAAAGACTATCAGGCTGTTTCAGGACCCCAGAACCAGTCAATTTTGCTGCATCTTAGGGCTGCTATATGTTCTGGAATTTCCTGGTGTCTGAGATGGATTTTTTGAAATTGGTAAAAATGTTTGGGAAAACCTAGGTATATGGCAGTGCATATTGGAAGTGTTGATTTTCTGGCAAATTTCCAAAAACTTTACTTTCGGGAGATATTGGGGGGGGGGGAGCTCCAAAAGTTTGCCCAGAAAAGCTCAACAACTTTTGTGCCTGGGTTTTCACTTTTGAAATATGGCAACCCTATCACAGCAGTCAGGAGGGCATGAGACCATCTCAGGGTTGTGGGTTTGAGCCCCATGTTGGGCAAAAGATTCCTGTGTTGTAGGGTCTAGATGACTTTTGTGGCCCCTTTCAACTCTATGACTTGATGATCATCTATGTTGGAGATGTATGGAATACTGGGGCAATTGCACAAAATCAGTATTCACCAAGGAAAAGCTGGCAGGTTGCTGGCTTGCATTTACTGAAGAAGGTAGCACATTTGCACAGGAAGCACAAGTGCACAGGTACGGATACAGCATGTGTGTGTTCAGACAACTACCTAAACATGCTTATAGTTGTGGTCCTTTCTTAAATCCAAATGATGTCTCATCACTTCATTCTGGAGTATTGGGGAAACTACAGCAGTTGCTGTTCTCAAACTACTTTTCAATGTTTGATGTTTTATTACATTTTTATATGTGCTGGAAGCTGCCCAGAGTGGCTGGGGAAACCCAGTCTGATGGGCCAGGTATTATTATTATTATTATTATTATTATTATTATTATTATTATTATTTCAAGGCAGTAACTTGTATATGCACTTGGATATGTTAAAACAGAGGGAATCACCTCTGCTATCTCCCGTTCACTCTAGAGTGGTTTACTGCTACCACCTAGTGGAAACATGCTAAATGTTCACAGAGAACATAAGCATCTACAATCCAGGGCAATGTTCAAAGCAAAAGTTTATGAATTAAATATCACACCAGAGTCGGGAGAACAAAGGCAGTTTGGTGCATAATTCAGCCTGGGACTCTGAGTTCTCTCTTGTCACAGCTCTATTGCCCAGCTGACGAGCCAGTGGAATTGGCAGCAGCTTACAAACCAGCTGTCCTGATTCAACTTGGAGGGTGATGAGTTTCCGAGCCCCATTCTAGGAACAACTCCACTTTCCAACTCTCTGGAGCTAAGGACCCAAACAGGCGCCACAAAGGAGGCGTCCACGTCTCTGCTTTGTTTCTTGGGCAAGAGCTTGAATTTCACTCTCTCTCCCCCTCACTCACTGCCTTACTGTGCTTCATTGCTTTTATATATATCCTGCCACCCACCCTGAAGAGAACCTGCTTTTTATAGTTCATTGTACTGTAGTTGTTTTTTTTGGGGGGGGGGGGTGGCGGCAGCAGTGAAAATAACCTATATACAATTCAGCAAAAGGCTGACTGCTGTGCCATCCCATTTACTGTCCTCACACAAAGTATATGAGCAATTCCAAATCTTGTTTCTAAAGCCAATGGGATAATGATCAGAGAGCAATAGGAATTCCGCTTATTCCCCATAAACATCTGGCACAAGCTTTCTTTGAGGGCTGATCTAGCCCTTTTACAGAGATGTGCAGTGTTGTCTCTGGCAAGACATTTCTCCTTGGTGTGTAAGGTGGATGGACCTATAGCCTCATTCATCTCTATCTTTAATCACAATGGTGATGACAGGGCTGCCATACATTTGGGTTTCCCTGGACATGTACAGATTTGTCCATCGCAAATAGTGTCCTTGCAAATAGTGTCCTGGCAGGATTTCTGGAAAAGGCTAAAATGTCTGGTAAAACCTGAATGTATGGCAGCCTTTCACAGAAGTGGTTTTTTGGGTTTTTTTTAGTGCATTTCCTTTCAGAAAGTTCCCAAATCTCAAATTTTCAGATGATTTTGCAAAAAAAAAAAAAAAAAGAAAGAAAGAAAGAAAGAAAGAAAGAAAGAAAGAAAGAAAGAAAGAAAGAAAGAAAGAAAAGCTCAGCAACTTAACTGGGAGTGGCCGCTGAGACCAGACACTGATCCTGAAAGACGTACATTGGCTCCCAGTATGTTTCTGAGCACAATTCAAAGTCTTGGTGCTGACCTTTAAAGCCCTAAATGACCTTGGCCCAGTATACCTGAAGGAGCATCTCCTCCACCACTGTTCAGCCCAGACCCTGAGGTCCAGCTCTGAGGGCCTTCTGGCTGTTCCCTCACTGTGAGAAGCAAGGTTACAGGGAACCAGGCAGAGGGCCTTCTTAGTAGAGGTACTCACCCTGTGGAACGCCCTGCCATCAGATGTCAAGGAAATAAGCAACTATCTGACTTTTAGAAGACATCTGAAGGCAGCCCTGTTTAGGGAAGTTTTTAATGTCTGGTGTTTTATTGTATTTTTAATATTCTGTTGGGAGCCGCCCAGAGTAGCTGGGGAGGCCCAGCCAGATGGGCAGGGTATAAATTATTGCTATTATTATTTTCACTTTGGCAACCCTACCAAAATGTCTGGGTTTTTTTGTTTTCTGTTTTTGTCCCCACTGGTGGCTTGGCAACATGTGCTCTTCCATTTCGCCAAGCAGATCTTTGCAAAAGGGAAGGGGACTGAGAGCTGTGAGGCTCAACCTCCTTCCGAGCTGGCGGAAGGACGCAGGGAGGATTGTGAGCTCTGCAAAGCTGTTTACCTCAGTAGACCCTCCCGTGCGCAGCTCTCTCTAGTGATGGATGGCTGATGGTGGTCTCCCTCCCTTTTGGGGGGAAGGGGAAAGACGAATACAGCAGGAGATCCAGCTCCTCTTCACGTGTCTTCTCTCCACGAAGGAGCATTGTTTGGATGCAGCACTGCGAGGGTTGAAGGAGCTATGTCTTTTCCCTTTACCCTCACTTCCCCTCAAGAAGGATGAGGAGGGCGGCCGGTTCGTTCTGATTCACAGAGCTTTTTCTGCAGGGAGAACAGCCTGGAGCTGGTTTTTGACTTTTAAAGCGCTATGCGGCCTAGGACCCACGTACCTACGGGACCGCCTCTCCTGGTATGCCCCGTGGAGGACCTTAAGGTCCACAAATGACAACATTTTGGAGGTCCCAAGTCCCAAGGTGGTTAGGTTGGTCTCAACTAGGGCCAGGGCCTTTTCAGTACTGGCCCTGACTTGGTGGAACGCTCTGTCACAAGAGACTAGGGCCCTGTGGGACTTGACATCTTTCCGCATGGCCTGCAAGACAGAGCTGTTCTGCCTGGCCTTTGGTTTGGACTCAGTCTGACCCTTATGTTTCCCTCCCCTTATGGTTTTGATTTTGATTTATGGACTACTTTTAAAATGAGGCTGCTTTTTAAAATGGCATTTTAACCTGTATTTTAAATTGGTCCCCCCCCCCCCACTATTATGTTTTTTACTGTAATTTTACTGATTTTAGCTGCCCTGAGCCTAGCTCTGGCCAGGGAGGGTGGGGTATAAATAAAAATTATTATTATTATTATTATTATTATTATTATTATTATTATTATTAGCCAGCCACTGGAGGGGGAGAGGGGGGAAGGGGGAGGCACAGGAAAGAACCCCATCCCTCCCTTGTTCAGAATCCTTGCAAAAAAGAAAAGAGGAAAGAAAATCATCTGGGCAGGGCTTACCCCCCATCACCATCAAACCAAGAGGACCCTCCAACTCTGTCCCCATTCCCCTGCTTAAAATGTAAAAACTGCATCTGTGGGGAATATTTTCCATTGCAAAAAAGTGTGTTGGGGTGCGGGGGGGGGGGCGAGGAAGGAAGCTGTGTGAGAGTGTGTTTGCTGGACTGCAAGCAGCATAGCTCACAACAAGATAAGCGGGGGACAGAGAGCAGGCAAATAGAGATCGTTCCTGTCTGCCAGCCTTTGATTGAGCTGGGTCTGGGAAGTCTACAGTGGTACTTCGGGTTACAGACGCTTCATGTTACTGACGCTTCAGGTTACAGACTTTGCTAACCTAGAAATTGTACCTCAGGCTAAGAACTTTGCTTCAGGATGAGAACAGAAATGAGAACGGTGGCGGCGCGGCAGCAGCGGGAGGCCCCATTAGCTAAAGTGGTACCTCAGGTTAAGAACTGTTTCAGGTTAAGAATGGACCTCCTGAACGAATTAAGTTCTTAACCCAAGGTACCACTGTAATTTTTTCTTAAAACGTGCTCCAGGCCCTGAAATGGAAACAATTAGGAATGGGTGAGTCACAGACTGCTACCCTCAAAACTTGTTCAAGTGGCTCAAAATGGCCTGATTCTGTCTCACAAACTCTATTAGCCTATCCTAGAGCTGAGACCAAGGCATCAGGTGGTGACTCCTTTGTGACTGGAGAGATTCTCTCAGACTGCTCTTCCTTTCTCATGTTCCTTTGAACACGAAAGAAGACTCTGCCAGCAGCTCAGTGCTGCAGGATCTATTTCTGCCTGGAATCTCGGGAGTTGAACTACAACTCCCAAGGATTATGGGGAAAAGAGTTGAAACCAACTTTGCCCCTCAGTGATCCCAGATGCAAGGACATACTGCAGGATCAGTGTGAAGCTGTGAGGAGAACCACTGGTGTGGAAGTTGGGTTTTATTATTAGACAGGAAGTAGGAAAATGCCTTCCCTTTCCCTCCACATTTGACCAATGGGCAAATCTGAAAGTTATGGTTTCTCTCAGGTTCTCGTTCTTCCAGGTTTCCAGTTCAGTTCTCCACATTTCAACATCAGTTTGTTGTTGTTGTTGTTTTTTAAAAAAATCATCACAAAATTCATCAGCTTTTCATTGCAAATTTCTGCTAATATACACATTTTTGCCTGCAGTTATGCTTCCTAGATATATATTTTCCCACAAATAATGCCCCTTTGTGCTATTTTAATGAATACATGTGTTTTACTCAGGGATATGAATTTTTGCAAACTTTTCACTACATTGCAAAATTTGGAGAAGCGCGAATTTCGAAAGACGCCTGTCTTTGGCTTTGTGGATTGTTTTAGAAAGTGAAACCCTTTGGCAGGGTTTAAATAAACATATATAATGTAATTAGAGAGAACAAGAAATATAACAATGTGATGATATACTACTATATATAAGCAGCAGAATGCAACAAGTGGTTTAACAAACCAGAAACAGAAATGGAGGGAAGCCAAGGGGGAGAGGGGAATTTATAAAACAATTGTTTGGCTAAGTTGAATTATGTATGATATATGTATGAAAACCAATAAAAACTGATTTAAAAAAGAAAGGAAGGAAGGAAGGAAGGAAGGAAGGAAGGAAGGAAGGGTGAATTAGTTCCCTTTTCCTTTAAATGTGACCTCCCCTCAATCCCTTCCTCCTTCTCCATGTTTATCTGGTGGAAAGGCGGCCTGTTTCTCACCTCACCTGCCTGTATATGCCAGGCAGCTCCTTCAGTTGCACATCTCTAGCAGAAGAGCCCTGCTACCTAGGGGATCCATTAAAAGATGGGTCGAGGAGCTGCAAATGGTCTTTGCATACCTTTAAAAGTAAAGTGAGAGTGGAGTTTTGCCTGCCTGCCTTCCTTCCTAACCTCTGGCAATAAGATAGGTAGCTTTGACGGTGGCTATTTCTGGAGGAGAGAGAGGTGGGGGAAAGATAGTTGCTATTAATGATTCTCTCTCTCTCTCCTGGAAGCATTAGTCTTGGCAGGTGAGTTACAGCACAATAAAGTCTATCGTGACCTTTCCTTATTCCACTCTGGCTACAAGTGGATAAAGTTACCCACCACTTTCAATCCTCATATATTGTGTAGTGCGCCTGGCTGTCATAAAGTGTGCTGGCTTCCCACCCAGAGGGAGCTATATTTCATCTGCAAGTGCAGTGATCCCTACACCACTATTATTGCACTGCACACGACACCGTCTGTGTAAGGTACCTGAGGGGGCTGATTCTTCTAGAGGAACGGCTTCACAGAATTGAAAGACAGCTTCCTAATGGGTTGCAGCAGAAGGCTACATTAGCCTCGCTCGATTATATTCAGAGCTTAATTCAATACAGATATTTTTTAAAACGTGAAGAGGGCCAGTAATAACATCTCTGCACAGGTATCTCCAGTCTCTCTCCCATTCCTCCAATTTTGGAGACGGGGCTGATTCCTTAAGGGGTGCATTTAATTCCTTTAATTCACACCAAGGTCATGAGTGCAAAAATGCCCTTGCCTACCTCAACTCATGCCTTTGACTTGCAAGTGTATATTTCTTTATCACTCTTGAATGTGTGTATAATTGTTGTTATTTAGTCGTTTAGTTGTGTCCAACTCTTTGTGACCCCATGGACCAGAGCACGCCAGGCACTCCTGTCTTCCACTGCTTCCCACAGTTTGGTCAAACTCATGCTGGTAGCTTCGAGAACACTGTCCAACCATCTCATCCTCTATCATCCCCTTCTCCTTTTGCCCTCAATCTTTCCCAGCATCAGGGTCTTTTCCAGGGAGTCTTCTCTTCTCATGAGGTGGCCAAAGTATTGGAGCCTCAGCTTCACGACCTGTCCTTCCAGTGAGCACTCAGGGCTGATTTCCTTAAGAATGGGTAGGTTTGATCTTCTTGCAGTCCACGGGACTCTCAAGAGTTTCCTCCAACACCTGCTAGCAGGGGTATGTTCATGGGCTGCTACAGTTGAATATGTCTCCCTCTGGAGGTGGTGGACTCTCCTTCCCTGGAGGTTTTCAAGCAGAGGTTGGATGGCTATCTGTCATGGATGCTTTAGCTGAGATTCCTGCATTGCAGGGGGTGGACTGGATGACCCTAGAGGTGCCTTCCAACTCTATGTACATATCAATGTAGCTTATGTTTTGCAAGCAACAATATGTTCCTGGCTGCCTCTGGAAACCTCTCCCTCCCAACCTGATGATTATTAAAGCAGAAGATGGAGACAGCATTGTTTGTCTTGACTAAATCCTATCTCTCCCCACCTTTGCCCTGTCCTGTTTTTAGACTTCCACCGCTGGCTGCCATTACACATCCCCCCCCCCCCCAATTGAAGGCTGATTTGGAGCTTTCACACCCTGGGCTTGCTCAATGCAGGGGTTCTGTTAGCTGTTGTGAGGCGAAATTTGTACCCCAAAGGTTTCAAGGTGGAGAGCTGGAATAACAACCCAGAAACAACCATACTCACCTTTATTGTTTTCTGTTTGGCTTTACAGTTTTATTCTTACTAGGTTTAATTATTACATGTGCCTTTTCGAAATTGGAAAACCTGCCTCCAATTGCTGTGTCCATTTTAAAAAGTTTTCTTTTTTTTATTTTTTATTAAATATTTTTATTGCTTTTCTCAAGTACAAAAATCAAGTCAGGTACATAACATTAATAAGAAGAAAGAAAAAAAAAGAAAAGAAAAGAAAAAGAATCCATCTTTTCAAAACATTTTTTTCATCACCAACCGGACTTCCCCGCATCCCCCTCACCCTGCATTCTTTATAATAAAAATATCAGCAAATTATTATTTTGTTCCATGTATTGCTTTGTACTTTCAAATAGTTATGTTTTAGGTTTAAAATACTTATTGACAGTTTACTTTTATCTTAATATAAATGTAATATCATTTTAAACCTTAGTCCCTTCATAATTATAACTTAATTTCCCATAACACCGAATCTTGTTGCTGAAGCTAGATTTTTCAAATCATGCAAATTTTTAGCATTCATATAACTTATAATATTTTTGTAAATAGTCCTTAAACTTTTTCCAATCCTCCTCCATTGTTTCTTCTCCCAGATCTCGGATTCTGCCGGTCATTTCAGCCAATTCCATGTAGTCCAACAACTGCGTCTGCCACTCTTCCAGTGTGGGCAAATCTTGTGTCTTCCAGTATTTTGCAATAAGAATTCTTGCTGCTGTTGTTGCATACATAAAAAGAGTTCTATCCTTCTTTAACACCTTCTGGCCAACAATGCCCAGGAGGAAGGCCTCTGGTTTCTTAGGAAAGGTGTACTTAAACACCTTTTTTAACTCATTATAAATCATTTCCCAGAAGGCCTTCACTTTTGGGCAAGTCCACCAGAGGTGAAAGAATGTCCCTTCAGCCTCCTTACATTTCCAACATTTATTATCAGACAAATGATATATCTTAGCAAGCTTGACTGGGGTCATGTACCACCTGTATATCATTTTCATAATATTCTCTTTCAGGGCATTACATGCCGTGAATTTCATACCGGTGGTCCATAACCTTTCCCAGTCTTCAAACATAATGTTGTACCCAATATCCTGAGCCCATTTTATCATTGCTGATTTGACTGTCTCATCCTGAGTGTTCCATTTAAGCAGCAAGTTGTACATTCTCGAAAGTATCTTGGTCTTTGGTTCTAACAATTCTGTCTCTAGTTTCGATTTTTCCACCTGGAAACCTATTTTTTTGTCCAACTTAAAGACCTCTTGAATTTGAGCATAGTGAAACCAGTTTTGCACCTTATTTTTTAGTTTTTCAAAACTCTGCAGCCTCCAAGTTTCTCCAACTTTTTCTATGATATCCCCATATTTTAGCCAGCCAACCTCCATATTGGGTTTTTTCCAGGCCTTGGCCTCTGCTGGTGATAGCCACCTCGGAGTCTTACCTTCTAATAAGTCCTTGTATTTTGTCCAGACCATAAATATTGATTTTCTGACAATGTGATTTTTGAACATTTTATGAACCTTTGCCTTGTCGTACCACAAATATGCATGCCCATTTTAAAAAGTTTTCTGATGATACAAATGTCTTGGATTAGGTCTATTGCTTGTGAGCATTACATTTTTTCCGATCTCTTTTTTTGCAGCAAAAGGCAGGCGAGTCATATAGCCAGGGAGAACACACAAGGTTGCCCGAGAATTCCGATGAAAACAGGAGCAGGGAATGTCGGTGTTCACTTATTTGTCCCACGTCTGGAATAGAAATCAACCCGGGGACTATGATCCATTGTTGATGCTCTCAGTCCACAAGCAATACATAATTGATTAACTCTCCCCCTCACCCCGCTTTGCATTGAAATGAATAGGGTAGAATAGCATAATGGTAACCTAATTTATGTAATTAATCATGCAATTTTGCCACAGGCAAGCAGCAACACAATTAATGCACTTTTGGGTAGTATATGAACTGCAGTGGAAGAGAAACAGAGCTGCATGCAGCAAGAACAGGGCGGAACAGAAAGTGATGCCTTCTTGTATCCCTAAGGCCATGTGTTTTCTCAACACTTGGAAGATTTACAGCTCCACATATGTGAACTGATTTCATGAAAAGCTTTGTATCTGAGGTGTAGGGTCAGCCCAATACATCTTGCTGCCTGAGGCAAAGGACAACCTTATTTCAACTCTGGTGGTAGTACAGAGCCTTCTGTCAAACTTGGAGCAGGTTAGTTTGTGAGAGATAAGGCAGGCCATGTGATCCACACAGCTCCTTCGTCTAATTTTTCTAAGCTACTCTTCCTCACCCTCCAGCATCTGCTGCCTGAGGCAAGTGTCTGACTGGCTTAATGGTAGGGCTGTGGAGGAGAAATATTTGTAGCATAGGAATGAAGGAGACATGTGTTCAGCTTGAATGCAAATCTACCTAATTCACAATTCCCCAAACAATGGGCAGATTGAAACATGGCCATCCTTTGAAAATTACACTTCTCTACGTTTTGTGATGAGCACTCCAACAAAATAATAATAATAATAATAATAATAATAATAATAATAATAATAATAATACATATGGCGGGGTGGGATGCATGCCATAATGCAAAGCAACTGTGCAAAAATGTGTTATATCAGAGGAAATTGCTTACAAAAATGTGTATATTAGATAAAACTGCAAACAAAAGGGATGTGTTAGTTGACATCTGTACAAAACTGTATACACATATTTGTACTGACTTTTTTAAAAATTGCTAATTGATGCAGAAATGGAGCAAAGTGGAAAAATTGGAAAAATACATAACTGAGAGAAGCTGAAATTGGTAAATCCATCCTTCCCTGTTGTTTCATCTTTTTATTGGTAAAAACATGTCTAAGGTTAGAGTTAGTCTGCTGTTCCTCTTCTGTATAGCAGCTTTCAAAACAGAAATATTTTTCCCTTCAGTAGATGGCACTGTTTGCCAAAGTGAGCCGTTTGAAGTGCAATGCAACTTAACCATTTTGGCAAAGAAGTATTTCTGTCAGCACTGAAGGAGCAGCTTGTTGTTGTTGTTGTTTAGTCGTGTCCGACTCTTCGTGACCCCCTGGACCAGAGCACGCCAGGCACTCCTGTCTTCCACTGCCTCCCGCAGTTTGGTCAAACTCATGCTATTAGCTTCGAGAACACTGTCCAACCATCTCGTCCTCTGTCGTCCCCTTCTCCTTGTGCCCTCAATCTTTCCCAACATCAGGGTCTTTTCCAGGGAGTCTTCTCTTCTCATGAGGTGGCCAAAGTATTGGAGCCTCAGCTTCAGGATCTGTCCTTCCAGTGAGCACTCAGGGCTGATTTCCTTCAGAATGGATAGGTTTGATTTTCTTGCAGTCCATGGGACTCTCAAGAGTCTCCTCCAGCACCATAATTCAAAAGCATCCATTCTTCGGCAATCAGCCTTCTTTATGGTCCAGCTCTCACTTCCATACATCACTACTGGGAAAATCATAGCTTTAACTATACAGGCTTTTGTTGGCAACGTGATGTCTCTGCTTTTTAAGATGCTGTCTAGGTTTGTCATTGCTTTTCTCCCAAGAAGCAGGCGTCTCTTAATTTTGTGACCGCTGTCACCATCTGCAGTGATCATGGAGCCCAAGAAAGTAAAATCTCTCACTGCCTCCATTTCTTTCCCTTCTATTTGCCTAGAGGGGATGGGACCAGTGACCATGATCTTAGTTTTTTTGATGTTGAGCTTCTGACTTAAAGCTCCTCTATTCCAAATTTGAACCAGCTGATTGGTTTTTTCAGTTTAAAAAGTGATTTAGATAGGAATAGAAAGCCCAGATTTAACTCCTGTGATACACTGAAGCCTGTTAAATAATATGTGCTTGAGAAATGTGCAGGTTTCCATCTATTTATGCTTGTTAACAATGCTGTTGAATCTAAATTGTTGCCTTTCTCCCTGGATTTGTTCCCACCCAACCAAGATTTCAAGCTGGCTAGTTGAAAACAAAATCTTTCTCATACCCTACTTGTCATAACTGAAGAGGATAGATGTGTAGACTTGTCACGTTTTACACAGGCAGAAGCTGTCTTTACACATGTAGGACTGCTTGTGTGAAAGACTGTGCACTTAGAAACAGAGAATTGCAGAGCTGGAAGTCATCCCATCTAGTCCACCCCTCTGCAATGCACTTGTCTCAACCAGAGCCAGGGCTTTTTTAGCTGTGGCTCTGATCTGGTGGAACGCTCTGTCACAAGAGACTAGGGCCCTGCAGGACTTGACATCTTTCCACAGGGCCTGCAAGACAGAGCTGTTCCACGAGGCCTTTGGCCAGGGCACAGCCTGACTCCCTCCTTTGGCAAGCCTTACAGAACTCTAGCCCAATGGTTGCCATTAATTTGATTTGATTTAATTTTATAATGGAATGATTTTAGAAAGTTTTATCATTTTATTGTTGTTAGCCGCTCTGAGCCCGGCTTCGACTGGGGAGGGTGGGATATAAATAAAATTTTATTATTGTTGTTGTTGTTGTTGTTGTTGTTGACGTGTATAGCTCAAGTTGTATTGTGGGTGTGAGTACACACTCTACAGCTGAATGCTAGATGCGAATAACTGTACACATGTACAGTTCAGTTGTGTAGGCAAGCACATAGATTATACACTCATTGAATGTGATATGTAGAAACCCCCATTTGTCTAATGGGTCAGGTGGCTGAGAGTTTTCATCATATTAAAAGAGCCACAGTTGGCATCAAGCATCCTGAGGTGGCTGCTGAGGCCCCAGGGCCCTGGCAGCACTCACTGCTGACACTTGCCTTAAACACACCTGTAATTCCTGTTGTGGCCCTGTTGGTACAGTGCTGGAAGTAGCTGCCATTGAAAGATGGCATTGTGGGAAATTAAAATGGTGGCTAAACCTAATTGTCCAGTATACTTTCTACCAGCGCTGCCAGATAGATCCACCAAGGCCCAAAAATACGTGAGGTGCTCCTTCATTCGGTACTCTGTCCAGGGTCCTGGAACCAGCCCTGGTCAAATAAAGCTGCACCCTTCTGATATTGACTGTTAATGGACAGCTCATATTGATGGTTTTCATATGGTGTTCCAGGGTACACTGGGGTTCCTTGGAGACTTCTCAGGGGTTCCTCAAGGAGTAAATTTGTAATGATGGGAGAAGCTAGACTCTTGTTGCTATTCTTCCCATGCAGCGTGAGGTTGTTTATAGGGTGCAATCTCAGGGCGCCACAGAATATTTACTGGGTTTGATTTAGAAGAACCGTTTTAGGGAGACAAAAACTTTATCTGACCTATGATTCAAAATGCGAATAATAGAATTGTAGAGTTGGAAGGGACCCTGAGGATCGTCTTGTCCAAACCCCTGCAATGCAGGGATACGTAGCTGTGTCCCATATGAGGATCAAACTTGCAACCTTGTTGCATGATTATGAGTGTTCCATTTGGCAAACAAAAAGGCTTGCACTGATGGAAATATCCCCCTTCTCCTTCCCCACAAGATGTTCTCCCAACCCATAGAGTGAGCCAATTACAGGTGTAGGAGGAGAGAAGGGGGAATTATGCTAGCACCCACTAAAACAACTGTTAGGTGAAGAAGTCCAACCCACAGTGTCTGAAAGCTACTAGTCCAGACAATGGAGAATTGTAACCTGATCCTATTTTTGTGTGTGCGCCTCTTTATTAATTATAAGCATCTCCTGCACTCTTCAGTTCGTATGACCCCTTTATCTACTCAATTTTTCTAATCTTGGTAAGGCGGTGGGGGAAAGTATTGTGGAAGCAAATCATATTTTTAAAAATGGTTCAGCTCTCAAATGAATTGTGATACTGAGTAGCTTTGTCATTTATCCAAACTATCTCAAAGAGGAGACTGATTTACATTTTATTGTACAGTTGGAGCATCAAGTATGATGCATTGTGCTGCTGTCTGCCTCAGCATATCAGTCGATCTGCAAACGTTAGTTAGTTTGTCACAGTTTTAACTATGTAAATTGCATTAGCAACTTAAGAAACATCCACCTGCATTGCATATATTTAATCTGCAACTGCAAGTGCACCAAGTAAAAGTTATTCGCTCTTTAAACGAGAGTGTCTTGCTTAGTTTTTATCGGAGGGAAAAGAGAATTAAAGGGTCAAATGGCCCAGGGCTGTCTTCCACACAACTCTGCAAAGTCTAATTCCCACAAAGGGAAGGGGCAATAATAACTTGATTTAGATAGCACAGGTGGCATTTACATTTATTTATTTATTTATTTTTTAAAATCCTACCTTTAAATCCTTAAGAAATCTAGAAAGGCAGGCAACAAATTCCATAAAAACCACATTTTGTGTGTGTGTTTTAAATTTGTAAAGTACTTTGGTTTTTCAACAGCTTAGTTCTCAAATGTTTTGGCTCCCGAACGCCACAAACCCAGAGGTGACTGTTCTGGTTTGCGAACTATATTTGGAAACTGAATGTCCAGCGGAGCTTCTGCGGCTTCCGATTTGTTGCAGGAGCTTCCTGCAGCCAATCAGAAGCCGTGCTTTGCAGTGGCGTAGCGTGGGGGGTGCAGGGGGGGGGGGCGGCCGCACCGGGCGCAGCATCTGGGGTTAGGGCAAATCCACGGGTTAGGGGGCGCAAATCCACGGGTTAGGGGGCGCAAATTACTTGCCTTGCCCCGGGTGCTGACAGCCCACGCTACGCCGCTGGTGCTTTGGTTTCCAAATGTTTTGGAAGTCGAATAGACTTCTGGGACGGATTCCATTCGATTTCCAAGGTACGACTGTACTGAAAAACTGCACTTTGTACCACAGAAGCCTGTAGCAGAAACACAATCTGCCAGTGGATGTCAGTATGAGCACCACTGTGAAAGAGCCGAGTTTGGCTGCAGATGAATCTTTGCATAGGAAAAGAGGATCAGTCTTGCTAGTGGACCTCTTATTGTTCTGTTGAGGATAGGGCAGCAATGATGTCTCCCCAAGAGGCTCTTAAAATGGAACAATCTTGTCAGGGATTTCTAGGGCAATGCATCAGCCCAGCCTAAGCTTAGGAGAAAAATATGTGTGTGTATGAATAAACCCAAAGCCTGTGATAAGGATTGCCACGTCTATAAAATTGTTTGCTGCATTGTTACAGATGGCACAGCAGATAAACCGAGAACTCTCCAAAGCATTGTTAGAAACGCAACCTGTAGCGTTTTATCTATGTAGATAAAAAAAATAATTCTTCCTGCATGTGGTAAATCTCTTTGGGTAGAAGTGGGATTTTATTTTCTTTTAATGGGCATCTGCACTGGCCTTTCTGAGGCATAAATACGGCATTGGTTTCGCCCAATTTAATGCTAGTTATCTTTTGGAGTGGGAAACAATGACAACATGCGGAATACAATTCATGGCTTGGCAGCAAGATAGAGACCATGCCTTCTGCCTGGGAATTGCTATCCTCATCATCGTACAATTGTTATTAGGTAAGAGCATAAGAAGAGTTCGCAAATGGCTTATGTAGGGCAGTACTCTGCTCTCAGGTCAGCCAGGTCCCCATGGAAAGCCCACAACAGCAGTCTCTCTCAGCAGCTGCTATTCAGCAGTTGTAGCCATTGGGGCTACTAGTCACTGACAGCCTTATGAAGCTATGCCCTGTAACGCAGCAAGCAATCTCCTGCACAGTGAATCAGTTCTGTTTTCGTTTAGAAATCTTTAGTTATTACACATGCATATTCCAAAAAGTTACAGTAGACTTGATTAATAATTGCATATTAATTTAAAACATAATGAATGCTTAACATTTTAAGAAAGAAAGTGTGTGTGTGTGTGTGTGTGCTCTGGAGCAATGTACGTAAGTTCTGGAGCAATATTGCACATTGATTGAAAATATAATGAATACTTAAGATCTTAAAACAGAATATATAAATATATGGCAGTGTGAATAGCTCTTACAAGTGAGATCAGACAAAATGCTGCTACATGTCCTTCATTCTGAAAGCAAGCACTTGTTCAGGGTTCCAGTGAACCTTTGCCTCCAAGCAGGAATTTTCAACTTTTTTCCTCTTTCAATAATCACTCAAAGAAAGTCCCATGGCTGCAGAGTGCATAGTACCCAGGCCTGTTTTTTCAAGGGTGTGTGTATAACTTTAATGCAGCCTCTCTGCCAACTCTCCCAGGGAACCATTACCTCAGTTAGGAGGGGACGTGAGTGGCGCTGTGGTCTAAACCACTGAGTCTCTTGGGCTTGCTGATCACAAGTCGGCAGTTTGAATCTGTGCAATGGGGTGAACTCCCATTGCTCTGTCCCAGCTTCTGCAAACCTAGCAGTTTGAAAGCATACCAGTGCAAGTAGATAAATAGGTACCGCTGCGGCGGGAAGGTAAACAGTGTTTCTGTTTGCTCTGGTTTCCATCACTGTGTTCTGTTGCGCCAGAAGCAGTTTAGCCATGCTGGCCACATGACCCAGAAAGCTGTCTGTGGACAAACACCGACTCCCTCGGCCTGAAGTGAGATGAGCACCACAACCCCATAGTCGTGTTTGACTGGCTTCAACCATGCAGAAGTCTTTACTTCACACTCAAAACCATTTCAGACTTTATAGGATGGGCATGTTTACTGCAAGCACCCTGATTTTTAGAAGCAAAGAGATGTTTTTCTCGAAACATGCATGGAATATGTGTTCCTGGGAGCAGTGACTGGCCAGGCATTGACCTTTTGCATCCTGGGTGCTTGCAAAGGCATCAACGACATAATAATAATAATAATATAATAATAATTTATTATTTATACTCCGCCCATCTGGCTGGGTTTCCCCAGCCACTCTGGGCAGCTTCCAACAAAATATTAAAATACAATAGTCTGTCAAACATTAAAAGCTTCCCTAAGCAGGACATGCATAATTCTGCATGCCAGGTTTGATTGCAGACCTTCTGAACCATTGGTCTCAGGCAGAAGTGGGGAGCCTCAGGCTCAGTCGCTGAATGTGTTCCATAGTGCTCTCTCCAGGCCAGGCCCTTTCTCAGGCTACTCCCCTCTCTCAGGCCACACCCCCTCTCAGCCCACACCCTTCCATGGCACTCCTTCATGCTTATCCTTCATGGTAATATAGTGCCCCGAGTGAGGTCACAATTTGGTGCCCCCAAATGGATCTTCTCAGTTATGAAGCTTCTCAATTTTGCGCTCCCTTGGCCTGGTGCCCTGTGTGTGTTTGTGGGGAGGGGGACAGCTCACACTCCCCTAAATCTGGCACTACTGTACAAAGGTCAGAAGTACATCTGTTGCTCTGCTACGCCAGTTCCAAAGATATTTTAACATGGGATTGCAAAAATTGCAGAAGTGCACATTTTGATGGATAGCTGGACTTTGGCTCGCGTATTCTTTTGGGAAGTTCCCCATTAAAATGTGATTTGAACTTAATTTCTCCCCCATCCCTGGTTGCTGGATGTTGAATTCAGGAATCCTTCTCTCAGAATACATTGTACTTCTTTGCATAACCTTCACTTGCCCACAACACCAGAAACCCTATGGTTTTGCATTATTGATCTCTAGCTTATTCTTCTTGGGGCTTGTTTGCTGATAGTTCTCTGATGAGCAGAGTTCCAACTATTCACATATATAAGTTAGAGCAAAGGGACTGACATACTTAAAGTCTAAGTAAATAAGTAAACAAATGTCATGGCTTATCACTTCAGCTGAAGCACTGGGCTCTATTAAGATTACACAGTACAGGCTGGCTGAGCACAGCTCAAGTTCCTTTTCGACGTTCTCGGTCTGATCATGGTTACATTCGTAAGCTAGACCTAGCAATTCAGTTTGCCAAAGAACTTCTATAAATGATGCATTGCTTTTGCCTGTATGTGGCAGGGGGAGTATCTGCAAAATTCAGCGGAGACCTGAAAATGGCTGCCATTCGGTTCCATTCTCATTCAAATTCAGAGTTATGCCTCCCATAGCTTTGCATGATGAGTCCTCCCAGGGGCTTCGAAATGGTCACCTACAAGAGGCAATTTTCAGTAATGAGGCAATATCCCATTGCATCTGGAAAGAAGCATTTCTCATTACTGTTGTTGCAAAAACAGGGGAAAGTGGTTGAGCAAAGAGAGGGGCATTTATCTTCAAGTATTTTGGTCTATGTTATTTGCAAAATAATCACAATGTGGTAGAATTGGAGAGGCATCAATAACTCGCGATGCCGTGGCACTGAAGTTGTGTTTATAGGGCCACCAGGCACTAGCAATTATGGCATTTATATTTCCATATAATAAGCAACTGGTTTTCAAACCCCTGCCGTCATGGTGGAACCCTCTCTACCCTGAGTGCCCTGCCAAGGATTGAATGCACAACAGCACTGCCAAACAGAACACTGTGAATCAAGCAGATCCTTTATTAATTTTGCAAGGAATAAGTAGCTAGCATCTGCTCTCAGGTAGAGAAATAACAAGGAAGGATAATCTTTGGGATAATGAATCTCTCATGTTGCATTGTGCAGAAAGTAAGATTGCTTTCTTTTATTTCAGGCCAGTTAATACTGTCATCTGTAAATGGTGCACAATAAGGTTACAAACGATACAATAAAGATAAAACAAAACACAACAACAGAAAAGCTTACTTAACATGCTTGCTAAAAGTACAGGTGGTTTATTTTTGTTTTGTTATTCTTTTGCAACCAACTGGTGCATAGATTTTATAAAATAAATATATAACCAGGGCCTATCTGAAGTCACCAGGGAGGGAGTTCTACAGAAGTGGACTCAAATTGCTAAATGCATAGCCTCTCGTGGATATGAGCCATGCATCTGAACCAATGGGAACCACTAGCAGAAACTAGCTTTTAGATATGCTGTAAGCCGCCCAGAGTGGCTGGGGAAACCCAGCCAGATGGGTGGGGTATAAATAACATCATCATCATCTGATTATGGTTTCAGAGCCTTCTCTGGTTCTGAATACCAGTCCAAGAGACTTTGTATCAATTCTACCTGGCTTTCCTTCATTTCCATCCCAGCACAGTACTGTGGTACCTTAGTTCTCGAACTGCTTAGTTATCAAACAAATCAGCTCCCAAACGCTGCAAGCCCAGATGTAAGTGTTCTGGTTTGTGAACGTTTTTCGGAAGCCGAACATCCGACACGGCTTCTGCTTGAGTGCAGGAAGCTCCTGCAGCCAATCGGAAGCCACACCTTGGTTTTTGAACGGCTTCGGGAGTCAAACGGACTCCCGGAATGGATTACATTGGAGAACCAAGGTACCACTGTACTTTCTGGGCCCAAGCAAAGCAGCACAACTGTGTAACAAAGGGCAAAATAGAATGTGTTGCAACAGCTGAAGCTCCTCTTTGCATTTTTAGAGACGGCAAGATATGAGGCAAGACAAAGTACAGAATTCAGACTAACTGGACCTCTCTGCAGCTGAACCAACTGTAGCTGCTCAGGGTGAAGTGAGGACACTTCCTCAGTCTTGCAAAGCAAGTAGCCAAAGCCCATCTTGGCAGGTTTAAGGATGGGAATCCCAACAGACAAGCAAAGGAGAGATACAAAGGGAAGGGGTGGATATAAGAGGAAATAAAGTTCCATCTCCCAGACCAAAGCATTGGCTAGCAGATAATTACAGAAACAAACCCATTTTCTCTGGTATAAGATGTGAATAACATAAATGGAAGTCTCAATAATTTCAATATCACCATGGGAAATGGTTACAATTCTTCTTTCCCATAAAAGCAACCCTTTGCTGTGAAGTACGGATGGTATACGACAAGTGCATTCTGTGCCTCTGAGCTTTGAAATGAAATGAGATTACAGTTCTGGGCCGCTATAATCAAAACAGCATTTGGGGGAAGAAATACCTTGAGTCCTGTAATAGATTGGCGTACAATAAAACATTCCATTTATTTTATTTATTTATTTTTGAGTAGCATCTCTTCCGTGGACCATATTCGGGAATGATTTAGAAGTAAAATTTGCCATCACAAAATAAAATCAAGAGTGAAATGAGAAAGGAAAGCCATATAAATTACAAAGCAGAGTCAATGAGAAGAGGGAGATTGTTGTTTTTCTTCAAAAACTAGATTTTAAAGTAGGCAAAACCCAAAAATCCTCTGAAAAGTGAAAGGTCAGATTCAAGTGTGTATAAGTTCTGGTTTAAATGAGAACCCTTGATTGAAATTCCTTCCTCAATGCCTTCCCAAAAACAATGTTTTCTGCTTGCCAATTTCTCAAGTTCCTGGGAAACAGCATGTTTCTTCATGAAAACCTTTGTGCATGCATCTTCACCTTTGTAAGATGATCACATCTCAGAGTGTGATGCACTGCATAACCCTCTGACAACAGAACAACAACAAAAGGATGTTGTGTTTATTATGAAAAGGGAGCATTGCATGGAACCATTGGCTCACCCAAGAATTGGGTTCATAAACTGCAGAAGTGTTTTTCTCCCTTGCCTGAGCCCCTACTCGAAAAATGAACCAGTTTTGAATGGGTGACCTGCCACTCTACTCACCAACCAAGAGTGCATAATATTAACCCCACCATGATACACATGCACATCATATACTCCATCGTGTAATAGGTGACTTTTGCACCCCTGGCGGGGACCAGATTTACCAACCCCCTAGGTGAAGGGAACCAATGACCCCAAAAATAGTTATGGTAAGGCTGGGCATTTGAACCTTCTTAACAAAGCCACTTTAATAATGTTGACAGAATCCAGAGAGAAATTAAATCCTGCTTTACTGAGCAAAACTGAACAATGCGTGGCTTGAGGAGAAGGGAGGTTTTGTCTTTCTTGCTTCAGGCCTTATATATAGCACAGAGACATTCAACCAAACATACAGGTGATAAACTCCCTCAGAACTGCGCAGCCAATCAGAGTGCAAGCTCTGTAGATAGCATGCTGCTCTCCCTTCCTGCTAAGCAACACCCCCTCATCCCCCTCTAACTAATTGACTTTAACATGAACAGAATTAACTCTTAAGTTATAAATGAAATGATCCTTGCTGTTGCATCTCCAGCACACACACACACACCCCATATACTGCAGCCCTTGGTCCTATATTAGTCGTGGAAGTTCCGGCAACTCCCAGGAGAAGCTTATTGGAGTGGCAGTAGATGAGGTTTCCAGTTAATAGGGAAAACCAGCAAAACATGGGTTCCTCTCTTGTGTGAGTGAAAATCTGCAAGCTGAAAGCCAAAATTGGATGCAACATTTTTTTTAAAATTCTGAAACAAAAGAAAACATCATTTATTGTAGCAAGAACATTTCCTCCCCTCCTTCCAGCATTCCAGAGTCAGCTGTGTTTCTTGCAGCCACTACAGTGATCCAGGCAGTACCTTAGCTGCCTCTCACCCTCTGAGTAGCAGACCTGGCTATCTGAAATGTACTTGGCAGCACAGCCTAGATTTATGCAGTCTTTCCAACTGCTGCAGGATTCCTGCCTGCTCCTCTGCAAGCAAAGGAACAGTTTCACCAGAGCTCTCTTGCCCCCTGTTGTCTTCCCTCTGGAGGGACTTTCCTGAGCTTCTGCCGCTGGCGCTTCAAAAATCGATTGTCAGCTTGCTGAAGTCTCCCCTGCCGAGTAATCCCCTTCTCTGCCTCCTGATTCCTCTAGTCTACTTCAGTCCGCTCTGTGATTTGAGCCAGCTACTAGGAACAAGCCCCGGGGCCACTGGAAAGCTTACAACATCTCTCCTCTTCGCTCTCCAGGGTGCCTATTTTTATATGAGGGAGGTCTTGGCCTTCCTCAGGTATGCCCCTCTCTACAAAGCTGAGCCACATTCCAAACAGCCCAAAATACAGCTTTCTGAGACAAATATTACAACTACCCCTTAAGCTCTTCTCCCATGCCTTTCATGATAATGTTTTAGTCCCTGTGGTACGGCTGGTGGTTTTGAACTTTTACTAGTTACTGTTTCCAGCTCTTGTAGTTTACATTGCAGCTTTGGTTTTGGATTTCTTTCTTTCTTTCAAAAACAGAACAAATATGGGATGGTTTGGCTTTTAGGTCTTATTGCAGATATTGTTGCCTATCCCACCCTGTTTGGAAACGAAGCCCTTTGTGTTCGGAATTGGCAGGTGGATAGCTGATGGTTAAGGACAGTAAGTTTAAAAACAACAATAAAACTATTGTCATGTAAGGTTAATTGTAAGGAACGGAAGGTGAATTAGAAATAATCAGGGAAATAATTCTGCAGCAAGAAGAACCTCCCTGGACACACGGAGTGTGCGAGACCAATTTTTGGAAAATACGCATTAAATTTGTTTTCATGTGCCTGATTTGGTAAGAATTTGGAAAATCAATAAAATGATTTGGTGAACATGAAGAAAGGAAGAAAGAAAGAAAGAAAGAAAGAAAGAAAGAAAGAAAGAAAGTCAGTCACTGGAGTTCAGGCCAGAATGGCACATCTTGCTCCAGATGGTTTTCTCTTTCAAATGCTTAGATGTATATCCAGACATTTTCTCCAACATTCATTCATCACAGAATTAAGTGTGCTTAACTCTGTGCTGGATAGTTGCCTTGGGGAACGTAATTAGTCCCACTGTTGAGAAGCAAATGAAAAGTCGAGGTTATTATAAGGCCATTATGAGTGGGGCTCTGCTAAAATGCCTGCCATACATTGGGGGATAAGGCACAAATAACTCGCAACAGAAGCCAGCCAGAGTTCAGTCAGTCATGGAAGGTAAAATAATAAAAAGGAAAGGTAAGACTTCCTTAAAAATAAAAAAAAGTGTGTGTGCCAGAATGGGGGAAGATAAAAAGACCACAACCGTTTGCACATCAAAGTGAAGCTACAATCAGACTCATCCAGAGGCAATCTAAGGTGTAAATTACTTGTGGCATAAGAATTAATCTTAAAAATGTGTCTGAATATATCATAAGCCGAAACTAGCTGGGGAGGCAGTGGAGCCGTTCCTTTTCATTGTTGATAAAAGAGTGATGAAAAAGAGACAGAGAAATAGAGAGCCAGAAAGATGCAAAAGGTGGAGAGGAAGTCAAACCCAAGCCATTGCCTTTAAAAAAACACCCCACCTTGAAAGTTGTGTGTGTGTGTGTGTGTGTTAATAAATCTCCTCCACCCAGGTCTCATTTAGCTTGTGGTGGGTGTGTTGCTACTCTCTGCATCCTGAATACTTGTGCAGCCACTGAGAAGAATGTTCCTTCAAAAGTTCTCGGGAAACTGTCTAAGATTTTGAACCATATCTCTACATAGAGGTTAAAAGCTAGTAAGTCATTGCAGCTAGAAAGCATTGACCTGAAAGTTGTGAAACATATAATGGGTTATCTTTGATCTAGAACAGGAGTAGTCAACCTTTTTATACCCACCGCCCACTAATGCATCTTTTTGATGGTAAAATTTCCTGACTGCCCACCAGTGCTCAATGGAAGGAGGATTCAGCTTGTGCCATAAAACCCCCTACTGCCCACCTAAAATCCTGAAATGCCCACTAGTGAGCAATAGGGACTAGGTTGACAACCCCTGATCTAGAACATGTATCACAAATTTATTGGTTGGATCCAGAGAAAAGCCATGTTTGGAGATCGTAAGAAGAAGCTTTTCCTAATCCATCCTCTCTCCATAAGCACCCTGAAATCCTTTTCCATGGGTTGGGGGGCTGAGGAAGAAGATACCCTTCGCATGTGCAGAACGGGACTATCTTGAGTTACTTTCAGCTCAGTTTTTCCCAATATTTTTTAAAACTGTTGTGATTAACCAAGGATGTCCTGAAATTTTTACTACTTCATTTTCCTTCCTACATGGTTTGGGCTGATATGGCCTTGGAATATAAAACTCAGGAGTATGAACTGAAAACATACATACTCCATCCTAGGGCTGGGCGATAGCTGGTTTTCAATATCACAATATATCACCAGCTAAACATCGCAATATATCGATATACCATGATATACAAAATAAGGAACTATGCAGATTCTAAAAGGACAATGCCCTGGCAACTGCTACTATTTAGGGGCCTAAAACTGATAAATGATGATATTATCAATCAACTCATGGTCACTTTCAGCAGCAGGCGAGCCAAAATGCATCCAAATCAGACTTTTGGTTTTGGACTTGGCTACCAAATGGTGGTAGCCAAGTCCAAAAAATCCCCGTGATGGGGTGAGCTCCCATTGCTTGGTCCCTGCTCCTGCCAACCTAGCAGTTCGAAAGCACATCAAAGTGCAAGTAGATAAATAGGTACCGCTCCGGCGGGAAGGTAAATGGCGTTTCCATGCGCTGCTCTGGTTCGCCAGAAGCGGCTTAGTCATGCTGGCCACATAACCCAGAAGCTGTACACCGGCTCCCTTGACCTATAAAGAGATGAGAGCTGTAACCTCAGAGTCGGTCACGACTGGACCTAATGGTCAGGGGTCCCTTTACCCTTTACCTTTACCAAATGGTGGCATTCAGGACACTCCAAAGTATGGTGAGGAGTCATAGTGAATACAAATAATCTGGGACTGCCAGCAGGCCTGCTAGGTGGCAGCAGCCTGGCAGCAGCAGAATCAATAATGGCGATAGTAGTGGCCGGGTGTGTGTGTGCAGAAGCAGTGGCAGGCTGGCAACAGGCGCACAATAATCAGCAGCCTGTGAAGCCTCACCACTGCAGTGGGTGGCAGTGGCAGAAGCGGTGGCGGTGGCCTGTTAGACCTTGTCATGTTGGCGGCAATAGTGGTGGCCTGCAAGGTCTTGCAGCAGTGGCGAAAGTGGTGACGGCCTGCAAGGCCTTGTCATGGTGGTGGCAGTAGTGAGATATTGCCAGCTCAAAGGGTATGAAACAATTATCATGATGTGAACTTCAAACCGGTTTTGGACGATATATTGATATATCGCCTTGCCCTACTCCATCCTTTTTATTTATTTCTTTTTTTGCCTTCTAGTGCCAAATACCTTGACATGTAGGTGTTGTGAATGCTCAGTACCAAAATGGTCAAGTGTTAATGTACTAAAGAAACTGGAGATATGTAACAAAGTTGTGAAAGCCTGGCCAAGTTACAAAGACTGTTGTGTTCTCGATTGCTTCACTATCCTGCTTTAGAAACTGCTTCTGTAAATTAGTTTGCATTTACAGTATTTGGATCAAAGTCTTTGGCATTGGAGAAAAAGATATTCACATGGAATCTATGTTTTGTTTTATTTTTTAATGCCAGTGAATTTTTGGGTGTTTGTCTTCTATGTCTCACTCATCTGTGTGCACAGAACTTCAATTTTGATCTTCTCTGCATGTTGGAAATCTATTTCCTTGTGAGCTTGTACTACTAGGTAGCAGCTAGACTGCTGTTACCATAAAAGCCCTTGGATTGCAGCCCAGTAACAACTGGAGGGCATCTGAATGCTGCTCACCATATGATACCATATCAGCCATATGATGCAAGACAGCCTGCCAGGTGCTCAATAAACATCCTTTTTTTGCTGCCTGCATGGGACTGCAAAAACAGGTGTGTTTTCAAGCACCTTGCATACTACAATGTATAGCTGCCAGAATGGTTTGGTCAGTCAAGTTATGCAGGTTGGGTAGAGGAAGATGATGTGGCAGAACAATGCCATGTAAAATTCAACTGAAATGTAGGAAGTTGCCTTAGACTAAGGTAGATTGGTGCATCTGGCTCAGTACACCAACAGTGGGGAGCCTCAAGATATTGTTAGACAATAGCTCCCATCATCCCTGAATATTTGCCTTGATATCTGGGGTTGGTGGGAACTGGAGTCCAACAGCAGAGGGATGACCACAGGTTCTTCATCCAAGGTCTACACTGACCAACAGCAGTTTCCCAGAGTGTCAGGCAGCAGTCTTTCCCAGCCTGTTTAGGAGATGCCATGCTATCTCACATGCAAAGCATGTGCTCTTCCTTTGAGCAGCAGACATTACCTGTCCAGGAAATGAAGTGCCATGGACTGGTAGGACGCAGAGGAATTGTGAGAGGAACCATCTGGAGAAGCACCAAGGGAAAGAAGGCTTAGAGTCCGGGACATGGTGGTTGGACAATGATGAGTGGTGAGAGACAGAAGATGGGGAAGGGGAGGTGTTGGAAGCTGAAGAGATAACAGGGGTCAGTGAGCTGGGAGAGTCTGTGGCAAAGAGAAGCTGAAGCAAATGAATGGGAGGAGGGAGACCAAGAGGCAGAGATGAGTCAGGCTAATGAAGAGCTATGGGTGTCTCTGCCTCCTGCTGTGACAAGCTTCCTGCCTGACTCCCAGAACCAGGAGAGGCATGAAACGGGCACAGCAAATACAGGTTGCACACAGGTGCAGTCTCCAATTGCTTGGGAAAAGCCCTGGAGAGGGGGAGACATTGATGGCTGTGGGAAGGTGGGGACCTTTAGTCTTGGCAATTGGTTTCATGGAGGAAGACCTACAGGGTATGAGCTGCTGTGCTCACTAGGCCTGACACTCATCCAAGTCTGTGAAGACCATGTTTTTGCTAAGGAAGAGTTGCCACCAACTTTTCAACTGTGTGATCTAATGACCGGCTCACTCTGTGACATCTGGTTGGCCACTGTCAGGTGGACAGTGCTGGACTGGATGGGCCATTGGCCTGATCCAGCAAGCTATTCTTTTGCTATTGTGTTAATACAGTGAAAAGTACTTTAGGAATATGGGGAGAAATGTGCTTCAAAGAGTTAAGTAAGTGGGGAGTTTTTCAGTGTGCGGAGAAAGAAAACTTTTACAATTATACCAAAGTCCCTCAGGCACTTGTAACTCTCAGTTCCTGCTTATTACTTCACAATTTCAGCTAGGAGGAATGAGATTTCCCTCATTGTGGTCTATATGTGAAATGATATTCATTGTGCATAATCTAATCCAGATGACAGTTCTGGAAACAGGAAGCTAGGAAGAAGGTGGAAGTAGAATAACCAAATTGGCTTGGAATTAGTTTCCATTGCTGTACTTTTTTTTCACAGCTTCCTATCATGTTCTGCCACAGCGTAGCCAGTGCTTAATGAGTTCCTTCAATCCTCTTGCATTTGCCTTCATGGTGTCTGGAGCAGCTTTTCATTTATCTCCATAAATTGAACTCTTATATGACGGCTTGTGAAGTTTGAATATTATGAAGAGGGGTCATTGATAGCATTGATTGAGTGTGCCCACACTGCATGTGAAGCTACCTCTACTTAAAGAATTGAGAAGGATTAAAACCCATTTTTTCAAATGGTTGAGATTGAAACATAGTCCTGCGGTCTTCAAAATATAGGTACCTGTGCTAATGAGCAAATTCCCCAAAGCGATTATGGCTCTTGGACAGAGTTAGAATTTCATTCCATTGTCATTATGACAAACCACGGCAATTTATTTCTTTAAAGGAGGCATGGGAAAGAACATGGTATAAATTTTATTACCAGAGAAGTGGGGTATTTAAAAGAAAATAACCAGCGGAACCCTTTGTTATCAATCTCTCCCTGAAATGCTCCTCTTTCTCAAGTGAGGTAACAATTAGGATTCGGTTTCCTTGCTCCTTGTCATGGTGTAGAATAGGGGAAGGGGGAGGGCTGTGGATGTGGATGTGGATGTCATTCTGGTAGCTACTGTGATGAAGGAGGAGTTCTTTTGGCCCCCCTTTTTTTACAGTGGACCAATCCAATCCTGCATATCTGAACTTGCTCACAAATCAGAGCACATGTATCAGCTGAACTAGGTCCTTCTCCAGATGGTATAATTCAGTTTCAGTCCCCAAAAGTGTACACGAACACAAAATATGTAGTTTATATTTTTAAAATGTGTGTGTGGGGAATGCAGTGGAAAATACACATGTAGATGAACGTAGGGAATGTGTGCAGTGTACATGCAGAATTTCCATGCATTTCTTCAGGAAGTCTTCAACAAAGAGATGGCATGGATGTATGACTGAGTGCCATTGGAAATGGCATTGAAGTCTTAGGCTGTTCCATCCATCCCTATTGCCTATGATATATGGAGTAAAGTCTTTTGACTTCCAGTAGAATACAGAGGGCCAGACAAAGTAACCAAAGCAGGCTGCATTTAAGATAAGCACTATGGTGAATGCCCAAAACAGTGGGGTAAGCAGCCTGTGCATTGTATTTTCTCTTTCCATGGTATAAGGTTTCTTTGTTTATTAGAATTGTAATAGAGAATCTACTACTAACCACATGTCTGCAGATTTCTGTCTGAAAACTATAGCCACATTTTTTTGCCTGAAAGCAAGAATAGTTGACAGGGTGTTGCCCAGATATTGGGATTAGAATTAAAAATAAACCTTAGGATGCCATCCTTGTTATTTTGTTGTTGTTGTTTAGTCATGCCCGACTCTTCGTGACCCCATGGACCAGAGCACGCCAGGCATTCCTGTCTTCCACTGCCTCCCGCAGTTTGGTCAAACTCATGCTGGTAGCTTCAAGAACTCTGTCCAACCATCTCGTCCTCTGTCGTCCCCTTCTCCTTGTGCCTTCCATCTTTCCCAGCATCAGGGTCTTTTCCAGAGAGTCTTCTCTTCTCATGAGGTGGCCAAAGTATTGGAGCCTCAGCTTGACGATCTGTCCTTCCAGTGAGCACTCAGGGCTGATTTCCTTAAGAATGGATAGGTTTGATCTTCTTGCAGTCCATGGGACTCTCAAGAGTCTCCTCCAGCACCATAATTCAAAAGCATCAATTTTTCGGCGATCAGCCTTCTTTATAGTCCAGCTCTCACTTGCATACATTACTCATGCACAAGTTCTTTATCATGCCATAAGCAACAGCAGGATAGTGTTCTCAAAGTAGTACAGTGTGAAACTAGCTTAGCACTCCCAGGTTCAACTATTTTTTCAAAAAGTGGTCATTATAATGTTGATGAAAAAGCAGAATCTTTCTTGTAAGTTATGTAAGATTTAATCATCCTTCCCTCCTCCTTAAATTATATTACCATTTGCTTTGATGTTTTTCAAAGCCGAACTTTCTGACAAAAGCCTGATCATCTAGAAATAGCCTTGCCAGGGATGGTGTTCTCTCTCTCTCTCTCTCTCTCTCTCTCTCTCTCTCTCTCTCTCTTTCTCTCTCTGCCTAAGGTTAATTCTCTTACAAGGAATGGCCGGCCTTTCGTGCCATAAAAAGCGTGTGCAAAATGCAGACACAGTTGAAAAACCCATATTGGGTCTTGTAACTTCTAAAGAACTAGGTTGCTTTGCAATTATGACTGTACTATCCTGATCTCATTCTTTCTCTAGCTCTGTCTTTTTTTTTTCACTGAACCAGGCCTTCAGGGACTAAGCATTAATGTTCTTTTCTTTTTCTCCTTGTGGTTACTTCATGACTAATCTGCCTCCTTGTTTTAGTGTTTGTCACTATGTGTTTTAATTATTGCTATTGTACCCGCAAGGCTAAGCATGCCATTATAATCAAATATTAAGGCTTTAAGGGTAGGGTGGGGGCAATTCTCTCTCTAAAAGGCCCCGGTGACAAGTCATCGCCCCCAGCCCCTGCCAAACACAGGCTTTATAAATTATACTTTAGCTTCAGGGACTTTTGAGGATTTTGCTTATTTGTGCATTAAGAACAAGGATAGACATGGAAAGTGTCCTGTTTTACAAAGGACAGCCTTCCACATGCCCACCAACATCTCTCCAATGAAAATAGGGATTCCTATTCAGTAATAATAATAATAATTTTATTATTTGTACCCTGCACATCTGACTGTGTTGCCCCAGCCACTCTGGGCGGCTTCCAACATACCTGTCAGGGAACTGCCATTGGAGCTAGAGGCGGAGGGAAGGCTCCAGAGGGATGCCAGAGAGGGTCCTAGTAGGGAGAGAGGCAGCCCATCTACGGGGGAAGAAAATCAGCGTAACACCAGTGGAGAAGGGGGGCAGATGGGGGAATCGGAGGGGAGGCTCCAGGACTCCTCACCGGAGAGCAGCGGAGAGAGCATGGGTACTCCGCTGCCCACACCCTCCCTGCGCAGGAGACTTCCGCGCAGGGAGAGTAGGAGGAGACTTGGCGTCAAACAGCTTTTATGCTGGAAAAGGTTCAAGAAACGCCCACTGATGGATTCTGCCAGCGACTGAGACAGTCACGATGCTGGAGGCTGTTCAGTCAGAAAGGGTTCAGCCAGGTAACCTAGCCAGGAGTGGTGCCAACTTACGCACGAGCAACCCCTAAACCCATTACAATACCATATATAAAAACATAATAAAATGATAAATATTTTTTAAAAACCTTCCCTATACATGGCTGCCTTCAGTTGTCTTCTACAGGTAGTATAGTTACTTTCCTCCTTGGCTCAGGGGCCACATAACGCCATACCCTCCAACATTTCTCCAATGAAAATATGGATGTCCTAAGGAAAAGCAGGATGTTCCAGGATCAAAACAGAAACTGGGATGGCTTCTGTAAATCCAGGGCAGTCCCTGGAAAATAGGGACACTTGGAAGTTCTGCTTCTGTTAGAAGGGCTGTCTAAGGTGATCTGTATCTGAAGAGTTAAGAACACAAGGGGAAAGCTACTGTATTGTGCTAAAGGCTTATCTAGTCCTGTACCCCATTCTCACAGTGGGCAGCCCAGTGCCTTAGGGAGCCCACAAACAGGACCTGAGTGCAACAGGACTTTCTCCATTTGTGATTCTCAGCAGCTGAGGTATATCGTCTCTGACAGTGGAGGAAGAATATAGCCAATACTAGTAAGGTAAAGGTAAAGGACCTGTGGACAGTTAAGTCCAATCGAATTTCACTTTGTGGTGCGGCACTTATCTCTGCTTTCAGGCCAAGGAAGCTGGCGCTTGTCAGCAAACAGCTTTCTGGGTCATGTGGCCAGCATGACTAAAACGCTTCTGGTGCACGGAGGACCGTGAAGAGTGCCAGAGTGCACGGAAATGCCGTTTATCTCCCCACTGCAACGGTACCTATTTACTCACCCTGTTGTGCTCTTGAGCTGCTCGGTTGGTAGGAGCTGGGACAAAGCAATGGGAGCTCACCCCGTTGTGTGGATTCGAACTGACGACCTTCCAATCCGCAAGCCCAAGAGATTCAGTGGTTTAGACCACATTGCCACCTGCATCCCCCTCAATACTAGGAGCCATTGAGGACCTTATCCTCAATGAAGTTGTCTAATCCTCTTTTAAAACCATATAGATTTGTGGTTGTCATAGCCTCTGGTTTAATCCAAGTTTGGTTTAAAGAGAAATAATCATCAGAAGAGAGAGCAGGGGCTGTGAAATTGCCTGTCAACTGTTATAAATATCTGGACAGGATAAATATCTGGACAGGGTGGGGTACAAATAATAAAATTGTTGTTGCTGCTGTTGCTGTTCCTATTAATATTATTGGGGTCACCTGGTCGTTGGCACCATGGCAAGATGCATTTAAATAAAGTATATGAATTTCTTCTAATCTTGCATCTATACATAGAGGAGGATATCAAATTAAGTTATGTTCAGAGTAGGTCTGTTGATTAACACTGGGTATCACCCATAAATCTGTGTATGCAAATTTTATGCAAACCAATGTCCTTTTCTTGGTGATGCATAAGTGGCCACACTTTCTTGACACTTCTGCCTTGGAGCATTAAGTCTATTACCTATGTTAATGAGCTCAGCCTCGCTCCGCTATAATGCAGATAAATCGTTTACTTGTACTAAGTATAGGTATAGTGAATCTTGAATGCTGTAGAGGTTAAATTGTTTTTCAAAGGTCACACACACACACACACACGCTGGTGGTTCAAAAGGTCGGCCCAAGAAACAGAAACGTGAAACCTAGTTATTTTGAGAAACAGAAATTTGGCAAAACTCTGCCACTCTTCTGGTTGGCTCAACAATTGGGAGGGGAAGTTGGGGCTGGCGTGTTAAAATTATAAGTTCTGTATACCTAAAATGCTGTGTTTGAATGCACTGTATTTTAAATGTTGCAATGGGATGTTTGGCTTAAGCAAAAAAGTTCCACTCTGGCAAAAGTGTCAGAGAAGGCTGGTATTTTTTCCATTAAAGTGAGACTCATCTCTGGAAACATGAGCTGCAGAGCTCTCACTGCAGGAAGCCAAGACATTAGAAGCCTATGTGTGCTTGGTTGGAGATGGCTAGCAGCAGCAGCAGAAGTTGAAGAAAAGTTCTACAATGATGAAGAAACTTGGAATCTCCCTCTGGGACAACAAAGAGGATAGTTTACTGAACTGCCTAAAGGAGGGAACCCCACTGCTTTTAATGTTGATTTTATTGTAACTAGTGTTTAAGACTGTTCTGCAGTAAAGCTTTGAAACTCATTCTTGTGATGGAAAGAATTCATCCAAATCAGGGATTCCACTGAACAACTTTAGCATGGCAACCAGGAGGGAAAGAGCTGAAATCAGAGGAAGGAAACCAGGGTGGAGAGTTTGCAGGGGACTCTCTGTGTGTATCCACATTATTTTCATCTTCTAATTGATATTCCAGCCTCAAATGCAACCACAGTAAGCTTTTCAAATCATTCAGCAAAATATAAATTTTCTGATGCCTTGATTTTCATCCTATGTCTAGTTGCCTTACCACACCACCCAGTATTTTGAGCTGGCTGGGACACTAAGGAACTCTATAAGAGACAAGAAAGCCGTAGAACACAAAGGACTGTTTTAGTGCATCCAAGCAGGAGAATAAAGGCATTCACATTGTGGCAGTAAATTTAGGCAGCTCATTCTCTTCCCCTCACTCTTCTGCTGCAGGCTACGGCCCATGGACTCAGCTACATTAGGGTTTTTTTTTAAAAAAAAGTTATAAATGTGTTATAATGCTGTGACACCAACTGCAGAGCTGAAATCAGAACTGTGAAATTTTCCATTATGAGTTTTAAAATGTTTTAAAACGTGCGAATGTAGAGAAAATATTTTTTTGGGGGAAATGATATACAATTAATTGAAAAAAAATATGTTTAAAATGACATTTGTAAAAAAACCTGGAAGCATTTTTGTTAGGGATTGTAGGACAAGACCTGCCAAGAAAAAGAAAGAACTTATTTATGCATGCTACAACAGCAGCAAGAGTCTTGATAGCACAAGGATGGAAGAATGAGGAAATCCCAACGAAAGAACAGTGGCAAGAAAAATTGATGAGTTATGCAGAGTTGGCTAAATTGACATATAAATTGCGGGACAAGGACAACTGTGGCTTTAAGGAAAAATAGGAGCTTTTTACAAGTTATTTAAAAAGACAACAAAATGAACTGGACTCCCTGGAAGGTTTTGAATAAACATATACAAATTTATTGCTTGATAATTTGTTAGATAGATAATGTAAGGATATGTACAATTTTATAACATGCTGAGAAATCAGAGAGAGGAGCTGAGGGAAGTCTTTGGTGGGGGAGGGGAGGGAGGGATGGAAGGGAGGGGGGAAGGGGGAAAATAATGTATGCGATTAAATGGTTTGATAATTTGTTATGTTGAAATTGCTAATAAAAAATAAACAAATAAATAAATAAAACGCCCCCCCAGAGCATTTCCAGAGCATTTTTTATAGCTGTGTAGATGCAGCCCGTGTCAACACAGGGTGGCATAATAGAAATATTGCAGCTCATCTCTGCAGAGTTGGGAAGAAAAGGGAAGGGTTAAGAGGAACCTAGAAACATATCTTAGACTAAATCGATGTTGTCTATACCAACTCACAGAAGCTCTCAAGGGTTTCAGAGAAGAGACATTCTCCACTCTGCTTGGAGATACAAAGAGTGTGCTTTACCACTAAACCATGGTTGTCCTTAGAACAGGTGTGGGGGAGGTTTGACCTTTCAGATGTTGCTGAACCCTCAGCAGCCCCAGCAAACATGGGCAGGGTTGATGGAAGTTGCAGTTCATCAACATCTGGAGGGTCAAAGGTTCCCCATACCTTTCTGTCTATGGGGAAGGGGAGGAAATATGAACAAGGGGCAGGGACTCCAAGTACCAACATCAGAATGTGCTGATCACATGGTAACACAGAAATGATAATATCCAACTTCTACTTTTGATGCTGTTTGGTGCATTCCACTGCCTAGCAGTGTTAAGGTTTAATAGAATGTGTTTCCCTACATTTCAATTCCTTCGCTCTGCAGCATGGGTAGGCAAACTAAGGCCAGGGGGCTGGATCCGGCCCAATCGCCTTCTAAATCTGGTCCGCGGATGGTCCGGGAATCAGCATGCTTTTACATGAGTGGAATGTGTGCTTTTATTTAAAATGCATCTCTGGGTTATTTGTGGGGCATAGAAATTCGTTCATTTTCTCTCTCCAAAATATAGTCCAGCCCCCCATAAGGTCTGAGGGACAGTGGACCAGCCCCCTGCTGAAAAGGTTTGCTGACCCCTGCTACAGGATTGGTTGGCTGCCTGTCAGGGGCTCAGCTAAGTTGTATTTGTGTATGTGTGTGCTCCTGAATTTTGGGTGGTATTAGTGAAAAAGATCTTCCATCCCCAAATCCTCCAGTTCCATTCTGTTTTGTCTTGAACAGGCAGATATTTGTAGGGGATTGAACCCTATCTGCTTTCTCCAACATTGGCCACTTCCCTGGTCCACCCAGGTTGGAGGCCACACGCCTGCTCCACTATGGAAGCTAGGAATATTTTCTTTGGCTTGCCTTGGTTGAGGAGATCCTGAAGTTCTCCAGCCTTACCTGCTGCTTTAGGGATTATTGTGGACTGGACTTTAAATAAGGATTTCCTTTTTGACAAGCATCGATTTAAGAAGAAACTTGACAACCTACTTACCTTTCACCAGCAGCTGCCTCTTTGTATCAGAGTAGAGCTGGAATACAAATGCACTGAGACACATTTTTGAGCATGATCCTTCAGCTCAAGTGTCTTTTTTAAGCTTCGGATTTTTCTCTTCATGAAGTCTAACAAGCAGATCAATAGCAGAAATTCCAAGTTTACACCCGGTGTATTGTCTACTGCAAGATAGTGTTTGTAAGTATGGTGTTGTGTGTGTGTATTTATCTGCGGAGACTATAGTCTTCTGATGGTCAGTACAAAATTGCTATAGAACTATCTCTTCCTTTTTGAAAAAACAACTGATGAAGGTTTGGACACCTAATTAATGGTAGAAGAAAATTAAATGGCTAGTTTGGTATACTGAGGAACACTCCATCCCTGTTGTGGACCACCAGTTGCATGGATGTGAAATCTGCAGCCCTCCAGATGTTTTTGGACTCTCAACTCCCATCATCCCTGAACACTAGCCAGATGTCCAACAGCTGGAGGTTTTTCAATGAGGGAAACTGGAGCACCACCCTGGAAGAATTTTATGTCATCTCTGTCTTCCACAATGCTTAATAACAAATAATAATAATTTTATTATTTGTATCCCTCCCATTGGACTGGGTTGCCCCAGCCACTATGGGCAGCTTCCAACATATACAAAACATAATAAAACATTGCACATTAAAAGCTTTCCTATATAGGGCTGCCTTCAGATGTCTTCTAAAGTTACATAGTTACTTGGCATCTGATGGGAGGGCATTCCACAGGGCAGATCCCTCTACTGAGAAGGCTCTCTGTGTGGTTCTCTGTAGCTTCACTTCTCACAGTGAGGGAACTGCCAGAAGACCCTTGGTGTTCGACCTCAGTGTCCGGGCTGAACAATGGGAGTGGAGACGCTCCTTCAGGTATACATCTTCTATTTTCAATTGCAGAGAGTGCAGTCTTTAATCTCCAACTTGTTTTTATCAGTCTTCTTAAATCAGCCAATCTGCCATTTTAAACTCCTAAGCTATCACTATGGTCAGTGCCCCAGTTTATGTCTTCAGGGAAGAAACAAAGTAAACACATAAATTCAGCACCTGATACTTTAGCATTTTTCTAGGGTAGCTGGTCCCTCCAAATTGACAGCTTGGTCTTCCCCACTTCCTTTTTCTGTAATAGCCACCTACTACTCAACGGTCTACCTAGAGGAGCATGCTGAATTAAAGAAGAGGATAGGGAGGGCGGAGACTATGGCCACCCATGACAAATCACAGTGCTGTCTGTGAGCATGTGCAGAATTGGTCCCTCGTTGGGCGCTGCATTCTCAGCGAGAGGCAGGCAGGCCTCTTGTTCTAGTCTCATGGTGGCACCTTGCTAACAGTGTGTGACTTATGAACATGTTGGGAAGGAGATGGCAGCCATGGCTGTTCTGCTCCTCCTGGAATTGGTGCAATTTTCTCTTCCTAACTTTTGCCTTTTCTAGTCTTTTTGAAAGTAAGAAAGAAAGAAGACCTGGGGTGAAGCAGGCTAGAAAATGGCAGCTACAGCTGCCTATCAGACCAGGAATCATCACCCGGGGTGAAGGAAGCGATTCTTTGGCTTGCCTGCTTCTGTCCAAAGGCTCCCTATCACTGGCTTAGAGGTTTGCCAGCGATAGCTTGGCATTCTTTGAGCCCAGTGGGTTATTTTTAGGACAATGCTAGAGAGTTAAGTACCTTTTCGTATTTTCTTTTTTCCAGTCTTGTGGGCAGACGTTGCCTGTATTTATAATAAGATATGCAGAATTTATAAGGGAATGGATACAATGAACTCAAAGTTAAACATCTAGGCTATGATCATTAGCATGCTTACTTGGGAGTCAAATATATTTCTGAGTACATATAAAGGAACTGAAGAGCTTAATACTGGTTGGTTCAAATGCAGAGAGTTCTACTTTGCATGAGTCATTTCCCAAATAATACCCCCCCCCCCATTTTCACACCAGCTGCTGGAGCTGATTCTGGGATGCGACTTATTAGAAGGGTTAAAGGTCTTGGTTGTTGCTTTGGGCTTTTCTGAGCATCTTAATAATTCTTCAGACAGAATAGATAAGAGAACATTTATTCTGCTTCCCATCTGACAGACCGTAAGTCTAAGAATGGAGATGGTAAAGAGGTGACAGTTCATTCATGACCACATTTGCAAAGAATCCTGAGAGCATGGTTAAGTTAAGCCATGTGAAAAGCACATCAATATTTTAGATTATTTTTAGCGGTGCTTTGGTTGTACTTCACATCCATATTTCTAAAATATGTTAAACCCTTGAAAACACTGCAATAAAATAGATATAAAGCAATCTACAGAAGGGCTAGCTCAAGTATGGAGAGCAGCCTTGGAATATGAATTAAAATAGAAAAATATTAGGCTAGCCTATTCATTGCAAGCCACAAATAAAAATGATGTGATGTTTGTGCTCCCTTAAAACTAATAGATGACAAAGAGCTGAGATAATAATGTATCAGAACTTCAGGATGATTTCTTTTTATTCTGTACCATACAAAAAGAAAAATCTTTCTGTGTATTAAGGTTGGACACAGTCTAGGATTGTACAGATCAGTCTTTTCTCATTCCTTGACAGTTTTGCATTCCCTTAGTCCCATTTTTGTGTGCATTTTTTTTAGAAAAGCAAAAAATTGTTCAAATGGTTTGCATTTTGTACATATTTTATACACATTTGTCCATTCAAATAGATGATATATGAATTTTCCCCAGAAACTTTCTTTTGTGTAATTTTTTTAAACAAAACTAAATCGCAAAATTCATACAAGTGGATAATCGAATTGACAGTTGTCTTTTGATCTGCACCCAGTTTTTCATGTTGCTGCAACTATTTACAATTTTTTTTTAAAAAAATCCTCATGAAAATTCATCAGCATTTCTTCTAACAAATGTATTTTTGTATGTAGTTTTGACTCATATATACATTTTGCAAGCAATTTTCCCAAATACAATGCACTGCTGTATGTTATTTTAATAAGTGTAGAGGATGTGATCCCTGAGCAATCAATGAATAAAATTGAGGTCTAAATGAATGTAATATATTTCTATCACATAGGTATATAGAAATTTAGAAACTTTTTGGAGAAAAGGCTGATAGCCATTAGACTGTACTGAATTGTGCTTTTACAACATTAAAATACAAATGCAGTGTGAAATAGTGCATAAAGTTGTTCTAGAATACCTGGCTGTATACCTATGTAACAGAAAGATATTATGTTCATTTAGACCTTGACTTTATTCATTGTTTGTTGTTTTCACTTATACCTGCATTTTTGTACACTTTACTTGTCTGGATAATGGCATTGCTAAAATTTGGAGAAGTGCACATTTCTGAAGGGTGGCTGTGTTTCAGTTTACGTATCATTTTGAAAAGATGCATTTGGTAGGTTTGCCTTGAAATGTGAACTGAATCAATTTGGCCCACCACCCCTAGTCTAGGGGAATTGAAACTGGAACAATGGAGGTGCTACGAAGCTGTCAAGTGCACTCTATGGGATGCATTGCTGTTGGTGGTATTTGGCTCATGATAAGTGGTAAAAGGAATGAAGGGTCTTTTCTCATTCCTTTCCAAACAAATATATGCCCCTGGTGATTCCTTTCTAATCCCTACAACAAAATTTTAACATGGAAGCTGCAGTGCCATGCAATGCCCTTATACCTCGCAGCAAGTCCCCTAAGTACATCAGATTTCAGTCTAAAACGACAGGACAGTTGCATAAAATGCCCTCTGCTTATCTAGCTTCTTTAAATAAATGGTTTGTTTTGTTCCCTGCCAGATCTGCCACCTGAGTGTCAAGGATTTGTATATATTTATAAATCACATATTTGGAACTGAACGGGCAGTACTGTTTAACATCAAAGAACCAGCAAATTATTACCACTTGTTATGGGAAATCGATTTGTCCAAACTTCCCATGTCCAAAATTCCCATGATTCAAGGCTTCGGAGAGAATAAAAATAGCCGTGAATTCCTAATTGCAAGGGGATACGCTTCTATGTAGTAAGGGAGCATCTTCAGGGAATGGAACAGAGAGATACTAGAAGATAGATGGCGCACCTCAAATAGCGAAAACAAATGGGCTTGAAGGACAGGACCTGACAGTGTGTTTACTTTCAGCCGATTGATGCCTCCAGGTTTATAAATGGAACTGGCTACCTGAAGGATCTGGATTGGGCTGGGTGGTATTCATCATATAGAAGCTGATTGTACAAGCTGGCTAAAGACAAAATACCAAGCCGTCATCATGTGCCGGCCTAATTGCAAGCCACATGTGAGTTGCACCATCCTTATTTTTCCATGGGGCTTCATTTAGCATATGAAAGATGTCTGGTAATGCTAAAATAATTTCTCAGTGCCCAGCTGAGCTCCACTTCTTCAACAATGCATAGCACTGTAGCTCAATGCCCAGTTCCCAGGCCATAAAAGGCCTTCTATTGAAGGAGCACAGCACTGTTAAATTAATTGTTCATTGCTGTAGCTTGCAAGATTCAATCTGGATCCAAGCATAGTCTCTTGGGTCTCATTACCTGGGATACAAAGAAATTGCTTAGTGCTTGATGGAGAAGACAAAGCTCAACTTGTGCTGTCTAAATCATAATGGCTTGATAATAATAATAATAATAATAATAATAATAATAATAATAATAATAATGGAAACTGCAAGTCACTTGAGGTGCAAGCCCTCCTCTTCCAGCTCTAAATGTAATTTTAACACGACAAACAGCACTGATGCATGTACTTATATACTGACAATGAGTTGCTTTGCTATTTGTCAGTAATGAGTAATTACTCTGGCAAGCGCGCAGTTGCTTGACAGGAGCAATATCAGAACGTATCAATTAAAGAAAATAATGAACCCGACACGAAGAAATCCTTTGAAAGCAAGCCCAGTCTGCTCCACTGATTTAAGTGAGAGCATAGGGAGAGGTAGAAAGTGAGAGAGTGTTGCAGTTATTGATGGCTATGGGTCAATGTGCTTTTTCACAAACAGACTAGAATAGGAATGCTCTGTGTTGCTCTCCCACATCTGATACAGTAAGAAAGCTTAAAGATGCCCATAATTCATTATATTTAAGACAACCAATTTCCTATGCTCTTAAATTCTATATTCTGCCTTCACTAGTCGAGGCAGTAAGCCTCTGATTACCTGTTGCACTCAGATAGGAGGTGGGTGGCGCTGTGGTCTAAACCACTGAGCCTCTTGGGCTTGCTGATCAGAAGGTTGGCGGTTCGAATCCCTGCAATGGGGTGAACTCCCATTGCTCGGTCCCAACTCCTAGCAGTTCGAAAGCACGCCAAAAATGCAAGTAGAGAAATAGGTACCACTCCGGCGGGAAGGTAAACGTCGTTTCCGTGCTCTGCTCTGGTTTCACTAGAAGTGACTTAGTCATGCTGGACACAGGTAAAGCGAGATGAGCACCACAACCCTAGAGTCGTCTGTGACTGGACTTAACTGCCAGGGGTCCTTTACCTTTACCTTTTGGGCTGGAGGAGAAATTCAATCCTGCTTGCATTTGAACGAGGAACCACCTAATTTGCACTTCTCAAACCAATAAGCAAAATGAAACACAATGAGCCTTCTGAATTTGCCTTTCTCCCAGTTCTGCAATCCAGTTCTCCAAACAATACCATGTACCGAAATGCATATATTAGGGGGGAATTTTGCATACCAATATTAGTAAAATATTGGTATGCACAATTGGTATGCACATATATTAGTAAAAATAACATGCATGATCTGCAACAGAGCTCAATCCCCCTTACGAGAAGCAAAGCATTAACTAGGTAAAGGTAAAGGTACCCCTGCCCGTACGGGCCAGTCTTGACAGACTCTGGGGTTGTGCGCCCATCTCACTCAAGAGGCCGGGGGCCAGCGCTGTCCGGAGACACTTCCGGGTCACGTGGCCAGCGTGACATCGCTGCTCTGGCGAGCCAGAGCCGCACACGGAACGCCGTTTACCTTCCCGCTAGTAAGCGGTCCCTATTTATCTACTTGCACCCGGGGGTGCTTTCGAACTGCTAGGTTGGCAGGCGCTGGGACCGAACAATGGGAGCGCACCCAGCCGCAGGGATTCGAACCGCCGACCTTTCGATCGGCAAGCCCTAGGCACTGAGGCTTTTACCCACAGCGCCACCCGCGTCCCTAAAGCATTAACTAGCTGTGACTAAAATAAATGATGTTAAATAATGAGAATGTGGTATCAAATGGTGTTAAAAGGCCTGGGAGAATTGAAGGGAACCCTTTTTCCTGCACTGAAAAAACACTAAAGTAGGTGCTGAGCCAGGCAAGTCCTTCTTGGGAGAACATTCTACCAAGCGGAGGCACTACTGAAGATGCACTTTTTCTTGCAGCCATATTTCACTATGTAGGGACACTCAAAGGAGAGACTCTGTAGATGATCTCCAAATTGTGTTGGACTCCACCTCTCATCAGCCCCAGCTAGCATAGCCAATGGCCAGGAATGATGGGTGTTGTAGTCCAGTAGCATCTGGAGGGCTACAGGTTTCTCATCCCTGATCTAAAGGCACAGATACATGCATATGTAAAGGGGCAGATAACAGTATTCAATGCATCATGAGAGAGCATTTCCGAAAAGCTTGAAGCCTTGCCTAATTTAACTTATTCCCATCATCTCGACCCACAAAACAACTGCACTCTAATAGGAACTGGGCTTTCAGCCCATCAAAAGTCATTTTAGTCCCCACTGTTGCCTTTGAACAGAGACTGCAGGTTTGCCAAGTTACGGGGAATCAGGCAGAGGGCCTTCTCGGTAGTGGCACCCGTCCTGTGGAACGCCCTCCCACCAGATGTCAAAGAGAACAACAACTACCAGACTTTTAGAAGACACCTGAAGGCAGCCCTGTTTAGGGAAGCTTTTAATGTTTGATGCATTACTGTATTTTAATATTTTGTTGGAAGCCGCCCAGAGTGGCTGGGGAAGCCCAGCCAGATGGGTGGGGTATAAATAATAAGTTATTATTATTATTATTATTATATTATTATTATTGTTAGCCATCATTTGCTGAAATTAAGCAAGATTACATTTCTCAAGCTAGCGCATTCACAAGGGTGGTTGTCCTGGATCAGATAATTTATACCTGGCCTCTTGATGCTTGTGATTCATGAGGCAGCTAGCAAATATAAAATATAAAATCACGACACAACCTTAGAGACCTCAACAAATAAAACAATCAGCAACACAAAACAAATATCACAACAGTGTCATCCCATGGACAGCAGGAGTCACCCTTTAGGGTCAGTGTGGGAGGATTCTTATTTTTCTCTAGCTGTGCTCCAAAGAATGCAATTCAGGCTTCTGTGCTGATCTGCTAAATAGTAAGGTGACTTTGTATGCCTGATACGTCATATGACTTATTGCAACTGCTTCCAACAGGCTAAAATGTTACCGTCACTGCAGATCTTAGTCTCGTACAATTATTTATCCCTTACAGCCAAAAGCTGTGTGGAACAAGAGGTGTAGCTCTGACCTTTTGTACAGCAGGCTACATTTGACTTCCACAGAAGCTGAGGTTTCTACATATTAGGGTTGCTCAGTGCTTTTTTCTGGGGGGATTCAGGGGTACGCATACCCCTAAACATTTTGTGGATCTAAGTTTGGCCTCATTGAGGGGCAGTATTTCAATATGGGTAGGAAAATGAGAGCACCCCTAAACATTTATTTTTTTTTAGAAAAAAAGCACTGGGGTTGCCCATACTTCTGGAATTTCTGAGAAATAGCCAGGATTCAGCCGTCGAAAACAGTGTCTGGGCTGAAATTGCTGAAATGTCTGGGGAAATCTAGACATATGGCAACTCACCCATGCCGAAAGTGTAGATTTTGGTGAATTTTCTTAAAAGTAGCTCAAAAACTTGATTTTCACGGCCAGATTTCCACTTTTTAAAATATGGCAACCCTACTACACAGAGAGTTCTCTACATTCCACCAAGGGAAGCAGTTATTGTGGTAATTAGATTTTAGTTCCCAACTGCATAGTAAAAACTATGCAAATTGAAAGTTTAGAAAACATATAATTTTTACTCAGTGTATTTGCAGTTGCAGATATCACACACACACACACACACACACACACACACAATGCAGGTGGAAAATTCAAATTATTTCAGTTCCTAAAACATCTTACATAGATTTAACTGTTACAGACTAACTAACATTTATAGACTGACTGATACAGACATATCTCGGAAGTCAAAAGGAATCTGTTCCGGAAGTCTGTTCGACTGCCGAAAAGTTCAGAAACCAAGGTGTGGCTTCCGATTGGTTCCCGATTGTGCAGGCGCACCAGAAACAATAGTGGAAGCCGCACCGGACATTTGGCTTCCCCAAAAACGTTCAGAAACTGGAACAATCCCTTCCAGTTTTTGATCATTCAGGAGCTGGAACGTCCGACACCCAAGGAGTTCGGGAGCCAAGGTACGACTGCACACTGATTCTTGAGGCAGACTGCTGTACAACAAAACAACACACTGGCTGCTCTAACTGTTAAGACTCAGAAGACTGTTAATAACTGAACCAAATGAAGGAACTGCCACAGAACATATGGCATCACAGGGCTCTACAGTGCTTTCAAACATTAACGCTTTATGTATGCATTTTGGATGCTAACATCCCACAGTTATCAGGGTTCAAGGACACATTTCAGCCAGGGGAAAGGATTTGACAAGCGTGCAGGGCAGGACTAGTGACTACCTTCTCGTTTGCAGTGCAGTATTTTGGCATGAGGCAAGTGTGAGATTGTATTCCCAAATATAACTTCCAGGCAAGTGAGCAAATATAAAATAAAAAAGAAATGAGGGAGAACACTAACATGGGCTTCAAGCTATGAAATCTGATCTACTTTATTTTTCTCTCTTCCTACTGCGTGATTTAAGAAAATACAGGTTTGTATTAGTTCAGCACTGATGTTTACAGTTGATGGCATCCGAGTATTTGATGGTTTGGAATTGTTCTTCTCCTGTAAATCTATGACCAAAACGGAAATGAAAAAAGTATTTGAATCCTCTGGTGATTGGGGAGTAGGAAGAGGTTAAAATGGTGTCATAAAAAAACCATAGGTTCAGAAAGTGTTTTCTTAAAGAGGGTAAATAACACTACCATTTTCTTTTTCAGACGTAGGGATGTGAAACAACTTCTATTATTTTCTGTCAATATTTACACCTAAATAGTGTAGAATGAGATGTAATTCAACTCCAGTTATTTGTTTAAATTGAAGTTACAAGTTCAACTGAAGAAGCACTAAAATGGGTTTGAAAAAAGTCTCATACCATTTTTAAATCCTTTTGATTTTTACTTTAAATTTAGTATGTGTCTGGAATAGTTCATGTATCAAAATAACAGCATGACAGTGGACAATACCAACACACACACACACACACACCAACCCCCCACAAAGAAACCCAATACTTAGAATGCCCAGTGACTTCCATTACGCAAGTGTTTCATTGTGGAATATTTTGAATATACTAAAGAGGTTATTGGCTAGCTAGGCTTCAAGTTCAATCTTGAATTGTCATAGAGCAAATGCAGAGATCATACATGAAATGAAATCAGTTTCCGGTGTACTAAAGCAATACTGTTTGTCAGCATTTTCTCATAACTTTGTTGAAACAAACAACAAACCAGTTTAACTTACCCACGCCACTCTAGATATAAGTTAGCCTAGCTGCCGGTATATGGCTGCACTTGAATTCCAAGCACCCAAAATGTTAATTGCATACCATATTGTTTCATAAGAGGCTGCAGTTAACAATTTTGCAAGCTATCATTCAATTGCATGTTACAATTGATTCCAGTGTAGGTGGTCTGATACACGTTAAGGACAAACCCACAACAGATCAACCATGTTGAACAGGCAAAGGAAGCAATGACCACAGTAGACTGATGAATTAGCAGCATCAAAATATATTGAGCTCTTTGAATCAAGATGAGTAATAATTGGCCCAATGTAGTAGGATGTTGATCTGCATGCAGGAACAAGTGCAGTTCATGAAATGTGACGGGATCTTTTATTTGTATATTAAAACATACAAAACTTTCTAGGTCTACAACCGCTGAATAAAGTGGACGTTCATCACTCTTCTTTTTAAAAATTCCACAAACTGCATCCTTGGAACATCCCAGTTCACCATTCCTTTGCCTTCCTTGCAAATCTCCCTGTAATGTTATGTCCAATGAGTAAATGAATGCAGAGGAAGGATTGCTTTAGTTTGTTGGTTCAGTTGTTGGTGAGTTAGGCATCTAATCTGCTGTTTTTAACAGTGAAATGTTGGTAGGAATCTTTGGGCATAGTTGGTTGGGGGTTAAATGACAAGCTCAGCACCCACGTTAACTGTGCCTATGTGAATGATCATGATGGTGCCAGATTTTCATGATCAAATTTGTAAAGACCATGGAAGAACAGCATTCCTTCTCGTAATTGTACCACTATTCCTATTAATTTACCTTTCTGAACTTATTGAAATATCTGGACAGCAAGTATCCACTCAGGTCTGCTTTGCGGTTAACATGAACATGCAATTATTTTTTTAAAAAACATATATCATGAATTAAGGTTTCAACTGCAATATAATAGTAGGCTTGTGCAATTTGCTTCCTCCCACTCCAGTAACAGTCTACTTAATCATAAGTGTTGCAAGTAAGAACCTAAGAAGGACTCTGCTGCATCAGGTCAGAGGTCCATCTAATTCATCACCTTGTTCTCACAGCAACCGTTCAGGAGCCCAAGGGAAGCCCGCAAGGGAAAGAGCTCAGTGCAACAGCTCTCTCCTGTTCTGAGGTTCCCAGCAACTACAATTCAGAAGCATACTGTCTTCAACAGTGGAGGTAAAACATAGTAATCAGGTTTAGTAGCCATTGATTAGTTTTTAACTGCTGCTGATTTAAAATTGGGGATGGAGCTTTTAGAAAATACTCAGTTGTTTTATGCTCTTTTAATCTGGAGAGCTGTGCCTTGAAAGGTAAGCTAAACATTCCGCCGGATTCTTACCCACCTGCCATTTCTGTTGCTTCCCTCCACTCCCAACATTTGTTCAAATTTGTCAGCCAGAATCATCAGTGAAATATTGCTAAAACGGTGATAAACTGAGGTGAACTGGTGGTGTTCACCTTGTTCCAACAGGGGGGGCCAGGATTTTGGCTTTTACATTATTTCCTGGATGATTTTCATATCTGTTTTTCCCCTTTGAGCACATCAAGTTATTTTGGAACTGCTACATCTAAATAGATCTGACAGGATATTGATTGCACTGCCTTACTAGTCATTTTATAACTGAGATGTGTAGCATTTATGTGGGATGAAAGCCGCCAAGCTGGTGAATGCCAAACACCAGTTAATGTCTTTGGTGTTGAGCAATCCAATTAACATTCTCTTCCATGGGCACAATTTATGTTACAGCTCTAATAGAATTGCAAGTGGGAGACACTCGCAACATAAAAAGTGGCTCTGTTGCCTTTTACTCATTAATGGAAACTCTCTTATTAAGAGGGTAAAAGGACATCCATAATTAAAAGTTGAGGTCTTTGGGGAGAGGGTTGGCCTAATTCACAATTTTATTTTTGCACAGATAGTTTACTCTAAATAACTCCTTCCTTTCACATTACAATATGCTGAGGCCAAAGTAGAAAATGTGGTGATTTTCTTTTGCACAAAACTATCACTATTGTGGTGGAAACAGCACAGAAAGAGCATAAAATAAAATTTAAAAAGCCAGTTTTCACATTGAAGGTGATATTATTCTTAGCAATGTCTCCTCATCCTGAGCAATGGCAAAGCTAGTCAAAGTGTACTTTAAATATGAAACAGTGATAAGCAATAGACCTGGTCTTGCATGTGCAAAGCTTTCAGTCAGTGATTTGAAGAAGGATCAACAGCTACCAATAGCCAGGTCTCTGTATCTTTAAAGAAAAAAGTGAGGCTCTAAACCTAACATGGACATTTTTTTTTAAAATTCCAACTTTGTAAAAGATTCTCCTAAACTTGGGGTGCCAGTGTTCAGCAAGGCATGATTTCAACAAGCAGGGATAAGATAATGTTCTGTATAGTCATCATGTGACTGTGCATTAGCTGTATACTTCATTATGCTTCTTACCATTGTGGCTCTAGTGTGTTTATACCAGTGTGAGACATTTTGAGAGTCCTGCTCTGGAATGAGAGCCATTGCTGGTTCTCTAACACAATCAACTTCAAATCGGGACTGTGATTCCCCCCCCCCCCACCTCTTATGGTCTCCAGGCTCAAAATGATGCCACTGAGGATCATAGGAAAATCCAATTCCCAAGGGCTAAGAAAGAAGTACTGGAAATTTATGACTCAAAGAGGAGACATTTCTCAAGAAGTGCAAGGCCTTAGTCATGCCATTACAAGATCAAACTACACCACAATCAGCTTGAGCTGACTAGATGCACACAGTATGTTCCAGTTGTACTGCAGAGGACGTGTGTTCGAAACATCATCAAAATGGTGAGGTGATTGAATAGATAATTGAAGGATGCTTGCCTTTGAATAATGGATAATTGAAGGATGCTTAGCTTTGAATAAAGCCCATTATCTGTCAAGGTATAATCAAATTGCCAATCAATTCCTACATGCACCACTGGGAATTCAATGCGGACTTTTGTTTGAAAGGGTTATTTTCTCATTTCTTTAGCAGTTTGTTTAAAGATTTAGAGAGTTTTTTTTAAAAAAAAATAGATTAGGATCGTACAAATAATGTAGATGTGAATAATATTTCTTCTTTAAAGAAACATTTCAGAGAGGAAATGAGTTTCTTGGGAAATAAAATGCAAATGACATTTTAGACTTATTCCTGATATTTAAAAAGCGAAGAATATCTGAACAGATGAGCATCACTTGAAAAGCCCATGAGTCTGACCTGGACAAATGTATTGCAACAATTTTCAGAGATTAATGCTAGGGAGGGAAATGTTGAGTCTTTGTACTCTATAAGCCAGGCATAGGCAACCTCTGGCCCTCCAGATGTTTTAGGACTACAATTCCCATCATCCCTGACCACTGGTCCTGTTAGCTAGGGATGATGGGAATTGTAGTCCCAAACATCTGAAGGGCCGGAGTTTGCCTATGCCTGCTATAGGCCTATACTGATTCTGCAGCACTCTAACAGGCCAAAGAATCCTAGGAACTGCAGTTTGGTAAAGTGCTGGAAATTCTTTGTGAGAAAGCCAGTCTCATCATTTAGAAAATGCAGCGGGGCAGGGCTGTCATATTGCGAACTGCCCTGAGTTTTTGTGATTAAGGGTGGTATATAAATCTAATAAATAATAATAATAAATAGCATCAGCACCTGGCAACCTTGAGAATCACCAGGAGCCCAACAGGACCCATTACTGATGGTGACCTAGGCCCTCCTCTTTCTCCCCCCACCTGCAGTGCCAGATCAAGAGATCTAGCCGCTGTTCCTATTTCCCATAATGCATTAGTGTCTCCTTGGAACATTGTGGGAGATTAAAGGGGTAGCTACATTTAGCTGACTCATGTTGTTTTAAGCGCTGTCCTTGCTGTTAGGAAAGGCAACTAGGGCTAACTGCCAGAGGAGAGTGCAGTGCAAGTGTAGTTTGTCCTGGCACCACTGAACCCAGAATTGTGTGTGTGTGTGCACACTCATGATTCTACCCAGTAGCAGGCATCTGAATCTTCATGTGAAGCTTTCTTCTTTCCCCGCACCTGAAATGGTGCTCCCATTGGATTCTACAGGGCCTCTCTAGAAGCAGAAGAAGGCTTTATTCAACCCTCAGTAAATGCCATATTCCGTACAGAATCACTGGGATTCTACAGGAACCCAGAAGCAGAACTGGCCCAAGACACTTTGCTGCCTGAGTCAAAAGACAAGATGGTGTCCCCTTTCAATGTTCAGAAAGTGACTGGGCTGGGAGCTGACTCAAACATCACCACCGGCAGCAGGTTAACAGAATCTCCCAACACACCTGAGAGCTGATGGCTATTTAGGGAGAACAGCCATGCTTATGCTGCCATTAAACTACTGCAACCTGAGGCAGTTGCCTCCCTCTGCCCAGCAAGCATGCTAGCCCAGAAGGGGCAAACTGGAAACATGCAAAGAAAAACATTCCTAGCAGCTTGTGCACATTACCCATGAATTTGTCCTGACTTGGGAGTAAAGGTAAAAGGTAAAGGACCCCTGGATGGTTAAGTCCAGTCAAAGGCAACTATGGGGTTGAGGCACTCACCTCGCTTTTCAGGCTGAGGGAGCTGGCGTTTGTCCACAGACGGCTTTCCGGGTCATGTGGCCAGCATGACTAAACCACTACTGGAACACGGAGGACTGTGATGAGTGCCAGAGCACACTGAAATGCCATTTACTTCCCTGCTGGAGCGGTACCTATTTATCTACTTGCACTGGTATGCTTTTGGACTGCTAGGTTGGCAGAAGCTGGGGCGGTGCAATGGGAGTGCGGATTCAAACTGCCAACCTTCTCACAAGCCCAATAGGCTCAGTGGTTTAGACTACAGTGCAACCTGTGTCCCTGTGACCTGGGAGTAAGCTGCACTGAATGCAATGAAACTTGTTAGAAATCATGCCTAGGTCTGCAGTATAAAATGGTTCAAGCCTGCAATGTAGGTTCATAGCTGCTTTCTATGATCATTCAACAGCCCTGACTTTTGTCAGATTTTGCAACAGTGCCAAACAGCATTTTCCTTGACAGTGCCCGTGGTCAGACATAGCAGAAATGAGATGCTCCTTGTGAAAGAGAATTGGGTTCCTTCAACTCTGGTACTGGGGCCAAGATTACAATGTGTTTTGGACCGAACATGCAGGGTTTTTTAAAAAATGCATCACTGTGGGGGATGTCTTAAAAAAACCCAAAACAATTCTCTGGTGATGTGCATAGAAATATTGAAACAAAATAAACTCACAAAATCAAGAAATACAGCATGAAAGCAACACTAAAGCCAAATTATCCCCCTGCTGGTTTTATACTGCTTTTAAGGGAACTGTTATGCCTATGTTCTTTTTAGATGGATTTTGGCTTTTTGTATTATTTATAATTGATTTTACTGTTTTTATTGTGTTTGTTGTTTACATTTGGGTTTGTTATTGTATTCTTAATGGGTTTGTAAACCACCCAGAGAGCTTTGCTGTATGGGGGGGGGGGGGGTGCATACATTGAATAAACAAACTAAAGCAGTTATAAAATAGATCTTGAAAAACAAAACAAAAACCCAACACATACCAGGCAGCAAAAAGGCAAGTTTTAAAACCGCATAAAATGATATCAAGAACATAAGAAGAGCCCCTTCAAGTTGTGCGCTCTGTTCTCACAGTGGCCTTCCAGAAGCCCCACAGGCAGCCCATAAACTGGACCTGCTTGATTTGCACTCTCCCCATGTGATTTGCACTCATATCCTGCTTGTAGGCTCCCCATGGGCATTTGGTTGGCCTCTGTGAGAACAAAATGGCCACCAGGCAATGGCTTTTCCTAACTGCCTTGCCCTGGTCTCCAGCCCTAGGGCCCCTTCCCAGACCATGACACTTAGAACAGCAGAAGCAGCTGGGAAGAGAGGAGTACAGGGTTTTGTTTTGTTTTATATATAAAAATAATGTTATAAGTTGTATGTCCTTGTTTCTCAATTTGATCCTTTTACATGGTTTTGCATGTTTTGTGGTACAGTGGTACCTCGGGTTAAGTACTTAATTCGTTCCGGAGGTCTGTTGTTAACCTGAAACTGTTCTTAATCTGAAGCACCACTTTAGCTAATAATGCCTCCTCCTGCTGCTGCTGCGCCGCCAGAGCACGATTTCTGTTCTCATCCTGAAGCAAAGTTCTTCACCTGAGGTACTATTTCTGGGCTAGCGGAGTCTGTAACCTAAAGCGTCTGTAACCTGAAGCGTATGTAACCCGAGGCACCACTGTATTTTATGCATTTTGACTTGCCATTGTTTATACTGATTATAGTTCATTGTAATTGCTAAGTGCGAACCTTTTAATTATTATTTGCTGATATTTATTTTTGCTGTCAGCCCTGAGTGCTCACTGGAAGGACAGATTGTGAAGCTGAGGCTGCAATACTTTGGCCTCCTCATGAGAAGAGAAGACTCCCCGGAAAAGACCCTGATGTTGGGAAAGATTGAGGGCACAAGGAAAAGGCGACGACAGAGGATGAGATGATTGGACAGTGTTATCGAAGCTACGAACATGAATTTGACCAAACTGCGGGAGGCAGTGGAAGACAGGAGTGCCTGGCGTGCTCTGGTCCATGGGGTCACAAAGAGTCGGACACGACTAAATGACTAAACAACAACATTTTTGCTGTTTGCCATTATATTCTAATGGATTATTGAATATTGCTTTATTTAAGATAAGTTGTTTATTTTAAAGTTATGGTTTTTTATTGTGACTTTTTTGTATTGGATCAGATTGTTATTAGGTGTGTGATCTTTGCTGTTAATCTTGTTGTTTCTTCAGCTTCTAAACCGCCTTGTGTTTGGTCAGTGTTATTTTTCTAGAAAAAGAGGTGCTGGAACTCACCAGGAACACCTCCCTTATTCTCTCATGATGGAAATGGAGTCTACCTGAGAGGTGCCAGAAGTGAGTTCCGGCAGAAAAAAAAGCCTTGTGTTTAGTAATATAGAAAGTCAGTAAACAAATTACAAGTGAAATGAAATAGAGAGAGAGAGAGAGAGAGAGAGAGAGAGAGAGAGAAGGAAGGAAGGAAGGAAGGAAGGAAGGAAGGAAGGAAGGAAGGAAGGAAGGAAGGAAGGAAGGAAAGAAAGAAAGAAAGAAAGAAAGAAAGAAAGAAAGAAAGAAAGAAAGAAAGAAAGAAATGCATTCCTGTGTGTATCTTCATTTATCCCAAATATAAATCTGTGTGAGAGGTACATTAAAACAAAGCAGCTTCAACTCTTTCCTTCCCTGCTGCAATCCCACATTTACTCTCATCTGAAGCTTTTATTTGCTTTGTGGGGGGCTGTCCCATTTACATGTAAGTTTTCCCTGGATTTGTCTGAATCACAAAAAGAGGAAAGTTCATATCTTCCTCTGTTAAGGCAAAGCGTAAAAACACGGTCTCGGGTTGCATTGTGACCCTAGCGATGAAAACTCTTGCTGAATCAAAAGCAGCTGATCTAGTAATAATATAAAATGATCCCGTTTTAATACTTGACAAAAAGAAAGATTTCACACGTTATGACCTAATGGCAAATACTTAACTCTGGGTAGCCACTGGAGAATATCTGACTTGACTGAATTGGATGCTGACTTCAGAGAAACCCGGATCATGACTTCTAACTCTCTGAGATGTCTTGCAGGTCTGCCTAAGTCAATGACCTGTATCCTTGATGGTTTCTTTGAAATTGTGGTATAGACAATTTCTCAAGCCCTAATGAAACATTTGATCACATCCTAAACAGTAATAGATGGCCAGCATGATTAATCTCCTCCAATCTCACTATTATATTAAAAAATAAAAGAAACATCAAATGTCCTACTCTTGGAATAGGAACATTCAACCTCTATCTAGTCAGCAATTCCTCTTCTTTCCCCCTAAAATTACAAGGAAAATGGCCCAAAAAGCCTTTTTTTCCAATTGATGCCCTTTCTTCTATCTCACATTTGCTTGAATAGTGTGTATATATATATATGTCCATCAGATTATGTGTGCACCAAGTAAATTACATAATCCCCACCTACAATAGGGAATGCAGTCCTGAGACGGGTGAGAAAGCCTGTCGCCTTAATGTGTTTTGTGGAGGTTTTAGAACTGTTATCGAGCACTGCATTTAAGATCAAATTAAAGCCAGAGGCAATTATGATGCAGTTATTCGCTTTCTCCACATACTTTGAAAGGCCATGGGTATCCATTTTGTTCAATGTCGAAGTCCAAAAAGTGACTGCATAACTTTTCTCGATTGCTCTCCTGTCAAATGTACCGAGAAATGAAGCAGCTTCTTAGCCGTGTGGGATTTCCAAGTTCCTATACTATTATCGCCGCGCTACCTGGGAGCAATCAAGTTGCCTAGGCAATTATACTTTTTGATGCATTAGGCTTGGGTGGCGGAGTCGTTTTGTAGGGGAGGTAAGTAGCGTAGTGAGCTGTGGCACTGAAGTCCTCTTGCCTTTCTGTGTATCAGAGAAGAGTGTACGTGCTGTGTGGATGTGTTTGCTTAGGAATAAATTAGCATATTGAACACCCCTCCGTGATCCAGATGGCAGCCGACCCTTCACTCTGCGTGGAAAGGAGATGTGGGGGAAATAATATCGGGAAGTGGAAGAAAAAAGGCTGGTAACCTCCGCCAAAGTGACAAAAGCTTAATATAAAATATGAGAGCCATATATCATGGGGCTGACAGGAAAGAGAATGGTACAGGGGGAAGAGAATACAATCTGATATCCAGGAGAGAGGTCAGGCAAAGACATCAGAAGTGATGGAATCTGAAGGATATACTCTGACACCTCTCTGTCCCCTAATACAATGAGTATATTAAAAGACGAAAGCCCCCTAGTGAAACCTAAATGGAGCCAGATGGGGAGATGGAAGATGAAACACCTGTGGCTCCTGACATCAGATAGCTTGAAGAATAGAGATGCGGGGGGTGGGGGGGTGAGGCAAGCATGGAGAGAGAAAGGAGAGATGTACGGAGGGTGAAATGAAATGATGCTGTGGATGCCACAGGCACACCAGGGGCAGTGTACACTGCAAACAAAGCATTGTCAATTCCACGAATGGGTGAAAAACGCAGTTCAGTTCACATTAAAAGGCGAACCTGCCTAATGTGTGTTTTCGAAAGCAATGCACAACTCAGAACGCAGATGTTATTCACGCTCCTCCGAATTTTGCAATGAAGTTTTCCAGCCTCGTAGCATGTGTAAAAAAAAGAAAGAAAAAGTATATACTCGGGTAATGCATTTGTTACTGAACATAATATACAGAAACGCACCACATTAGGGGAAATGGCTTTGAAAAGATGCATGTTAGGCAAAAGTTAATGCTTCTGTTAGCAGAACTCCCCACTAAAATGCTGGTGAATATTTGCAAGGACTCGATTTTTTTTTTTTTGTTTTGTTTTAATCAGATGATTTGGAAATATGGAGAACTCAATTTAAGATTGGAAAAATGAGAAACTGAGTGAAATCAAAATAGAGAGAATCACCCATCTCTAGGTAATGCCCATTGTAATTATTAGGAAAGGAAATGAAAGGAGAGGATCATTAGATGACAAGCCTGCAGATAAAGCTCTGTATTTTGTGCAGATTTTTTTTTTTTTAAATGTACTGTGCCTGCTTGATACATAATTGTTTTCAAAAAGTGTAGGGTTAGTATCCCACTACGTTTGAGTAGACTGATTGAATTCAGTGCACATAACTAACTGAAGCCTATTGATCTCAATGTGTCTACTCATTGGATACAACCTATTATAGTTCTAAAGCAGGCAAATGGTGCTTTTATTTATTTATTTATTTAGAATACTTATATTCTGCTTTGTACAGTCCCAAGAGGCTATCGAAGAAGCATACAACATGTGAATCACATTCATTTTTGGTTATCAGGAACAGAAATACAGGCAGTGACCATTTTGCATGTGTCCAATTGATGCACGATCGCTGAAGCACAGGTCTTTCTGGACCCAGAAGAGGGCAGAACGGGAGAGTGGAATGAGGTGGGAATGGGTAAAATGGGATGTAATCTTGCCTTGCTCACGAGAACTTACAGAATGCATGATACTTCTCCAAATCAATGTAAATGTTGGAAATGAATGCCCATATAACACTTTCCATGTACAGTATCTTTGATTCTGCATTTGAACATATATATATATGTTCCCACTAGCCTGGGAACATATATATATATATATATATATATATATGTTCCCACTAGCCTGGGAACTTCCTCTCGGCCCAGAACATTGGAGGCTATACACCACACCCCTCAACAGTATTTATAGGAACTCAAACACTGAGATCCTACTCTGTTCCAGTAACAAGAAGCCGAAAGCACCAGCCTGAAGATGACGAGTGAGACCTCGTCGAAACGTCGCCTAGACACCCCAACTTTTACACGGGAAGACACCCGAGGACACCAAAACCTGCATACCTATACCCGTGAAAATCTACGAAAGCAAATATCTCACCTCTACGGGGAGGAAACCTTCCAGCTGACAAGAACCTACGAGAAACTAGAAATCCGAAGAGCCACCATCTTATGTGATCTCTTGTTCCTACGCAACTGCCGAGACAACAACTTAATTCCCACATGCTTCCAACTTAAATTCCACTCTAAAACCCCAGCCACCGAAAGGATCCTGAAACGAACTGAACTATCCCTAATCAGAAACGAACTACACAAGAAAAGATACCTACTAAACCAAACCAACAAAGATCTGCTCACTCTTCACCTCAAACTCTGTAACAAAATCCACCCTGCACTCTGGGACAAATGCAAACAACTAGCCGTCTGGAGAGCTGAAACGGAGACCTCACATAAGACAGACACACACACCAACAAACTCCACAAACTAGAGAAACGCCAGAAGCCCAGCCACCCTCCACAACAACCCATGAAACAAACAGTACATAACATATCAGACAGGATCCTCACCTCAACTGAAACCAAAGTACTCTCCAAAGGTTTCAACTTTGCAGTCGCCCCGAGACGCATCCCCACGGAAAACATCATATGCGGAGTCGAAGCTAGCCTAACCAAAATCAACCCAGATGAAGCCAATAAAATCAGACTTGAAGTCACCAACATCCTCTGCTCCAGCAAACCACCCAGAAGCAATTTACACAAAGAAGAACAGAAAGCACTCACCAACCTGAGGAAAGACAACAACATAATCATTCTCCCAGCAGACAAAGGTAATGCCACTGTTGTGATGAACACATCGGACTACCAAGCAAAACTATCAAATCTACTCCAAGACCCTACCTACCAACCTATAAAAACAGATCCCACCACCTATCTGGAAAAAACCACCAAATCCAAAATAAAAGCCTCTCCTATCAGTGAAGAAATCCAGCTAAGAATCATCCCCAGAGAAAAATCATCCAGATGCCCCAAACTCTACGGCCTCCCCAAAATACACAAAGAGGGAACACCACTCAGACCAATAGTCAGCTCCATAGGCTCACCTCTACAAAATCTCGCTAAATTTCTCGCCAAGCAACTTCAGCCCTATGCAGAATCCATCTCTTCACACGTTCCAAACTCCTTCCAGTTCATAGAAACAATAAAGAAGCAAAACCTACATCCCAATGACCTACTTGTGAGCTTCGATGTTGTATCTCTCTTCACACAAGTGCCCATTAATGAAGCCTTGACAGCCATTCAAAACAAATACAATCCCCCCGAATACATCCTGGACCTGACCAACCACTGCCTAACCAACACGTACTTCATCCACAATGGACAAAGATACAAACAGATAGAAGGAGCACCTATGGGATCACCCCTCTCACCGGTCATCGCAAACCTGTACATGGAACACTTTGAAACCAATGCTTTAGACAAGTCAGAACACAAACCCAAACTTTGGCTCAGATATGTTGACGACACCTTTGTAATTTGGCCACACGGGAAGGAAAAACTGGACAGCTTCCTCACACATCTCAACAGCCTACACCCCAAAATACAATTCACTATGGAAATAGAAGCCAACAACCAACTTCCCTTCCTTGACGTCCTAATCTACAAAAAACCTGATGGCTCCCTAGGACACACTATCTACCGGAAAAAAACACACACCAACCGCTACTTACATGCACAATCACACCACCACCCTGCACAAATAAACTCCGTAGCCAAGACTCTCATCTCCAGAACCAAACGCCTGGCTGACAAAGACCACTTGACAACTGAGTTACAGAATCTCTCAAATGTGTTAATTGCCAATGGATACCAGCAAAACAGGGTTACGAAGCTAATCCAAAAAGAAACACCCCCCAAAAACCAAGACACAGAAGAAAACAATGGCATGGCCCTCCTTCCTTATATCAAGGGCACTACAGATAAAATTAGCAAAATCCTCCATAAACACAATATCAAAACAGCCTTTTGCGCCAACCAAAAGATAGCCAATATCCTCAGAAACCCCAAGGATAAAATCCAGTTGGAAAACCAAGGGGTCTATGAAATACCCTGCAAAGTCTGCCCAGCCACGTACATTGGACAAACAAACAGACGAATAAATGCACGTATCGCAGAACACAAGAATGCCGTCAAAAAAGAAGAAAAAACTTCCTCTCTTTTCCAACACATGAAAGAAACAGGACACGAAATTAATTTTGCAGATTCCAAATTGCTCTCTAACATGGAACATCACCACAAGAGAATAATCATGGAAGCCATCGAGATAGAGAAACACCCTCACAACATGAACAAGCGTGACGACACATCCCGCTTGCCAGACATCTGGAAATTAGCCCTCCCCACAAAAACTGACACCAGATCCAGAGGCACACAGAACGCCATCACCAATCAACCACACCAGACCCAAACCCAGACCCTCTCCACAGATAAATTACAGACACCATCCAGTAGCCAAACCATGATGGCACCTCCGGATGCTGCACCCCCCTGCAATCCCTACACAGATCTGGCTGGCACAGGCCACAAAACCACAGCTCGCCCCTATACACGAAGCCAAGCCAGAGCACAACTACAGCCATCTTCTCAGAAAAACTCTTCACAAAGTTCAAGAGGTCAAGACACTAAGGCTTTAGCAACTAATCCACACCTAATGACCCACCTAAGTGGTACTCAGGATATCACTCAAGAAATCACTCAAGATATCCCTCAAGCAACTAAGGAACAAAAGAAGAAAAGGCACACTAGCCTGGGAACTTCCTCTCGGCCCAGAACATTGGAGGCTATACACCACACCCCTCAACAGTATTTATAGGAACTCAAACACTGAGATCCTGCTCTGTTCCAGTAACAAGAAGCCGAAAGCACCAGCCTGAAGATGACGAGTGAGACCTCGTCGAAACGTCGCCTAGACACCCCAACTTTTACACGGGAAGACACCCGAGGACACCAAAACCTGCATATATATATATATATATATATATATATATATATATATATATATATATGTGAAAGGTGCCTATCCCTTTACATGTGTTCAAGATGTTCCTATGGAACATCTTTTTAGGAAAAGGGGTTCTAATCAGACATGCTGGAATCTTACCTCCAATCATTTGACACCCTGCACACTCTGCGAGATTCCATGTGATTTCGGGCAAAATCTTCCTCCAAATGGCCACGATCGTGCCCAAAATTGGTGGCCATTGGTGGAGGCAGCAGGGCAGGCAGGCCCCCACAGATCTCTAAAACATGGGTGTTGTTTATTTTTTCAAAAATCCAACTCCTCTTCCTGATTTGGATTTTCTAAATTTGTGTTCCATGTGAGGTTTGATGAAACTACTCTCCTCCACAAAAAGCTTTAACTTCCTTACTGTTCCCCCAGTTTTTTTTGGGGGGGATCACTTTCCTCAATCCATACTGCTTAAATGTTAAAATGCACATGATTTCCTAAAAGAAATAACACTATCAAAGATTGGAAGAGCGATTTGCTCTAGCCAAAACTGGAAAACAAAATTGGAGCTCTCGGTGTTTCTATTACCTCTGTGGATGACCTAGAATTCTGTTCAGCTTTGTCTTCTTAGCTTGTCTGGTAGATGATTTGAATGTTAGTCTGTCTAGTCTTGGCATAAATATCATCCTTCACCTCTATTAGTAAGAAAAGGATACTTATATCTGAAGGTAGACTGCCAGAATCCAAACCAATATTTATCTAGTGTAAGTACTTGACATTTCCAAAGCATTGTTAAAATAATTAAGTTGTTAATTATTTCTAAAGAAAGCAAATGTTACCATTCTTTTTCTAGAAATCTGGAAGCTAATGGAGAATGCTAAGTGAATCTCTCATTGTCACGAATGAGTCAGACTGAATTATAAGTGGAGGATTGAGGGTTTCCTGTCTCTCGGTTTCAAGTAGGTAGCTGTGTTGGTCTGCCATAGTCAGAGCTTGTCGGATCCATTCAGGTCTTCTTGCTTTCCCTATATACAGGCATCACATGCCCCATAACTGTCCCATTTTACTTGGGAGGGGTGGCTAACACCCCAGAGGACAGGATCACACTTCAAAACGACCTTGACAGATTAGAGAACTGGGCCAAAACAAACAAGATGAATTTTAACAGGGAGAAATGTAAAGTATTGCACTTGGGCAAAAAAAATGAGAGGCACAAATACAAGATGGGGGACACCTGGCTTGAGAGCAGTACATGTGAAAAGGATCTAGGAGTCTTGGTTGACCACAAACTTGACATGAGCCAACAATGTGACGCGGCAGCTAAAAAAGCCAATGCAATTCTGGGCCTCATCAATAGGAGTATAGCATCTAGATCAAGGGAAGTAATAGTGCCACTGTATTCTGCTCTGGTCAGACCTCACCTGGAGTACTGTGTCCAGTTCTGGGCACCACAGTTCAAGAAGGACAGTGACAAACTCGAACGTGTCCAGAGGAGGGCAACCAAAATGGTCAAAGGCCTGGAAACGATGCCTTATGAGGAACGGCTAAGGGAGCTGGGCATGTTTAGCCTGGAGAAGAGGAGGTTAAGGGGTGATATGATAGCCATGTACAAATATATAAAAGGATGTCACATAGAGGAGGGAGAAAGGCTGTTTTCTGCTGCTCCAGAGAAGCGGACACGGAGCAATGGATCCAAACTACAAGAAAGAAGATTCCACCTAAACATTAGGAAGAACTTCCTGACAGTAAGAGCTGTTCGACAGTGGAATTTGCTGCCAAGGAGTGTGGTGGAGTCTCCTTCTTTGGAGGTCTTTAAGCAGAGGCTTGACAACCATATGTCAGGAGTGCTCTGATGGTGTTTCCTGCTTGGCAGGGGGTTGGACTCGATGGCCCTTGTGGTCTCTTCCAACTCTATGATTCTATGATTCTATGATCCAGGACTCACAGAGGCCAATCCCACCTTCTCTCTGCACCCCAGAATGTCCCCCCTTTTTTTGGTCTGGCACTCCTCTCCTGGTGCCAATTTTGGGGGCAAAATTTTTGGAGGGTATGGCACCATATGATTTCAGCCTATGAACTTTGGAACATAGCTGCTGACTTGAATCAATGTTCCCTGAAACAAGCTGTTTGCTTATTGCAGTCTTGGAATAATGATACCTAGTGGTATCATTCTAGGATGGGAAACAAGGAGGAAGTTTCATTAGTGTATGAAGAATTGGGTACAATGGAGTCTTTTGCCAATGGTTTGAATACAGATGGGGTAAATGCTATAGGAGGTATGGGATGGGGGAATCATAGCAAATCTTGTTCAGTCCACACACATTTGTTGTGATACACCTATATAAAGCATCCCTGACATTCAGAAGGTAAAGGTAAAGGTAAAGGTACCCCTGCCCGTTCGGGCCAGTCTTGCCAGACTCTAGGGTTGTGCGCTCATCTCACTCTATAGGCCGGGAGCCAGCGCTGTCCGCAGACACTTCCGGGTCACGTGGCCAGCGTGACATCGCTGCTCTGGCGAGCCAGAGCCACACACGGAAACGCCGTTTACCTTCCCGCTAGTAAGCGGTCCCTATTTATCTACTTGCACTTTGACGTGCTTTCGAACTGCTAGGTTGGCAGGCGCTGGGACCGAACAACGGGAGCGCACCCCGCCGCGGGGATTCGAACCGCCGACCTTTCGATCGGCAAGCCCTAGGCACTGAGGCTTTAACCCACAGCGCCACCCGCGTCCCACTCACATTCAGAAGGAGGGTGCCAATAATTCATTTTCGTACAGATTCAGCTGGTTCGAGAGGTGAGCTTTTTTGTATAGTCAGCACTGCTATTCATATCCACCCTGAGTCTCTGGGGGATTCCCAGGACGAGATGTGCCTGTCGCATCTCATGCTGAAAGTCAGCTGTAATGGCAGATATAGGCAAGTGTTAACACTTTAATGTCTGCTAGGAATGTCTGCTCCACTAGGCCCAACACTGGGCGATTCTGATACATCAGTCAGATGCTAATGTTATAAATCATGGTGCTGCCTATTTCCTAATGACACTGAAAATGCAGAAAATGCATGGATTTTCTTCTTATTTTCAGCTAGCTCCCTAACAAATAATAATAATAATAATAATAATAATAATAATAATAATAAAAAAAAAAAAAAAACCACAGATGTGTTCGGACCCTTTCCTTTTAGAAGACATCTGAAGGCAGCCCTGTTTAGGGAAGTTTTTAATGTCTGATGTTTTATCACATTTTTCATATTCTGTTGGGAGCCGCCCAGAGTGGCTGGGGAAACCCAATCAGATGGGCGGGGTCTAAATTAACAACAACAACAACTTCCTCTCATGATTTACTTTTCTTTACTCTAAATCACCACCATCAACAGTAACTTCCCTTAGCAGTAATGATGTCAGTGGTTTCCTCTATCACTGGGAGCTCTAGTGCTGTGCAAAAGGAAAAAAGAAAAAGATACAGAAACAAAGAAAGAGAACAAAAGAAAGAAAAGAAGAAGAAAATGTTCTCCAGTTTCTTGAAATGTCCCCCCCCCCCGCAAAAGAAGTTTCCTCTGGGATGTGGCACTCAGAAAGTTACACAGAAGGAAATGCAGCCTTGGGCTGAAAAGTGTTCCCCATCCCTACAATACGTTATGAGAGTTTGATTTGTAGAAGCATCTCCTCACTGGTCCAATGCCTTGGGGCATCCAGTAATATATATCCTTTGGAGCCCCGTTACTTGCAGCTCCTATATATACGGTGCAAAAGCCAAATTCAATGACATGATGCTAGATTACAAAAATGTGTACAGTGGTACCTCGGGTTACATACGCTTCAGGTTACATACGCTTCAGGTTACAGACTCCGCTAGTGCTTCAGGTTAAGAACTTTGCTTCAGGATAAGAACAGAAATCGTGCTCCGGCGGCACGGCGGCAGCAGGAGGCCCCATTAGCTAAAGTGGTGCTTCAGGTGAAGAACAGTTTCAGGTTAATTACGGACCTCCGGAACGAATTAAGTACTTAACCTGCGGTACCACTGTATGTGTGTGTGAAAGTGATACCACATAGCCAAGAGGCACTATATTTAAAGCAGTATCATGCCACTTTAAACGGCCATGGCTCCGCCACCCCAAAAATCCTGGGAACTGTTGTTTGTTAAGGGTGCTCAGAGATGTTCAGAGAACCCACCATTCCCTCACAGAGCTACAGTTCTCAGGGTGGTTGAACAATCAGTCCCTCGCCCCAGGGAACTCTGGGAGCTGTGGCTCTGTGAGAGGAATGAGGATCTCCTAACAACTTCCAGTGGTCTCTGGTTTACAGGGCCGGAAATGAATTTTACTCTCAACCACAAATGGCTCTAGACTGAGAGGTTTTTTGCCTTTCAGTTGATAGCAAGTGTTTGCTAGGCATCTCACCTTCACTGTCACAAATTCGGAAGATGTGGAAATGGCATTGGGCAGAGTATAGGGATATAGACCCCTTAAGGGGCCTTGGGTGGTGAACAGTCCCCAGCCCTAGGCTGAGAAGGCTGGTCTGGTCAATAGCCATCTCAGGTTACCCACAGTCCCAGTCCTATAGTATTGCGCCACATTGAGTCTCCAGTGCTGCATAACTCCCAATACAATGCCCTGTCAGGTGTGCAGGGATTAAGATTGGACTTCGGGTCAGAAGATCCTAACCAAAGCCTTTGCATGCAGCCCCACCGACTGGTCAAACTGTGGCCAATTTTCACAAGCATGTCTCTTGGTCTGTTGTTGGCTTGCACCCTCACCTGGCCTTGAAGGCGGCCGCAGGATGCCTGCCCCACAATCCTGGGAAGCACTTGGGGGCAACTAGTGAGATCACCCTCTTTGGCGTTCATTGGGCAGGGGAGCAGACAAACATTCTCAGATGTTAACATTCACTTCTAAACTTGCAAATGTCTTGAGTTCCCATCCACTGGGCACAGAATGAAACAAACTTCCAGTTTCAGCCCAATAAGCAATTTATTTTTTGTCCAGTTGCAGAGAATCCTTATTTGTTCACATTATTATTTCTAGAAGATTGTGTGCAGCTCAATGTCTTGGCAGAATGATTGGTTTTAGATGCCTATCTTTCACATGAAGTGAATGATTGAAACTAAGCCGTTTTCACCCACCAGCAAAGCATCTAGTCCTGTTTACCCACCATGTCACGTAATTTCATAAGATGCACACTTTTAAAAATGAGAATATTTCTGCACCATCCATGCTCAGATATGGACTTGCAACCAAACTACCCGCATTGCTCTTTGGTGGTAGAGGGGGAGGGGTAAACACCAGGTTGGTTAGTTGACAAGTAATAGGAAATTAATAGGAGGGACACGGGTGGCACTGTGGGTTAAACCACTGAGCCTAGGACTTGCCAATCAGAAGGTTGGCAGTTCAAATCCCCGCGACAGGGTGAGCTCCTATTGTTCGGTCCCTGCTCCTGTCAACCTAGCAGTTCGAAAGCACCTCAAAGTGCAAGTAGATAAATAGGTACCCCTCCAGCGGGAAGGTAAATGGTGTTTCCGTGCGCTGCTCTGGTTCACCAGAAGTGGTATAGTCATGCTGGCCACATGACCTGGAAGCTGTACGCTGGCTCCCTCGGCCAATAAAGCGAGATGAGCGCCGCAACCCCAGAGTTGGTCACAACTGGACCTAATGGTCAGGGGTCCCTTTACCTTTACCTAATAGGAAATACCCTTTATGGAGAATGACTACTAGTCAGAAAAGTGAATTCTGGGCTTGACTGACAAATGGTCTTACCTGCTGTGAGTTATCTTCCTGTGTCTCCTCTTTAGACAGGCAACCAACTGGCGCTTTTAATTGTTCGTTATTCCAGGTTTTGCAGCTGGTTGTTTAGATTTGAAATTGGATTTCCGATTTTAAAGGTTGCCTTAGTTTGCTTTTTAACTGTGAATGTTGTGCTATTGCCTTGTAAATTGTGACGAACTTTTTGACATGGGATCTATGAGCATAAGGAATGAAGAGAAAGCAAGTAAAAAAAAGTAAAAAAAAGTAAAACGTGATCACAGATAATTTTGTTGTTAAATTTGTATACCGTCCTTCATCTGAAGATCCCAGGGTGGTTCACAACTGAAAAATACAAAACGAGACTACAAAATAAAACAAAAACAGACCAATAACCCCCTTCCCACAAAAACATTTTTAAAATCTTTGCCAAGAGTAATAAATGATTAAATTGCTGAACAGGCTAGTTCATGAAAATTAAAACAATCCTTTTCTTGCCATCTGCATAATATTTATTGAAGCCCAGGAATTACTTGAGGAGCCATTCCTAAGCTGAATAATCATGTCACCTTCCTAGAATGAAACATAGACCATTTTAGAATGTGTGATTATTCAACTATTTGGTTATTTGATTGTTGTTAGCCGCCCTGAGCCCAGCTTCGGCTGGGGAGGGCGGGATATAAATAAAATTTATTATTATTATTATTATTATTATTATTAATTAGCATTAAAAATCCATGTCCTTGCTCCATTCAATAAGCTTTGTAAAAATGAATGTTACATACCAATCAACTGCCCTGAAAAAACTGAGACATTCAATTTCCCCCCATGAGAGCACAGCATCCATTTAGGGCGCCTTGCTCTTGGTGGTTTTAGGCTGAGATCTCACCCCCCCCAAAAAAAGCGCAAGTCACATGAGTCATGTGACTTGCCCAGCATTTTGGACCCAGAAGATGGTGTCCCAGATTTGGGCCACGTTGTGCTGCAGGATATGATGTTAGCTACTGGGCAGAATCTATACAGTGGTACCTCGGGTTACATATGCTTCAGGTTACAGACTCTGCTAACCCAGAAATAGTACTCGGGTTAAGAACTTTGCTTCAGGATGAGAACAGAAATCGTGCAGCAGCGGTGCGGCAGCAAAGGGAGGCCCCATTAGCTAAAGTGGTGCTTCAGGTTAAGAACAGTTTCAGGTTAAGAACGGACCTCCAGAACAAATTAAGTTCTTAACCCGAGGTACCACTGTACAGTGCAATTAATACACAAAGGGCATCATATTAGTGACAAGAGTGAAGCCTTTGCCAAAGACTAGCTGAGCTGCAGTGATGTCATAGAGGAGTGGAACACGTGGAGTTGCTGGCTGCTATTGGCTAAACTGGCCTGAATCTAATAAGACAGACACAAGCTGGTATAAAGGAAGACATGGGCCTCAGAAAGGAGGATGCAGAAACCTCTGAACTGAGCAGCAGGGAAGGGTCTATTTAGAAGAGGAGTACTGGAAGGGAAGAGAGGAGAAAGCAAGACAAGCTGAGAAAGAATGTGCACAGAGAAACGATACACATGGCTCTCGTCTTCAGATTTGTAATCACCAACCAGCTTGGATGCTGAAGGCCCCTAGTCTGAATATATTCGGTTGGAAAACAGTGAAAATTCCAGGAGCCCCCTTTGCCTTGCTTAGAAAATATATCAGCAGGCAACATAAAATGCTCAAATCGGTTTTACGCTTCCTACTGTTGGGTCACTAAAGAATGAGGGAGAGATTTATTTATTTTTATCTTACTTCCAGTAAACATACTTAGTTGCTCTTTCCTAATGTCTCGGTTGACATTTAAGTGTTCACAAATCATGCATTTCTAATAATCTTGGGAAAATGTCAGTGTGTTCTCTAATGGGGTGCTTCTGCAGAGTAACCTCTGGCTGCCTTTTACATGTGGGCTTTCAGCACCATCACTTATTGCCAGGCCACTGCATCTGACGAAGTGCCTAACCTCATGTCACTGAATAAACAGAGGCACCTCTCAAGGAGGCTTCTCTTAGAAGCTTCTGCCTTCTGGTTACCACACAGAGGGAGGAGTTTCAAAAGAGCCAAGCAGTGCTATTTTTCTAGAAAAAAGAAGTGCCAGAACTCACCATGAACACCTCCCTTGTTATCTTAGAATGGCAATGGTGCCCACCTGAGAGGTGCCAGAACTGAGTTCCTGTGAGTTTCCACCTGGAGCCAAGGCAGCTTTTTCTGCTTTGGATGCCATGTTTGAAGAAAATAAAGATATTTAGTAGAGTGGAGGAAAGATATCTCACCAATTTAAGTGGAAGATTTTCTAAATTTAATCTCTGTTTATGAGAGGATAGTGAAGCAAAATTCCATATGTCAGTATTAGAGTAGAGGAGAGAGGCGTGGGTGCCCACAATAATTTTTCCAGGGCAGGGGGAAGAAAAACAATGGAAGCAGGAGCGGCCTAGTTGTTCAACCCCCCCCCCCCAAAAGAGAGAACAGTGACTGTACATTTTGCTTCACATCTCACGTTCTACAAGTGGTTTTGTTGCGCTAGGGTGCTCAAGTATTTTACTTGATGTTAAATGCACAAACCTACAGTTACACTCAAATTCCTGTTTTGCAGAAGGGAGCGGTTTGGAGGTACTCCATGCTGTGAGATGGTGGAGATATTTTGTGTGTGTGTGTGTGTGTGTGTGTGTGTGTGTGTATGCACTGTTGATTTTAAGAAAGGAAGAGAGACGAAAGAAACCTCACCAGCTTTGAGGCAACAGATGCACGAATTTCCCAACACTCTTTGAGGCGGATTTCAAATTACACTATTGATAGTCAACCTAAAGAAAAGCCAAGGGTAATTAGGTTTCAACCACCTGAAACAGAAGGTTTCAGATTAATCCAATGTGCCCAATGCAATCGTAATGTAAATAATTATAGACATTCACAGTCTGAAAAGTTTGCTCAGCTTTTCTTTTCCTCCAAGGTGACATTCATTGGTTTCTGACTATTTGACTAACTGCCTGGCTATGTACGCAGCAAATGTTTTTCTGCTTTACAAATCTCCTTGGGAAAAGGAAGCTACTTCAGCCTTATAACATGTAAAGCTCTTAACACAATTTGCACTGAATCATAGAATTGTAGAGTTGGAAGGGACCCCAAGGGTCATCTAGTCCAACCCTCTGCAATGCAGGAATCTCAGCTAAAGCATCCATGACAGATGGCCATCCAGCCTCTGCTTAAAAACCTCCAAGGAACGAGAGCCTACAACCTCCAAAGGGAGACCTTTCCACTGTCGACCATGGAGAGAAATAAATTAAAACAGGGCGAGGAATAATAGCAGAAGTTAGAAAACAATTTTTAAGTGCTTATACCAGCTACATACCAGTTTAGTTGACATGCTTGGCAAAAACAACAACAAACAACAACAACAGAATGGAGTATCCTAGGAAACGGCATGGCTGGCCCATACCCTGAAGTGAAGCATTCCACACTGCAATTTTTTTTTTGTCACAGAGCCCTCTAATATTACAGTTACCACCACAGACCAATGAGATATAAGCAGCAGGTCCATCAATGAGGCTGTGAGGAATGTTAATGAAGCACTTTGCTACACCTCCCACCTTTCAGAATATTCTTCCTTTTCTGCTTTTCAGCTTCCATTCCCAGAGTAGGGTTTATTTGGGCCCATCTAGAAGAAGTAGAAGAAGAAGAAGAGGAGGAGGAGGAGTTTGGATTTGATATCCCGCTTTATCACTACCCTAAGGAGTCTCAAAGCGGCTAACATTCTCCCTTCCTCCCTCCCTCCCTTCCCTTCCTCCCCCATAATAAACACTCTTTCCCTTCCTCCCCAACAAGAAACACTCTGTGAGGTAAGTGAGGCCGAGAGACTTCAGAGAAGTGTGACTAGCCCAAGGTCACCCAGCAGCTGCATGTGGAGGAGCGGGGACGCGAACCTGGTTCACCAGATTACAAGTCTACCACTCTTAACCACTACACCACAGTTGCTCTCTAGTCCAGTCTAGCTTCCTATTCTCACAGTGGGTAACCAGATTCTTATGGGATCCTCACAAACAGGAGCCGAGCACAGCACCACTTTCCCCTCCTGCAGATTCCAGCAACTGGTATTCAGAAGTATACTGACTTTCACCATGGAGGCAGGGCACGTCTATTGTCACTGGTAGTTCATCATAGGTTCCCTTGCAGATTTATTAAATATGCTTGTTCATTTAAAATGGCATAGTTTAATAACCTTGCAAGATGGGGGAGACTGAGAGACTGGGACCAGTCTAAGGTCACCCAGTGAGCTTCATGCCTGAGCAGGATTTGAACTCTGTTCTGCCAGGTCCTAGTTCTACTCTTTAACCACTAATCCACGAGCTGCTAAAATGCAAACGGGTTGAACACAATCAGAGATGGCTAGTAATTTTCATGAAACCACTTTTAGTGCATTCATTAGCAGCCACTACTCTATAAACATCCTTAAAATGGTGTTTCTGACCGCCTTCCAAGTGCCAGGGGAAGCTAACAACAATTGTGGAATGGAAGGGTGCTTTTTCAAAATGTTGTTTTATTGTACCATTTCCCAGAGAACCAATTTAACCTAATGATGGTGAGCAATGGCTAATACTTAATTAGGTTGTTATAAAGACCCCCCCCCCCAATTAAATGGAATTTGGTCACCAGCAGCTGGTTAAGTAGTGACTTATCCAGGTATTAAAGAGGTGGAAAATACATTTTGCTTTTCTTGTTGCTTCTTCTCAATACAAGATGAAAATGAAAGGTAATGATAAACGGAGGGAGGATTGGGAGGATATAGCTCTCATAGTTCCCCTTTGTTTACACTGGAGTCATGCATATGTAAGACCATAAAAATGCTTGACTTTCAATGCAATCAAAGTCACATCCACACCATACATTGAAATCACATTTAAAGAACATGCGTTCCCCCAAGGAATCCTGGGAACTGTACTTTGTTAAGGGTTCCTGGAATTATAGGGTTTAACTACAGTTCCCAGGATTCTTTGGGGGAAAGTCATGTGCTTTCAACATCTGGTGTGGTGGTGACCTCATTCCCTGCTTCTTCAGTGTGATTTTTGGTATGGCTACTATCCATGTTGGATTTTTCTTTTAAATAAATCCATTCATTCATAGGAACATATGTTTGTTCCAGGTGGGTCAGTCTTCCAACAACCATAGTTTTACTACTTCAGTCAAATACAGTGGTACCTCTGGGCATGAACTTAATTTGTTCTGGAGGTCTGTTCTTAACCTGAAACTGTTCTTAACCTGAGGTACCACTTTAGCTAATGGGACCTCCTCCTGCTGCTGCTGTGCCACTGCCGGGCAATTTCTGTTCTCATCCTGAGGTAAAATTCTTAACCCGAGGTACTACTTCTGGGTTAGCAGAGTCTGTAACCCGAAGTGTTTGTAACCTGAAGCGTTTGTAACCTGAGGTACCACTGTATACCAGAAAAGCTCTTTAGTGTGGGAAGAATAAAAACTCCTGGCGAACAATAAATTTATATAAAAAGTAACACGTAGCAAGAAGACCAATGGCAGAGGAATTAATAATTGCCACCCCAGGTTCTGGTGCCTCATTTAAACAATGTGAGAAACTCAAAGCGGCTGGAATAGCTGGCAATTCAATGGGAGCAGGAAACGTGTAAAACTCTTGGTCCCTTGTGCAGTGGAAAAAATTGATTACTACAGAAGAAGCCTTCCCCTGCAGAGGTTCCAGCTCTGTTTTCCTAATTTCTCTTTCAACAAAGACCATCAAATGCCATTAATCTCCAGCTGGTGAGTGAGGGCATTTGCATGCTATATACACCACAGGTGTTGATGATGAGTTTATTACTTTTAATTATAATAATTCCCATACTAAAGCCAGAGCCAAATAGCTTCTTCTTCTTTTATTTACACCTCCGGTTGTGAAGAAATATGAAAACAGAAAATGTATCATTATATCTTATTGAGGTGATAATGAAGCTGCTTTGCTCACACGAGGGGGGGAAATAGTTTTGTGTGTTTCCTCCATGATGAGTCAGTGCGGCATAATAAGCTACCTGGCATTTAGAGGGCGGAGGACGTCCTGCAAGGAGGTCAAGTTATTATAAAAGCACAGCCAGGTGCGGAACGGCGATTTGCTGCTGCAGCAGCTGATCCCAGCCATTTCCTGACATCCGGATCCTCAATATGTTCTCTTGAATGTGTTAGGTGCTTCATAAAGCAGCCATTTTCTCTCTCTTCACATGATCCCTCACATCTGCAGCACGAGACATTTGTGTGGACAAACCTCATGGTTGAACTAAGCTGTGCCTAGCTCACAACAAGTTAGCATCGTGTTCACTTTTCTGCTTGAAAGTAAAACTCTTCAGAGGCCAGTCATATGCGAAAAACACAGGAAGTTACCTCACACCCAGTTAGACCATTGGTGCAGCTAACTAAGTGTTGTCTTGCCGGCAGAGGAGCTAAATTTCAGGGAGGAAGCCAAATCATGTGCCATAGGGACTCTCTTCTTGAAATTAAAGTAATGTCCAAACATTTGTTAAAATACTCAAAAGCTCTTACTTGTAGAACATATAGCTAAAGAAGAATACAGTGGTACCTCGCAAGACGAATGCCTCGCAAGACAAAAAACTCGCTAGACGAAAGGGTTTTTTGTTTTTTGAGCTGCTTTGCAAGACGATTTTCCCTATGGGCTTGCTTCGCAAGACAGAAACGTATTGCAAGTTTGTTTCCTTTTTCTTAACACCGTTAATACAGTTGCGACTTGACTTCGAGGAGCAACTCATAGAACGTGGTGTGGTAGCCTTTTTTGAGGTTTTTAAAGACTTTGGTGATTTTTGAAGCTTTTCCAAAAGTTTCCTGACACCGTGCTTCGCAAGACGAAAAAAATCGCAAGATGACAAAACTTGCGGAACGAATTA